>NW_028301536.1:14417500-15040000 GCF_042242905.1 Orbicella faveolata | reverse complement strand
TGGACTTCTTCGATCATGAATGGAAATCTCAGAATCAGTATGCCATATACATGTAATAATATTCAAGAACTTTAATGAGAGGGTGAGCAGTACTGGAAGACTACTAGCACCCCATCATTCAGTAGTTAGTGAATCTTTACCTTCAATTGAAGGCAAAGATGTTGCAGGGCTGCCATTAAGCTTATTGAGGGGGGGGGGGGGGGGGGGGCTCAGGTTATTATGGGTGAACCTGCGAGAGTCTTCAGTTTGCGGTCATCCTTACTACAGTTGGATTTAATAGCCAGTTGCTTGCTTCTAATTGTAGCCCTGAGTTAAATCTTGGATCAGTAATGCAGATAGTGTTTTTTTTTGTGCCTTATTGTATTTATTTGTTGTATTATGTCTACCATTTAGCATTCAGAATCTCAATAAAGATGCTTCGACAGACCCAAGCTTTAAAACTTACACTGAACCCACAGCCACACCCTTTGGGCACACAGTGGATAGTGACACCTATAGTGAGGGTGAAGGCTCAACATGCGACTATGCAGTTCCAGGCACAGCGGTGGACTCTGCTAAGGAGGGCACTGATTTGTTTGCACCACTAATCCTAGAGGACGATTCACAAGAAGAGCCTGTTCTGCCTCAGGTAGTCATAACTGGTTTCACAAGAAAATTAAGAAGTTGAACACCAGGCTCGAGTTGTTAAAAGGATGGATAATGCTATCCTCTGGATAAAATTGACAATCACTATCCTGACAATCACTATTGTTGTGCCTACACCTGTCCACTGAACAGTGATTTATCCACTGGGTAGCTTTGTCCAACTTTGTGAACAACTAGTCCCAGGTGCTTAACTTTAAACTGCTCTTTTTGCCCAAAAAAGGAAAATGGCAAGTGTGAGTTTCATTCAAGCACCTGCAGTTTGCATGATTTACATTCTGAGAATTTCCATCTGCCTTTGAATGATGTACCTGTTATCTCTTGATATCACACAAGTGAATAGTATAAAAGAATAGATATTTATTTTATGCTAAAAAGAGCAAATTAAAAAATTTGGAAAATAAGTTGGTGATTGATCATTTTGGCCCTGGAAAAATATAATGTCTGAAGTTGAAAATTCAATTCACAATAATTGTGATTGCCTCTTAACTTAATTTCAGCCCAGTATTAACATTCAAATGAATTCAAATGCTGCAAAAATATGTTCACTTCATGGCTGACTTAACCAATCAGATCGAATGATTCAGTTCATGTCAGCTGCATGTAGATCACAATGTGTAAAACTATTCATTACTTGTTCATTACTAATTGTTGTTTTTTTCATGTGTACAGTTCGAGCTGCACACCCATCACTGTGTATGAGTGTGCTAATTAATTTATTATAAAAATTGGAGTTTTTACAAAGGTGTAATAGTTCAATTTTATTTTCTTCAGCTTCAACAGGACTCTTCCTTTCAGCACAATGTTCTGTGGCAGTTTGAAGACATTCAAATGCTTGTTGGATCCAACCTTCCAATATTTGGAGGAGGCAAATACCCTGCTGTCAGCCTAAGGCTCAGGTAAATTTACTTGTCAGTGATGTCTTGTGCAATGAACTATCATGAATGCCTAATTAGCTTTATAGTGGAATACCAACTATTTGAACCCTGGATTCATTCGAACCTGCCACTTATTTGAAGAATTTTTTTGCTCCCTTTACATAAAAGTTAAGAGACACAGATCTACCCTTTTTTTTCAAACTGCATCTTCTTTCAAGCCAATTTCTGTTCTGCTAGCCAGGTAATTCACAAAATTGGAACTGCTCATTACTTCTCTCTTATAAGATCTGCTTCTAATACAAGATTTTCTTTAACATTTCTGGCAGGAAGGCAACTGGTTTCAGGCAGGCAAAACATTTTGAACTAAACTTCTTTTTAAAAGAACCTTCCTGTAGATTTCTAAACCAGGCGGGCAAAATCATCCTCACAGCTGGTCAATTTGCCCAGTGCCTGGCCCCTCTGTGTAAAATTTTCTAATGAAGCTGTCCTCCCCCCATTCCCAGATGCTTTTAAAGTCATCTGCCCACCATGTGCATGTGATATAACTATTGTTATTTCTAGATACAGGATTGAACTGGTGGAAAGAAGGTAAAATCAATGGCTTACTGCTATACTCAGTGCTGATTATGTTGGTCATTTTTAAGGGAGTGTGGCAATCCTATCAATGTACTGACAGGGTTAGATTACTGGCTCGATAACTTGATGTGTAATGTTCCAGAGGTCGCTATGTGTTATCACTTGGATGGGATTGTGCAAGTAAGTTGTCTTAGAAAAATATGGTTTCTAATGGGGAGAGCCAGGCAGGACAATATTTGGCTCAGGAGCTGCAACATGACTGCAGAAAAATTACAGCATCTCACAGTATTGTTTGCTATAGGATGCCATCAGCAGGGCTGCATGGTGGTGTGATGAAAATTGGTCAATTACCACATTGGTGTCTCTATGTCAAGCCAAGTGGTCCAGAGTGCCGGAGCTTATTCCAGTTTCCATGGCATGAAATGCCTAGGAGTATTTCTATCCCCCCCACCCCCCTCCCCCGCTGGATGGGGTGCTAATCCATCGAGAGAGGCTTTGCGAGCGTAGTGTCGTGCCCAAGAACACAACGCAATGAGACCAGGGACCCGTTTCTTGAAGGTCCGAAAAGTTTTTGCACCCGGAAAGTTGTAGCAAAATCTCAAACCTGATGATTACAGCGCCATTTTATTCACATATTCGTAATATCAAATGAATTCCTTTTTAAACAAGAAGTTTCATGCGTGTACACCTCTCAGATTTTAGATACAGAGAAATTAAAAATGGCTTTACGGACCCGAAAAGTGTCCGGGGCCGTCTTTCGAGAAATGGGCCCCAGACCACTTGATCCAGTTTCCAGGGTGCTAAGCATTAGGTCACCGTGCCTCCCACACATTGGTATCTGGTGGAAAGTAAAATCTACACTCAGTGCAAAGTGGCCCATGCCACCAGTGAGAGCCTATCCTGGTTTCTGTATTGTTTATGACCCCTGAGTAGGATACTTGTCCGTCGCAGCTTACTCTCTAGCATTTTGTTTGCTGGTAGATTCTGGTAATTACGCACCCCAACAAAGAGAGGAACTATAATTGGTGTTTGGTACTATTTCCTATTTGTCAAGTGTCACAAGTTGTTTCAGATCAGCATTATTTTCTCACATTAGAGTAATTTAATACGTTGGTTTTTTCATTCTGCAGTATTATGATCTTTACAAAACAGAGGAATTGCCAAACTTGGAAGGAAGTAATTTCTCTCCAAAGGTTAAGTCATTTGCTATCAACTTTCTACAATGTAAAATGTCGTTAACGTCTGTAAGTTCCACATACAATGGTAGCACGCTCTGGGACTACCTAGTTAATATGACGACTTTGTTAATACGACCTTCATAAAAGATCAGTCAAAATGGTCGTCAGAGCACTGAGAGGATGTTGTAATGTTTGTTTTAAAGTATTGATGTTCATCCATCACTGATAATCAATCATTGTCTTAACTGTGGGTTGTTGTGGTCTTTCTACTATAGGTCATCAAGGATGTAGCGCAAAATATCTTGTCTTTCATGAAGTCAAATTGTACTCGTGAAGGTCACACCTACTGGCTGTTTAAAGGTATGGTACCTTTTTAATGTTTGTTTCATTTGGCGGATCAAGTTCAGGTTTCGGCCAGTCTTTAGTATAAGAAGTAGCATTTGCCTTCCTGAGGTATAGCCTAAAAAGACGATTGGCGAGCAGAGCAACCCCAGCCCGACCTGGTATGTGTTCCCAGGCTACGCGAGGGAAGTTTCCAACTAGGACTTTTTCCAATCAAAACATTATTTATAACCCCAGCATGACGTCATGAGGATGGCGTCATGTTGCTTAGCAGCTTCAGTTCAAAAACTTACAGGATTAGTCAGTTCTTGTTTACCTTTTTTGTCATTTTGGGTGACCATCCGCTTAATTTATTTTTATTTTTATTAATTATGCAAGTTAAAGAGCAAAAACATGTATATGTCTTATGTTGTTACTGTTGTTGTTGTTGTTGTTATGTCAAGGCTGATCAGCTTCAAACTATTCCACGTAAAAGTTCTGTTGAAAAATGGATAGGCTGCACTCAAATCATGGGTTTAAAGTAGTTACATAAACGCATGTTTTCCTTGTTTACTTCCTTGAAAACGTGAAGTTTGATTTAAGTTTGGATGTAATACTTGAAAGAGTTATATTAAATTGAGTACTCATTACTCTCTACAGCAACTGACAGTGACGTCATAAAGTTGTATGATTTGACCTCAATCTGTCAACAGGTATGGCTTGTACTGTATGAGGACTTTAGGCCCGGTCCACCCTACGCCGGGGAAATTTGAAAACGCAGCTTTATTGGTACGCTTAGGTCTACCGTCCACACTAATCCGGCACGAAAACGGAGCATTTCGATAACGCTCTTCAAACCGCAGGAATTTGAAAACGCCGACTGTGCGTTTTAGTGTGGACGGAAAACAATTTGAAAAAAGAGCTTTTCGAAAACGATGACATCACGATAATCACGTGATTTCCGTGCCCGAGTTTTCTTCAAACACAAATCCAAAATGGCCGGTGATTGTTGCATTTTCAAATTTCTCTGGCTTAGTTTGGACGGGGCCTTAGATGGCGGAGCTATATGAATTTTATCTTTGATTGGCAAAGTAACTGAAGAGATAAAGAAGAATACCATTTTTGGCACAAGGTTACTACTTAACTTTAATGGTATTATCAAACCTTTCTCTTTATCATGTTGTATCAACACGTATCTATAAACTACATGTAAGTGGAAATAAAGCACACCTACAAAGAGTTTATCACCTAAGTTTTTATCTTACTGACTATGGCAAACAAAAATTCCTAATTCCAGTCTCATTCAATTAAAAAAAGTAACAAGCTTCTTACTTGAATTGGTGATGACATGTAGGATTTCTATGTTTTTAACTGTTTGGAGTAGTTGATTCACCTTGTGTAGCCGTCCAGGTACTTAGTCCTGACATCAAGTCTGTATGTTGTCAGTTACGTTTTCGTCATGTATCTGTTTACTTTCATATTGCGTAGAGGACGGACGACAAGACAGAGAACTTATTTACCGTGCCTGTGGCTATGCTGTTTTACCGGTCTGTATATCGCATTTTAACATTAAACTATTTCAGCTATTCAGCGTTAAAAGTATAGCACTAAAATTAAGTCAGAGTGCTGCCGGAGAACGCTACTGACTATTCCTGAAAAGTGTCAAGCTATCAAGCTGCAATTTCTTTACAAGTGTTTTAAATACTTAGGTTCCTCGGCAAAGAAAATTACTGGCCCTTGCTCGTTAAATATGGTGTTTCAGATATCGCTACGTTTTAGAATCGCATCAGTTATAACCTGGCAAATGGGCCCGAGGGGGGGATGGTAGGGGGAGGGTAAAATGCCTAGTTCTTCATGAGTCTCTACGTAGCTTAGTCACGAGTGTGCCCGACTGGTATCTGAGAAGTCATGGGTTCGAGTCCTGTCATGTACTCGGATTTTTTTCTTTGTCGCACGCTCAAGAAATGATGAATATTGCATCTTTTGCCCATGATGATGTTATGTGCAAGTTCATGTTGTTGTTGGCACTTTCTCGTTCTTGCCCTGCCCTGAAGGGGCTCCTCCTTATCTTCAAAAAGCAATTAACCTAGCAATTGAAAAGCAATTCATTTAATTATTGTTTTACTGTTTTTTTGGTTTTTGTTTTTCTTTAATTTATCAATTGATACGTCCCCACCAGGGTTGCAAAGAACATGATGAACCAGTCACCACTGAGAGTGGGGTAAGTCACTAAGTTACTCTGTTAGTTCCACTGCGGCGTTACTGTGTTGACGTACCGGGAGGGTGTTAGTTAACATTTGGCCTGGACACTCACAGGTGAAAAAAACCTGTCTTAGGGACATTTGATATCCAAATTTATAATCCTTTAGTTGGTTTGGTCTTGCTACAACACTTATCAGTAATTCTGACACGTGAAAAATTTATTCAAACACTTTTGCAAACATGTTTCTTTTCAATTTTGTTACTTCTTTGTTGTTGCTTTCTTTACTTTGGTAAACTTTTACTTTTATGCATTACAATATGACTTAATTTATGGTGACATAGCCTCTTTTAAGAACTTGTTTAAAATGAGGTAAAATATCAGAAAAGCGTGAAACAGATTTTAAGAAATGGTGTTTGTGGTAGACAAAGTTGGTAACATCTGCGTTTGAGCCGAGTGGCCCATCAAGCCGGCGCTTGTCTCCCGTTATCGATCAGGAATATTTCTAATCTCCCCTGGATGGGATGCTAGTCCATCGGCGTAGGGTTACCCCTGAGCATCAAATTCGCCGGTACCCTGGGTGGAGTGAGACATTGTTTGTCTTGCCCAAGAACAGAACACAAAGACACTAGCCAGGGCGCCATCTCGGACCGCTCGATCTGGAGACTAGCGGACCAACCATGAAGCCAGCACGCCTCCTAAAGTGGACAAAGTGGACTGAGGTTTCAGTGTTTAGTGAAAAGCGTCATAGTTTGTTTGACTAAGAAATAAAGAAATGAAAATCTCTACTTTAGGCTTTCGTTTAAAGTGGTACTATGATCAAATTTTCCCCCCTTGATTTTTTAGGTGTATCACATAGAATTCCATGAAAGAATAAAAACGCCGTTTACGGTTTGCAAATGTCTGCATTAGTTCCGGAGATATTTAAGTTTCAAAAATGTGTAAAATATGCAAATGAGATGACTGATAATGTCATGCACTCAACCCAAGTTTATATCAAGTATATAAATAGAGCTATCTTGGTCAATTTGCAGCGCAGACCATTGAAACTTGGTAGGCTGGTAGTTCTACAGGATACACACCTACGGCTATATAAAATTCTGTTCCCATGGCAACTCACTCTTTTCCAGTCACCACCCACTTGATTTCAATATGTTAGTGATTTTTACCTCGCAAAACATTAAACGAGGCCGCAAACTTGAGCTAACATATTTATATGCTTGCTGGATCATGCATATGAGGTACAAGTTGTAAATATCAAAATGGAACACCAAAGGTGGCCAGAAAGGCCTTTAATATTGGGGAGGTCTGGAACCCAGTATGTTGCCATGGTAACCAAACTGTTAAGCTCATATTGTGGAGCACATTTAGTAGAATCTTACTGCAAAGAATCAAACATTTCTGATACAAATTGGCTGAGATATCTTTTTTCATCATATTTGATCGAAATTTGGTTGAGTGTATGACGTCATCACTGGGCTAATTTACATATTTTAAAAACTTGAATATTTCTGGAGTGAAAAGAGATATTTGAATGTAGTAAACAGCATTTTTCTTCTCACAAAGGCTACCTTGTTTTATGTTTTAAAATGGCTGCGATAGGATAGATGCGATTTTCGTCCCAGTACCACTAAAGTTAATTTTCTTGCTTTGTATTTCAGGGAACAAGGGACAGCCCGTCAGTTACTCAATAACTGCCTCCTACTTCTTGACAATGAGAAATTCCCAGAGGTAATCCTCTTTACCATCCTCGTTGTCTTTGTTCTTAGAAACGATCTGAAGTTGAAACTTAAAAATGATAAACCTTGCATAGTAGAGTGAGCATTGGGTTGTCATCATACAAACTCTCCCCCTTTTCACTTTTGTTCGTCCACTTGCTGTACATTCAGTTCTTTCTAACGGACATCTTTATAAGGAGGACATGAAGCAGGAGGCTCGTCGTCAATATTTCTGAAAAAATTCCGAGAATTTCTGGCGGAGAGCAAATGGAACAATTTTCTGGAAAATCCGTGGGAAGCCTTTTTGTGGACTGCCTCCAGAAGTACCCCTCCTTCCGTTCGGGTCGGAACGTCGAATTTCTTTACCATTTCCTCAATTTAGCAGTTCCATCCCGATAGAACGTTAACGGGAAACCGAATTGTAAATGGTAAGCGCCACCTCTTTCGGTTAGTTTGCTGATTTTGAAAAAACCCTTGCCATTATTCAACGGTCATTCCAACCGGTTCTTTCCGGCAAATAGTCATCAGCTCACTCTCCGTTAAATCAAGACGTCAGGGCCTGGTTTCCAGCATGTCGCTGACCAGTTGTGGGAGTCATGATAGTTCTGTGGTGGGTCAGAGACTTCTATGTTCGCGCGTTCGACTCTCTTCCTAACCGAACTGAGACTTCTGAAGCTGCACCCGAGAATTCATTCTGGTGACGTAACTCTATAGAGATTCGTGTAGTCTCGGTTTGGTGTTTGTTTGCTTACCAAGATCAGTCGAAATCGCAACCGTTTCCAGACCCCAGGAACGAAGTTGTTAAAACCGATAAACATATAACCAATCACAGATCAATCACGGATCTCTGTAGAGCAAATTGCTGTGGACTTTATTATGATACTGCATATGCAGTAACTGATACTGCCCACGGTGGCCAAAGATTTATTATCGTTTTCTTTTTTCTTCTTTATGCCAGATTTTTGCGTCGGCAAGCTACTTGTTGTCTGACCTATATTCACCTGACGATGTACACGCGCTGCCTGCCATAAACCCAACTGATCAACAACAGGCGGATGACAGCGAAGAACCGGCCCACGAGAAGAATTCCTCTCGTGTTTTTGCTGATGAAAATCAAGCAGATACTGCGATGGCTTCAAAGGTACCTGGTATTCAGATCTTTCGTCCTGTTGGTTTTACTGTGGTGTTTGAATTGAGCCAGCAACTTAGACATTTCTTTAAATTAGTTCTTGGGTTTGCCAGTTCAGTCAAAACGAAGCAAGGACTCGCTAAAACACACAAGCCAGTTTTTACTTGGACAGGAAACTAAGGTTTTACAGAAACACTACGCTCGACATAGTCCGCCTGTAACACGTACTGCACTAAACCCACAAAAATGGTTAACTTCTGTCGGTAATGACCACTTCCAAGTCTAATGTTCCTTCAGAGGTGTGGTGCAGAACTTTTTTATTTCCTTTATATCAAACTCATTTTGGGACGACAGTTTCTCGAAACGAGACGGAAATAGTCAACCAGGGATTGCTTTTGGTGGTTTACGTTATATTCAGTGTGATATACACCAAGTAAGTTCCTTTCAAATCTTGGCATCTGCTGTTTTCCTGTCTGCATTCCTCCCTCCTGGTCCATTTTATTATCCTTGTACAGTTGCAGATCAGACCCAGTAGTCTATGGTTCTTCTGAATTCAGAAATCTTACTTGCCACCACATGCAATTCCACCTCTATCTACTCAATACAAAAATATTTTGCTTTGCAAAGTTGATATCTTTCTAAACATGTTTTCCTTATAGTCGCTTGACGTAACAAAGTTATCAGCGCCTGTGACGCAGCAGGATGATTGGATTAAGGTTAGAAACTGTGATTTTGACAAGTATGGAGGATTCTAGCATTAAAGCAGACACCTCTGTGAAGCGGACGCAGACACCAGTATTGAGCCATTTTGTTGCACAAAACCTGCATTAAGCGGACGCTTCAAGGGCTTTTTACTCCTAAAAGCTCAGCTTAGACTCCTTTAACATTGTTCAGCGATGTCGTTTTAAAGCTAAGTAGATTATTTCAGATTGATGCATTGACTGACTGGATATTGTGCTATGAATAGTGTTTGATCTTACACTGTGTTACACTGTGTTTCAGAAGGGTTAATAATTAACTATTATTGCTGAACCTGTCTAGAGCGGACACCCTGCATTAAGCGGACACTTGTGAGGGTCCCAAGGGTGTCCGCTTAATACAGGTTTCACTGTAGCTGTTACTGTTTTTTTTTTTCCCTAAACAATTTGTCTTCTCCTCTGATTAGGTTTCCAAGCCATTACCAAGCAATGTGGAAGAGCGATGTAAGGTGGCTCTATCGCATATCGTTAAGGCAAGTTCTGGTTCAGATCTATTTGATCTAATGTGCTCTTATCTGCGTAAAACCAGCATAATGAAATATCGATCTCTTGAAGACAAGCGAGCATAATCGCATTCTCTGAGCCCAGACACCTATGAAAACAGTATCGTAATTTTGTAGCAGTTATATTTGTGCGCACATAATTTAATTACCCATAAGCTCTCAATCGGATGATCTTGTGGGTTGGCTGTAGCTGCATATTCAATCGCTTTTATCAAGTTCCTTTGCTTAGCACGTTACAAATCTTTTCTGTTCTTTCTTGAGGGGGTCTCACGTGTCACTTTTCTTTCTTTTTTTATGGCCAAAAAATGCCAGTTTTCGTAGTAAAGGAAAGTCATTAGGTCGGTGGTCGATGTTGGTGTTGTAAAGATCTGGTCATGTCCTTAGCTATCGCTGGTTTTGCAGTCTTTGTTTTTGTATTGTAATGTTGAAATCTATACTCCCGAAATTACGGTACGTGACCTACGAATGACCCACAGGTCCAGTATTTTAGCCCTTTTTACTTTAAACTGTCGTTGAGACAATCCATGTCATGTTCTTCTCTTCTTTCCTCATAACAGGGCCTTTCGTGTGTCAAGAAGCATTTAACAGAAGGTACCTCTCAAGGGGAAGTCCTAAACTTAAGCGCAAAGAGCAGCTCCTCCACAGAATGCCCCTCCTCGCCTCCCCAGTCCCCGGCTGCCAGAATCGATGGCGAAGCATCTAGCCACAGTCCACCGCAAGCAGTTGTTGCTACATTTGCAAAGCACCTTCATCCGTACAAGAGAAAGAAGTCACCGCTGGTCCTTGTACGGCCGGCCCGTTGGCAAGAGAAGACCGCTGGGTTACTGTTCTACAAAGCAGCGGCAGTGTATCACTCGTTAGCTTGCACATTCAATTCGAACGGAAAGTTTGGCCGCGGCTTAAAGAACTGTAAACTTGCATTCAAGTGCCTCGAGGCATCACAGATCTTTAGTGTGGAATCTGACGTTAAGAAAGGTAATAAGCTGGATTTATTGTACTCTGACCATGTTCTTTGCTTTCGACAAAAATACACAGAAAATGAGAACGGTTTCCTTTTTACTTTTTTCGGCCTCGCGCACGATGTTGGTGTACAAATCAAAATTAGCAAAAATCGGACGAAAATTTGTTTTAGAAATGCTGTGATTCGCAGGTTATTAATTTTTTCTCTTCAAATGAGCACCATCTTGTAGCGATTTTCATGTAGTTTCCTTCCATCTTAGCTACGTCTAAAAAGCGCTTGTGCCTTTCTTGTAAGGAGTCAAAATCACACATACTCTCCATTCTAATCTTCGCAAGTAGCGTAACACATCGGGCCGTGTTTTACGCTATTCTTATCGCGCCCATTGCAGGCGCGATTTGCCAGTTTTGCCTTTTTGGCAAATTTTGCTTTTTGCCAAAATCGCGCACGTTACTCCTTTTGGTGGTTTTTGCTCTTGCCTTTCGCGCCAGCAAAAACATCGCGCCCTTTTGGGTTTTTGCGTATTTTGCCTTTATTCCGAGTCCAGCAAACTGAGTTGGTTCAATTCCGAATGTAAGCTTCCTTAATCATAATACAGGTTTTGCAAGGCAAAGCGTTGCAAATTATTGTTAAAGGAGCTCTTTTGAATCACAAAAATGGAATCACAAAAATGGAGAAAAGCGTTCTCCAGAACGCAAACTATAAGAGAACGCCACATGCTAGTAAGTTACGCTATATATCGCTATCAGAGTGCTTACCAAGGATTTGGAAACGATGTAACTTTAAACACACGTTTGTCCAATTTTTGTCCAGCCCGGCGATCTTGAGAAAATGACAGAACGAATCATCTTCTGTCTTTTTTTATTTCTTTTTACACGCACTAAGCAAGCAAGTTCCCCGGCTGCATCTTCTTGTCCATTTCGTGTTCATCGCGGCCATTTTGTTATTTACAACAAGCCCAAATTATGTCCAAATAAGGAAATGGATGGACGAGTCGAGTTAGACTGGGATTGAAAGGTTTCCCCATGAACAGAAAACAAAACAAAACATCGATGTGTTAGTTGACCTTTATTACGGTGTTGTTCGCCAACTTTGCCGAAGGATCGGCGAGGATAACGTTCAATCTCAACTGAGCATTCGCCTGTGAAAATAGCATCACTAAAAGTATCATAAAATGCTCGCTTCGGCTTTTTGTCAGTACTTTGCACCGCTCGCGTACTCCAGCCTTTATTACGGTGTTGTTCGCCAGCGCTCTAGCGGCAAAAGCGCCACGAGGCAAAATTAGCAAAACGACAAAATGGCAAAAATAGCGCGGGCCTGAAAGGCAAAAAAAATGCGCGATGCCGGAGGCGCGATTGGCGAAACGCAAAATTTGCGCGAAAGGCAAAAAAGGAAAAAAGTGCTCGAAACGTGCGAACAAAGGCGCGATAAAATGACAAAGTTTTTGAATTAAAAACGTGGTCTCACGCTAGTTTTTTAATTATATTTTTTTGACAGATACAACCACAAATGAAAGAATCCCACCATTTTAAAGCAAAATTTAGGTGCACTTTGGAGACACCTTCTTGAATTGAATTGTTCACACTAAGAAGTTGAAAATTATAATAATGCACTTTCCGTTTTGGTCAAAAAGTGGGGGAAAAACGGCACTTTTTGCCTAACCTGTTTTCGGAATTTTGTTATTGTTCTTCTAATAAATCTCTTTCAGACGGAAAATTTCGCTTTTTGGGGTGCACATAGATAGAACTTCAATTCTGCGAAGTTTTACGACCACTGGCTTTAAGAATGACGAGAAATAATAAGAAATCTAGCGTGAGACCGTTTTTGTTACGCAATTGTACACCAACATCGTGCGCGAGACCTGTCCCAGTTTTCAAGCCTCTATCCATTGTTCTCAATTAGCGTTTTTTCTTACAAGTGCCCTGGTTCAAGTTGTCGCACTACCCGGTGGCGGGTATTATCTTTTCTGATAAATTAACAGAGATACGTCGTTACACAGTGTTTCATATTACACCAACCCTATTTGATGGTTTAACGTACAAGTAGATATTTTGGGAGGTGTCTTATTTTTTCGAGCCCCGCATGAGAAGGCAAAATGGGAGAACAGCGTGTATTAGATGTTCAACCATCAGTATTATTCGACCGCTTGATTTTTCTTTTATTTTAGTGCCTTTTTCGCTTAAGTCATTTTCGGCCAATCTTCGTAAGACCTTTAGATTTTCCGATACCTTTCAACCAATAAGAAAACAGTATGAACACGTGCCGAACTCCGGTCAGCATGACGTTATAAGTTAACTTCCTGTTTCCTAGCAACCTCTGATATTGTCAAAAACTGCGTACTCGTAGCCTTACCAACCATGCAGATTTTTAATTTGATCTCGGCTGAATGGCGCAATTTTGTTTCATCAACTTTTTCATCCAGGCGACCAGCTGTTGATCTCTGTGCTGTTTGTGTGTGGGGACTCGTACCTAATGTTGTCTAAGTGTCAGGGGAATTTAGCTGTTCATCAGGAAGATTATCAGTTTCAATCCGAAGAAGACGCGTTCATTTCTGAAACAGTTGAGGAGTGCATTGCTGGTCAAGGGGAGCATTCTTCCAGCGTCAAGTTTGTGTCTGAGGTGGAGAAAAATTTGCTTAAGAGGTGAAAAAACTGATCTCGCTTTTTTAGCGTTTGTATTGTGCTGTCATGTTTGTCATGAGCAAGTAATGCTCATAACAACTAGCCTAGCTTGGGGTTCGTACGCCCCCTGAAAATCCCCTAAGTCGTGATATGATAAGGAGGCTCATGTATCTAGAATACAATAGTTACCTTGTACCTCTGTTTCAAACTGAACGAGTCACCCTTTCATTTGAAAATCAGTTTGATTTGCCCGAGAACAAACGTGTAGGCGGAACACATTTTCATGTGAATGGTTTGGCATGAAGACTCGTGAAACAGAGGCTAAAGCACCTCGAAAATTGCCTGTTCCCTTTGCTGCTCTCCGTATTTTTGATATAGTACTAGAAGAGACAATCTTAAAAAATAGTTTTGCCTTGTATTGATGCTAAGGGTTTGACTTGCTAAAAATTGCGTTTTTAAAAGTTTGTACAATGACATCGTAAAGACAAAAATTTATATATTTATTTTATACGTAAAGATTATTTGTGCTTTACTTACTGAAACAGTGCACCCCAGGTGGTCTAGTTAACTCGTAGACTCAACATTCACAATTTAATTCTTTGTCCGTCTGTGACTTTTAGTGTTAGTCTATATGACGCAGCTCTTCAGCTAGTGACGACAGACACTAAAGTAGAGCTGATGGTCAACCTGACGAGGCGCATGGGAAATGCCAAGAACGAACTGGGCGTGCTTTATATGAACAAGGCCGCTGCCATGATGGACAGCGGCACAGATCCCTCCTTTCTGGAACGAGAACTGTGGAAGAGAAGCTTCTCTTGTTTCGAAAGCGGTATTCGCACTTTTGACATCACGCATGACAGGTTAGTACCAAACGTTTTGTAGCAACAAGGAGAGAGGCGAATGATTTTCACGGACTCTAATTTCTCTATTTTGTAGCCTCGACCACTCCCTTTGTTTACTATGTCTCTCGCCCCAGTTTTCCCCGTTCATCTGCGACTGATCCTAACGAGAAGAAACACTTTCACAACTTTACCGCCGGGAGTGCCTGCACTGCAAGGTGCTGCGCGTCTTAATCCAACTCAGAAGGTTCAGCAGTATACCGCAAAGGAAGTAAGGCCCGAAGAAGTTTTTGAAAAAGTTTTCACTTTCGTAGTCCCTTTTCTCTGCGTCCTTAGCGTAATCATCCGTGACTGAGTTGGAGAAGACGGCAGCCAGATGTCGGCAGCCAGATGTCGGCTATCCCTACTTTTGGCAAGAAAACCATCACACGTCAAGCTAAAGAGGCGAAAACACGAGTTTTCCCGCCAAAAAGGGACATCCCCTTCCGGTTACCGTCCTTGACTGACGGACGTGTGTTTTTCATAAGCTCAATAAGACCACACTCTTTATCGTTACCATCAAAAAGAAAGAGTAGAATCTGTTCATGTCATTATAATCACTGCGTTGTCTATTCTCTCTCCAGTGCGAACAAGGCGTTACTACTGTCCAATTTAGGCAGATTAATGCGACTGTGCGCTCAGGGTGTGGGTGGCGTGGAAACCAAGCTGACAGGAAGAAGAGGAGAATTCAGCCAGGAAGAGAGGAGTTATTTTAACAAGGTTCCGGACTGTTTTTAATGTTACATCTTCCATGTAGTCCCACTAGCTTGTGTCGACCAGCTGTCGATGGAAAGTTCAGTTTTGTTTGCTGAGCGGAGCGAAATCTTTGATTAGTCCATATCAAAATGCTCCGGCCAGTCACGTTGTCTTCTTTGAAAATCCTGATTTGCTTGACGCCACTTTCCCGCCATTTCCAGCCGTTACGTTGTCACGTGTTCTTGCATAGAGTTCTAATTGGTTTATTACGATACTTGTGGAGGTAGTGTTCATCATCTCTCAGAATAGAATGGTGCTGGGTCAGACAGCAAACTCAATAATCGTGCTTCCTTAATGATGTCAAAACAGTTCGTTCTGTACCGTGGTAAAACAACTAATGGCCATAATTCTATTTCTTCTCAGAAAATAATTACGTCACTTGTTTTCAAGACTGCGAGCAGTTTCATCTATTTGATTCGAGTAAATCTTGAGTTCTCTCCTCCGCCAGGTTCGAATCGTTCGTTATAGAAAGCCGCTGTGCGAGGTGAGTGCAGGCGCAAAGTCGAATGAATCCCCTTCACGTAACCCTGCGCCTGCACTCATATTGTTCAGCGGATCCTCCCCACCCGAAATATCCCCTTTGAACCTCTGCAGAGGAGAGAGGACCTTGAGTACAAGATGGACCACTCGTAGTCCACTTGTTGTGCATTCATGCCATGTACGCTGTTGTTGTATATCGTTTAGCCTCGAGCAACCAAACAAGTTTGCATTTGTTGTTTTGCCGTTCTCTCTTTCCAGGCGTTTGAGTTCTACAACAGGGCGTTTCGCTGTTTGTCAGAGAGGAAAAAAAGCCCACAGGTCTGGGACACCGTCACGTGGGAACTATCAGGCTCCTACTATTCAATGGGCACGCTGCTTCAGGATTATGCTCCTTTATCATCTTATGCTCAGGAGCAGGTAACGGATTACATATAGGCAGTTTATCAGTATCTAGTTGTTATTAGAACAGTCCTTTGGACATACTGACTACATGCAAAAAATTTCGGACGTTTCATTCTCGGACTCTTTATACCGCATTTCGGAGAAATTTCGAACAACAATTTTGGACACTTTGCTGAAACATAACACAAGTAAATTTACGCCTACAAAACGCAAATTGCATTGAAACAAGATCTGTGGAAATGATAGTTTTACTATACCCTCGAGGTTTTTTAGATACACCAACCCTAACCCTAACCCCAAATTCTTACGTATTTCAACCAGTGTCTCAGCAAGGGTTAGCTTCATAAAGGAAACTACTGTGCTGTAAATATTTCTGTATGTATTATCACGTTGTGTACGTGGTTTCTGGTCTTGTGTCGAGAGCCAACTTTTTCTTTTTCTACCTATCAGGCTAACGTTCAATTTATAGGAGTCCGTAATCACTTTTATCTTTAAACTGGTTTCATCGTGTAGCGTGCGGATATCGCAAGTTAACACGGCCCCGGTCTTACTTGTAACTTTACGACTCAACCATCGCCGAGGATTGTTTCAGTCCTTTTAGTTTTGAACTAGACCTTGGTTTTTCAAATGTTGGTATTTATGTCAGGTTGAGCAAGAAGTTACTGAGCTGATGATGAAAGCACTCCGGTTGTTGGAGCCCACTGCCGCTGGGTCTGCGTTCTACACTAGCGCCAAGTCTAGGCAGCAGCTATATCATCGCATTGCCTCAATACACCATCGCCTGGCGTCTCTTTACCATAATTCTTATAGAAACCAGGTTAGACTTGTTAAAACTCACTTCCTTTATGCTAAGAAGGAGCAGAACTTCAGAGTTGTAGAACCTTTCTAAATAACTCGCATGCAACCATAAAAAGCTTGTCATTTTCCTATTGATCGACTGGCCAACCGGCTGATCAACAGAAAATCGGACAGACTGATTGATTGACTGATTGACTGACTGACTGACTGACTGACTGACTGACTGACTGACTGACTGTCTGACTGACTGACTGACTGACTGACGGACGGACGGACGGACGGACGGACGGACTGACTGTTTGATAATCTCTACTTTTAGGTGATTTGAGCCTGTAATGTTTTTTATAAAATCGTTTTCAAAGCATATAGTCTTAGACTCAAACCTCAAGTAACATGTTAGTGAACTAGTCTAAAGTAACCTTTTAACAAACCAGAATCTCTTTCTGTAGGCTGTTGATCACTCAAAGAAGAAAGCGCGCTCTTTAGCTGAGCTTCATTACAATAAGGCTGTGGGGTGTTTACAACCAAAACAGTTCCCCTGTGAGTGGATACGGGTTCATCTGGAACAGGTCGCCATGTGTGAATATCACGTGACAACTTACGGTGGGTCAGCAGCTGCTATTCGAAGTCTACAGGCAGCTCTGGATCATTTGTTTGATACTAAGAGAGCTTTAGAACACTTAGGGACGTTAACAGATGTTGAGAGGAGCGAATGCGAAACTGCAACAGGCTCAAAGAGCGAAGAAAGCTCCAAGGTTCACGCGAAAGACGACTCTGAAATCAAATGGGAAGAGGTGCGGACGTTGATTCCGATTTTGGAATCGCGTCTCACGAACGTTTTGAAAGAACTCGTAAAAGCGAACAGTTTGCTCAAGAATAAGGGAAGATCGGGCAGGGACTGGGGAGGACTGGAAACGGCCAAGCAGATGTACTCTGTGGCATTACGGAGCAGTAGCACTAGCGGGGATGAAGACATTGTTAAAAAATGTCAAAGATTAGCAGAAACGCTTCAAAAGCTGCAGGAAATTAAGCACAAATCCAAGTGATATTTGAAAAGTGGCAAGTCAAAGCGTGAAACGAGTGTAAGACCGTCATTAGAGATCGTGAACCAGTAATTTTCACGAGAAGCACGGTGAAAGTATACATAAACAAAGTTTGCGAAAAGACAGTGGCGGATATGGGAAATCCTTTTTGTAGCTGGTGCTGTGGTGGAACCGACACGAGTCACTCGCTGCGCGCTGACAGAAACATTCCCTTCACCCTCATTTATCTCTTTCGTGACTAGGTGTCACATAAGGCCTCCTAAACATTTCCTACTCTTTGTTGAGTGTGGCAACCGGTTATAGGCACTCATGGTAACGCACACCACAATTGGTTTAAGTTTGGTGCATATTCCTGTTGATTAGTTCGACTTTCACGAGATTTGATTTTACTACACAACTGTACAAACTCAGAGTCAACTCACTTTTGGCGAACAAGTGAAAACTGCTCACTTGACTTGTTCGATCATCCTGTCTTTTAACTGAGATGTTTAAGGTGGAAAAATCATCTCCACTGCTGTAACATCAAGGATAAAACAATGTTCAGAGAGGGCTAAACATTAAAAATATATTTTTTTTCAAAAGAAATGAATGATTTACACACTAAAACTGAGATTAAAAAATTGATAAAATATGAGTTGAATCTTTAGTGTCTAATGGAACGTTTAGTTCTAACGCTTAGACAATTCGCCATGTGTAATTATCTCAATTTTCCTGATTTAGTTCAGTGAGGTTCACTCACGAGTTAACTGTATTGCTCTCCATCCTCTAGGTTATTGGTCAAAGTCACAGCTAATTTAAGTGTTATCAACCAACGCTATACAGGACTAGGGGCGGGGATTAGAAAACGGGGCTTGTTCGCTGCATGGGCTGCTCCCTCCTTTTTGAAGTAAACCTGTCTTTTTTGCTCTATCGGGATAAACAAGCAAAAACACAAAGCAAACAAACCTACAAACAATCGGACCGCAAAGAAAAGACTAGAAGCCATGCCAAGGGTGGAAAAACGCGAACTTTTTTGTTGCTGATTGGGCGAAATACACTACGTTGCAAATGACGCACTCCATTTTCCCTCTTCTATCCTTGGTGTTTCTTTGTTAGAATGCGCTACCCTCGTTTTTTTGGTCATTTAAAGGCGGTGAACGAAAGCTTGGTCCCAGGTTACTCAGAATTACAATAGATGGAATTATGGCTCGTCCAAAATCAAAACGTTAAGCTGCGCGTGCGTGGTATTCGTATGACCAAAAGGTGACGTAATAATTGACTGCATGTCATGAATCCCAATGTCGTAGTTGAATCATACTTCTCGGTCTAGTTCGCGAGTTATCCAGCAAAGTCACTTTTTGGAGTCCTTTATAGCTAGCTTGATAAGAAAAGAAGAGAGTTTTCTAAGCGTGGGATCATACACACTGTCAGGTGAGTGTGAATTTGACCAAACTGCGAATGCAAATCAGTTCCACTGATTTGGGAGTGGTTTAATTTGTTAGAAGGAAAGCTTATTACCTTATAGCACATGCGCGATAGAGTGGGAACATGAAAATCGCGCCGCGCACCTAGTGAGTCAGCACACGAAAGAAAGACAAAAATAGGCGCACACTTCGTCTTTACCAGATGCTCCTTCTTTTGAAATCAAAAAACCCGATCCTCTCTTAACAATACCGTGGGCCTGTTTTCCAAAACGATACATTTTCCGAACACAAGAAGAGCGTGGTTAATAATACCACTGTAACTTTGTATTTCTTTGCCTTCCTTAGTTTTCTTTCTCGCCATGGATATTGACAAGTTACTTCCACAGTGGCTGACTGACCGCTGGGAGACCATGAAGAACTACCAAGCTTACTGCTTGGAGAGTCTAGAGAATTGTCAAGCCGTGCGTATATGCAGACAAGCTAATGAGTTTAGTCACTCCCATCCTGTGATCGCAATGTTCTTGGCTATTGTCTTCAGCTTTAGCTTCCTCCCTGTGATCGTCTTCGTATCGTTCGTATTCGGCTCCTTTGTGGTCATCGTCTTCACAGCGCTGACAGTATTCGGGGGAGTACTTGTGATATGTCTAGTGCCGTTGCTCGCTGTTTCGGTCCCAGTACTGATGTTTGGAGGCGTGCTGGCCGTTTTCGTGTACAATGCTTACTGTTGTGTTGTGAACATTGGACCAATCATCAAGCGATTTAATTGTAAAGGAATGGTCCAATCCAGGCTTCCTTCAAGAATCCATGGAAAAAGAATCCGATTTGCTGGACACAGAGTAAAACCATATGCCCCACAACAACTTAAGGAGGAAGAAACTTTTGTGGATGAACTGTTCAACCGTTTTCCCGATTGTTTCTAAACAAAAATTAAGGAGCTAAAAAAATTATAATTCTTTTAGTTTTAATTTTAATTTTAATTTTCTTAAAATATATATATATAAAATATATAAAGCATAAAATAAAACAACCGATATTATTTAAAAAGAATTCCCTCTTTTTTATTTGCCTCCTTTGGTTTTTTAGGCCTCACACCATTCAAATATAAATGTGCCTCTCTTTTAAGATCTAACTGAGCCACCTTGCTCTGTCAGTTAAAAATACACCTTTTTAACAAATCCTTCAAGGTTCTACTACACCTCTATAAGAACAGGCATATAAAAGAAATCTCTGGCAACAGAGATGCTGGGTTTCTAAAACTGATGTCTCTCAAGTTGTTCTTTTTTAATTTTAATGTAAAATTTGTACTTGTCAATCAGACACTCTTACAAGAAGAGTTGCTGTAACAGGATGGTTTTATACTACATTTTGTACAGAAATAAAGTACATTACGGTTTAAAGCAATGATTCAGTTTAAAGCTATTTTTAGTACCTTAATGATGAGGCTGTCAACCAACATGTCATACTCGACAATATATTACACAGTGGGTCCATAGTGATTACTAGTATCTCAGTTTTAAACGCACTGAGTGGTATCGAACCGGAAATTTTACCCCTAAAGGCACGAAGATCACCTCATCCCTCTTACACTGAAGTCCCCCTGCCGGGGAAAAATCTCTTAGGTAGAATTTTACAATTTGACCAATTAAAAATGAAAAACTTTGAAGAAAGGACTCACACATTTTGCAATAAATTCGGATCCTTTCAGACCATTTTTGAAGGTAAAATAGCTTACATGTAACTTTGCGCGCTTGTAAAGTCAACTATTTTTATCGTCATCTTCTCGAATTTTGGAATTGAAATAATCAATCCAAGGAGGCAACATTTTCCTTCAACTTGTCTCGCAGCATTGTTGCATTGAAAGTTGAAGCCCATTGTTACCGCATGCGTGACGAACCGTGTCTTGCTGCAAATAAAGTGTTGCAAGTTTGCGGCGCTAAGTGTTACCAACATTTAGCAAAACAGTATTAACCCGGCGCGTGGGATATGAACGAGCCAAAACGCAAAATAACTCATGCCAAAAAAATAAATAAATAAACGTCTGTGAAACAATATTCGTGTTCCACATGGATCTTTCTGGCAGAAACCTGGGCTACCTTTGGGTTGCCTGTGAGAGTAGCATATCCAAATTAGGATTGTTTTCCCTTTTAAGGTATTCAGGCACTTAATTTTCGCGCCATTTTCCTAAGAAGGGCGAGCGAGTGAGTGAGCTCAAAGATGAAGCAAGTAGGATATTTCGAGTCTCCAGTTGGTGTTTATGAAATCCGGGCCGATAATGATGGCGTTACATCCATTCAACTAAAAGGAACAAAGATAAAAGCTGCGCAAGAAAACAAGAAGCTAAACCCTAAGAGTCGTTCCACTCAACACATCCAGGACTGCATCGCTTGGATGGACGCATATTTCTCGAATTCACCTTTGGCGAAAGTTGAATTACCAACTTTGAACACCAAAGATTTTGAACTGAACAAACCGTTTTGCTGCAGAGTGTGGAAGATCCTCAAAGATCGAGTGAAGGCTGGAGAAACCGTAACTTACGGAGAGCTTGCCAATATGGCGGGCAACCCCAAGGGAGCCAGGGCTGTGGGAACAGCAATGAAGACAAACCCCATCCCCCTCATCGTTCCTTGCCACAGAGTAGTCAAAAGTAATGGTGATCTTGGAAATTATAGCTCATTTAACGGAGCTGCTACCAAAAAATGGCTACTTCAACACGAAAACGCCATCAATTGAAGAACCTTGTTGCAGACAAGCAACTCATCTCCCTGGGGGTAGGGGTGAGGCAGTAGATGAAGACATGGTGGGGTGATGGTATTGAGAATGTGACCCTGTTTGAGACAAAAGATAACTGTAATTTAACTTCAAGCAATGAAACATTTTTCTTCATATCTCAAAAACTGTTGTGATGTCAAATCAATCCTCTACAAACCTGAGACAACTGGAAAATTTTACTTTGGAAATGTCAGAAATTTGAAGACCCCCATTTTCTTTTTGTTTGGCTCAAGCTATTGTAATGTTTTCAAACAGAAAAAATATCAGAAACCCCCCACCAGCAACCCTCCTTTGGATATTTATATGTAAGACCAGCCCCTTATTTAGTCATGTTTCTAATAATTTTGTGTCAGTTAGCAATTTGATGCTTGTTCTTTATGCCTGTACTAATATTGAACGGCGTGATGTTGGCCAAGTAATTGTGAATCCGCAAGGCAAAGCCAAGTATATTAATATCCATTATGTTATTTCCTTCAAAGTCTTATCTTTTTGGGAGGGGGAATTTTTGGTATTTTAATAGCTAATGCTATTGTTGTCTCTATAAAAATAGGTGTTTATTATTTCATTGGAAGTTACTGTTACACCAGTCCTTACAAATTGGGACTTTTTCATTGAATATTAGAAAAATTCCAAGATGTTAAAATGTTTTGTGTAAGTTAGTAGTTAATGTGAGAACATCTAAATGTATATAGGTCATGTAGCTGTCTCTAATTAAGGCATGTACATGTATGAGCGTATTAAGTCAGAAACACATGTTGGGTTTGCTTACAGTTAAAGGAGGCCTAAATGGTAATTCTAAAAACATGGTTAAAGTATTTATAGTTTAAACAGAGCAAGAGAAACTTCTTTCTTCTTTTGTCAGTTACAAAGTTTATCATTTAATTTTACTAAACGCTAGTAAAGTTTTATTGTAGATATTTAAGTGGAGAAACGTGTCTTTTAAGATCAAGATGAATTGTTACCATTTCAGGGAAATCATTTATTTTATAAAGGATAAAAAATTGGAATTTCTGAGGTTAGGAAGGAACATGTTTGTGTCATTGTTTGGAGTTGTTAAGGTGTTTGGTTGGGTTGACAGTTGTAACACAAAATATAACGCCTGTAAAACAATTTAATTTTTCAACTTCACATGTATCAGTCAATGTAAAATTGTCAAGCACACATCAGGAGAATTCTACCTCACAGAGACCACTCACCTGACATATGATCAAAATATTGAAAAAACTACTTATATTTACAGAGTTAAATTTTCTGTTGCCATTTATAACAAACTAAAATCAAAGACTTGTTCATAATGACCTGTTGTTGTGAAACAGATCTTAATTTTATCTTTCCCAGTCCTAGAATTTATCAGTTGAATCTTATATTTTCGCTGTGCCACAAATGGTACAATCTTATTGTGTACAATGCTCTGTGACCTGCAGATTGACTAAATAACCTGCTAAAAGCCATTCCTTTGGACAAGTTCCTTTTATTTATTGCTAAGTGCAAAAAGGATTTGGGATATATCAAAGCTGAAAATGACAATCCCATTCATTAAATTAAGTTGACTTTTGACAGATTTGCTGACAGATAGCTAATCTTATTAGCTGATGGCTAAGTGCCATGATTGATCCCATGATAGTTACACACTTCCTCTTTAACTTCTTATCAATACAGGTATCGTTTTCCTTGCAGTACTTTGTCCAAAAAAATATGTTGATCTGCAAGTTGAAAAGCATTGGTCAAATGTTTTACTACCGTTTTGCAAGCCACAGCAACGTGCTGCATAGACTTTGACCAATTTATCCTTGTCTCAGCACCTTGGAACTTGCTGAATGGTGTGAATTTGGGCAATGTTTTAACTTGCAGTGAAATGTGGTTGTCCGAGGAGTTGCACTAATTAAACAATAGTGTTTCTGTCAAGGAACTATCAGCTAATAGTTGCCCCGTGGAAATTTTATGTTCTTAAAACAAATATTTGCCCGAGAGGCAAAGTTTCGAGGGCAAATATGCTAGTTTTAAGAACATCAAATTTCCAAGGAGCAACTATCAGACCGATAGTTCCAAGTCAGAAACACTCTATTGTCTTCAATTGTTCACCACTAAATTTTCTTTTGTGCGCCAGTTCAAAAATCATATTGAATTATTATTTAGAATAATTTTTTTTGAATTAACTTTTTTAGGTGAAAGCCGTGACAACCAAATGTAAAATTGGAAAAGACAACAGAGAAACCCACTAAATACAATTTCAATTGTTTATTTTCTACAAGCCCGCTTGTTTACAGAAAAATTTTCACGGACGAGTACTATCCATCTGGGTATTTTCCTCGGATGGGCACTATGGCCTGATAGTGTCTCTCCACGAACAAACACTATCGTGTCAAGTGATCAATTTAAACCAATGAGAATTGGAGAAAATTTAGTGGTGAACTATAAAGTGGATCATGTTATATTACTTGACCCTTTTTACCCAGCAAAATCTTTAGAGAATATTGGACAAGTTAAGAAAAGGTAATTGCTTCTTCCCCTAGTAAGCTGACATGTCAAAATAATGCTTGTGTGAGCAGAGACACTACATAAGTGAAATGCATCGGACCTTCTGATCCAGAGCCTAAGACTATAATTTCTGCCACTTGTTGTGCCTTTCTATCTTTAATCAAAAACATGAAATATGCATGTTTATAAATTCATTTTTTAAGATAAAAACCATCAAAATGTAGAGGAGGATCTTCCATTTAACTATTTGATTAAGCATCAAATATATTAATAAGTGATCTCAATTCACACAGGATTGAAACAGTTACTGAATTCTATCTTTCAATTGTTTCCCATGTCTTTTTGTCTACATAAGAGCATATTCATCTGGGTGTCCAATAATTAATTATAGCAATAATGCAATAACATTACAGCTGTAGTTGCTGCTGTAACTGGATGCCTTGATTACTCTTGCATCAGTTTACACACAAATGTAACTGGTTTTCAATCTTTCTTGCTGTTTCCAAACCTTATGGAATATACCACTGACTTTAAAACACAAATGGGTTTCACAAAAGCCTATAGCTTTAAATGTTGTTATTGATACAATTTGTAAGTTACATTTTTAGTTGGACCTAGTGTCGTACAACTCATCAGGCAAGTAATTTTGAAGTGGGCTATTACACTGAATTGCATCAGACTAAATTCATTTGGTATTCTGTTTCTGATCATGAAAAATACTTGTTAAAAAAATTTCAGACAAATTATCATGCTGAATTGACATTTTAAAATGCTGTGCTTATACAATGTCTTCCAGTAGGTTATTATTATAATTATTATTATGAATATTATTATTAAACTTTCTCCTAATCCTAAATTTGTAGTAGCTCTCAAATGATCTAGCATTACCAGCCAATATCAAGCAAACAGGAAAAAAGAAAAAAAAAATTGACTGTATCAGTTGGTGAAAAGAATCTGCAAGGTGTTGTTCCAAAAAATATCCATACCCCTCCCATGGAAAGTTATTTGGTTTGGACCCACCCACCCCTGCCCGCACCAATCCCGATCCCTCAAGAGATTCCAGTTTAGGTTAATAGTTTCCTTTAAAATTATTGGCTGTTGAGACCCCCTCCTAATCTCTACTAACTCTCCTTGGGGTTTGTATGGATATTTCCAGGACCACACATTTAATATTATTAATCATGTTTGAAACTAAGAGGGCTAATTAACCATACATTATATATGCTTACAGTCTAAACATCTTAAGAACCTTTCTGCTGAAAAAAAAAAATTGCAGAATTATGTTCAACTGAATAATGGTGAATGCTGAAATTATTATACTTATGTAAACTTGCAATTGCACAGAATAGATTTGATAGTTGTTTGACTTATTGATTTGTTACTGCCACTGAATAAAATGATTTTACAAAATTATACAAAAAATCATGGAACACAAATGTAAAATGTTTTGTGTTTTGAATGCTTTAGTTTTTTCATTTGACTGTAAACTTTCTTTATTAATCACACCAATTTGTGAATGAAAGAATGGTTGGGCAACTTCTGATGAGGTTTAAAATGGAAAAATGCTTGAAAAAAGCAGACTACATTATTTCATTATATGATAGTATTGATTTGCATAGAGTTGTTCTATTCAGCTGAGGTTTAACAGTCACAGATTTCCATTATTGTGTTGAACAATCAAAATTTGCATCATAATATTCACTATAAAGTGAAATGCTTCAACCAGTTTCACTGTAAATTATTTTCAGTCATAACGATCAATGGCAGAACCAAACTCCAGTTAAATTATATGACACTTTGCTTCATATTTAATTTTTAAATTTTATGTGACTGTACATATATAGGCACTGATTTTAGCCAGAGACATACTTATTTGCATAACCTATGTAAAAAAAAAAACATTGAGACTTGAGCAAAACATACTTCACAGATGACTAAGCATAAAGATTGGGTTCTTTGGCTCAAATTTCGTCAGTTTCTGAGGGATCAAATTATGTAGACTTCAAGTCTGACATCTATTTTCTCAAACTATATACATGTAAATGGGATTTCAATCTACTAGCATTTTGGCATCCATATGCAAATTTTTAACTTCTGCAGTTAGTAATTACATAGTACACCAGTTTCAAGTTAACTAAGACCATTGAATAAAAGGCATAAGGTACTTCTGTCCCGTGTTTGTCTCAATCTATAAAATATTTGCAAATACCATTGAGAACATTAACTTAATTAAGCTACCAGCAAATCTGTGCATTGTTTCATCTCAAGCTTCAGCATTTATTTTCTGGTATTTTGCAAACATTTTACTTCAGATTGGACCAATGAGTCCACATGGGAGGTATTCGCATATAATAGGAATAGGGAAGGGCAAATGGCAGGCAAAATCCTCAAACCTAATGAAGGGCCCATCACAAATGGGAAAAGACCCAAGAAAGTCCAGCAGCCAAAAACAATGAAAAAAGTTCTATTTCTGTGAATAAAAACAATATAATGAAAAAATAAAGAACATTCCAAACATGGATGTTTTCCATCCACCTTAAAACAAATCAAAAAAGGAACTGATAATGGCTTGCGACAAAAATGAGAGAACCCCCAAAAATTCCTTACTAAAGTCCTTTACCCAAAAAAAGTTGTGAAATTTTTAACTCAAAAAAGTCGTCAGACCCTGAATTTCAAACCCTAAAAAGGTCTTTACACCTCCCTGTCACTTTTATATCTGAGTACCCCCCCGCTGAGAATGAGTTGCGAGTCTTTTTATTCAGTGGAAGTTGATTAACTCCTAATTGGGTTATTTAAGCTGTGGACTCAGTGCAAACTTGCAGCTTATTGTGACTTCCTTAATATACATTCTCTTGTAAATTATTAGTGCAATAATGTACTTTTGTCATTATCATTCAAGGCCTTCAACAGCCTGGAGGGCTAGGGTGGGGTGGGGGATTCCCTTTATTGTAGAGCTTATGCCACCATTATGGCTTTGTTTATACCACTTGGAGTGGTAACGTTTTGTGTTTAGAAATTAGAAAATGGGAAAACAGAGGTTCATTTCTGTGTGGCATGCATCAGCATCACTTCATGGAAATCTTACCTCGAGAATTCCTGATGCTAATTTATATAGTTTACATCTTAGCATGTGGCTTTTTAGTTTTACAAAGCTTGATATTACTACAAGTAAATAAGCTGCCATGAAATACAATCCGTGCCAAATATCGTAACAAAATAATTCCCTTGCACTAAAGCCAACAGCTTTCTAGTTCTCCACAGGTGTGGGCTGAGGTAAAATCACTTGTACAACATAACCTTTGGGGATTTTTGCTTCGCCTATTGTTGTCTTATCAGTCAAGATTTTTCCAGCATAAAACCATCTTTGCTTTGAAGGCTCAATCCCTTCCAATTGATGAAGTTTTTTCTTAATTTTCAGTACAGTGTCAGAAGTATAAACATTCATTTTCAGGTCCTTGCCAGATGATAAGCGAAGTTTAATGTACAGTTCTTCTCCTGACGGCACAGGCTCTTCTTCGTCTGCTTCTGTGCTAGCCTCACCACTTACATCTTCATCTTTAATTAGATTTGTTGGCTTGCTTAAACAGTAAACTGGAAGAACATATCTGTTGCCAAGTTCATCATAGGCATCTTGTAAAGATCCTTAATAATAAAAAGATATCCAGTAAGCTTAGAGTCACCTTGGGTCATCGCCTTATTACAGTGGTGAGCCCTGAATGACACAAGCCTAGAGCTATGGCCACTGAGGAGGCTCCAATTACTGGCACGTTCAGCCTTGCCGGATTGGTCAAAGGGTACCTTGCGAACACAGACATATTTTCAGCTTTAGTCTCATGCCGCCGAAAAATACCATCTGCGAAAATGACTCCACAGGCAATTTCCATGACGCCAGTCTGCAGTGTGAAACAAATGCTAGAAATCCATCTGTGTTCACAGGCTAGTTAAAGGATGGAGCATATGCACACAATGTCATGGCAGCCATATCGGTGTTGCAAAACAATGAAACGGCAGCCATGTTGGTGTACCAAACCAATCCTGTGGGAGTTCAACTCTTTTCTTATGCAAACAATTTCTCTTGCTCCAATAAATTTGCATGGCTGTTGGACACGTGAGTGCATATGCACTATAGAGTCCATATGAAGAGTGACCCCCTCCCTCCCCCTAATAACCCTATCCTGTAAAAGAGAGCTTATTACAGAAACCTCTTGGAGAATTGGAAGTAATGATGATGAAAGTTACATGTATCTCATTTTCTATCTTTTTTGCCCAACAAAAGGCCAATCTTCCCTTCAAAGCCACCCAGTCCCTTTGTTTACTTAACATTAGCCCTAAGTGACATAAAATTTTGAAAGTAACTTCCAGATTTAATTTTTCTCAGGGGGTCGGCAGTTCTGTTGCTCAGTAACTGGGCCACGTACAAAGAGATCTTTCCAGAGATAACACTACTAAGTGATATTGCCTTTCAGTTTCCAAGTGATCGACTACATATCAAGAAATCTTGAATAACTTAATTAATACGCTCTTGCAAGAAATTAACATTTCACTTTCAACTATCAAGAATTTTACAGATTAAAAAACCATTCATTTTGCTTGTTAGCTCGCAAAAGGAATAATCCCTGAATATCGAAAGCAGAGTATACTCAAATGTAAATATGCAAAAACTACAATTTTGTAACAATTTAGCACGGGTGTGAAATATTTGTTGGTTTCTTTCGCACGTCGAGACACGAATTTAGTACATTTTGAAAACCATTATACTTTTTCTAACGGACCAGCACCTGGGAAGTGAAATTTCTGCTACACCCGATCGTCTAGTCTTCACATTTACAATCAATGACAGGAATCATTTTCGTTGAGTGATGTCTCGACCCTTGTATTGTTTAAATCTTATGTCTTACAATTTGTTTGAGTTAAGCAGTCTAGCTACGATACTACGACCTGGGATCAAATGTTTTTAAATGTAGGGTTTTGAGAGCATAATCTGTTAGCGAACCCTGTCAAATTTTTGTAATCGGGCATCAATCTCTAGCGAAAAGACTTCATTTTGTGCTTGAATGCATTTAAATGCCGTGAGCTGATAGCAGCCATCTTGACAACAAAAATATTGTTTCCTAACTTTTCGGTGTCTATCTGTGGTCACGTAGACCGCTGAAGGCGTATTTAATAAGATGTGAAAACGCGCTTAATACTCGTAAGAATATCTACGAAATTTAAAGCGAAAACAGTACAGGAAAAATGCAAACTGCCAAGGTATTTCTTGCGTGACTTGAGCTGAGATATATATGTTCTCGCCATGCTTCAGTCGACTTGAAGCTTGCCGAGCGCTTACCTGTGGGAAGTGTTATGTTTGCTCCATCTACGATTGCTTGAGCCCACGTATGATCGTCTGTTTCAGCTGCCGCTCTCAAGGCATCCCAAATCTCTTTCCGCCCTTCGAAAGCTGGAGCAGTTTCCCAAAACTCATCTCTTTTGCTACGTAGTTGGCCTTCTGTTAGCGGCATTTCGGAAGTCCATGGCGGCCTCTCTTTCTTCAGTGGTTGATTGCGACCCAGAGTGACTGCAAGAAAAATAAAAATTTTAAGCTACTCGTTTAGGCTGGTCCCAAAACCTTGCCAAGCGAACATATCAAGGTACAACACTTGTGCATTTTTTGATAACAACCTCCTGGAGTACTACCAAATTGATCGCTGGAACTGACTCGCACACTGGGATCTCGCGATGTACCCATACAGCCACCCATAATGATGACTGGTAGAAAGGCTAACACAGTCGAGAATTAAACTGCACCGCCAAAACGGCGGCTACAGAGGACGTTTTCCTCTGCTTCGAGGAAAGTTTCCCTCGACTTTTAGCATGGAAAAAAGTTCCTGCGATTGATATTCGCTCAATCCGTGACGTCACTGGTAAACAGAAGCGGACATGCGTGCATTTTTGTTACCAGTTTCTTTTTACGCATTTCATTTCCCATTTTATTTCGTTTTCCTTATTTATTTTTCCAGAGTTGCACGAAATCTAGCACTTGCACGGCCTATACTAATTGGCAATTAGATTATGAACTCAAGATTTCTATGGCAGAGATGATAGTTGATGAGGCCGAAGGCCAGATCAACTCGCAGACGGCCTCGTAGACTAAATTGTTGTTTGAAACTTGCAGCTGTCCGTTCGCATAATTTCATGATTTTCATGACTTTCATCAGTTCATTGGATAATTTTGAGGTTTTAAACGCAAGTTCAATCTCCATTTTTGAGTTTTCTTGGAAACTGAATAACCCAGTGACATTTCTAAATCTTCCTCGAAACCTCAGAGAAAGTGATAAAACACTGCCATTTTGTGGACGATCTCCAAAGTAGCTTCTTATAGATGACAGTTTGTCCCTTAAAAATGTTATTACCCTTAAGCATTATATTAGGGTGCTTTACCAGTTTTCTGACACCCATTTGTACTTCTGGTTATGGAGGGTTTAGCCATTTTGCCACTAGCCATTTTATCGATATCACTGCACCACAAACAGCCTCCAGTACATTGCTTAGCTTTATCTATTATAGATACATGTATGCTCTGTTCGCAATAGATGCTCAAACATCGATTTCGAATTGGAATCACAAAGTTTAATTCTAATTTGTTCCTAACATGACTCAATCCAGCAAAGAATACAACAGAGAAACTTTACAACCCAAGAAGGTACCAAAATCACCCATTTCAAGGTAAAAATTTCTTCTCTCCGGCCAATCCCTGATCTCATTTGAGTTTTTTAAAATATTAATAAAAAGAATTAGAAAGGAAACTTCAGCATATTTCGATATCCTTTATCAGCGACAGCATGAGCACAAAAAGCAAAACTGAAGTGAATTTTCTCGCGTTTCCTTCGGTGACTCGGAAATTCCGTAAAATTTGGCCAACTGGTAATCGATATTTTACTTTAGCTCGAGCTCTTTTTTCAGGTTAACCGGTAAAAGACATATCAATATTTGCAAAAGTCTCAAAAACCCTGTCGGTACAACCCTACTTTTTTCACCCTTTTTTCAAGTTTAAGATTCGTATCCCACCCGATTCGATGTTCTGTGAAAATTTTGGAAGATTTCACCGAAGGAAATTTAAGATAGCACAAATATAGTCACATAAACGGAAAAAAACGCATTTGTTTGTGCATTTATAATTCAAGACTAAAAGCCAAGATTTTAACGGAAGTGACACTATTTCATCATTGCCTATTACATTTAATACGTTTGAAAGGACTGGGTGTAAAAACGAACGCAAAAACATAGCACGCAGAAAAAAACCCGAGCACGCAACGCGATAAATGAACTGTATGGAGCCACCTTTAATCACAGACGACATGAGAAGAGAAAATGGACAAAACATGATTGTGTTCATTGAAGCCAGTGGAATCCCGGATGGCAAACCATATTGTCATGAAACAGTATCTTTACTCTATATTGTCATGATTTTGGCGCTTGTGTGAATAACACTCCTGTCAGCCATGTAAGCTATTAAAATCCTGGTCATGTATAGTTATTTAACAAGGTCACAGGGGCAGATCGAGGATTTTTCTTAGGAGCGGGTGCACCACTAAGGAATGGCATAACTGAATGGCGAGGTAAACAAATTTTGAAAGTGAATACAAAGAAGAAGTCTTCATTTCGGCGGGGTGCACACCCCCTGCACCCCCCCCCCCCCCTAGATCCGCCCCTGTGTCAAAGAAACTCTACCATGTAGTTTGAGACAGGAGTGGAAAGGCTGGAGTGCACTTTTCCTTAGAGAGTTCAGTGATGTATAAATACCATAGCTGTCTTAAAGGATATCTGATTTTTCTACCACAATCACTTCATTCACCCCAAATCCGACAAATCTGGCCAATCACAATCCAGTGAACCAATCAAAACTCAAAGAAAAAACACGTAGCTGACACAAGGTGTGAGAAAACATGTCTAGTGAGTTACAGTTGAAGTTGGTTTTACTTTTCATTGGATGACAAAGTTATGCAAGGTTTTTTATTGAATAATTTATTGCTTAATCAGAATGCCAGATGATAAATCCAGCCACAGGGATCATTGCTGTTAGTATTTGCATTTGATTTATCTCACATCTGATTAGTTTTCACTCATGACACAATTGCAGTCCACAAGTAAGATAATTCTGATTTTCACACTGTTCTGATTTGCTTCATGAAGGGCCTGAAAATGTTGTTCTGTGAACTGTATACATGAGAAGTGGTGACTGACATACAACTTAAATTATCAAGTTTCCTGTGTGATATATTCTTTGCAAATTGCTCACTTTTTGACATGATTAGGATCAATTTAAAGGACAAAGCACTCAAAGAGACCATCTTCAATTTGCTTTTCTCGAGAGTTTTATTGCATGAAGTGAATAGACACTTCTCCGGGAGGATATAACCTATGACAGGTCACACCGTCCCTGTTCATTACCCCCTGGCATAAGACAGAACTGCAAGAGTCAGTTGTCACGACATGAAGACAAAGGCCTCTCAAGCAAGCTTGAAGTCTTAACTTCAGTCTGTAAAACTCAAGCCTGATGCAACGACTATTGCAGTAGGCACTGTGCGTCCTGTGTCAACTGACTGGTGACAAAGAGTCCTTTAAACCATTATAGTAGCTCTAGGTGACAGTAGATGAGCTAGAGCCAAACACAGAACTCCGAGATGAATCAGTTAAACAATCAGATGTATACGTAAAGCGTCTGTTTTGTCCTGATTGAAGCGCAGCCTCATGAAGTCTGTCAGCCGAATACCTAGACTGAAGTTCCAAGGAGTTCCCAACACTGATGGGACGAGGTTTCTTATTAGATTGTCTCACAGTTTCTGCTACTTTTTCTGTCACAGTACTTGGTTCTTGTGAATCTTCATCTTTACTTGCTGTAGATTCTACAGTTTGTTTCAACGGTTTTGGTTGCAAGCCTGTTGAACTTAAGTAAGGTGACACAGTATAAGAGATAAGATGTTCCAGCTTTCTGTAGTTTCTGCTATTCTGGTCATCGTGCACACTCTGTAAAAGAAAATAATATTGAGTCTCCAGTTAAGCATTGGTGATAATCACTTAAATTGTCTGCATTACAGACAATCTACACTGATAGCATAGCCATCATAGTGAGTGTTGTCTATTCACTGTAAGTTATAGTTATCACTTAATTGTCATAACTGGTCAAAACTGATAATTGGGTATGACCTCACACAGACCCTATTTAAACAATAGAGCATTTCTGTTGAGGAACTATCAGCTGATAGTTGCCCCGCAGAATAAGCTAGTTTTAAGACCATCAAATTTCCAAGGTGTAACTATCAGACCGATAGTTCCTCAACAAAAAAAACTATATTGTCTTTATTGTTCACCACTAAATTTTCTTCCGTGCACCAGTCAAAAACTCATGTTGAATTATTTTTAATAAACTTTTTTAGATGAAAGGTGTGAAAGCCAAATGTAAAGTTTGAAAAAGAAAACAAACAAATTGCATCTTTCAATTTTTTTTCTTTAAGCACACTTGCTTAAAGAAAAATTTTCACGAGCAAATACTATCCATCTGGATATTTTACTTGGACGACTACCATGGGCAATTATAGTTCACCACTAAATTTTCTTTGATTCTTATTTGTAAAATTGATCATGTGATGTGATAGTGTTCATCTGCGGAGAGAACTATCAGCCCATAGTGCCCGTCTGAGGAAAAAACATGGATGGATATAGAACTCATCAGTGAAAATTTTTTCTGTAAACAAGTTGGCTTATAGAAAATAAACAATTGAAATTGTATAAAGTAGGTTTTTGTCTGTTTTCTTTTTCAAATTTTACATTTGGCTTTCATGTAAACAAGTTGAAAATAATTCAATATGATTTTGAACTTGTGTGTGAAAGAAAATATAATGCTGAACAATAAAGACAGCAGAGTGTTTTAGTCTCAGAACTATCAATCTGATAGTTACCCCTTAAAAGTTTGTTGTTCTTAAAACTAGCATATTTTCGCTAGAATCTTCCTTTCAATGGTAGCTATTTGTTTTTAGAACATCAAATTTCCTTGTGGCAACTATCAGCCGATAGTGCCTCAACAGAAACACTCTATTGTTTAAATAGTGTCTCTCTGCCAGTGAACACTATCGCATCACATGATCAATTTAAACCATTAGGAATTCCAGAAAATTAAGCGATGAACTATAACAGGTGACAGTATACCCACAGGTGACTATGGGATCCTGGCATGGTAGGGTAGGGTTAAAAACTGAGGGGGGTTGGTGGTGTATATGTTGTTCTTTTAAGACCCCCGCCCCTGAAAAAACAAAAAAAAAATTTTAAAAAAGGCTGGTTTCAAAAATTGGTTCATTCTGATGTAAAGAAAAAATTGACCTAAAACAGATACCCTAATGGAAAATATGAAAGCCCCAAGTGCTCCATAGCAACTGGAAATTTCAATAAATAAACTCACATAATTTTCAGTTTTAAGGCATGCCCCCTGTAGGAAAATCTAAATCCTCAAAATTTTACTAATGAACTGATGAATGTGCAGAAACAGCTGCAAGTTATAAATTAAAATGATTATGATTCAGTCTGCTCAATTTTGCTTTAAAACAATCAAATTAATGACACTTGATTTCTACTTGAGGTTATAGTTGGTTTAGCCTTCAGCCTTGTCACCCTATCATTCCTTAGTATAAATCTACTGGTATCCCAGGGGAGGGGGGTACTTTATAAACCTTTGGGTGGGGGTGGGCTGTTGGGACTCTGAAACCCTTACCCAATACTAGACAATGATCAGCTTGATTTTGCAAACGTATTCTAGACTAGGTGCCAAAAACCCCTATCCCAGACTAGCTATTTTCAAAACAGAAACTTTATCGCTATGAATCATAGTCCAATATAAACTAACTATTAAACCAATATTGTACAAAGACACTTCCAAGTTTCAATTTCTATTATAGAACCCTAGGTAAAAAACCTTGTTCTAGACTAAATTATTTATACACTGGCCACTTTCCCCCTAAATTACACCCGATCCTAGACCAAACTGAACTGATGAGCATGCGTGTAAAACTGCAAGTTTCAAATAACAATTCAATCTGCGCTATTTTGCTGAAGTATGAAATGTAATACTAAGTTGAGAAGTGATTGGAAATCATTATTTGAAGGAAATTTAGTTAGAATTCTACTCGATTTCTATGAGGTGATAGTTGATTTGGCCTTCGGTCTCATCAACTATCACCTCTTATAGTTGGCCACCAAATTTTCTCCAATTCTTATTGCTTTAAATTGATCACGTGACGTGATAGTGTTCATCCATGGAGAGAGACTATCAGCCCATAGTGCCCGTCTGAGGAAAATACCCAGATGGATAGTACTCCATGAAAATATGCAGGCTTCCAGAAAAAAAAACAACTGAAATTATTGTATTAAGTGGGTTTTGTTCTGTTTTCTTTTTCAAATTTCACATTTGGCTTTCACGGCTTTCATCCAGAAAATTAGAAAATAATTCTGTATGAGTTTTGATCTAGCGCGCAGAAGAAAATTTAGTGGTGAACAATAAAGACAATAGAGTGTTTATGCCTTGGAACTATCGGCCTGATAGTTTCCCCTTGGAAATTTGATGTTCTTAAAACTAACATATTTGCTCTCGAAGCTTCGCTTCTCGGGCAAATATTTGTTTAAAGAACTTCAAATTTCTGCAGGGCAACTATCAGCTAATAATTCCTTGACAGATACACTCCATTGTTTAAATAGAAATCTTGAGCTCATAATCTAGCTGTTAAGTAGATAGTGAATAGCCCAGCACTGTGTGGTTGTCAACAAAATGGCAGTTTCCAAAGTGACTGTGAACCAGTCTTGTTGTTTAAGTTTTGAATGACTGATGGATTTGTACTGAAGCAACTGGATTATTCGCTCTTGAATTTTATGCATGATAGAAATCTTGAGCTCATAATCTAATTGTTAAAAAAGTCTTGAGCTCATAAATAGACGAAAGAAATGACATCAGAGAAATTAACTTAAAGGGAATAGATCTAATTGAGTTTTCAACATCTTGTTATGACATTTCTATGGTCTAGAGTGTGTAGACTATGATAAAATGAGGTCAATTTGTTGTTTAAATGGTGGCAGCTGATAAAGCGTGCCTGAAAATCAGATTGACCAATCAGAGTCACACAACACAAACTGAAATGCAATATAGCCAATCCATTTTTTAAGGAATATGACAATACAGCCTTGTACAAAGATATCTTTCTAGCAACCGAAAAAATGTAAAAAATAAACATTCTCAGTCTCACCTGCAAAATCAACAACATCTGTACGACTTTAGGTGGAACAGTTAAATCCATAACAAACGCTTCTTCCAGTTTGGTTTTCAACACAACAACATCTCGAAAGTTTAAAAGGGCAATAGACCTTGTAGACTGGGCTTCGCGAGACTGTATATCAAAGAAAATTGCTTGAAGTAATGGCAATATCGTACAGAAGAAATAGGTCCAACTATCAGCCAGCTTGTCAAGAAGAACTTCGCCATTTTTGTCTTTCACATCTTCGCGTAGAATAATCATACCCTTTACAAGCGATTCCTTGAACCACTCGCATATCGTGGGCCCACCGATTTCAAGTTTAACTGATTTTACCTTTTCTGTCAGACTGCTTAATTCTAATTTTGCTAACTTCTTTCGTTGAAAGAGAGCAGTCACGGCATTTGACACAGTGTTCCAATCTTCGGTTTTTCCACCCGCAAACGTAAACCTTTTGTCGACCATTTTTGGACTTCTGGGTCGCTGAACCCCAACCATCGTGACTGAACCATCCTTTCTCAAAATTTCACCTAGACTGGACACTGGTGACCGAGCCATCGAAAATGAAAAAGCTGTATTTTCGAAAACAGCGGTGGTCAAATTGCTCGTAGGAACGGAATGGTGACTCGAGTAGTCAGGCCTTAGTCTCTTTCGGACAGAGAAGCTGGAGCGGCTGCTAAAACGTCACGGCCTTCGAACGAGCTGAATTGCGTCACGTAGTAAGCGTAATGCAACACCCAGGAAACGTTTCTCTCGTTGCAAGCAACAGCATGGAATAACACACGAGGGTATCAGGAGTCCATGACCTGGAGTATGCCTCGTACTAGTTAGGCATAGCCTCGTACGCAAACGCTCATTAGGCTCGTCACGCAATCTTCCTTCCCCACGTAGGGAAACAAGATTGTTTGGCGAACCCAAAGAGCGTCTGCTACTAGTAACTAGGTTTGGAGGTCTCTTAAACAGCCCCTCAGGTCCCGAAATGAAATCCCTCAAGCCAATCTTAACTTGGAAGTTCTTTTACAGAAAAACAAAAAAATTCCCCTAAGCCACATGAAACTGAAATTCAATTAAGACATGGGATTTTTGTTTTTGTTATCAAAACGAAAGTGATAAATTTTTAATGACCTGCCTTCTTCTATGTGTGTCTTCCGGTATAGCTTAAAACATTCTTGAAGGGCAATGGAGGCTTCTGCCTTTGTTAAAGGGCCGGCGGGCCAATATTTTTCTGACTTGACGCAAGCTTGCGAAGCTTACTTCAGCGGAATTCATCCCGACTATGTAGATTCATCAGACCACGATACAGTTATGTGCCCTTCGGCTTTTCCGTTTGGTTATATCGCGCCAACTGGTCAAGCTTCTGGTGCGACTCCGCTTAATAACATCGAAAAAGCGAGCATTCATGGAGATAACGCCGAACTGAAAATCTTTCACATGCTGGAAAAGTTTGGGAAAGAAACTAATCAGCCGATGTTTGTTCTAGCGCAGGTAAAAATCACCGAATTCATCAAAAATGTTCTTCGACAAAAGCTGCCTGCCAATCACTCCATTTTGACAGACAAGTTGTTGAATCTCGACGGAGAAATCGACTTTCTGATCATTCACCGGCAGATTGGTATTATACTTATCGAGGTCAAAGCACCAAAGAAGTTCAGTAAGTCAACTCAAAGCAAAGCGAGAAAACAACTTCAAATTGGAGAAGAAATAATTCATGCTCTTTCACACGAGATTGGTTACAAGGAATCTACCATTCCTGTTTATAAAGTAATTGCAATGCCAAACGTCAGTGAGCCAGGCCGCGAGAATCAAAATTTTATCAGTCTTCGAGAAGAAAACGTGCAATCGGATGGAAATTTTGTCAGCTGGTGGGAAGACAAATTTGCTAAACGGACGTTTGACAGCCACGAAAAGCGACAGTTGCAGAATTTGATTTACATTTTTGTTGGCCAGCGTTGCGAAGTCAGCTCCAAAGTGCTCTCAGATGTTTGCAAGAAGATTGATCAGCAGAAATTCCTTCAGAAGAGCTACGAAAGGGGTACCAAGCAAGGTGGGGATGGGTCGCAAGTGGTTGTGAAGACAGCTGATCGACCGGAGCAGGCTATCTTGGCAAAACAATTTTTGTTCTTGAATCCTGATCAGCTACGAATATGGAATGGCCCACGCCAACAATTCTTTAACGGTTCGTCCGGAAGCGGAAAAACAATTTTGCTCCAGTTCAAAGCTTTGGAATGTGCCAAGCAGGGACAGAAGGTTGTTATTGTGGTTCCCTCTTCACTAGCCGCACTTTACACGGAATTTTTTGCAAAAAACAGCATTTCAAGTGGAGTCGAAGTCGTGTCTCCGGCCGGCATTTCCGAGTTCTTTCAAAGATGCGATCCTGCCGTGAAGTTTCACTTCTTTGCTGATGAGCTGCAGGCCTTTGAAGCCAAAATTCCTGACGTGTTGATTCAGTTGGGGAACCTTCTGAGCCGAATGGCAGATCTTGATTATTATTGCTGGGTTGCATATGATTACATGCAAAGGAACGAAGATGAATCATCTCGTGATGAAACAGGGGGACTAGCTGATGCATTGAAAATTCAAACTCAAGCTCGTGAACTCTGCAAAACCCACAACATTTATCATGCGCCCTGCCTTAAAACAATAGTGAGATCCACTTTTGAAGTTTACACCTTTGTACAAGAGTTTGTTAAAGTGTCTCTTCTTGATTTACTGCAGAGATTAAAGCTTCCTCGGTTTGATCACATTGGAAAAGAAACAAAAGAAATTTTTACCCAATTCGTGGAGAATTATGATGTTTCAAACCACCTCGGTCACCACATTTGTGGACCTTCCGTTACAGTGGTACCTGTGAAGAATTCGGATTTTGATTTTATCACTCAAGTCGTCCAAGATGAGATCAACAAGTGGGCAGGAAGTGATTCCCTTCACCGCGTTGCTGTCCTTGTCACGAAGTCTTTCCCCAAGGAGCGGTTGGGTTATCTTATGGCTCAGAAAGGGATAGCAGTTTGTGATATAGCCGACAACCAGAAGAATGCAGTAGTCCTTGACTTTGGACACAGAGCTCATTCATATGAGTGGCCAGTCGTAGTTGCTATTTCGTGGTTTAACAATGATCTCTCGAGTAATTACATCATGTTTACTCGAGCTGTATCTAGACTGGTTTTAATGACGAGTGGTGATGTTCCTTTGTAATAGCTTATGGAGTGAGTGACGTGCCTGCGATATCATGGCAGGACAGCCTCTGCCACCCTAGCTTAGCCGGCCAGTTCAGAAAGTGATAACCTTATAGCCCTAAGACGGTGTTGGTGTCTTTTTCAAGCCAGAGATTTTTCGAGGGTTTTTCTTTCGCCTGTTGACTTCCCGGCTTTGGATCCCGGGGGAACTCCCATATAAAACGGACAGGGGTGCTCGTCCTAACTTTTAGGGGTTAAAAAACCGGTTTTGTATCACTTAGGGTGTTCAGTCTCAAAAGATCCACACCGGAAGCTTTCTCTGTTACTTCCTTTTAGGGTATTGAACCGAAAAAAATATGACAGGAGAAAAAAGCGTTGTTTTAGAATTGGTACCTCTTAAGAGTGAAAAAAACAAAACGAATTCAAGCCACGCCCACAAAACAGGATCTTGGTGTCCCTCAGGGGTTCTTTTCAAAATTTCCAACGAGCACGCCCGTCCTTTTTATATGGAGTCTCCTCTAGGCTCGATTACCAGCCGCTGTTCGGGCAAGGAGCCCGCACTCCTTCCCCGAACCGGACTCGAGAAAGTGGCGGAAATCGAACCTAAGTCTCCTCCGGACTCTGTAACTCTAACTTAGCCAGTTTGGAGAGTAGTTACCTTATCAGGATCTAATTAAGACAAGCTGGAGATTTGTCGAGTTTTTTTCTTTCGCCTGTTGACTTCCCGCCTTCGGATTCGCCTTCCCACCGGCTTACTCGGGCTTCTTCAGCCCTGATGAATTTATTCTTTAATAGCTTATCATGACATATGACAACTTTATCCTGTGAATGATGTGTCCTTGCGGTTTTATTTAACTCATATTGGACGTCAGTGAATGACAAAGAAAACCCGCCTTGCTTGTAATTCTATCAATAGCAGTAGACAAGCAAAGACAGAATTTCTCGATTTTTGCTATGCAAATGTATATAGATCCTTACTTCGCCATTTTCTGGTAATTTTGATACGAACAAGAACTTGATAGCGGACGCTACTTTCGTACATTTTCAACTACTGTAGGTTGGCCCCGTAGGTTCAGGTTGAACGTCATAGCTTCATAACTATAAACAAGAGATTAGGTATACATTGATGATCTCTTACTAAAAGAGAACAGTTTTAATTTCTCTAACATTTATTTTTTTCTTGGTCAAATATAATTCTGCTCTGTAATATTACTTAGAAAATAGCAAAAGATCATTTGTACTTCTATATTTCGATAGAGTTATTTCGTTTTAACATAGATATACAAAACAAGGTTAATTTGGTATAGTTTTACATGTAATTTTGACATACGTAAAGGACAAATATAACTGGGATGTGGTTATTTATATATGGACTCTAGATTAAGTCATCCTAGTAGCTGAGGTCATTGCATTGTGTTCAGCTGGGCAAGGCAATTTAAATTAGTATCACAGTGGCTTTCGAGCTCTTCATCATTTTCGCAAATAAAACGTTCTCGGTTCTCGAACAGAGATTCGTGCTTCCCTTGGCAGAAAGACTGGAAAATACCTTTTCGTCAATAGCCACCACATTCCTTCGCCCCCCCCCCCCCCCCCGGCCCAATTAGGATCGAAACAGGATTACGCCGGGCAGTGTCTCAACCACATTTTTCCCTGATAGTCGGTGTTTACTGAAGTGAGTACTGGCAAATGGTGTATCCACCGCGATGGACTATTATCCCATTTAGGGGTCGATATACCTCTAGACACTCAAGTTACAGAAACCAGAGGTAATGTGCTGCATTATTTTCTGAACTGGCAACTAACTTAGATATTCTCGGCTGATTGTTCTTATCAGCTAGAAAGAAGTCAAGAGTATTGGCAGGGCCAGTATGACAAAATACTTTGCCTTGATGTCACTCCAGCTCATTTATGTAAATCCACCAGTCGAGATTTGATAGGGTGTACTTGAAACAGCGGACCACCACTCAAACATTTATTGCTGTCAAAAGACGTGAGTAAGTTTTTTTAGACCATGCGTTGTCTAGTTTGAATATGTGCGTAACCGCTGTTTGTTTTCTTTTCCTTCTGAAATTAAAATCATTTTCATATGAATGGTTGTGCACCAGGCCTTGCTCTGATAGAGAAGCTAAAGGCAACTCAGAAATGGGCCATTGATTATCAAAAGGTGTCTCAAGTAGACTATTCTCAGCCCTTCCTTTTTTAGTTTCCTCTAACTTTCGAAAATTTAGGGTGGCTGTGAGCCCATGTACAGAGTTTTTCTAAATTTTGCCAAAAGTTGTGTCTTCCCCTTTGAATCAAAATTAGATAACAACAGAGAGGGGTCACCGAGCTCGTTTTTGAGTTAAGCTAAAATTAACAGTGTTTTAGCATGCCATATTGTTATATGGTAATCTATTGTGTCAGAAAAATGGTAACAGCGTGTCCACCAATGATTAGGCAGTATTTTGATTCCATGATCATAGCGTCAACATAATTACAGTGACCCATCAAAATCTAAGTCTTGGAAATTGTTGGAAACGGTTTTGAGCCTCCTTAAGCAAGAGCCACTAAAAGAGGGAAGTTATTCTCAAAACGAAGTTAGAAGATGAAGACTTTAATACCGAAGTTTTCGGCCTCTTTGTAGAAACGACTACTCGAATTCTAAGTCTTGTTTCCTGCATAGTTGCGTGATGAGAAACTATTGAAAAACAACGGCCCTTTCTTCCAACTAAACACTGATTATCTCCTTCTACAACCACGGTCACATCTTATCCTTCATAACAGGTCATACAAACATACAGACAGCTCGCCATAACAAAGCTCTTCCTGCTAGTGCAATAAAACCTGCTCGACGTGTCCATGATGATTCTAGTTTAATTGATTGGTCAATTGTGGACAAAGCGCAGGTGATCGCTGAAAGACATGCGTAATTGCGGCGATTGGAAACAGAGTAAGCTGCGCGCATCCCTCGCCATCAGCCCGCAACAGCTTGAAAGGTATTGTCATTGTGTCTTACTTGTTCTGGTGAATAAGTCGAAAGTAAAGGTGAGTTGTTATGTTATAACTGCGTATTAAAAACAACGTCGGTAAAACTGAGTTGTGGGCAATATTGTAGCAAACAATTAAATCTTGCGTTCTAGGGTCATATTACGAGAAACAATGGTTCCGCGTCCTTTCGATGATCCAGCTAGATGGCAATGAAGGCTAAGGTGCATTACCTCCCGACTTACTTAAAAGACCTATATTCCAGATTTATTTTTAAATGCCGCGTGCACATGTAAATCCCCTACTTACAGCAATTTCAACTGGGTTGGAGCAAGATTGCTATCGAACTATTTTATTTGAATGAATAATCTAAGCACTTTATTTTCAGTTCCTCTCAGATCTTTTCTTAGTTACTTTCCAAAATTGATAAGGACAAGTTGAAGACCGCAATAAGCAGGTAGATACACTGCTACGTACAGACTGGTGAAGGCCATGATTCTAACCACGGGTTCTTAACCGACGCGACGATCCTTCGGTGCTGATTAGATATTCATACTGCACACTGACTGCATAATATTTTCACTGCTTTTGAGAATGGACCAAGAGTTTTAAGAGAAATAGAACGAGGGAAGCAGACTTGATAAGAGAAGTGAACCTCGGTAAAATGAAGGGGTTTTGGATGATGGCTTTCAGTTCAACACAAGCTCCATTTTCAGAACGTAAAGGATTTGATAATTTAGTTTTCTTGGAATTTGAAGTTGACTCAAGGGCACAAAGTTATTGACAGTCGAGCGATGTTTTCTCATCCAGTATGCTCGCTATTCTCAGCTTTTATTGACCTTACTCTTTAGAACGGGGGAGGCAGACTTGATAATAAGAGAAGTAAACTCTGTAAAAAGAAGGCTTTTTTGACGCTGGCTTTCAGTTCACTATATGCTCCAACTTCATAACTTAAAAGATTTAATAATTTAGTTTTCTGGGAATTTCAAGTTGACTCAAGGGCACAAAGATGTTGATAGTCGAGTGATATTTCCTTATCCAGTATGCTCGCTACTCTCAGCTTTTATTAACCTTACTCTTTAGAACGGGGAAAGCAGACTTAGAACGGGGGAGGCAGACTTGAGTTGAGTTGTTCCCTTTTTACGTCGAAATGGTAAAGATATGTTAGTTGCAAACATTTGTCTGGGTTGGAAATTCCAAGAACTACACTGCTACAACCTAGCTAGGTCAATCAAAGATCTTAGTTTTAAGCGAAATACAACTTCATCTGTTCCTGTTCTTGTGTACGTCTTGACTCAAAACATTATCGCTCTGAAGCCCATTTTGCTGCAACTAGTTCAACTGAGTCGTGCGGTCATTTGCGAAAACTTACTGTGAAAAGTTCAAAATGAAAGAGAAACAAATAGAGGTGGCTCTTGATGTATTTAATTATCCTGATAGTCTGGCCTCTCTTGAAATCTTATGCATCGTTCGATTCTAATCGTTCTGTGGAAAAGCCTGTAAAAACACCTGCAAAGGAAACGGATGCAGCCAAATTTCCTTGTCTGTTTAGAATTTAACCAGGCTTTATATGAATGACTCACGTGCAGTTTCTGACTGACCTTACAGATTTAAATTAAAGACGTTTTTCAATTACATCCACAACCGATATATTAGTAAGAGCTTTCTACTTTGTATTCGAGCTTCTTGGTCATGCAAGATCATCAGTCTTCATCATGGAAACTCCTGCATGGCTGAAACTGTTTCCTTGGCCATAGAAGCTCTGATGCTGTAATGTCCAAGTGAAATTAGGGGTTCAATCTGTCTGGTGTGTATAGATGAAAAAAACTTGTCCAAGTAAAGAAAGGTATTTTGATGGAGTGTTAAATCAGTGATGTCACTTACAAGTCGGTTTAGGTAACTTATTGGCTCAAAGAATGAAACTGAATCACGAGCGTGTTTCTTGGAAACTTGGTAAGTTAAATAATTCTTTCAATAATGCGATGTAGTAATACTTTCATCGCGGATATTTCTACATTCGTTCATCGTCTAGTTTATCAAAACATTCACTACAAGCTATTATTTACAGTAGATGTGACTTTCAAACGAATTTTGAATTTCTTTTCGTGAAAGTTCACTGATTTATACCAATCACATAGTTTAAACAAAGAACTTGGCCACACTATCTGCAGACTCCAGTTCCATTGTCGTTCATGTTTTGTTCTTAAAAGAACAGACACTTTCACAAAATAGCTTCTTATATCTTTCTTGATGATTTTCTTCCAATTTAACATTTCACAATGGGTACTCATAATAGACCTGATAATACCCTATTGATTGTAAACTCTTGCGACATATTAGAAGATAAATTTGCACTTTTGGGAGACTCTCAAGCCACCGGTTGGTGGTGATTTGCAAATACTCCAAAGTTTGCCACTTAATTTGAAAATACTCCAAATTTGCAAATACTCCAAATAATCTCCAAATTTTCAAATACTCCAAATTTGCCACTTAATTTGCAAATACTCCAAAGTTTGCAAATGCTCCAAATAATCTCCAAATTTGCAAATAGTCCAAATTTGCCACTTAATTTGCAAATACTCCAAAGTTTGCAAATACTCCAAATAATCTCCAAATTTGCAAATACTCCAAATTTGCCACTTAATTTGCAAATACTCCAAAGTTTGCAAATACTCTAAAGGATCCTCCGATATTAATCGCGTGATTAATTCCAGTCTGCGTGGAATCTATGCTCCATTAATAAGCACTTAATGGAAACAGTGAGTCTTGTTTCCCCGAGACCCTCGTGTTTTGTCATATCTCCTAACTCCCAACTTCCAATCTCTCAACCTCCCAATTCAAAAATAGAAAAAATAGCAAAAAAATTGTTTGATGAGCATGACCTGATCACGTGGGAGTCGAAAGTTCAAGTTGTTGTTTCCCTAGGGAGCTAGTGAGTTTTGTTCGAACTAGGGAGTTAGTGAGGTTTGACCCACGACACGTGACACGTTCCCCTCCAATCGAAAAACGTATTTGAGTTGGGACGTATAACAACTTTTTTTCAGTTAAAAAAATGCTTTTTAATTACTTTCTCGTATCATGCTGCTTTCACGTGTTCAGGCAGTACAGCTATTTTACTTTAACTGATCGGTAAGCTCAGGACAGAACGAGGGCGTTGGCTGGCAGACATACGTAGTTGCAACAGTTGGAAATAGAATAAACTGTGCGCACCTTTTGCCATCAACCATTAACAGCTTGCAAATTGTGGCCATTCAGTGTTCACTATTCTGCTGAATAAGTCCAAAGTAAAGGTAAGTTGGTGTAAGATGACGGTACCTATTTGAAAAACGTACAAAGTTTTGGAAAATGCTGCTGAACAACCATGATCAACAGAATCACTCGTTCTTAATCTTATTACAAGAAGCAATGGTTCCACTTCCTTTCGATGATCTAGCTAGATGGCGATGAATGCTAAGGTGCATTTTCTCCCGACTTACTTCAAAGACCTTTATTCCATGTAGCTGATCAACGTGTTGTAAAAGTGTACTAGATTTATTTTCAAATGCCGCGTGCACATGTAAATCTCCCGCTTGCAGCGAACGATTTTAGTTGAATGAACAATCTAAGCACTTTATTTTCAGTTTCTCTCACATATTTTCTTAGTTACTTCCCAATATTGATAAGGACACGTTGAAGACTCCAATATGTAGGAAAATACGCTGCTACAGACCGGTGAAGACCAATTCTGACCACGGGTTCTTTACCGACGCGATCATCCTTTGGTGCTGATTAGAAATTCATACTGCATAATATTTTCACTGCTTTTAAGAATCGAATGGCCCAAGATTTTTGAGGGAAATAGAACAGGGGAAGCAGACTTGATAAGAGAAGTGAACTCCGTAAAAAGAAGGTGTTTTTGATGATGGCTTTCAGTTCAATATAAGCTCCAACTTCAGAACATAAAAGATTTAGTGATAATTTAGTTTTCTGGGAATTAGAAGTTGACTCAGTGGCACAAAGGTATTGACAGTCGAGTGATATTCCCCCATCCAGCGTGCTCACTATTCTCAACTTTTATTAACCTTACTCTTTCACATCAACTAACGGTTTTCAAATGTAAATCAACAAACATTGAATTGCTTTCATCTAAAACAAGCGCAATTTGGCCCGATACGAGTAAAATTAAACATTGCTCAGAACAACCAGCCCTTACGTCTTCCCCTGTTTTGACAATAGTGCAAGAAGTATTTTCATTCGGTTTGGTGGTTCATCAGCCGATAGCTTAAGTTGTTCCCTTTTTACGTGGAAATTGTAAAGATATATTAGTTGCAAACATTTGTCTGGGTTGGAAATTCCAAGAACTACACTGCGACAACCTAGCTAGGTCAATCAAAGATCTTAGTTCTAAGCGAAATGCGTCTTCATCCGTTCCTGTTCTTGTGTATGTCTTGACTCAAAACATAAGTTCAACTTACTTGTGCGCTGGTCATTTGCGAAGGCTCCTGTGACAAGTTCAAAATGAAAGAGAAACAAATAGAGGTGGCTCTTAGTGTATTTAATTCTCCTGATAGTCTGGCCTCTTTCGGAAATCCTATGCGTTGATCGATCCCAATCGCTCTGTGAAAATCAATTTGATACAACTCTGTAAAAACACCTCGAAAGGAAACGTGATGCAGCCAAATTGGCCGATGTTTCCTTGTCTGTCAAGAATTTAACAAGGTCTTATATGAACGACTCACATACAGTTTCTGACAGGACTTACAGATTTAAATAGAAGACGTTTTTCAATTACATCTGCAACCGATATATTAGTGAGAGCTTTCTATTGTGTATTCGAGCTTGTTGGTCATGCAAGACCATCAGTCTTCATCATGAAAACTCCTGCATGGCTGAAACTGTTTTCTTGGCCATCGAAGCTCTGATGCTGTGTTGTCCAAGTGAAATTGGCAGTTCAATTTGTTTGGTGTGTATAGATGAAACGAATTTGTCCAAGGTAAAGAAAGGTATTTCGATGAAGTTTAAGATCAATGATGTCACTTACAAGTCGCTTTAGGTAACTGAACTTATTGGCTCAAAGAATGAAACTGAATCACGAACGTGTTTCTGGGAAATACGATAAGTTGAATACATGATTCTTTCAGTAATGTGATGTACTAATACTTTCAATACGGTTGTTTCTGCTTTCGTTCATTGTCTATTTTATCAAAACATTTACTAGAAGCTATTATTTATAGTATATGTAAATTTCAAACGAATTTTGAAATCAATTTCATGAAAGTTCACTGATGTATACCAATCACATAGTTAAAACCATGAACTTGGCCACAATATCTGCAGACTCCAGTTCCATTGTTTTTTGTTCTTAAAAGAACAGATACTTTCACAAAATAGCTTCCTATATCTTTCTTGATAATATTCTTCCAATTCAACATTTCACAATGCGTTCTGATAATAGACCTGATAATACCCTATTGATTGTAAACTCTTGCGACAAAATAGAAGCTAAATTTGCATTTTTGGGAGACAGTCAAGCCACCGGTTGGTCTCACTTGAAGTTCTAGAACATTCAAGCCACATAATTAGCTTTTCTGAGAAACCATGTTGAAGAGTGCACAAAGCACATCACATTGTTTTAATTTTACCTGTTAAAATCATTTAGATTCTAAGCGAGTTTTGAAAAGAAAACATCTGTCTATGACAGAAGTGGTAACGTTTAGTGAATATTGGTTTCAAAGTCGTGACAAAGTTGTTTCCGATTGGCCATTAAAGACAAAGTTGACAAAGTTGTGGCAAAACCATTGGGTGTAAAAATAAACCCTTTTATTGGTTGATATTAATTGCATGATTAATTCCAGCATGGGATCTATGCCCTCCATTATCCTTTTTTGGTTAAAAAATGCTCTCTAATTACATTCTCGTATCCTGCTGTTTTTACGTGTTCAGGCAGGACATCTATTTTTGTTTAACTGATTGGTAAGTTCAGGACAGAAAGAAGGCGTTAGCTGGCAGACATGCGCAGTTGCAACAATTGGAAACAACAAACTGTGCGCACCTCAATTCGCCATCAGCCAGCAACAGCTTGCAAATTGTGACCATTTAGTGTTAACTATTCTGGTGAATAAGTCGAAAGTAAAGGTAAGGTGGTGTAAGATGACCTGCGTGCCTTTTTGAGGAACGTTCAAAGTTTTGGAAAATGCTGCTGAGCAACCATCATCAATAGAATCAAAGGTTCTTGAATCTTATTGCATGAAGCAATGGTTCTGCGTCTTTTCGATGATCTAGCTAGATCGCATTAAAGACTTAAGTGTACTTCATCCCGACTTATTTAAAAGACTGTTATTCCATATTACTATAATCAAGGTGGTGTAGAAGTGGACGATTTAAACGCTGCACTTGTTGATTTCCTCTTCTTGTCACAATTTCAAGTCAGAGCAAGACGGCCATCGAACTTGTTTTTCGAATGAACAATCTTAGCACTTTATTTGAAGTTTCACTTCATTTCTTGAATACTTTCCGAATCATTTCATGCGATCCACACGCCCCAATAATTGTTCAAGTTGGGAATGGGTTTTGGCAAAAGTAAGGTAACAGTATTGTGGTTCCAACCAATGCTCTCAAGACCATTCCATCCTTCGGTCGTAATTACAAACTTACACTACATATCAGTGATCTGTTGCTTTCTGCTGTTAAACAGGAAAACAGTTTAGACCTAAGCTGAAGGCGATTTTGGGGATGGCTTTTTAAGCTTATAATTAAGAAATTTTATTACGTAGTCTTCCACGATTTTCCCATCAAGTGTGTTCCGTCGCTATTCTTAGAGTAAAGCGAACCAGTTTCATTTGATCTTACACTTTCTACATAAACTAATGGTTGTCGAATGTAAGTGAATAAATATTGAATAATTCAACTGAAATTAGCGGGATTTAGCCCAATGCTAAGTGAGATTAAAAATCACTCAGGAGAGCCCTTTAGTCTTCCCAATGCAAGGAGTATTGACAACCGACCTGACGAATACAGTGCAGTTAAGACGAAAGTGGAAAATGACGTTAACATAAAACGAAAAGATACATAAGACAATCAGTCGATACCTTGAAATATGTTGCCCTGTTACGCCGAAATCTTCATGACATACTGAACTATGAACGTTTGTTTGGAGTCCGCGAAATTTCAAGAGCCGCACTGGCAATAAAACAATATGGCGCAGGCCAAGCTAGGTAAATCTAAGACCTTAGCCGGTTAGCAAAATGCATCTTCATCCGTTCCTGTTCTTGTGCATGTGTTGACTCAAAACTGATTAAACATCTGAAGCCTACTTCGTGGTGCAACTAGTTCATCTGACACGTGTCATTTGCTAAGACTCGCTGTTATCAGTTCAAAATGAAAGAGGAAACAAACTGTATCGTTGGTTGTATTCAATACTCGTAACAGTCTGGCCTCCCTTGAAAATCCTACGCCCTGAGGTAAACTTATTCTTGAAACTGAAAGCTCACCACATAGACTATGAGCCAAGTTAAGAGTTTACGAGTGCGTGCATTTAATCCATTCAGATCAAAACTGAAAGCTGCCAACCTAAGCATTTCTTCGCTCTGTGGTCCACAGCGAGAAGACCTAGCGAATTCAAATTTTAGTACTTTGAGTTTAGACCGGCCTTGCAGGCTTTGAATTAAAGACTTTCTACAGCTACATTTACGACCGATAATATTAATAAGCCCTTACTTGTGCTGCCTTTAGAATGACTGACTGCCTTTTAGGCTTATACCCGAAGCCGCCGAGTTTATTCTTGCTCTTTGCTCAAGAACATTTTCATCGTGGAAACGGCCTGTATGGCCAAAACTGAAACCACAATAATACGGCTAGCATCGGTTTTGCACAACGTTTTCGGTTCTGATCTTGGCATGCAAAACTGAACTGATGTATTTTGAAGTGAAGTTGGCAGTTTTATTTGTTTGGTGTGTATAAAACCTGTTTAAGATAAAGAATTACGGTGCTTCGAAGGAGTTGTAACCAATTATGTCACTTTCAATCATAATCACCAACGCATTTCTGGGAAATCAGATAAGTTGAATTGCTTTCGATCTTTTCTATATCCTACCTGTAGTTTATCAGTTAAAACACTGTCCATATGATATTTCCTAAATGCACACCGCTAAGGAATTTCACTGCAGGTGAGCTTAATATTGCTGTAAGCTTACATGTAAACTTAAGTTAAAAACGTTCATATTTGAAAATAAAGTTTAATGTAGTGTTATTCTTAATTTTCGATAGTTACACTCAGTATTTAACCTTACCAAACGATGCGCCGTTTAGAGTAATGTGACATTTGATGCCAGTAAAGGACACAAAAGTTAAACAATTCCACGAAAAATGCACAACTTGGCAAATCCTGGAAGGGAAATGGAGTAAATGGGCTTAAGTATGCGCTGGTGTCAAGAGTATGCTTTTTCCAGCAGTCTACTTTGGGTATCGGAATCAGGATTTAGTAAACAATCGGGGATCTGCATATAATTAAAAAGAATCGAGTTTCTGATTTTGTGGTAAATATACCACAATTATTACTGAGTAACCTCTGTTATAACCCAAAAATTTCATGTTCCTAGCAACAAACCCTATCGACAAATTCCTAGCTAGAGTACACCGCTAAGGAATTTCACTGCAGGTGAGCTTAATATTGCTGTAAGCTTACATGTAAACTTAAGTTAAAAACGTTCATATTTGGAAATAAAGTTTAATGTAGTGTCCCTCCCTCCCCCGGGGTATCAATGCACTTCACGAATTACTACTAGTATTTACCAGGGTTTGTCCAAGTCTACTTCGAAAATAAGTCTTGACATTAATTTTTCTGCGTGACTGGTTCACATGAGACGCCATGGCTGCTGACAGGAATTACTGTCGACAGTCGTTTCCCGAAAAGTACCGAACGGATTAAATCGAAAAACATCTCTTTTGAAAGGTTTTTTCAAAGCGCAGGGCAGCTAAAGTATTTGTTTCTCGTTTGTTGGAACTTTCGCTCCGAATATCCTGGCGCAAATTTTTACATATTTAATTTCGAAGTGCTGTTTACTTGCCAGAGTTTGTAGGTCCACGGCGAAAAAAACTGCTTTTCAGGGAACTACCGCAACATTTAGATCGAGAGAGATCTCTTTCGAAAGTAATTTCAATGCACCGGACAGGAAAATTATCTTCTCTGTGTTTATACCTAAGTTTACTTCGGAAATAAGTCTTGTCATTTCTCTGCCTGACTAGTTCACATTAGGCGCCATGGCTGCTGAACACGCTATCGCATTCTAACCTGTTCGAGAGTCGTTTTTCGAAAAGTACTGAACGAATTAAGGCGAAAAAGATCTCTTTGGGGGCCTCTTTCAAAGCGCAGGACAGTTAAAAATTTTCTTACTCTTTCCTTGCGAATTGCGCTTCGAAAATCCAGGCGAATTTTTTTTTTTTTGGCATACTTATTAGCCATTAACGTTTAATGTTATTACGTCATTTAAATTGACCAGTTAGGTATCTTTCTTAAAATGGTCTCGCAGTATGACCGCGCCATAAAATTAGATTGAAAAAGATTATCATTGGAAGAAGCCCGGCCCATGCATGGAGGATGTGTTCTCTCAGATCATATTCTCTTGACATTGACTGGTTGAGGACAGAAATTAGGCCTTGGTTGACACACATGCGCAATAACGACAATTGACAATGGAATAAACTGTGCGCATCCTTTGCGCAACAGCTCGAAAATTGGTTTTTGATGTCGAAACCAAGGTGAGTTGATATAAAAAGACTGCGTAGTTCATTTCTATCGAAATTGATCTACTTTGACCTCGGTAAATGCACCGAAATGCATTCAGGTCTTCGGGAACGATAAGCCATGGGCGTTTTTTTCCGCTATGGCAACGACAGGCCATGACCAAAAAAAGGTATTTTGTTTCTGTTTCCTATGACAACGATAGGCCATGGACAATTTTGCTTTCAGTTTAATTTATGATACCTTTTCTTTCAAATTAACTTTTTTGGATTAGTTTTTAAATCTATTTAACAGCAAATTTTGTTTACGTTTGAAATTACTTTCATATTTAAAATCATTTTTTATTTTGTTTCTTGAGCTATTTTCTTTTGATTTAAATTAATGTCTTAATTTATTTACTTTTGATTTTAAATTAGAATATTTTTGTGATAAAAAGCAAAATGACATTAAAAAAGAAGCTAAAAAAAGCAAAAAACAAAAAAGCAAGTAAAACATAAATTTACAGGAAACTTGTTAAGACAATTGGTATTTTTTTGTTATGGCAGTCCCAGGCCACCATAGAGTGGTATTGAGGGGGATAAACGGCTTTTAGGCAGGTTTCCTATAACATTTTCGGATGAAATGAGCCGTATTAATATTTTGTTCATTTGTTTGGGGTCGGACCGTTTCAGATCATTTCACTTCTTATTTCCAATTTATTTAGGCGGAATTTATTTGGAACTTGTTCCTACACTTTTACACTTACACTTTTGATGACCACGGTTTGATTTTTTTCTTTTACCGGTTATACATTGCCAGATTAGCATCTCGACGTTTTGAGCTCTATTATTATTATTATTATTACTTTTTCCGAGATCGCCTGTTTACAAAATTAGAATAAATGCGCGATTCTGATTTGCTTCAAGATATTTCAAATCGATTAATCGTCCTTAATGCTAAACAGCATTCCAATTTGGCCCATTACTGTGTCTTAACGGACCCAAAGCGTTTGTGAATTGGTGAATGAAAAGGAAATCTCTTGCGTATGTAATAAAAACCATTCACAGTGTTGCCATTCGATGACAAACTAGACATAACGGCAGACAGGAAGTTAAACAAAGTTAAAGCGCAAAATTACCATAGCAACGTTTGGCGTGAAATTTCTTGATTCAATAAACCTGTGAAGCCCACGATTGTAAGCGTAATTTGTCATTCACGATATTAAAAGGTGATCAAATGTCAGGTCTTTTACAGATCCTCCGTACTGACCTCCCTTGCATCATTTGTATTTAATCAAATGATATAATTTTACATTAAGTTTGGTCAAAATTCTTATACAGTCGAAATTCTGCACAACGGCCACTTTGGGGACAGATGAAAGTGGCCGTTGTAGAGAGGTGGCCGTTTGGGGGAGATAGGGCTGCAACACGACACCGGTTTATTTTCCTGGGGTCCATCATTTTTACCTTTAAAAACTGTTAGTGTAGCTTGTAAATACGTAACACAATCAAAATATTCAATTAACAGAAACCACACAAAAACCGAGACCAACAGCGCGCGGTATGGATCAGCTGTTCGTGACCTTTTACAATAAAAAATGAGGTTTTGCATACAACGTTCGTCAGTTGTTGATTAACTGGCCGCTGTCGAGAGGTTAGTTTTGGCAGTTGGGACGCCCTTTAGTGGTCGTTGCCGTTGTGGAGAGGTGGCTGTTATAGAGAGGTTAAAATAAGAGTGAATGTATGGACTGTCCGAAAAAGAAAAGTGGCAGTTGTAGAGAGGTGGCCTTTTGTGGAGAGGTGGCTGTTAGTGGAGGTTCGACTGAAATTTCCCTTACCTTAAGGCTTGGGAAATGAGAACGTGCGTGAAATTCACTCGTCACTCGCTCCCCTCCCATTATGTTATCATTGGTGCATTTCGTGACTATTAGATGACGTAGCGATCGTTTCACAGTTCGCGCGTGTTTTTCTCACGTGCTGCGCTTACGCGCGTGCTTTTTCTCAACAGCTCAGACTGTGCATTTGTGCAGAGCGGTTGTGTGTTACCAGGCAAAATGACCGACGAAGAAAAGGATTTGAGGTAAGTTGTGGAATTTTATTTAGTAGATTACGTGGTAGATGCAGTCGGCCACTTTCTAATTTATATCGAATGTCGGCTGAGGGTTGATCGCATTTTGTGCTCTAAGCTAAGGCTGTCCTGTCTGTGCTTGTTGCTCGATGACTTCGATGGGTCTCGATGGCTTCTCGGGAGAATTTTGTCGATGGGAGATCATCTATAAAGTTAACATAATTAAAACTCATGAATCCCAGTGAAAAATTCAATATCTGTAGTCGCTGAGAAAACCCTGACAAATTCAGAATCGCCTCGCCCAGAAATAGGTTATCATGTAGGGTTGTGCACAATAATTAGAGAGGAATAGTCACGTATAAGCTTACATGAATGTAGTTGCGAGCTTACTTTTTGTGTTCAACTCTTTCATTTCCTCTCATTAACTTGAGAAAGTATATCTACTACTATTTCGTAAATTTTATGTGCGTGAGTTTTTAGTTTAGAAATGAAAATGTTTTGGGTGGGGTTGTAAATGTCCAACACCTTTTATAAGCTTCCTTTTCTGGTTTAATTCAGTATTTTTTTTCTTTACTTATGTGATGTGAGCTGAAGTCATAGCTTCAGAGAAAGTTCTCTTATATATTCAGCTACAATTGCTATGATTTTCAAGAAGTATGGGATATTTTTCTCACTCTGTCTGACCTTTCTGCCCAGATATATCATATTAATTGTCACAACCAACTCACGTGATGAAACATACATGGACAAAAATAACAATCCTTACAATGTAAGCTGTTATCCAATATCATTAAATGACAAGACTGTATTAACCGCACATGGCTAAGGTAAATATTTTCATATATCTGACTGCACCCACCCCTGACTGTTTAAGAGGTCGTTTAATAATTATTACCTTCTGGTTTAGTTGCACAGTATTGCAATGCATATCGCAAATTAATCACAGTGTGTCCAGGCTCATCACAGATCACTCACAGTCAGTGGTGCAATACTGTAAAAATTAGTATGAAAGTTAATATGACTTTAAAAAGTATATTTACTTGGTCTTGGTGGTGACTTTCTCAAAGGTATCCGACAGTCAGACACAGCTTGAATTACACAAGTTACATTTTGAATTTGTCAACAATGCATGGCTGGTATACTAGGAATGGTTTCTTCTCTCTCTGCTATAAATCCCTTGGTTGTCAGTACTATGCCAAAGTTCTAATTGAAAGCACATCAGTGATGTTGCAGACTATGGGTAAATTCATTAGGGGCTGGGCTCCACGAAAATTGACCGGCTGTGAGGACGGTTTTGCCCACCTGGATGTACCATCTAGAGGAAAGTTTTTCTTGTAAAGAAGTTTGTTCAAAAATTTTTGCCAGCCTATAAAAACCAATAGACAATAGTCTGTTTAGTGACCTGGCCTATGAATGGCAGTGAGACAGTGCAGGTGACCTTGTTTTGATAAAGACCTCACTGTTTTTGTTAACTAGTTGACATTTAAATGAGAAAAGCAGAGAGGTCTGTATCAAAGCAAGGTCAGCTCCAGCCTCCCTTGCATTCATAGGCCAGGTAACTAAGCACACAACTGTAGAATGGCCTACATGTATTGGCCTTCTGCTGTAAACATTAACGTAACCCCTGCAGACTTGGGCAACAAATTCAGGAATAGATAGTATTAAACCGTTTGCTGCAAAAAAGTCACTGAGGAGTCCATGCCTTTTGGAGTTTATGACACCTTAAGAGTTAATAACTTTTGTTAAAAAATCTCTTTTTCCCAATAACTCAGGGACATTTTAATATTTTATTTTCATTTTTTTTTAAATGTTCCGGTAACCTTAAATAATGAACTTTAATTTCATTGAATTTGGCAAAAGTAGTCCTGTGAACGTTTGGAGTAACCTAGAAAGAAACTAAATTTTGTTATTCTTTCCTTTCATACCACAAGGAAAGTGTTGATTAATTAACTTAAATCTGGCAGAGGTTATAAGTGCACTTTGTTGGGTGTGTTAAAAGTGTAGTACTTTCATGGGTAACCAACTTGGAATACTGTGCAGTAGGCTCTTCATTTTCATTATTTACATTTTCTTTTGTCTTCATTTTCCACAATGACAGTAACTTTTCACTCTCTTCCATCTCTTTTTGTGATGACTTGTTTGACTTCATCTTTGTCCATCCCACTGTCTAAAGAATGGGGAGAAAGTTCTCTTTGTCAATGCAAAAATTTGAATTAAACATTTTAATTAGTGACTGAATTAAAAGAAATGGGTTTTGAATTTCGCTTCAGTCGGCTTGCCATACAGTATATCCTCCAAGTCATATTGCTTGTGTTTAATTTATAAATGATAGTGTTTCTCTGTTCAAGTGTGGTTAATTAATCTTTCCAGACTACCTTGCCACATTATTCCAGTGAAGACTCCATTGCCAGACAAATTTGACTGCTATGTCCTTGTGTGTGAGAATCTGGAGTGGAGTAACCAAGACTGGGATTTTTTGAAGACCCCAATCTTGGAAGCAGCAAAGGTAAATTAAAGCACCCTGTAGAATTAATCTTGCAGTCAAGTATTATCAAGTTATCCAGTGCAACTGGGGTCTGTGAAGTGCATGAATGTAGGATTGAATAGCTGCCCATCCTTTAACTAACATCGTTCCTCTAACGTAGAGTGGGCATGGTCACTTATCCTCTGAACAAAGTGGTATCGGGAGTTGTGTCTCTTCGGTACTCACTTCTTACCACAGTACACGTGCAGTGTTAGAATGAATGAAAATATAAACATGCCTTTAAGTTAACCCTCATTTTTAATAGGAACAGCAAAGGGGCAGAGCCTTGTGTCTGCATCATGGAGGTGTCCTTTTGATATTTAGGGATTTTATAAATTTTGATTTCTGTCAGGGACCAAGTTAACAACCACTAGATACATGCATGTGTCCATATTATGGAGTTGTCTGCGAGTAGAGGTTTGACTGTACACATAATACAAGGTGTATTGATTTCACATTTGTTTGCTTGTTTTACAGGTGGACAAAGCTGTTGGTGTTGACACTTTGTTGTTTGCTGATACGGTTCCAGTGGTATGTACTTAAGTGTGAGCATTTGTTTTGGAAGCACTTTACAGGGTAACTTCTAATGTAAATTATCACTTAGCAGGAAACTTTTGCTTCTTTTCTTAGGTTCATGCACCAACTGGCCCTGTTAACAGAGATTATGATGATGTTAGGAGGTACGGTGAAGCAGCTGGAAAAGGAATCAAAAGGTAATGCAGTACTCTGTCTCTAAAACAGCTAGATGTATTTCCACCTTGTGAACAATGAAAATTTGGAAGACTTAAGAATTTGGATAAGTTTATTATTCCAAATTTTGCTTTGTAAATCTTTCCTAGTCCTAACAAGGTAATATCTTTGTTCATTTCTAGTTTTTTGTTGCCCCTTTTCTTCTGTAAAGTTTATTTTCAAAACAATTCTAAACATTGCAAAAATCACTTAAGAAAACATAACTTGCAGGTGTAGTCACATAACTTATTTAACTAAGCATTATCGTCAGACTTGAGTGTTTTCATTGTGGTTGAGGACAAAAATCTGCATTTGAACATTTTATTCTGAAGGGATGAGAAGTGTCGTTCTGGTCACATACATATATGTATAATTCATGGATGAATTTGAATAATGTATTCACAAACCAACACAATTGTAACAAGAGCATCTTTGACAAAAATGATTATAGCACCCTTCTGTGCAACCTTTTGTAGTGTATTACTAATTAGTTTCCAAGCAGGATAAATCTCTTAAAATTAGAAAATGCAGTGTTAGGAGTCCATTTCAGGCCCTCACTTTGCTGTCTTCCACTCCATCCAGTGTGTGAGGGTCTGTCATTATAATCTTGGATATCTTCCATTATATTTTTGCAGGGCAGTGAAGGCAGGAAGCCAGTCTCCCCTTCTGGTCACCATGGCTGGAGATTCTTTCCCTAATGCATGGTCTGTTTCAGCACTGGGAGCACTTCATGCACTTTATGTGGTGAGTATCATGGTAGATATTTAACATTTGGCACCTATTATACAGCAATGGTTTTTCTGTACTAATGATATTTTTTTCTTAAAATTATAGATTTCCAGACAAAAATTAACCATGCAAACATAAAGACCAACAAAATGTTGTAACAGCCTCTCAAGAGAGGATATTGGCATTTAAGTTGATTTGATTTTGTACTACAGTACAAAACTACTGCAGTTTTCTTGACCCCTGAAAGGTTTCATCCAGAAAGGTTTCTGAAAAGAAACAGAGCAATGAAGGTTGAAATTTCTGCCAAGGCAAATCAGACTGTTTTACCCATAGCCAGGTTGGTCTTGAGTGATCACCAGATAAGCAATCAAAACAGTCTGTTAAATAAAATAATAGCTAATTAAGTTATACATTTAGAGGCAGTATTTCTATAAGTACATTTTGTAATTACAGAAGGTAGGTTTTCAATCTATTACTAAACGTGGAACCATCATTTACTATCATTGCTATCATTGTTTAACAGTTTTGGGTTTCTCATTTAGCCACTTGAATTGCGAGAAGCATTTCCAGAAAAGAAGCAGAAAGTGAAGAAGCTTGGAGTGGCCCTGCTTGATGAAGTAAGTGGAGTTCATAGTAATGTAAATAAATTATTGTGGGATTGAAATTCAAGGAAAAACTCCAAAGCTACATTGTGGAGTTCCAGAAAGTATCCATACATTCCCCACAGAAGGGATTGGAATTTCCTGGTGGGGGATCTGTAAGACCAAAGAAATTTAATAAATTTACAAAGCTTAATTGGAATTTCCAGAGGGGTAGAGAGGTATGGATATTTTCTGGAACTACACATTTTAGGTTGAAAGCTAAAAGGTTATAAGGATAGTTACGTTGGTGAAGATACAGTACAGCAGTTCCTTTAAAGTCAAACTGGGAGCTTGAACTGGTTCTTCTGATAAGGAGGCAACCTAAAATTGAGAAATTAAAAATGGGTTCAATTCCTTGTTTCAAATACCCAAACCTTACATCCATTCAATATTAGTTATTAATAAATAATTATTATTTGAATTGGATAACAAAGGGCTATACAAACCAGGACATTATATCCATGCACTAAATGATTAGACCTTCCATACATATGGTGACTGGTGCTGTCAACTGATTTGATAATTGTAGTTACAATTATTTTGCCATTTCCATCTGCAGCGTAAATGTGACCTGAAATATGTTAAAGCCATAGATTCTGGAAGGTGAGCTTAATTGAGAGAACAGAGCATTAAGTCTTCATAAATGACAGTTAAATATTCAGCTGAAGCCAACGTACCATCCCATGGGTGGCGAATAGTAAATGCAAGACTTTGCGAGACAAGCGTTTTTCTTTGTGAGCACGAGACATTTTGACTTTTTAGATTACGAGACCGAGACTTCAAAGCGTGTTGAGTGCAAGTTGCGAGATGTTCAGACTCTTAACATTCGAACCCCAGATTTAGTTGAGAGCTACAATGAGCTTGTACAACCTTAAGCCAGCTTCTTGGAACTGACTGGAACTGGAAATTCGATTATAACACACTACATTATGATATCCCAGAGAAAAAATAGCTGTTTTTCTGGCGCCAAAATGGACATTGCGGTAGGTTAGGATTAACTTTTTCTCAGGAAATTTGTAAGTTGCTTCATGGACATTACATATAAAGTGAAGCCAGAAGAAATCATTTATAAAAACAGATAAAGGAACGAATTGGGACTTCGAGACCCTTAGCCTTGCGAAAAATCGAGACTCCAAGACAGCTTCGCAGAAAAATCGAGACTCCGAGATGCACATAACGGCTAAAAAACGAGACTGCGAGACCCGTGAAATTCGACAAAATTTTGCGAGACCCAGAGTTTTTGAAGGACCATTGGCCACCCCTCATCCCCTTCCCACTTTAAAATTGGTATCTGAATGCAATAATGCATGCATGTTTTTCCAGCTGTCAAGGATAACGTACTAGTGACATGTTCCTTTCACATGGTGATCTGATGTTTGTTATTAGGTATGTGTGTCTAGATATTGGTGGATCTGACCCAGAGAGGATGGCAGCCCCTCGCGTCGAGGAGTACATTCAGGAATTATTTGGTGGCTCAACTGCTGTCAGTGTAAGCATCAGTTATGGTGTGGTTCACTTGCATTATTTAAACTTTCTCATTCAATTTTAGTTATCTCTTCAAGTCTTGAGCATCTGTAAGTTCCCCACTTCTGAAATAGTGTTTGACTGTTGTTTTTTATTATTTTAAATAGGTGACAGTTGTTAAAGATGCCACCGAGTTTAAAGCAAAGTATCCACTGTATGAAGCTGTCAATAGATGTGCCAGAGGTTAGTATTGCTCATCAGGGAAAAACAGAATAAAATTGAGTTTTGAACCACTAATTAAAGAGTAGGCATTTGGAGAACAAGATGGGGGAGTTGCAAAGTTCTGACCATTCTTTGCCACCCCTCCCCACCACTACTCCACCCCCTCCTCCCACTGTACACAAACAGAAGAAGAAGAGTTAGAAATTTCACCACATTACAGCTGTAAATGTTTCAGTTATGAACAAAAGGAAGGACAGTGACTGTCACTGTTTTAGGACTAAAAACTAATGATCACACATACACAACTGGAAGTCTCAAATGACTGTCCTTTCCACAGGCATTTGATACTTAAAAGACTTAAGTTTAATAATACTTAAAATGTAGAGGAGTGATGGGCGATCATTTTTTTAAAGGAAATTCAGTGAGAATTCTTGAGCATCATCAAATGTCGCCTCATGGAAAACTCAAGGTCTTGAGTTACATGTGGTTGTTGATTAGGTGCACTGCCCCTTCTTGTTTATCATTCTAGTTGTTGATAGACATACTGGCAGAATCATCAATCTGGAATATGTTGGAGAGGGAGAGATCGAAAAAACTCTCCTTTTAGTTGGAAAGGTAAGTGAAAATAAGTAACATCTATTAAGCTTTGTGATCACAACTGAATTGTACATCCCTATGATGCCACGTGTGTAGAAATTTCAAAATTTCAAAAGTAATCTGCCTCTCCTGAAAGCAAGTTGATCAAATCTCTGATGCAAAATTCCTTCTGATGACAAGTTTGCCTCACAATATCTTCCCCCACCCCCCTCTCCCCACAATAGAAAGCCAGGGGCTTATTTTTTATTTAGACTTAAATCCATTGACGCCCATGCTGGCCGTAACCGGCCGTGACGGACATTGCCCTTTGTTCCACTTCGGATCTGTGTCATCAGCTTTGACCAAAATTGGCTTTGTCCATACTTGAGGAGGAAAAGATCTTTCAAATAATGCCCAGATCAGAGTGATCGGGTCAAAAATGTCCAAAAAATGTGTTTTTTGTTAAACGTCTCTCGGAGTCAATGGGTTGAAGAAAGATATATATTAAGGTTCAATTATTATTAGCCCCCTATTATGGAACTTGTTTTGTATTGTGATGTTTCATATTGTGATATTTCATTTCCTTTTTTTATTTTTCATGTTTTGTGATGTGCCATGTTTATTCAATGACTCTGGGACTTATTTTGTAGCTTGATTTCTTATAATCAGCCACCCTTCTATCGACTGACTACTTGTAGGTTTCTTGTGTTAAAAATTGAAATTTACTATTAGGTGATTTGTTCTTCGTTTTTGTCACTTTCTCTGTGGTGTATCTGGGATGAAGGAAAATGAATAGTTTTAATAAAGAATATTGAATCTTTCATTCCTTTATTGCAGGGTGTTACATATGACACTGGTGGTGCTGATGTTAAAGCGGGCGGAGTAATGGCTGGAATGAGCAGGTAAGAATTCTGATTTGTGTTTTGCACAGGGTTTACATTATAATGTCAGTCTGAGGCAGTTTGATAGTGTGTTACTGATGTACAATAAGACCCTCGCACCTGAAACATAATTTCTGAAAAATTATCTATATGAGAACCTTGGGTTGACTGAATATCAGTTATCAGTAACAGTCTTTCTCTGGGCTACTCTCGCATGACCAATCACTCTTCGCTAGTCTTATAGGCAGTGGGTCACGGTGTGCAACAGCTAAAAATCCTTTTGCATGCATTGCATACCTTTAACACTACTACCTTGTACCATTGGCCTGTGATGTGTACAAAGAACTGCTGCTACATAGGTCTCTTGTGCATTGCATACCGATAACACTATTACCTTGTACCATAGGTCTGCAACACATACATAGGACTACACAAGGCTGTTGCCTAAGGAAATTTTTAAGGAGCCCAAGCCAGTTTTTTAGGAGCCCAGAATAAATTTGCCATGGTCAATCCAGGGGGTCGGGTAGATTGGGGAAGACAGGGGGGGGGGGCGTGGAGTGAATTTGGAAATTTAGGGGAGGGGTCCGGAGGCAGAGATTTTCCATGAGACACTAATATGGTCTATTAGTATAAATCTACTAGCGTTCTATCGCGAATGGCATTCTCTGATTGGCTACGCTACTCACATTCTATTCTGTGATAAATAGTGAGTAGCATAGCAGTGTATGCAGGGGGCTGCTTCTTTGTGTTTTCGAAGTGTCTGTGAAGAGGATTTAGATGAAAGTTTTGAACGACTAGTAGATTTATACTAAAACAATTAGATTAGTTGCTCTCAATTTCTATGTGTGATAGTTGACTCGGGCTGCACCCTCGTCAACTATCACACAATAGAAATCGAGAGAGCGAATAACCTAATTGCTTAATATCAATCAAATTCTTGAAATAAAGTGTTCAGCAAAGTGATGAGGTCATGACTGAGAAAGAACACTATTTGTGGTCAAACAAATTCAATAATTGGCGTATGCATGCAAGTGCTGCGGCTTTTTTACAAAAATTTGTATTGCTGCTTTTGTTTTTAATTTAGCAATTCTCTTTTAACAAAACAAAGTACATTTTACTAATCATGAAATGGAAGTTGCAAATGAAAACAAATAAAAATGGAAGAGGCATTTGGGGCATTTGAATTTGGCCTCACTGAAATGTGCTTTCCTTCCCCGGGCTTCAGTTGTTTTTTTAGGCAGCATTACTGCATTGTATTGGCAGTGTCTTAGGAGACAATATATTCTCGTATATTGGGCGGAGTCGTGACAATTCCTTTGATAATTTAAAATATAAAACCCTAGTATGCAAAAAGAATTGCAATGATGTTTTCTTTTTGCTGGTTAGCTACTTGAACATTTTGACTGTTAAGTCATAAATATCCTTTCAGAAACTACAGAAATTCATTCAGTACAGCTAGGTGAAGTTTTCCAAAGTATTGGACAGAAAGCCCAAGAATTTAGAGACATTTATCTTTATTCAATTGTAAATATAATGTCAGCAGCATGATCACTCCATTTCCAAAAATATTTGTTATCAAAGTAGTTATTTTGCAACTAGAATCAGTAGGGCATCAACAGAGACACAATCCGTTGGCATACATGACATACATTTATTCAATACTGAGCTTGGAATGCATTATAGGGCGATTTTCAAATATGGCTGTTTTCGGCTGTCTTGTGAGCGGAGAGAGACTTTGTTGCCGTGTTTTGGCCTATATTTCTCGTGTTAAAAGCAAAACAGGCTCAGAGAAGATGTTGTTTTCCGTTTAATTTATTGTGTGAATGATGTTTTGACTGATTTCATGAGAACATTGAAGTCATCAGGCAGATTAGATGGGAATGAAAACTCCATGTTTAGGTGCCCACTCGGGCTCCTTGGACAAAACCTAAGTCGCCCACACTCATAACTTAGGCGCCTCAGGCAACTGGGCACCCGTTAGGCAGCAGCCTTGACTACAGCTACACAGTCCTCAGCACACATTGTGTACTTTTATGTTATTGACCTGCTACATAGCCCTCTGTATGCATGGCGTACCTATAACACTATCACCCTGTACCATAGGCCTGCAATGTGTGCAAAGGACCGCAGCTACATAGCCCTCTGCACGCATTCCGTACCTATAATGCTAGGATATTGAAGCGTGTAGCTCCATGTAATAATAATAATAATAATAATAATAATAATAATAATAATAATAATAATAATAATAAACTTTATTACCGTGTCTAAAATGTTTAGCTGAGGGGAAGCGTTCCCTCTACTAATTGTGGACGCCTACCTAAAAAAATTACAACTATTACAATAATAAGAAAAATTTATGTGATAAAAAAGCTATATACATGATTATTATTAAAATTCACAAAGGTGGCAATGTAACAATACCTTAGTGATTTTTAGGTCAATTTTAATTCAAATTGTTTTGTTAAATTTATTTTAAGGGACAAGTGTGGTGCAGCAGCTGTGGCAGGGTTCTTTCAGGTACATTTGTTACTGTTGTTGTTATGGCTGGGCTAGCTTATGCGTCCCATGGTACGACAAGGACTGATGATTAGCAGGTTCACCTTGTCCTAACTCCTATCATGGTTTGGAAAAGATCCAGCACAGCAGTGATCAATCCATGCAAAATGATTCATGGTTGTATATATTTTTTGTTTAGACTCTGGCCATGCTGAAGCCAAAAGGAATAAAAGTGCTGGGTACAATGGCCATGGTGCGCAACAGTATAGGAGGAGGTAATATAGAGAATCTTATTATAGATTAAGAGAAGGTTTTTTTCTTCTTGACATTGTGAAAAGGTAAAGGCAAAAACGTTATACACTTAATCACTGGTCCCTTGGGAAACAGTTAAGTTTATTTTTTCCAAACTATTTCTCTCAGGGCAAGTGATTAAGTGTTGTTTCATTGCTGGAGTTGAGAGCAAAGTTTAAGTCAGGTAGAAGTCAAAGTAACCTATGGTTAATAGGAAAGTGGGCAACAATTGCTTAGTAAAAATATTTTACTTAAAAATATTGTTGGCCTACCTGGCCAACATTTAGATTTAGCCATTGACACATGACCATACATCAAGCAATGGGGGTGTGCATTGGATTGGACTTAACTCCAGCTATATAACAATGAATTCTTTTTGATAAAAATACTGGATGTTTCCGACCAGAGAGTGATCAGCTTATTTTATTGGTACGCAGTTTCGGTTTGTCATGTGACATGTCATAGATTGATAATAACAATGATGAAATATATGTAAGTTATTAAGTGAATTTTGTGTCTAATTCTCATAGAGGGTTACGTTGCTGATGAAATAATTACATCTGCTGCTGGTACCAGGGTGAGAGTCGGAAACACTGATGCTGAAGGCCGTATGGCCATGGCTGATTCTCTTCATTACATGAAACTGAAGGTAAATGACAGACAATGGCCTTGGTTTATTTGTACAGGGCAAGATTTAGTCTGCAAGCAGACTCAGGTTGGATCCTTGCACCATATTGCACAGAATCCTTGCTGTATTAGGAAAACAACTAGGGTTTAGCTTTAGTTTCCAAATCACTTTTTAACTGATTTATCAAACTGAGATTCAGTGAGTATTTATATCAAGTTCTCATATTTGTATTTTTTGTTTCAAAGGCTCTTGAAGAGAAGGTTCCTACTCAGATTGTAACCATTGCCACTCTTACTGGCCATGCTGTCATTGCTATGGGCCCTGCCTACTCGGTGTGTACCATTTTCCTTGTCATAGTGTCTCTTCCAGAAACTTTGTTGTAGCACTGACCAAGACAACAAATAACAGTTAGCTGGAGGTTTGTAGAATTACCTGACAAAGAAACAAGCACCTGTGGTGACATTATTAACTGCAAATTTCAGCAAGTTGGAAAAAAAAAAGACTACGAGACTGACGTTGAATTCAGCCAAGGCATAGTGTTTGATTTAGAGCCAGGTCTCAAATGACTTCAAAGCCTCAAGGCATCCGCGACCGCAAGACATGCAGTGGATGGACAGTTGTTCCTCCATGTGACCAAAAGTCAAAATGGCATAAGATCAGGGTCATGTGATTACCTGTTGCATACTAATTAGAATGAAAATAAAAAATCTTCCTTGGAATGAAAACAAAATTGGAACAAACATAAAAAATATAGAACGCATGTAAAATAAAGAGAGCAATTAAAAAATACATGGGCTAAACACTTATATATAAATTACTAGGAAGATATATAAAAAATATAGAAGCAAAATAAAATATACAGAAAGTTAGAAATAAAAAGAATAGGGCACAGAAATGTAATTGATGTATTACATATTTAAGTTGCTTGAAAATTCACTGGAAAGGTGCGCCATACTGCCAAACTACTTCTAACAAATGGTAACTGCTCAAACATTGAAAAGATGGGTACAACTATTTTTATTAGTACTAGACTATCTAACAACTTGAGAAGATACAGTGAGTGTATGACTGTTTACCATATCAAATATATTTCATTTGATAGATTGTCCTTGACAATGGACCAGCAGCTCGCACGAAGTTTGCTCAAAATGTCCAAAAAGGTAGCTGTCGTACATTTTTAACTTCAACGTAATAACAAACTGTGTAGAATCGTTATTATTATGTTCACAATAAAGGAAGTTTTTTTTTTCGAGGGCAGATATTAGTAAAACAACATGTTAGATCAGTCAGAAAAAAATCACGATTTCTACTAGAAGAGTATGAAGCATCGACTGTCATCTTGTCAGAGATCTTCCTTTTTAGGACGTCTTACATTCGTTTTATACACCCCTGCATGCAATGTTGTGGGACTCTTCAAGTGTGTATTAAGACAACACTGAAGACCATTCATGATGACAAAGGGATATTTTGCAGAACTGTCCCTTATCAAAAGAGTGAACAATTTACATGCAGTGGGATGTCTTTCCCTGTGCACCTGATAAATTTATTGTTCTTGTAATTCATATCTTGTACATTGTACTCTGTTAGCTGGGCACGACATGGGTGATCCGTTTGAAATTTCAACAATTCGGAGAGAGGTGAGTATGTTGGTGCTTTTAATGCATTTAGAAATAAGAATGTACTTCAATTTTTATGATGAAAAGTAAGGACTGTAGTGGAATATTCTGCCATTAGTTGGAAGGTTACGATTTTCAAGAAATGGACAATTTAGAAAGGTGCGGTAGCCCAAACGAACTTGAAATTGCATTTTTATCTAATAGACATTTTTGTATCACTAGAAAGGACTTGGAAAATATTTTTCACTAATCTGTTCTTCAGTTTTCACTAACCTGTACCTTCTCTCAAATCGATTTATCTTTATATTTCTTTATTAAGGACTATGAGTTTGCAAAGGCCAAATCAGAGTATGCAGATGTATTGCAGTGTAACAACTCTCCCTCCAGCCGCACCCCGAGAGGACATCAGTTCCCTGCAGCGTTCCTCATCCGAGCATCAGGATTGGATAAGGTTATTAGAGATACATATTTTTATTGCATGGCAAGGTAGTCTTGAGGTAAATCCAAGTGTTTTGAGCGATTCCTCCTCGGTCGGGATTTTTCCATACGTATCGTTTCTATTTTTGCCTCACTCATCGCTCACTTTGCCGAAATGCCATCGAGAAGGAAAGCAAACTGGAATTTAAGCGAAACCAGTAAAAGCCTTATTCGGACATGTCAGAGATGTGGTTTTTGTTGATTCTTGATCCTTGGACCATTATATTTTCAACTAGAAGAAAGGTTAGTTCAGAAACCCTGCTTCCAAAGTTTATTTCGAGTGGTTGTGCTAAACAGGAGACAGACTCTCGGATTGAAGACTGCTGTGCAGTTTGAAAATAAAATCGAATTTTTTATTGTTTAGGATAGACTTGTTATTTCGCGAGAGAGCTGCCAATATTGACGAATTGTTTTGTCCTTCTAGCATGGTATTGACTCAGACAAGCCACTTTGCTACTCACACTTTGACATTGCTGGATCAAGTGGCGATTTCCCACAAGTACCAACTGGTGCCCCTGTGGTTGCCATGGCGGAACACTTCTTGAAAGACCACTGCTAAATGGATCATAAGCTCACAACACAATCTTACCTTGTTAGAGTTAAAACACTGAGATAATGTCAAGCTTTTTATAGCTGATAGCTTTTGTTTTTGCTTTGCTGAAATTCTGATTATTTGTAGGTAAGGACAGCCGGGGGACAATAGAGCTAGAGGCTAAAGGAGTCGCCTTAGCATTTGTTATGATCCAAAACTGAGGCTTAGAGCACCATTTTTCTAACAATTGTACGTGAACTGTTTAAGACTGGCCTGTGAAACGAACTGTCTGGTCTACGTTAAACCTACAACTCACTTATGACTTTCCTGACAAAGTCTTGCTCATATAAAAGTAACCCAATTAGTTGTAACATCTTTCAAGTCACGTAAGACAGTCGCGATGAAAAGTCGCACCGTCGAAATCCACTCTTAGACATCACCAAATGATAAATGTTGGTGGAGCGTCGAATGATAACTGCACAAAAGCAAAGGCAAATTAAAGATTTGAGCGATGACAACTTAATTTTTTTTTCATGGAGTGATAGGGTAAGTGGGGACAAAGAACTCACAAAATCATATTTGCAGATGCAAAATAAAAAAAGCGCGACAGAATTTGATACTAATAAATGGCTAGGCTTATCAGAAGTATTTCTAGATAGTTAATGAAAAGATTGGTGCTACTGTAGGAAATTCAATAAAGGATATTCTTAGTCTTATGTATAGAATTCAATCATTGGGTATGTATTTTTACCGTCATCCTTGTAGTGTGACCCAGTTGTTCAAAAGATAATAGTCAGGAAGCACTGTCACGCAGGGCGCTCACTTTTCATTTTGCTAAACATTTTGAGTAGAAGCAGGCAACATGGCTTAAAATCTTCGTCTTGCCATCCTGATTAAGAATTCTGCAGTTGCCCACTCCAAATGTTATGATATATGTCATTAAGCGGGTTTTTTGTCTAGGCCCTCGGTCCTGCGGCATGAAAACGAGGCTGAACTGTAACATTTATATAACCCCAGTAAAAAAGTGTACAATACGATGGGGAAATAGCTGAATCTTTGCTTCTTGACGTTGAGAGCTTGATAGACAGTAGGGTAGGAGATAAAATGCGTCACGTGATCAGTTATGAAGAGTCGCGTGACTTTCCAATAAAATCGATTTTAAAGCATCAAAGACGCTCTTTTCACACTTTCCTTTAATATAGTTTTCAACTTAGTGACGTTTCTCATTTCGATTTACACATCCAACAATAAAAACACAAAAATGCAATAGGTGATCAGCTATGATGGGTCACGTGACTAGATAACAACCGTTGAATAGATACTGAAGTAGCCTTAGCTGTGTGAGTAGTGATTGATTAATTGTTTCAGTAAGCTTTTCAGGAATTATTCTCTATAAGAAATTAAAAATATATATGTTTCATGGGGCAAATATGTGCTTCAAAAGTTTTATTTAGAGCAATGTATTTTGAAAATTAATATAAAAATTGCTGGTTTTCAGCGTCACGCAATTCAAAATAAATCAAAATCAAAATCAAAACCGCTCAATAGATGAAGTCCAGAATCTGGGAAATGAAAGAAAGTAAATATGCAAAGAATCTCGCCAAAATTCTGGTCACAGCAATTTTTCTTATGCGAGATATGCGGATAAATTTTTTACCCAAATTTATAGAGATTTGTATGGAGACGCCATGCTGGTGCCCTTCCGTATGGGCACCAACATGGCGGCCGGAAACCAACAGAAACATCTGTCACTGAGTTTTGCTACAAAAGCGTGAATTTATCCCTCGAGGAACTCAAAAATATTAAAATAATACTTTTTCTAAGACATGAAGTGTTCAGATAGGCAAGTTCCCCGAAATAAGTCACTTTTTTAACCATCATGACAGCTCTCTAGCCCGTCATGTAAATACCGCGTCGTGCAAAAGCTTAGAAATTCAAGCGTAGTGTATCACAAAACCAAGAATCCATTTGGAGCGAAAATTTGTATGAATATTAGTTTTCAGCTGCTCTTATACATCATTTAAGTAAAACCTCAGGAAGATCAATAGTTTTGTAGTTCGAATTTTGGTGACGTCATGTGAAAACCAGCTATAGAATCTTTTAATTATTTTTCTCAATTTAAAAAAAAGAATGAATACATACATTCGCTTTGGAATCCGGTCGTGATGTAGATGTGAATACGTTGCTTCAAAGCGAGCTTGCTCCAGTCCCAAAGTCACTTGCTGCCCTAGACAGAAGTCAACGAGAAACAGGGAAGTCGGATCTTGGTACCATTTTACAAGGAAATGTCTGTAAGAGCCAAATGCCCATCAACCAGAGTCAAACATGCACTATTATTCATGGAATGATAGCTGTTCAGTCCCTCGCCAACTCTTAAGGAGCAAAAACCTTTTGGGAGTGGAGTGACCGATTTCTTCGTCATGTCACTTCCTATTTTTCGGACAGTTGTACAAGGGTTGACGTGCTATTTGACAGATACGTCAAGAACTCGATAAAAGGAGGAACCAGAGACAAGCGCAAGGAGAAGAAGAGCACAGGGATTAGACGCAATGTGGATAACAGAGATCAGAGAACTGGAAACTGTGAAAGGTTCATCATTCTAGAAGATAACAAGGCTAGCCTGGCTCATTTCCTCTCGACTGAAATCTCTGAGAGTTACAGCGCTCGCATCAGATCATGAGGAGGCAGATACTAGAATAGTACTGCATGCCCGAGACGCAGCAGCAAGAGGGTACAAGCAAGTCAACATTTTGTGTCGTAATACGGACGTTCTTGTCCTCCTTTTGGCAGACCGAGAGCAGCTTTGTCAAGAGGTATGGATGTTTGCGGGTACATCAAACCGATGCTGCACTTGCGTTCGACTATCTCTTTGCTGTTCCAAGGCATTTAAATGTGGCGACAGGTGCAGAAACGACAGGAACACTGCAGCAGAGGCGAATGAAGCATGACCTACAACTTTGATAAGGTGGAAGTCACATTGTGGTCTTGTGTAATATAAGATACTTTGCTTATGGTTTATAAGCTTGTATTTCTGGCTTAAACCGTGCGTCCAAGTAGAAGAAAGTTCAGTCTTTTTACATGAAAAATCCTAACTCATGGGAAATGTTACATAGGTTGGAAACGCTATAGAATGTCTGAAAATAGAATGATTTCATTACATCACGTGACCATTCATAGCTGATCACCTATTGCATTTTTGTGTTTTTATTGTTGGATGTGTAAATCGAAATGAGAAACGTCACTAAGTTGAAAACTATATTGAAGGAAAGTGTGAATAGAGCGTCTTTTATACTTTAAAATCAATTTTATTGGAAAGTCACGTGACTCTTCATAACTGATCACGTGACGCATTTTATCTCCTAAACTACTGTCTATCAAGTTCTAAACGTCAAATAGCAAAGATTCGTGGTTTTCCCTCGTGATTTTCCCGCGTGATTTTCCCGCGGCCAACCCAAGACCGAAACTCAACTCTGTGAATTCCCTAGTTCCCTTTAGCGTTAATTGCCTGATGAATGTGAACACATAATTTGATTGGCTAGATTCCTGGCTAGATTTTCACTAATTCAAGGCTAATATCCTTCCCGAAAATATCCGCTTGTTCCATAACAGCACCTGCAGACCTTAACCAGATTGTGTCAGGCGATTTAAAACAGGAGCAAACTACAGGCCAGAAATGGCATTCATCTTAGTTAAAGAATCGAACCAATCAAATCAGTGCCTTCACAGCCCGTTTTACCTGGTGTACAGGCCCTGCCGGCCAAGAGGGACAGGTGGCTCTGTGAACGAGACTGCGGAAACTTAAAGAGTGGACGAAGGAACCAGGGAACGCACGGGGAATGTTCTGAGGGAAGCCCCTGTAATGATGTTTTCCATGTGTCCTGTGTACGTACTCTCCCCGTTTTCTGTGCTTTCCACGTGCTTTCTACGTCATTACTCCTCACGTCCCATAGTAGATGCTTTCGCTTGCTCACTCTTGTCTTCCCTGGTACGTTCATTCATACCCTGCCCCTTGTACTCCTATTACTTCCCTACGGGTTATCCCCATACATTCCCTCTTACGTTTCCCTACGCGTTCTCTTGTGCGCGTTCTCTTGTGCGTTCTCCCTTCCGATACTGTCCCCTTTCAACGTTCTCCATGCGTTTACTTGTACATTCATTTTTTCACCCTTGCAGAGTAAAATTTATTGTGCGTGATTACGTGAAAGCACAAGTGATTCTTAAGAGAAACACACAAGAGTAACTTGTGAGTGAAGGCGCAGGGGAATGTACAAAGGAACAGACAAGGAAATCCACGAGGGAACTTATGAGGGAACTCAAGAAGGAAATCACGAGGGAACTCAGCAGTGTACTCACAAGAGACCTCACTAAGCAAATCAAGAGGGAATTAGAGAACACCCTAGGTAAACAACGAAGGAAGTTATGAGGGATTTCACGAATAAACTCATAAGGGAACTCAAAGGAGAACTCACGAGGAAACTCAGCGGGGAACTTATCAGGGAATTTACGAGTAAACAACAAGAGAACTCACAAAGAACTCACGGAGAAATGTACGAGGGAACGCACGGGTAAACTCAAGAGGGACGCAACGGAATAGCAAGGGGACTGAAGGGGAGTGAAACGATGAGTACTTGGATTGAAAAGGTGCCTGACTGAAAGGAAAAAAAGACTCGTGTAGTCGCGCACTTCTCTCTTTCCAGTCTTTTTCAAAGGTAAAATAGCGCAAAACCATCGCGGCTTAACTTCTTGAGAATGGTGCAAAGACTCAATAGAGAAGAAAGGGGGATTGTAAAACAACTGTTTTTCACAGGGGAGGGGGGGGGGGTAAACGGTGGGAAGAGTTATGTAGGGTCTTTACGGTACCCGCCCACAACTGAGATAAGTAGTTGTGAGAATAGGTCTTAATTTTTTTAATATGTACCATCGCTTTGTACCTTTATAAACAACATGTTTTGGTGCTCAAAAGTGATCAGCATTTCGTAATTGACTTCCATGTTGTTAAATCATTTAATTTCGAAGAGTATCAGTAGCGGCACACTTTACACTGGTAACGAGAATTTGAAAACTTATCAGTTATTAAATGTTGTCTTAATATAGTACCCCTTTCTAGCATTTCTATAGCATGCGTTTTCACTAACCTAGCCACGAGGATTAGCTCAACTTTTTTAACCGCCTCTTCCCACCCTTGTCTTTTCCTCTCTTTGCCTTATTATTACCTTGATGTTGCAGTTTATTAGCGGTCCACTGCCCTTTGCTTTGATGGTATTGCTTTTATTATTATCATTATTGCTACTTAATTTTTTTTTAATATTTAAGTAGCTGCGAGTTCTTCGCCTTTGGCCAAACATTAATCTAAATGAAAGGTTTAGTGCGTTTTAATTTTAGCCCATCAAAACTAAGCATACATTTTCGGATTAATATTAATATAATTCATAGGTATCACATGAATATTTCCTTTTTTAAATTATTTCTCATTTGAAATGCAAAGTTTTACAAATCACACAGCAAATCAACTAGAAAAAGACACAAAAGAATGGTTAAATTATGTAGTGCGCCCATACGAAGTCTTTCTTTATTGAAGCATTTGATTTGCTGGCCAAAAAGAGTGTAAACGCATTCCGCACCAAATTTTTGGCGTATTTGTCAGTGATTGGTTCTAGTTTGTAATCCATATTCATGACAAAATGTAGATTTTGCTTCAAACCATGCTGTTAGTGGATGTGTGAAGACGTGTCGCCCCGCTGAAGGCAATTTTGAGCCCTTGATGGAAGAACCATGCTTGGTTAATGCTAAGGAGGAACTCATTGAGCTTTTGCAACAGAAGTTGAGCACTGCTTTACTTGAATTTGTTCCGAAAAGTTAAAGAATCTTTCAAAAATTCACAGAGGTGAGTAGCCACGTGTGCTTGCTGTTTGCTTTGAGAATCGCTTGAACTCAACTCGCTCGTTCGTTCGCAACAAAGCAAGGGCGGAAGCCTTGGAGAACTATATTGTGGTGGAAAAACGCTCTGAAATAATTTACGAGAAATTACGAACAGTTTGGTGGCTTAAAAAGTATTTGCTCTGACGAAGGCCTAATGCTCATGTCAGCGGCGGTTAATTTTTCTTCATGAATGAACCTCAAGTTGAAAGCCAATAACGCGTGCTAACGTTTCTACACGTGTACTTACACGTGATGTTTGTATTTCTAATTGTCAAGGACAACTGAGTTTTTCTGCTTTGACAAATTTTCCAGGCGTTTGTTAAATTTTCTTTTCCTTCACGGCAAAACTTTCTTTACAGTGCCGCCGGAGTTTCCTTAGTCCTCGTTCACTTTCAGGCTTATGTTTCTCTCGCTTATTTAGTTTTAAAATTAAAGCATTTCAATACTGATCATAGTTTGATCATTTTTTTTCCAGAAAGACTCGCATCTTGAGGAGAACGGGAGAAGAGTCTGCTCGAGACTGGACGAAGTACAGGGAAATATATACTACAAAGATAAGAACTTTAATTTAAAATTATTAAAGAATTTAATTATTAAAAATGATGGCTGTCCAAATGTTAAATTTTTATAGGAGCTTTCATTTCATTTTGTTTTTTCTTTTTCTATCGGTAATGATTGTTTGCATCGAGACGTGAAAACACAAAGTTAGGATTTAGACAATTGGCATAATGTCCTTTAAAGCTAGTACAACATCAGCCACCATTTTTGAAGTTTTTTTTCATCAAAGGGTACTTTTTACAAACCTTTTGCGATCGTACATGCGAGCTGCAAATGATTGGATTCAGATTACCTCAACAAACTTGTTATCTGATTGTCTTGATGTATTCTAAATTGGTAGTTTGTTGAAGGTTGAATACCAAGGCAAACGTCAATTCTTGAGTTCTAGTCGGTGATCTGTAGCTTTTTTTTCGCTCAAGTAGTTTAGGTGTACCCTTTCACTATTATGTTGCTATAGTTACAACGTAAGTTGATGGCGCAGGGAAGTGAAGTTTTTAAAGTGGCACTGCAAGACGCGACAAAAGACACGACGAAACGAACAAACAGACTAAGAAACAAACACGTCAAAGAATCAAGGTCATCCGGTTTGGAAACCATGTTTTTCAAAATACTTTGAGAAAGAATCTTTACCGACCAATTTTAATCAACTTGGAATTCACGACAATAGAAATTTCTTAACGGCTTTCTAACACTAGTAAAATATTTCTTTCAAAACTTGAAATACCATAATTGTTATTGAGGTATTCAGTAACGACGCCGATTGAACACAACGGCGACGAAAAATGACAATACTTGTGACACTCGCACATTGCAAGACTTGATTTGGATTCTGCTCACCATATAACAGTTTGACAAGAGTACAAACAACGTCTGGCGATGACTCTGGAAATCAAACAGAAGATAACAACCTGCACATACAATACTAACGACTTTTTGACGAACTCAACAAAACCGATGAACAAACTTTGAACTCAAAAAGAATCGAACTGTTTTACACTTTTAAACGACTGCTATACGATAATACAACTACAGTGCCACGTTAAAAGATTCTCATTTTTGCTTCATCGACTTATTTATTAGTTTCAATCGACAAGAGAAAACTGGCTTCCTTTACTACAAAAATATTAAACGAATAACGACAAATCTAATTGAAAACCAATTGGACAATTTTAAATTCGTTTAAACCAGCATAAACAGAATTTTTTTTTTTTCAATTTCGGCTTCAGTGTTTTGACCGAAACGTTTAAAGACGTACAGAAATAATCAAGTGCCTATGTTCTCTTGTCGGTTTGGAATCTTTAGTGTAAAACTCAGAAGTCTCGCTCTTGGGAAATTAAGCGCCATTTTCGATGAAGTTTGGAATTATTTTCTTAGTTATACAGACCACAAAACACCAAACAACAGATAACGACGTCAAATCAAATCACTGGCTAAAACTAATGAAGGAAATACGCAATCGAATCGTAAAAACAAATTGATACGCATCTTGCAAAATTGTCTTGGCTGTCGCTGAAATTTTTCTCGGACAAATTTTGTATCATTGTTCTTGCAAACTTCGAAGGTTTCAGTTAAAAAACATGTGAAATGATCATCGAGTCAGAAATTTGTTTGTTTTATTTTGCTTAAGGCAAAATTATATCGGTTATCCTCAAAAGTTTATTCTTCCAAAAAACTCTTAATCAGTTAACTGAAACTTTATCGCTTTTCTTAAGATATTAAAACAATTCGTAATGATAAATGAGGATCTTGTTTGTTTTACGTTGCTTGAAGCAAAACTGTATCCATTATCCTCGAAAGTTCTGGTAGAACATTTGAATGTATATTTTGGCTTTCTTTCTCATGGTCTGCATAACTATTTTAAATCATTTTCTTGTATTTAACAATTTATTACCAAAAGTTCGTGTTAAGGGTGGGACAAAACTCGGAACAACCCCAGTTTGTTTCCCTGGAGTAGACATCTGGATTTGATTACGATTTCTTAGTTTATTTACAAGTGGATAAAGACCTTTTACTGTTGACGTTCAGTGTAATGCAGGACAAAGCAACAATCGGAATTACAAGAAATAAAACTGAATAACTTTGAATTTACTTTTATCCAAATGAATTTTATATTTTCAAAATATAACTGAAGAATGTTATCACAAGAATTGATGAGCAACATGGACCTAAGCAATTGATGTAATTGTAACAGTTTTGCGGCTAAAACCACACTTGAATTTGTCCATGTCATCGTTATAGCTTCAGAAATAAAGAAGGCGATTGTAAAGTTAAATTCTTCTCCAAAATCTTCTTACAGTTGGATACAAATTGCTTCTATTTCTAGTCGACTAAATTCATATTTTCAAAATATAACGAACTGAAGAATGTTGTCACCAGAACTCATAAGCAACAGAATTTGTCTCATGGCTTAGAGAAAAAAACAATCACAAATTTAAGGTCTTTGCTCTGAAATCCTCTTACAGACGGATAAAAATTTCTTCAATTTTGTGTAACATGTCCTGTATTACAAGCTAAACTCAATGGTTGAGGTCTTTATCAGAGGCAACATGGCAAGTTGCACACCTTTTAAAGTCTAAAATTGATTGAAATTTTAAATACTAAACGGCAGAAACACATCGTGCGCCGCTGTTAGCCATATTATTAATGTTTGAAGTAGACGTAAACTTGCCATGTTGCCTTTTTATAGTAAAATGTTCACATTTTCTCGTGCGAATTGTAAACTTTAAACGTTTCGTATGGTAATGTTTGATTCCAAATTTGATTTTTACAAAGTATTAGGGGCTTAAGTTCTTCTTTGATTTTTTTTTCGGAGTAAGAAAGAAATTGGCGATTCAGTTTTAATTTTTTTTGCACGAGAAGATGTTTACATGACTTTGGGCGTAAAATTGTAAGGGAAACCATTTTGAATTTTTTGCCGAAAATGTTGTCAGGGGAAACGCTGTGCAAATTTTTTCAAATTTTCCCGCCAAAAGTCTTAGTATATATATAATGTGATTAAATGAAAACAGCAAGTGTTAGTTTTTATTGTATACATTATATATTACTTTAGCAGCAATTCAATGACCAAAATATTTAAGATTAAGATAATTAAGATAATAAAAATATCACAGCAAATAGAAAATTACACACGCTTCTTCAATATAACTTTTATTGGCTTTTCAACAATACAATTAAAATTAATTACAAACAATTTGAATAAGTAAATAAAATGAAAAAAAATTGCGCTTTTAAAAGGGCCTGGAAACTAGTCGGAATGTAGGCTATCTCTTTTACTATTTTTTTACTATGTAGGGTTGCCAAAAAGAAAAAAAATTCTGCGCTTTTGAACAGAGTCTAGCCAGAAATCAAACATATACTTTGACTTTTGATGGGAAAAATCCTGCTACATAGTGCAAGATTTTTTTCCACCAAAAGACGTAGTATAAATTTGACTCAAAAACCAGACACCATTTAAAATTGCAGACTTTTTTTTCCAAGAACAATTTTACTGCCAAAAGACTTAAATATTCTTTACGATTATTTTATTGACCCTTTTAAAAGCGCAACCTTTCCATCAATCCTATCTACCTCGTAAACTGGACAGATTTTACTAAAATTTGTGAAATAAATTCTAGACAACTGAACAGTACATTCCATGTGTTGTTTGACAACTAAATTCTGATGGTCGAATTTTGTTTCACGGGTTTTGTGAAAAAGCTAAGAAGACTTCCAGGCTTGAAATATCTTATCGCAAAAAAATAATCGAGATGAAGCTTATCTGCTACCTTACATTTAAAGCGACAAACATGCGATTCAATCGACTGCTTGCTCGAAAACTAACAAGATTTTACTGTACCCGTGAAACAGTAGTCACTAGACAATTTGCAAAAGTTCCGATAATTCCTTTGGACTCGTGAGTCTTGTGAAATACAATCTTGAAGCAAGAAAGCTAATCGCGATAAATCTAAATCTACCTCAATCTTGAAGCATAATCCACTGAAGAAACATCTAAATGAATTAGTTTGGTTTCCTTTGCTTCTTTCTCCATGTTAGTGTTGACGTCCTGGTGATGTACACTGGAGATGGCAGCCTGAAGGAAATATCAATAACAAGACAAATTAAAAATGGTTATATCAAAAGCCAACGAACAAAATAAACGCAATTGTATACTCGATTTAAGTTTCCAACTTATTGTTAGTTGGTCTTTGTTCTCTTCACGTGAATGTGGCGTTACCAGGTTAGTCACGCAACGCTTCTGAAGTAACGTCTCTGCTTTCCATACGCTCCGTTCTTGAGACAATTTGAGGAAAGTAGAAAGGTGTATCAACACTCATCCCTAGATTGAACTTTATTCTGCCTTATATCGCGCTGCTAGCTCTATAACCTTCAACAACAACACATTTCAGGGCACAGTTGCTGAAAGTAGGATTATGCTAATCCAGGATTCGTGAAATTTGAATTCTATTGTTTTACAAAACACGAAGGCGCATAAACGACGGGGCTCGACACCCACCCTCATCACCCACTTTATTTGCATTTTAGTTTAGCACGTGGAGGCTAGAGCTTTGAAAATTGTTGTACTCCTTTTCGAACGTTTAATATCCACTGAATATCAAACTTGAACCTTCCTAGACGGTTTCCTATAATATAAGATTTGTACTAAAACTTTTAGGAAAAGATAATTTGTAAAAGCTCGAGTTGGTTTGAATTTCGCGGGCTTTTCGTCAGCGTAAACAAGCACGCTATTTATGACAGTATTTTGTTAAAAGTTGATCTTTTGTTAGGTACATTATATTTCTTGCACAGCAAATATTTCATGGGAATGCTGAAAAAGTATGATTATTTTGCCAAATTGAGGCAAATAAGCATTAGCAAAGAAGAACAAGTCTAGTTTTTTAAATTCTTTTTTCAGCTGCTGTTTTGTTCGCTGTTGAATGACAAATAATTCCTGGTCGTCCCAGGGAATCCCCCTTTCACAGGACGTCTAGATTACAGCTTAGGTAAATCAGGTTTCTCTTAATGGTTTTTTATCGGCATCAGTTAATTTCAAATTCAACCTTATCAGTGAAAATATTTTTAAGTTGTAATCCTGAATTAGTAAATCTTCACGTCACTTTTAACCCCCTGGTGGTATTGGATCGGCTGTTATTGATTACGAAAACCTGGATTAGTAAATCTGCGTTCGAACAACTAGCACCGAATCTACAGCTTAATGCAAAAAGTAAGAAACTAACCTCATTGGTAAAGTCACTCGGAAGTTGTCCTTGTCTCCCACGCCAGAAGAGGTTTCTTGCTTTGCAGCTCAGTTTTCCATTCCATGCTTGATATTCTCCTAGCGAGAGAGAAATACATACTCTGTAAATTACGTAAATTAAAAGCTAGGGGAGTTAACTAAATAGACTTTCTGGACTTCAGAGGTTACCGACGTCTTTCTGGAATCCTCATTCATAGTCCGCTTTCATGACAATTTCGTTCAATTTGCTTGCCCTTATCATTTTCTTACTTATTAGAGAAACGTTTTGTCCATTTATAATGCTAAGCATTTCTGTTTTCGGAGAACTTGGAACAAATCTACAGCTTGATGCCGTTACGTTCAAGAAACTAACCCAGTCGTGTGTGTTATTAAAAAGTTGTCCTTCTCTCCTACACCAGAACCGCTTCTCACTTTCCAGCTTTTTCCATTCCAGATATTCTCCTAGTGATAGAAAGATAAATGCCGTGTAAATTTTATAAGCTGGATAACATAAACTACTGAAAAGCTTGGGAAGTTTCCTAAATAAACTTCCAGCATCAGAGGTTACTGATGTATTTCTGGGATCTCGGGTTCATAGAGCGCCTTCAATAAAATTTTCGTAAATTTGTCTGCTCTTATTTTTTACTTTGGCTAATCTCAAATTCAAACTTATCAGAGAGAAGTTTTTTTTTTGTTAACTTATAATTTTGCCAAAAGTTAAGTTAATTTGTTTAATTTGTTTTCGAGCAACTTGCGTGAAATCTACAGCTAATAACAATAAAGCAGGAATCTTACCTCGCTGATGTCATTCACAAGTTCTTGTCTCGTACACCAGAAGCTTTCTCCATTCCAGGCTTGATATTTTCCTAGCAATAGAGACAAATGTAGCGTAAATTAGAGCGCCTCCGTTAAAAACTGAGCAAATTTTTTCGCCCTCATCTTTTAACTTTGATTAATATCAAATTCCAACTTATTGGAGAATCGTTTTGTCCGCTCATAACTCTGGATTAGTAAATCTGTTTTCGGACAACTTGAAACAAATCTACAGCTAAATACGTTCAAAATAAGAAACAAACTTATTGAATATGTTATTCAAGGATTCTCCTGCTCCCAATACCAGAAGCGTTTCTTGATTCCCAGTCTCCCATTCCATGCTTGATATTCTCCAAACGAGAGAGAGAGAGAGAGATAAACGCTGCGTAAACTACACAAACAAGATAACGTACACTAAAAGTAAGGGGAGCTTTACATAATAGACTTTCAACATCAGAAATCCCCCGTTCATAGTGCGATTTCATTACAATCTTTTGATTTTCTCAAAATTTAACTTGTCAAAAATTATCAGTAAAAACTTTTGTCAACATGTAATGATGAATTATTCAATTTGTTTCCTAACAACACCAGTCAAATCTACAGCTTAATAAGTTGATAATATAAACGAACCTCATCGAAAATGGAATCCAGAATGTTGTCCTTCTCTCCTGCACCAGACACGTGTTCAGTTTCCCATTGGCTTATGCTTGATATTTCCCTGGCGAGAGAGAGAGAGTATAATTCGTAAATTATAGATGCTGGATAACTTAAACTAAAAGCTAGAGGAGTTAACAAAGTGGACTCAGTTCCTCATCAGAGGTACTGAACCCTTCATTCTTTACAATACTTAAAAGCTGTGTGAGGGTCCTCGTCCATTTCTCGCAAATTACGCGTCGACAACCTTTCACAGCCTGCTGGCAAGTTTAAGCAAAACAGAAAATGCATGTATCGAATTCAATAACGGGCGAGCCCTCAAAAAGTTAGCTTTCCCCAAAACTTGCTACGAATTGATCTCTATCATCACTTTCAAATTGATAGTACCCTTGTAAGAGTCACTTGCAGTGTAAGAACAGTCATTTTCTATAGAACCTGTCCTTTAATCAAACTTGAGGTAACCGATAGGCATGGTCTCCATTCTCCATCCAAAAAACGGCTGGAAAGGGGACAGGGTCTATTCAATACGTAATACGGGATATCCAATAAAGATATTGTGACAAATGGTAGTCAATATAAAAACACTTTCCTGGCAAGGAGAGCAAGGCATAAACTACACGACACCAAGACACCATTATCTGATGGTGTATCTGTCTGTCCAGGCCAATCGAACAACCTTTCTCAAGCAATGTGACATCAAGTGATCAGTTTGATTTAGTACGAAAGATAAAGCAAGGATAAGATAAGGCAGCAATTGTTTTCAAAAAGCTTCCCAGGAAGTGGCAAAACAGAAATGCAAAGTAACTTCTCCCAAACCCTCCCCTCCCCCCACGACCGTGTCTGAAGAAGTGTTGGGTGACAACCCTAATAGCAGCTATGGCTGAAATATAAATCGCAATAAACACAACTGGGAACCAAGTGTGCCGTAAAGTAACCTGTGTTCTCAAATATTAAATCCAAGCTGGCCATGATCCCACAACATAGACCTGTTTTTATAATAGTTATGAGCAAGCCCAAAAGACTGCACTCCTCTAACCTCACTCGAAAATACTGACAAATTACTAAACACGAACCTGTAGTTTGTGGAACATCATTTCTCCAACGACTGTCTGTCCACGTCAATCACCAGAATTTCTCCCAGTCACACAGTAATGTATCAGATTACTGATTACACAAAATTAGATGCCGATTACTTTAATGCGGACATAACTCTTACTGAAAGGTGGTTTCCACATGTTAAAGCCGACGGTGTCATTGATTTACGTGCCCCAGATCACAGCCTCGACTGAATCACTTCTAAATGTACGGGTAGATCTAAGCCCTACAATATGTAATTTTATACCAGCTTTAGCAATTTCCTGGAATTTCGGCTGTCATATGGCAAACAACTTTGCACACATCTACAGTTAGCACTGCAAATTTACATAACAAGGACAATAAATGCCTACACGGGACTGGACGTGAGAGAGCGGGCCTCTAAAAGAATTAATTCAGTCTATGCAAATTATTTCGAAATTGTCGTTAACTACATTACCCAAATCTAACATTCCTTTCTTTAGATATTTTTAAAATTCAACAACAGGGAAAATAATCAGACCACCTACATAAAACATAGTAGAGACTGATTAACTTCTCAAGAAAACCTTAAATAAAACAAATTGTTGACTTACTTCAACGTTCAACGTCCACGTGTTGTCGGCCATCGTTTCAAAGCAACTTTCTTGCGATGTAATCGTCTCCGCACCATTTCCGTCAAGCCTCGAACTAATGGACGTCAAACACGGCAGTATGCAGAAACCCTCAAAGCTGGAAACGTCGACTTGATAGGTTAAACGAAAGCCACATTCTTGTCAACCGTTCAGTTACTCTCACTTCGTGAAGAGGTGGTATCAAAATTTGAATAATTTAAAGTTAATGAGGCAGGTTATTCGGGAGTTCCCGGATAATCTTCTTTTCAAATGAACTTGAAATGACGCAGGGAGTTTTTGCTTGCCACAAATAATAACCTTAAGCACAGCCAAAGTGTAGGGTTTGCAGGATAAAAGTCCCGATTATAGTCTTGGAGCAACTGATATTTTTTTGGTGTCTCAATTCTTCTTCTCCTCGCCCCCTCCTGAAAAATTTTGTGATCTGCTCTAGTAGGACACGCACAAAAAGTCAACAATCCACAACTTGGTAGTTTCGTTTGATGAAAACCGTTTAATAGCCAAAAGTAAGCATACCTATTTTCACAATTTACTAGCCTTGTAGTATACTAGTGGTAGCTCTCAACTACTGCCCTAAGCCAGTAAGGAGACAAGGAACTCTGCTTCTGCTGTGTTGTGGTTTTTGAATTCTCTCACGGGACAACATAGAGTCCTTTATAAAGACAAACGCCGTCATAAATGAAAGAATGTCTATGTGTACACTGGCCCTTGGTCTCCTAAAATAATATTACTCTGAAATACAATTGATTTTGAGATTTCTTTTTTAATATATTTTTAATTATGAAAAAAATGTCTGTTTAAATTTCAAAAAGAAAAGTCTGAATTCTAGTTACTGATGTTTCATTTCGTTGTCATTGAAAGTTACTTTATTCAGTTTATGATCCTGTACCAGGAATGTTTGTGGAGATTTGATGGATTTCACCAGATATTCCGGGATGTTTTAAAGTCGATACCTTTATTGAACTGTGTTTGAGATACATCCTATTTCATCAATTTCGCATTCCACTGTGTCACCCCTCTGCAAGAAAGTCAGATTAATTTAAGCTTACTTTGAGCCGATATATTAAAGGGAATGTTTAATTAACCAGAAGAACAACTCCCCTCACCCCCTTTTCACAAAATAACTTACGCTACCGACTTTACTCTCTCGTTTCAACAGGAGAAAGCTTCAATAATTCAGTAATGCCGAATTTTGATCTATTTCATCGTCAAAACTATGCTTTAAATTTTTACTTTTCAAACGATATCAAAGTGTCAAATTATTTTGTATAATTTAATATGGCGCGACATCTTCCGCAAAATAGCATGAACGTAACCTAGCCCGTTTGAAATGCATGCAGGATCCAGTAAATATCAGTGGCATACTTGCTTTATCTGGTATACGTACACAAACTCACCTTGAGGTAAACAGGAGGCTTCCTAAAACAACCAACACCAGGTGGGGTTCCTGTTATGACTACATCACCGGGAGTTAGCGTAACAAACCTGGAATATGAATTGATACAACAAATGAAGTAAAGACTGATGTGAAAAAAAAAACACATCTAGCCAGGAGATTTTACTTCCATCTTCAAAACACTAAAGAATAGAGCTGTATAACGAACAGCAGCAGTGGACACTTCAGAAGTCCTTTTTTGGCCAAAACAAAATACTTCAGAGAGGACAACATAGTATGTGGTATAAAACAAGGAATATGATTTGGGGGTGTAACATTGAATTGTTTTTGCTAAAACTGGCATAAACTCAAAACCAGAATCCGCGTGAAACCTTTATTAAACATTTGACGTGTTATACAGCTAAACCTGAATGTTTGTGACTTGGTTATCGTTGTCGGGCGAATGATCCTCCATAACGTTCGCACTTCGCAAAATTTTAGTCAGATTTCATGGGTCTCGTCATCTTGATATTGTTTTTGTACAGTCTTCCGTAAGTAATGATTACTTTAAAAAGCTCAGAAAGTCTTAGTCTTGCAGAAAGGATATTACTCTCGCTGTCTTCAAGGCTCAAATTTCCCTGTCGTCACTGGTCACCCCTGTTGTTGCTATTGTGATGATGTCTTAGAGCAAAATATCCCACAGAAACTTGTGATGACTTTAAAAGTTCGTTCATGTGACAAAACATACGCAACTTGTACGTGTTATAACAACCTTCAAGAACTTTTTGCTTTTACAACTTTTTCCCGTTAGGAAACATGTTATAGCATTGCACTGGCAATAAAGAACTTAAATGTACTACTAGACGTATTGTACTAAATTCAACGTCCAGTAACTGACCCAGATAACATATTTGTACAGTCACACCTCATTAAAGGAGCTCAGTCATGGTATTTTGAGTTATTTTGGCCATGTAGAGAATTGCCTTAATTTATATTGAAGGAAACCTGAAAATAATAGCTTACTAAGATAGAAAATCACCAGAGAGATATTCATAAACCATAGAGGAACAAGGATGGTTAAGGATGGAGAAGATTAATACGGATTGCAAGCGAGGAACTTGAAGAATTTTGACTAAACTTTTCACGATGCGCAAACGGTGACGTAGCTCCTTTAACATGGACTCCAAAGGGGCAGGTGTCCTTTTGATAGAGGTAGTGATTCTCCAACCTCTGATGTCTCTGGGACCATGCGAAATGTCCGTATTTTAAAGGTGTCTTTTATCCGTATTTTAAAGGTCACTATGTCCATTGGGAGCAGTTGCACTGTACTTTTTTACAATGCAACAGCCCTTACCTAGATATAAATGAAATTAGTTTCTCAGTCTTGAATACCAAATTCTCCGTATTTGAATCTTGCATAATGTTTCCATTAACGCGACAACGGATTCCCAGCTTATGAGGATCTAAAAAAGAGTTACAGAAAACAAAACATTAGATCCTTGGCAAAGAAATGTCAATGGAGTCACAAATTGGAACAATTAAGGTAGTTAGTATCCTGGATGGTTACCTGATAAAGAATCCTTAGTAACAATAGCTGGACCAATTGGACAAAACGAGTCAAATGTCTTTCCAATTAACCACTGTCCGCTATTCTTCTTTAACTGCCAGTCCCGAGCACTAACATCATGTACTACAGTGTAACCAGCAACATAGTCCATGGCTTCACTCTCCTATAAATACAACAAAGATTTCAGAACCAGTAGGCAGCCCTCGATTATAAAGACTGTGAACAGTCTCCCTTTAGCTCGAAAATTCGTAGGGAAGGATGCAAAACAAGTGAATGTGCAAGCTTGACGAGAGTGTATCTCTTGTGTTGCATTCTTCTTTGTGTTCTTCCCCACGGATTTTCGAGCAAAAAAGAGACTGCTCACAGTCTATCAATTACATATTAATGGCTTAGGGATATTTCTGGGAGCCAGAACTGTGCATATGACAGGAAGGATAAATGGTGACTCAAGGGTTAACCTGTGTGTGTGTGTGTGGCCTTTGCATTCAGGTTCAAGCCCTCCCTTAACAGTGGCTCTCTTTATTTCAGGGCTTGGTTGTTCAAAAGAGGGTTAAATTAACCTTGCGTGAGAGCTAACCCAAAGTTAAAATTTCTTAACTGTACGCTTGTCGACGTGAGGGTAAAACAGCATTGTTCAAAGCAGGGTTAGTGAGTTAAGGACTCCTTAACAAAATGCTAGGAGTAAGCTGAGATAATAATTAAGCTAGCACCCCATCCAGGAGGAGTGGCAACACTTCTAGTTGTTTCATACTATAGACTGAATTGAATAGAGGTACCAGTAATAATTAGCAGAGGTACATATATGAAGAAGTCCACGTTTTACAAAGTGGTAGCGCAGAAAATTGCATTTAAATCATGGGTACTTATTGGGATGGTCACTTACTGAAGCATCTGTTCATTAAAATTTTAAAAAAGTGTCATTTATTTGGTTTATGACCATGTTTTTAAGTTGTCTTTGTTTTTATACTGGCATATCAAAATGGATTCACATTGTGGGTAAATAAAAATAACATTATTTCACATCAACCATGTATCATAGGTCTGCAAGGCGTACAAACGTTTACAACTACATAGCACTTGGCATTGCATACCTTGATCTTTTTTCCAGTTTTCCCAATAACAAAAGCAAGTTCCACTTCAAAGTCTAGTTCCTGTTAGAAAGTACAGATATTGACCTCAAACTGTTTGCAACATGTCATTTATGATATCATGAGACCAACTATCACGTTTTCAAAGAAATCTCAATAAAATACTTTGACACAATGACAAAGTAATACAGTTTGCAAAAGGTTTTGCCAAAACGAAAATAACAGAGAAGGATGTCACAACACTTAAAAAACAATTTTTCTGATTGCAACACCGTTACAGCCTTTGTGACAATAAAGTTTACTTTTAATGTATATGAATTCATTACATAGCCCAAACTGATCAAAAGTGCTACCTATAGTAACCTTATGACACAGTGATTTACTAAACATGGGTGACTCCTGTCTCTCTTTGCTTTGAAGGTGTGGCAACCTAGTGTAGTGGCTAGCTTGTTGGAATCAAAGTAGAACACTGAGTCAAGGTTCAAGTCCTGGTCCAGGTCATGAATGCACTGTGTTCTTGGGTAATATACACTTAACTGGATCACAGAAGAGCAGCAAATTAAATCTTGGGGGTAACTAATCCTGTGATCGATGGACTAGCTTCTCATCCAGCAAGGAGGAGAAACAACCCTAGTCTAGATGCTAAATACTACAGAAAACAGAACCGCTTTGGCTGAATGGGACTCTTCTTTACCAGATGGGTACTCTCTACAAACTGTATATATCTCCTGTATTTCTGCCTCCCCCTGGATGGGATGCTAGTCCATCACAAGGTTACCTGTGAGCATTTAATTTGCTGGTACATAATAATACATGTACCCTTTTATACACCTGAGTGGTGAGAGAAGCAGTTTGAAGATAATTAAGTGTCTTGCCCAACTGAGCACAACACAATAACCCCAGCCAGAGCTTGAATCCACCATCTGAATCAGCACCAATCACCCTAACCATAAGGCCAATGCAATGCCAAATTACTGTTAGTGACTGTTGGCTTAGGCCTTTCCTTTTGCCTTAGCTCTAACTAGTAAGATGACCAAACCACATAGGGCAAAGTGAAATTATTTGATATTTTGATCTGTGAGGTGTGAGGACATAATCTGTTGAACAGATAACTTCCATTGTTCAGAATGAGGCACAAAGTCAACAGGCCCATGACAAGGAGGTCATGCCAATTATGTTGTGCACATGTTATATAATCCAGTATATTTTATTTATTTCAGTGTACATAGATTTAATACTACATATAAGGATGACACAAACCTGTGTCTCATCAGGGTAAATAATTGGTGCTCCTGGGTCTGTGATGGCATTATTGAACTTGCTAAATAGGATAGGTTCTGTAGGTAAAGGAACATTCTGCTCCAGACAGTGGTCGACATAGTTCATTCCAATACAAATGAGTTTTTCAGGATTGTGAATTGGAGCTTTCAGCTGAACATCCGACCTCTTCAATACATGCTGACCACTATCTACAATCCTAAAATTCAAGTATCACATATTAGTGTCTAATAAGTTATGGCTATACTGTGTAGTATTCACTGCATAAAGTTTTATAATATTGCCATGTAATAATTTGTCATTGTATTCGTCCCTCCGCACCCAGTGCGAGCCTACATTGTATCACGTGATATCACATTAAAAGTAGTTCTATCCAACATGGCGTGTGTTCATTGATGATCTTACAGTCATCTACAATAACTAAGCTTTCAGAAAAGATATACTTTTGATTGGTTAAATGACTGGCCCTAAAGTGACGTCAAAGCAGGTCAGCCATTTGGTGTACACTGAACACCTAAATGCCCACAGCACAGCTGGAATACTTCAATTTTGCCATAAACAGAAGAAAAGACCAACATCACACAAGTTAACTCAAGTAGCATTGTCCTTTAAAGTGAGCCATTGGAAGAAGTTGAATTCTTTAATACCTTAGTATCTGTGCAGCATGATAAACTAGGTGGGGCAGATGCAGTCTATGAAAGGTTTAAGATTGGCCAAGCATGAATTATTAGTTTTCCAACTGCTGAACAGGATCTAGAACTGTAGGGTAATCAGCACCACCATCACAGTGAAACCAGGATGTATAAATTAGAGCAGAGATAGGGCAGACTACCCAAGAATCTAATTGAGAAAGATCCAGAATATCATAAACCAGTGCTTGCACAGAATCTTAATAATCTAATGGCTTGAGAAACTCTGCAATGAGAACTTAATAACAGAAAAGAGTAGAACAAGTTACAGTTGATGAGGATGTTCTCCAAAGGAGATGGAGATGGCCAGGTCTTACTCCACTGAATCCAGCATATAGCAATTACTTGTCTGTACACTCCCACAGTGTAATCCACAGGGTTAACAGAATAGAGGCAGGCCAATGAACAAACGGAGATGGGATCTTGCAAAGGATATGAAGACATCTTCAGATACCTGGATGCAGCTCCCCGTGCAAAATTTTTACCAAGATCTCACCAAGATCTCACCAAGATCTTGGTCATCCCGCTGAGATTGGCAAGATCTCACTGAGATTGAGGAGATCTCGCTATGATGTTTGAGTCTTTCTAAATCTCGCTGAGATCTCATTGAGATTTGGAAAGCCACAAACATCTTACCGAGATTGCCAACATGTTGCCGAGATCTCCTCGAAACTGCCAATGGGATTGTAGAGAATAATAACCAAAATCATTTCCAGAGGGAATGAGTAATTTTCTGTGTGGAAATAAACTACTTTGTGGTTGACCATTAGCCATTCACTTTTCAGTTTGATTTCAAATGCAGGAAGCACAAAAATAAAGCAAAGACATTCTGACATGGATCAGTTTTATTTACCAAACTTTTACTTGACAAAGTGGATGGAGCGATCTACTTTTTCATGGCGACAAAGAGATGTGTGCTAGTCGCTTTTTAAGATAAGAGTTTTGTTGATGTTCTTATTGAGATTTTGGTCTGTCTTTTAGCCGTTATGAGCAGGCAAGTAACTTTGAGTTACTCGATGACCATTTCAATGTATTTGATGATGACTCAATTGTCTCCAAAAAGTTATTTTTCAAATTTGGCTTTGTAGAGGAAGGAAAATTTCTTCACTTCTTTTCCTTGTGCACTACAGCTGGTGGCAGACAGACTAGTTGCGCGATTACTGCTTCCTGCCAAGATCATTAACTAAGTGCTGTGATACTGATTGGATATCTTAAGTCATGTGGGGTAAGGTACAGGCCATCCCTCGTAGTTGAAGTCACGACAGAAGAATTCACTTCAAAGTTCTTGTTGTGAGAAATTTGCTTGTTAGATTGGACTTAGTTACTGTGGAAAGAGCTGCTTCATTCAAGAAAAGAATTACGGTAAAGTAATTTCTGATGTTTTCATCGCAAGTGTGAGTGATCACAAGAGGATTCATGGAATCTTGTGCAAAACTTGAACAGTTGATGAAGATAAACCTTGTTATGACATTTGCTCTGAGGTGAACTTGTAGCCAAGCCAAACTAATTTCCTTCAATTCTTTGCAGCTGACAGAAATTCTAGTGCATCAGCTTAATTTTCTTGTTTGCTTGAGGTAAAGGACGTTGACCCGGGGATAAAGGTTAATTCTCCTGTATTTCTAATTTCAGTAATGTTGATTTTCCTTTCATAAAATGTAGCTAAATGTGAAGTGAAGGTGACAACCTGGTTCCCAGGCTCTCTCACCTCTGCCTTCCTTGTCATAGGAAGAAAGACCCTGGTTGCGGCTGGTCATGTGACCACCTTTGACACAAACTTTTCCACTAGGGTAGAGTCAACAAATAATTCTTGTTTATCTCAACTGAAGCAAAAGAAAGGTGACCGTTGGTCGTGGCCTTATTAAAAAAAACATGGGCAAATACACCTTTGAAATTCTTCAGTCCTATTCTAAGCTTCACACAGGTCAAACAAAATATATTTAAGCTTATGTATATCCAGCATCACTCTGATTTCAATTCCAGCTGGTTGATTTACCAAGAAGTAAGACTATTTTTAATACTGTTTCATGTTGCCTGAATTAAACCCACGGAACATTATTCATTACGTAAAACAATGTTTTATTCACCATTTTTTCAAAATATAATATTATTCTCGACTTTGCCAAGGAAACGTGTTTAAACATCTGTCTAGTAAATATAAACTTACATAAACCTGATGCAGATGAAATATAAGAGAGGGCTTATGTCAACAAAACTGTAAATCATTTTACATTGCAGTAAATCAAATGCAAGTCAGAATATTTGGCTAATCGGCCATGTGACAGAATACTTTAAATTTTAACACCCAAAATACTACACAAAGAAGAAACCAAATTACCTTCGAATTCAAGGAATCAAGAGACTGATCCACTGGTTTCACTTCAATTCAGTACGCGAGTTTGTTAAACGGCGTTCAACACGTGCTAAACGTAGAAAAGTTTGTGCTCCACTCGGCTGTTGAATTTCTTTGTGAACGAACGTCCTCTATATTTTGGAGATAGTTTTATAAAGCAGGTAGTTTCTAGCTACTGCTTGAGGACTTGAAACCCTAAAAGCTTGTCACCGTAACAAACAAAGCACTCTACCACCCCTCCCACCCTACAAATTTTCCTACCACTCAGATTCTGGGTGGTCACGTCACCAGCTGCAACAAGGGTGGTTTCAAAAATATAAAACAGACAACGGTGATAAACATTTTACAAACATGCATTTTATGAACTTGACGTTTCGTATGCTAGTCAACATACATTTTCAAAAGTATAACCGCTAACAATTTTGGAAAGCTATTTATACTGTATCAATGGGGGTATATTTCAATGGGGCTATCTATACTGTATCATAAATTGCATGTTTTTAAAATGTTTATCACCGCCGTCTGTTTTATATTTTTAATCAAGCTATGATGGCTGAAGACCAAGAGTTTATAAGGGTGATTTCTCCCAACAACAAGGCTGGGGAGGCAGAGGAGAGAGAGAGTTCCTGGGAAAGAGGTTGTGAGGGTGAAAGTATCTGATACTACATATAAGCTTTTCTGAATTGCATGTGATATATATAAGAACCCCTAAGAGGTACCAAGATCCTGTTTTGTGGGCGTGGCTGGAAATTGTCTTCTCCTCTAAGAGGTACCAATTTTTTCATAACACATTACATATATGCATCGCAAGTCATATTTTTTCAGCTCAATACCCTAAAAGGTACCGCAAAATCTCCAGCTGTGGGCCTTTTGAGTCTTAACAACTTAGGAGGTACCAAAACTGCTTTTTAACCCCTAAAAGGTATGACAAGGACCCACCCCCCGTCCTTCTTATATGGGAGTCCCCCCAGGGTGATGATCTTATCTGTCAATAAATCTGGTTGTTTTTGACACAGTGGAGTCATATTTCAGTGCATTTCTTTTGTCTACTAGAGGCTACACTGTATTTCTCCCAAGGGATTTATGAAATCTGGATCTGCATGTTGACATTTTCATATCTTGGCAAGATTGCCAAGAAATCTTCCAGTTTCTCGGCAAGTTTTTGGCCTCTGAGATTTTGATATCTCGATGAGAATCTCGGCAGCCAAAAACTACCGAGAATCACAACAAGTTCTTGGCAAGTCTTCTTGAAATCTCGCTGAGTGCGAGCTTTTGGCTGCCAGAGTATTTTGCCACCAAGATCTCGCCAAGTTTTTGCCCTTCTTGTTATTTTCGAAAAGGACTGTAAGTTTTATTTCCCACAAAACATAGAAGCTATGGATCGCTATCATTTGAGGGTAATGTATGTGTATGTATGTTCTGGGGGTTTACAAACTTTGACTGTTAAATGTGAGCCAAAGGCGGGGCAGGACGAGGAGGGGGAGGGAGACGGGGAGGAGCCCTGGGGGGTAGGAAAATACTATCAGTACAAGCGGGTGTCCCACAAGCGGAATTGCATTGAAAGACCTTCCACGCATCAACTATAACAGATTTCATAAAAAAAAAAATGAGACTAAAGAGTTAATACCTCTGAGCTTTGCTCATCATGTCCTCTCCCCCAGCCAGGAATGACTTCATATCACTGGGAATGGAGGGCTCACCAGCACTAACATCAACCACGTCGCCGCCATCTTTTATCTCGACCCCAACTCGCTGCCTTCCAGATTCAACGAACTGAACAAGACGCATGGTGTGCTTAGATCGTCTTAGAATACAACTGTTGATTAGAACAGAACGAATCCCGACCAAGCTTCGCAACATAAAACACTGAAGAAAAACAACAGGAGAGAACGAAGAGGAGAAATATGAGCGCGACTTTTCGCGTGACTGAAGAACCCAGACCTCTTCGGCCAAGGTCCTGACTTGTACGTCATTTATGTGATGACCGATTGTAACTTTCTTAGAGTCCGTTATTCCTCGAACGAAAGATGGAGATTTCATAAATTTGTTTGTATGTCATGGTTGCAGTGCATGTAGTCTGTGCATGTCGGAATATTAGCTTCCTTCCAACACTTTTGTCAAATAAAAAGCTCTATATTTAAGCGTGACCGATCATTGTGTGACTTACATTGCGTGACGAACCGCTGCGTATGTTTGGTGAGAGGCTTAAAAAATTTGAAGAAGCAGTCTCTTCAAATTGTTTAAAATGTCTGAAATGGAAAGAATTCATAGCTGAAAAGTCTTCAATCTTCGTTGAAAAGGACCTTGATGAAATCCATTCGCAATATTTTTGCCACGCGGATGACATACTCCGTGATGATGACTGCTATGTCTGCTCACATTAATGGGAAAGGTGGAAGGCTCAAGATGGTACGAAAGGGCACAAAACCCGATTTATCTGCCACGTCTAGAACTCTTCAAACCCTTAATGGTCCGCTACAAGATCGGCTTGACGCTCTTACCAAACACATACACTCTCTTCGCTTTGATGTATTTTCACTGGAGTTTGTGTTTCCCGAAAACCTTAAACAAGAATTGCAGCGCCTAGTGTGCCTTCAAATTTTGGACAAACCTGTGGAAACTTCTTGCCAACATTACTTTTGAGGAACCTTGGAAAGGTGTAATCGACAGTGGTCAGACGGGCTCGTGTCCTGTCCGCCGGCAGCACCATTGTAGTAGCAGGGAGTTTAAGGGAGCGAGGACACGCACGAGCAAAGGACACGCGCCCATCGACCAAATTCTTGATTTAACGAATTGGGACTAGAATCTCAATAATAAACACTTTAATGATTCCAAAATAAGAAGTAAGGCAGCAATGAAAACTTCACATTGTCGGAAGGAACTCTTTAATCTTCATAGTTTTCATCGCACATCTGCCATTTAACCGCTGCGTGTTACATGATATCATTGCGCTTTGTGTTGTGTCACCTTTCTTAGAGCTTGGTGACCTGCGGACTCTTACTACGTTTAGTGTAGTTGTCTTCAACAACATCTACTACACATCAGTTTTTGCGTGGATATTAGGTACCACCAGAAGCATATCACCTAGAATAGGTGATAAGCTTCTGGTACCACATAGTCGAAATTATCTTCTTTCAGACTCGGAAATAGACAGCCATGAAATTAAACGGGAAGGATAAGACGTTGTTGTGTGGGTTTGCTTCAAACTAAACAAAGACATAGTCCTTTGAAGTTTGCCGGGTTTCATAACCATTCCGCTCTACTAACTATGCTTCAAACGTTCATAAAAATTCTTAGAAATTCCCATCGGGGGTTTTACTAAAAATTCAAATCAGAGACGAGGGAGGGGTGTGGCTTGGCTCGATTTCCGCCGCTTTCTCGAGTCCGGTCTCCGTTCTTCCCCGAGAAGAGACGGAGGAATTCGGGGGAGGAGCGCGGGCTCTTTTCTCGAACAGCGGCTGGTAATCGAGCCTAGGGGTGTGGCCGGACCGATCATCCAGATAAGGTGATTCTTTAGTATTGTATTGCGCATCCCTACTGCGCACTATTTTCGCGACATTAGCGCGTGCGCGTACAAAACGTGAGAGATTTCCCTCATAACTAAGCTTGATAGCGAAATAAATGCTGCTTTTCTCTTAAACGAACACGGTGACCCCCACTTTTTATTTCATAATTTCAATGAGAACAATGTCCTCAACACCTGAGAAAAAAATTAGCAGAAATCTACGGCTACTTGTTTGGCAAATGAAATAAACATTACAGAGGGAGACATAACGGGCCCACCAGCGCATGTCCAAATTACGTTTCCTTTAACGCATAAAAAAATGCAGGTATTTGAAGACATTTTTTTCTGGGACGCAAATGAATAAACAATCAAAGAAAGTCAAACTCTGTGTGATTTAACACGCTGCATTGAAAAATAATCGAGCTTATTATTGCAAACGGAGACTACCTAAAGTCACCTAAATGACTGTATGTGTCAGCATTGTGGCGTGAAAACAAGCACGGTGACCCCTGTTGTTACTACGTTTTTAATATCTCCTTGTCCTGTAACAACAGCATACCAAGTTTCATCGGAAATCTATGGCGGGTTCTTTTACTAGGGAATCCCCTTAATTTCCGTAACCAATTTGGAAAGCTGGCATTTTTCCACTCCGCAAAGGCAAATCAGTAATGCTCCAAACATTAGCTTTCCCAATTTGCTATGGCGGTTAATTTACCTTTTATACCAACTTCAAGTTGATAACAAGCTGTAAGTGTTCAACAAGCGACCATCGACGCAGCAAAGAGAGTGTCTTTAAAGACTAACAGCTTTATTCATTTAAAATGAAGCCCGATTGGAGGTTAGTTCAGTAAAATGAAATTACCGCTGATGCAAAAGAGAAGAAACACAAACAAGGATTCCAATAGATAAGGGGAAAAAATGATTTTCATTTACATCATACGACCAAAAAGTTACATTACTTCCACACTCGGGGAGTAAAGAGCTTGAAAAAAACATAATTTCATTTAAAACAATTCACGCCATTCCTATAGTTTTCTGTGTTTAATCTGAGTGTCTGGTTTAATTGGCGCTGTTTGTGGAATTGCCTATACAGATTACTCATTCCTCGTCAGTTTTCTTTTTCTTTTTCTTCTTTTTCTTTGGTTCTCCAGATTCTTCACTCACGACCGGTACAACTTCGTCATCTTGTTCTTCAGCCTTTCTTTTCTCTCCTTTCTCCTTTTTCTTCTTTTTCTTTTTGCTTCCTTCATCATGGCCATTTTCCACTAGTGTAGAATCGTCCATCGCTGATTGCTCTTCATCTTCGGCAGCTTCTTGCTTTTCTTTTTTCTCCTTCTTTTTCTTCTTCTTTTTCTTCTTCTCGCTCGATTCATCGTTCGCTGCTTGACTTTTCTCCTCAAACTCAGCAATAGCTTCTTTCATAACATCAATATTCTTTCTTGGAGCTTCGCCCGTCTCGTAAAATTTCAGCCGATCCTCGACTTGGTCATGTAATTTCTGACCAAATACACTCGACTGTGTTTCTGTTTGTAGAAAAACATAAAAAGATCAATCATCAATAATCGCTAAACTTATTTGCAATTTCAAGTAATCAGATCTCAGTAGACCCACATTATAAGCGTCGCATTTTAGGGTTGAACCTCAATGTCTCAGCTCGAGTTGAAAAGTACTCACCGTACTGTGTAAACAATATAAGTAACTGTTTCAGTGGCTTTTGCAAGTACTAATTAGAGCTAGAAAAAAATCAGGTTTTGATAGGATTTAAACCACTGTACTTTGTACTAGAAGTTAGAAATTTCCCCACAATGCAAGCATAGTGGGCTCAATTATAAATTTTCAAGTGGAAGGACATTCAACAACTAGAGCTTCTGTTTGCTTTTAAAGTAGTACTAACCTACCTGAAAAACAGTCAATTCTTGAAGCAATGGAACATTTGTTTGCCAAGTATCTAGAAACACGTCCCTTGTTCTTGGCACCAGCCCGGCCAATAAATGAGGAGTGGAAAATGAGGCCATATTTGGGAGTGTTCCCTTTTTTCTTCAGAGCTCTAGAAAAAGAGAGAGACGACACAATATAAAGGAATTCTAGTCTCACTCCCATAGCCACAGTACCACGTTTTCAAAAAGTTGTCATTAGAATTTTCATTTCATCTAAAAGTTATAACTAAAAGTACAATTTAACATAAACCTTTCAAAGAAAAGTCACCAGTACCACATGAATGAAATGCTGGTTGAATAGTAAAAAAAGCCAAAACTGTTACCATCGGGAATAAAGAAGCGTATATCATTTTCAGGTTTACCTGAAGAGCGCTTTCTCAGCTCCTAGAATTTGAACTGTTGATGCTGGATACTTAGCAAGATTTGTCAGGCTTCCAGCATGAGAAATCAATCGAGCCCCAACCTGAAATATTAAAATGAATGACTTGACATAACTAAAAGCTAATTCTGGACATAAAAAAGGTAAACAAAGGCACCAGTTCCTGAAATATTAACAGTTATCAGGCACATAACCTGAACAGAAATTACACGAAGGGAATAAAGTGGAATCCTGTTTTCCTGAACACTCAATTTCTTGAACCTATTGACAACTCAAACCAAACTTCATTTCTCCTGGACTTGTTTGCATGTAATTTAACCCCCATACATGCATATCCTAGTCTACGAATAGTCCCTCTTTCACTTAGTCTGTTGAGTAAACCGTAAATAAACCATGAGGAAAAAATGGCAGAGCAACTCTTTCACCTAGTCCATTGTGTGTGATGTGAAAGAAGACCATGAGAGGAAGAAAGGAATTGTGGGGGTGAGAAGTGCACTTCTCACCCCCAGGATTTCGTGAGCCATCTTTTTCTCGTGGGTTTTCTTTCGTGTCACTCACAACAGACTACTTAAGGGACTCCCCGTCGTCGATGTATATCCTGAACTTCAGATTTCTCAAACCGATATTTTCATTTCCCTTGAAGGTGCAAAAAATCCCAATTCCACAACATCAAGGCATGGAACTAAGGGTATCAAAGTTTGGAGTGTTTTATATGTAACAGACATGTCATGTGAGAGAACAGTGTTAACAACAACACATTGTTTTTTCTGCAATACTGATCAAACATAAGGAAATTCAATTCACTCACCTGCTCTCCAATGAGTGCAGACAGATTTGGTGCCACTTGGGTCATTTTGGAAACCAAATAAGTGTGGAGACTTTTCCTGTATTCTGCTAGTCCAATCACACGTGATGCAAAGGTCTGGATATTGATCAAGTCAATTGGAGATATATCCATTCCTAAACAAAAGGCAAGCAGGCAAAAACATATTCAATAATCTTGAAAACTTAACTTTTCTTTTACCCTAATCAGCCTGAAAACATTAACACAAACACAGCATCAGGGGCATGCATCTTGTTTATTACTCCATAACTTTCTTTTCAGTGCTACATATACACAAGCTTGGGAGAATCCTACTTTTTATTGAGATGATTTTTCCTTTCTGAGTGTACTGTACATACCAAACTTTTGCAAAAGGCATTTTATGGAGAAATAAGGAATTAATTGCGGTAGGGCTGCTAACAGGGTAACACTTTCACATTCTAGAGTCAAACCTGAAATGTAGCTCTAACTAATAATTTATCATACAATGTAAGTTTGTGACCAGTACTTCCCTATCACGGTTGAGTAGTCCCTCTTTCACTTAGTCTGTCAAGCTTGACTGTAAAGTCTTCTGCTAGTCTGTCAAGCGTGGCCATGAACGGCAAGAGAAAATGGCTGTGTGAAGTCCTTGCCCCCAGGATTTCTTTCTTTCTCTCATGGTCTTCTTTCACCTCATGCATGATGGACTAAGTGAAAGAGTTGTGTGGCCATTTTTTCTCATGGTTTTCTTTTACATCACGCACAATGGACTAAGTGAAAGAGGGACTACTTGTAATCTGGTTTTGGACACATGTACCTTTTGTGAATTTTGTTCACCTACCCATTGATGATTTAGAAGCATCATATATGGCCTTCGCTTTAGCTGAGTCCATTACTATCTCTTCTAGCCCTTCAATCATGTCTTCTGTCAGGTCCTTTCTTGACTTGACGTACTGAGCTGTTCTTGCATACATGTAGTTGTCAGACACTATCTTGACAAGCTCAGGAAAATGGTATGAATACCACTCTCTGGTAACACAACAACAAAACACAAAATTCAAACTTCTAAATATCATTAGAGCTATACCTGACTGTACCTTCTGCGGCATATCAGGCAAGTTTGGTTGAGCCATGGTTTGTATTTTGGTGACACAACGTGGAACTAAAATACTCATGGAAAGACCCATGATATTGTAGCCATATCAGGTCAGTGACTTGATATCCCAGGATATCAGGACAGGACTGATTGGCTAATAATGAAATACAAATTAGAGTATGGCAGCTAGTAATGCCTCTCCTAAGTGTAGTAATAGTGAAAAGACAATGTGTATCAGCAAAGCTGAAGGGTCATTTTGTGTCAATCAGAAGGATAAATGAGAACTACAGTACAATACAATTACAACTTGCTGCTTGCTGTTTCTAATCAGTTGAGTCAGCAAGGCTTACTAGTTGTATTCAAGATATAAAAAACATTTTCTACATTTCTATTGCATTAAAGAAACATGAGAGGAAGCCTTGGTGAATGAGAAATAGGTAGTAGAAACACAACCCACATGCAAGTGCTTTCACAGCTTTAATTATCACAAATGTTTCTATAAACTGATAAAAATACTATTGTCTAGTTTCTATAACAAGATAGAGACACTATTTAATTTTGATAAACACTCGGAGAAAAAGAAATAAAAATCATTTTGATTATCATAGTGTAAATTCTCTTTGCACAGGCCACCATAACATCAATAGCTTGTGTTGGTTGTGTTTCCATCAAGTTATAGAAGTACACATGTTAGTGTGCCCTTGCCAACAGGGTGTTTACTAAAACTGCTTGAAATTGTTTTGAAGATCATTTAACCTTGCATTTTGATTGGTTCTTACTTATGATAATTAATTGGAGAACAGACGTATAGATGGCATCATTAACTTTATTTTTGTCCCTTCATTATATGAAACAGATAGATTCCATAATCCTGTGCATCTGTGCAATAATAGATCACAGAAGATGTCAAAATGTTTTAACAACATCAATGACACACTCGCCTGGCGGCTCATGTGCCGCTTTTTTGTTTTTACCACATTTTGATGTCATCTGTGATCTGTTACTGAATACATGTATCGCAACATGGAATCTATTAGTTAATTACTGCCCTGTCTTAGACTGCCCCAGCTAGGAGGAATACACTGTCCAATAACACAACAGAATGACAATAGCCTGGGACTACACAACAGACCTCCTAATCTCACATCCAATGAACTAACTAGCCAGCAATGTGCCTTTTAGAGGTGAATTTGAAAAGATCTTGGTCAGTGTAAAATGCAGACTGCAGACTGCAGACCAGGGGTAAAATGAAGACTGCAGACAGCAGACTGCAGAATGCAAACTGAGGTTAAAATGAAGACTGCAGACTATAGACTTTTTAACTGACTTGTGCTACTATTTTCACATTGAGAGCTAACCATACACAGGCTAACCAAAGCATTACTTAGGCTAACCTGAGTGATATTCAGGCTACCTGGAGTGACATTCAGGCTGACCGGTGCAGACATTCACTGCAATTAGCGTAACTAATACTGTTTACGGTGATGAAATAACATATAGACTTAAAATATAGACTTAAAAAGTCTGTCGTACGCGGTCTACATTTTACCCTCAGTCTGCCTTTTACACTGACCGAAATGATCTTGATCATACCTGATTCTCATAGAGAATGTATTGATGTCCTTATCCAGCTGATCTAATAAACTGATGGACTGAATGATCATGTTGTCCACACGATGAACGTTGAACTTCACTTTTGCCCTAGAGTAGCTGTGCCCAAGACCCAGTTGAGCCTTGGCTGCCATAGGACCTGTTAGTCCCTTGATCATCTTCTCAAAATGAAACCTTATTCCTCTGAGAACTTCCACCACTAATCCTCCTGATTCACACTGGATGTTTACAGTCTCTTGAATAGCTGCTCCTAGTTTAGGATCAGCGACACCAAGGAGAACCTTGCTTTTCTTCTTTCCAGTTGGAACGTTAGCTTCCAAGAATGTCTTGAGGTCATCGTGAATAATACCTGAAGTAAACGAAGCAATACTTATGAACTGCTGTTACCAGACCTACTTCTCACACATTGCCATACATCTCTTTGAATTTCAGCTCCAAAAACAAGGTTTTTCATCAAGACAATAGCCTCTCTCAGACAATCAAGCAAAAGATTTTATACAACAAAAAATTTCAGGCATGTCATTTGCATTAATTACTGTACAGGAACTCTGGACTTGGCAAACATTTTAAACCAAGCGAAAAAGCTATTTTGACAAAAAGGTAACAGGAAAAGAGCCATGAAGAACTCTATAATCCTTTAAGGCCCAAAGTCAATGGCTCCTTCTGCAGTAACCTAAGTATCCATACATATTATCTTTCCTAGTCAGCACGTTTTTCATGCATATCACTGTGCGATCAGTCTTGTTTTGTTTTGTTTGACTTCGATCACTGCACACTTCAGTATACCAAAACACGGTACCGAAATTCATCTGATTAGCATTTTGTTCCCCAATGGACGAAAACAACCGTCCTTGTCAAACAAAACATTTACAAACCGCTATCGCACAATCTCACTGCACTGTAATATTTCGCACACAAACCTTCCGATATGCAGTTGATGTTGTCTAAAGCATTCGTTCCTGATTTGAAGGGTGCAAATGATGCTAGTTTGACTAACTTTCCGAATCGAGAAAGATCGGCGACAGCCTCCTGTACTTCTGGCAGAAGCACTCCGATTTCTTCTTGTGCAATGACTTTAAACACTGCATAGCCAGAGGCATGCTCGTACAACACGAACAGAACCTAAAGGCGGGATAAGACATTGGAATTAGCCTACGAAAGAGAAAAATAGATGGCCTAGAACGATAAAAACAAGCACAACATTTCGCATCTTTACCCACCATGTTGAATTGTTCTTCCCTCGTGGTTCATTCTAGATCCCAGTCTCTTATGTGTTCGATCAAAAAAAAAAGTATATATGTCCGCAATGCGTGCTAAATTTTGGCTCGGTAAAATATCTCGACTCTTCCATCAAATGATCTGGCTTTGGCGGGATGCGGTATGATAAAATGACCGCGGTGAGGGATATCCTGCATACCTTTTGTCGGCGGAGAAGGAAGAGTCTTTGTCGGCAAGCGGGATCGGTAAAAGGTAATTGCAGCTAAAAGAGACTTTCCGCCATCATCACAAAAGGTACTAATTTTTCAAATAAATTCAAGGCTTTACTGCCTGTTTGACTTGTGTGAATGTTGTCAAAAGGCTATCATACAAATGTATAGAGTTCGTATGTGAATCCGATGTCAGATAACTTCAATATTATTCGCTTTCTGAAATATGAGACAAACAAAAATCGAAGAAATCAAGGAAAAGATTTTAATGGCCAAATTTGAGGGATGTACTCGAGCCAGAAGACGTGTGTATTTTTGCAGTTTTTCATTCAATTGTCTGTTTATTATAACGGAATTTGTTTCTTTCTAAATTTATTCACAATTGCATAAACAGTCCGGTCTTAGCCTACTTAACCTGCCTTCCCGTACGAAGAGCTCCAATTTGCGCGCAGCCAGAATGCGGAAAAAGCTCTTCCTACGGAACGCTCGCAACGCAGGCTATCCGGTTACATTTTAATTCACTAGGAGAAAAACGAGACAGTAAGAGACAACGGTATTGATTTGAAGGGAAAAGGGGTTTAAATAGTTGCATAAATGGGACTAAAGCTACCTGTAAGAGAGCTTTTAATGTCGTCTAATCTCTGACCCTACACTTTAGTTTACGGTGATTTCTCTTTTGGTCCGACGAAAAGCTTTAAGCTCGTAAACATCAGACTTCTAGTTTGGCTCGACGAATTATTCCTTTTACGAACGTTACATTGAGAAATCAGTTAAGTGTAGTGAACACTCTTCCGGGGCAAATCCGCCGCCATGCTAGTGAAGACTCTGTGAACGAAATTCGTCGAGTCAACGCCCAACAAGTGAGCAGTAATTTGCCCCAATAAGTGTTATTCACTTCATTAGCCACGCAGCAAAACAAGTTCTTTAGTTATTTCGCAACTCAAACTTCCTGGCCGATACGTTCCAAGTTACGAGAGTCAAAATTGGGAAATTTGACAGTCTCCATCATTCATATTCCAGATAATATTCTAAATGTTGACAAACGTGGAAGAAATCGTAATAAGTCGGTTCATCTTAGTTCTTATGTCTCTTTAATCAGTGCCCCTGTTGGTATCAGGTTCTATTGCTTGTAAAAGGGCCACCCTCATATAAATCAAGTAAAAGTACCTATCTATCTTCTGCACACAACAGTTTATTCAATATTGACTGCTAAGAAGAACTAATAACAAGAGCTAATTATGTAGTTATAAATTCAGATAGCACAAGACAAGCACGTCGGAAGATAGATCATTTTAAGATGTTATTTCACGGAAAGACAGAAAAATTATCTCCTTTTTTCAAAAGAATAATCACAGAAACACAGAAAAGTTATCAGTGTAGAATTCATGCTAGTATAACTATACTGTATATTCTACGTAAGCAGTTTCTACCTCTCATGTGTCCTATAAATAACGGTCACACTGACTTATATCACAATATTCATCGACTGTGATTCTGACCCGTAGTTCGGTGATATTTGATAAGCAGTCTTTAAAGGAATGGGAAAGACTAGTGGAAGAGTCGATCTCAGATCATCCCTTCGAACACTAGCAAGTTCAGTATTTCACGACTTGTCGTCCGCAGTGGCAAGGGCGTTATTTTCTTGTTCAAAACGTTTAGAGCCCTTCCTATGTCAAAAGAGCAGGGGGACATGGGTCTCTGCCCTAGGTTCATTGATGATATGATTTAACAACTACTGAGCTGTAATCCAGTCTTTAGGATCCTGAACACTTGAAGGGCTTCCGACTTTTACCATACAAGCAGAAACCAGCGCCAGCTGTCCGAAACACTTCAGGTCAGTACGGTAAGAACTCGTCATGATGGCGAGCAACGTCTCTGCCCGAGACAGCACACAACTGTCAATCTTGTTTGATCAAACGAATAAGGTTCCTGCAAGGTGCTCTCTTCAGAGACCTTAGTCGTTCCTCGCGAGGGTCCATAGATACTTCTCCTTTCGCCGTCTCTAATTCCACCTCTTTTATGACTGCGGCGTTTTGGGAACAACATTCATCGGGTCATCATATGTCTCATCCTCTTCACCTTCAGTCTGTCACAAGAAAGCAAAACGTTTTACTGAGGCGAAGAAAATGGTAAAAAAAGGCAGGTAAAGATAAAGACATTCTTATTCCCACCTATTCTCACTCCAAGGGACAGGAAGAAAGGAAAGAAGTAACGAGGTCGAGAGTGAAGAAGCTAAAGCAGCTGAAGTTTTCGATTGGACATCTACCAGTTAATCAACCTTGAATAGTTGGGCACAATGGTAAAATGGAAGAGTTCGCCGGGTTTCTGGTTCGTGTGTCTGATATGTGAAGTGATGGAGAGAGTTGCAACCGAGATTGTCCAACGTTTGGATGCAAAGAATCATAGAGGTAAAAAAGATAAAGCCGTTTCAGTACTTGACTACTAAACGTGGGAATGCACGTACCAGACGTCATTCGAAGAATTGAAAGGATTTAAAATCCAAGGATAGATTGAAGAAATTGATAAGCAATATTTCGAATAGAGGAGCTAGTTTTGGACAGAGCCCAGTTCTGTTTCAGTCATTTGGTTATTTTGTCCTTGGGTGATAAACTCCAAGGACCTTCTACACCCTCTTTCATAGTTAGTCTCGCCTCTAAGTAACCGATGATGATATTATTGCAGTGCCGGGTTATCAGATTCCTACCTTAATGTAAGACATTCCCCATTGGGGTGATGTGGGGTCACCATGTCCTTCTCCTGCGAAGAAACAATTCCACATTTACTACATTAACCCGAGCTTATGAGAAACACGATGACGAGTAAATGACAAAAACTACGTCGAATTTTATTTACTATTCTATTTTTTTTTTTTCAGTTTTTTAAAAAGGAGTTGAGTCTATGGCCTTCCACATAACGTTTGGGTGACTAATTTTAAGACATCCTTCTTACATCTTTAGTAAACTTAACATAAACCATCATTCCTTTCTCAACAGGCAATGCTTGTCTGCATGAGATGAAGCACTTATGTTATTAGTCATTCTGAATTTTTGTAATACCCCTATAGGCAGCCCTTGTTTGCTACAAGGCTTATAGAAGAATAAACAACAGAAAAAGGCACAATAAGGCCGAAGGATGAGCAAATAATTTCTTTTGTGTTATTCCCTTAAGCTTTCAAGCCAAGTTAGAATTTTTAGATATCTGAATTGGTCTATTGAGGCTAAAAAGGGGAAAATCCTTGTTTACAATATTTGCCTCATTAGCATAGGCAGTTCAGTTTCTGATGGAGCTACAAATAAATCAGTTCTGAATATTGAAAGGTCATAGTACGATTAACTTTGCCAATGAATATGAGTCTGATGTATTGAATACTTTTTGTGCAACGCGGGTTTAAAAACTCAAAATGTTACAAAGAACGTATGAGCTCATTAGCGCTTTTGCCACCCAGAAATTTTGCAGTTTTTGAAAGACAACATCTCGTTGAATATTACACCCAAAGAGCTAAAACTTTCACCATGTATTAAGTTTTACTAGCTCTTTAGCTGCCTGGAGTGAATTTATATCTAACAAGTTTTCTTCTGTGCGTAAAGTCGTATGCAAATGAGCAAAAATGTAAACAATGACGTCAGTAGAATGCCCCTATATTTACATCCGCTTAGAAGATTACGGAAGGTGCACCAGAACGACGAACTATGGGCAAAAGGACAATAAGCGCACTCGCTTCGCTTGGTTTTTTTGCTAGACTGCAGAAAATTGTCTCTGGGCACTAAAACACAAAGCCAGAGTTTTCAAATTCTTCCGGTTTGAAGAGCGTTTTCCAAAAAGTCCTTTTTCGTGACGTATTAGTGTAGACGGAAGGCCTAACCGGAGGAAAAAAAGCTGCGTTTCCAAATTCCTCCGGCCTAGTGTGGAATATCCCAAAATGGGCTCTCTGAGGTGTGGAAAATTCACAATGTTTTGTTGCAGAGTCATACCTCACTCAATGCAATGTCCGGTTATCGATGCTCTTGTTATATATGTAAAAAATTATGACACCACATGGTATATACTTCGGCTAAACTTTAATTTTCACACGGGTCGTTAAAAGTTGCAGAGATTATTATATGAATGAGAAAATTACTTCACTGTGATTGGCTTAGAGGAAGCCAATTAATCGTTAATTCGTAATTTGCATTGTAGCGCAAATTAACGCGCACGCGATGGCAATTTTCTCAGTCATGAAATGACTAATCGTATGAAAGCTCGAGGAATTAAAAATTTATGCTACACATGACTATGGAAATTATTTCAATTTGCACTCGCCCTAAGGCTCGTGCAATTTTGAGAAAATTTTCAAATACCACTCGTAGCGTAAATCCTTAATTGCACTCGATTCATACGATCACCTATACTAATCTAAATTATTCCACCAATCTATCTTGAATTCTTCCTTCACAACAACGGTCAATTGATTTTTGTTGCTATCTCTCGACATCTTGATCTGCGAATTTCGTCTTTCAAGTCCAGGACATCTAACGAAATGGTTCGCGCAAATAGTTTTTTTTGGTTAACTGGACAAGCATGAACACTGAATATCAATAAATCCAGTTTTGTGATAGATAACTTAGTCAAGAGTAATACATCATGTACAATTTTCCGAAACAACAAAACAGTTGGAGAGCTGTTCCTCGAAGTTTACAAGAGCGTAATTTCGCTTACTCAAACAGTGCATGATGGATCATGATTGATCATTATAGCCAGTGGCCCGGGTTTGTTTGTTTTTCTGTTCACACCTAAAAATAACACTGAAAGAAAGCTTTCAGTCGGTAATATCGAAGGAAAAGTTTGTAACCTAAATTTTCAGCGTTCATGCAAAAAAAAAAAATATATAAATAAATAAATTGCGCTAATTGCATTTGAAAATTCAAATAAATCGAAATGACATGCAGGTTTTCTTGCCTTTGTGCCCAATAGCTAAAAAGTTTGTTTCGGCGTGAACAGTTTTGCAAAGACATGAAAATAACGTGAATTCAAGAATCATATCTTTGAACAACAAGTCCTTCAGCCATGCATGTAATTTTGAGTCTTAATAGGCTAAATGAATTCTACAGTTTTCATCTCATTTTCCAGCTTGCTGCTTAAAATAATAAAGTCACCAAACGTAACGGGAAGAGCGATTCCAACGACAGCATTCATAATTAACAGATAAGAAAACGCCTGAAAGGCTTGCGTGGAGAATAACTGCGTCATGGCTAAGCCAATACACATTAAAAACAAAGCTACAAATAGCACGGTTCCCTTATTGTTCCTACAACGGGTTAGCAAAGATGTTCTCGGCATCGGATGGTTAGGAGCGATGCGGTCGAGATCCAAACTCGGCACGCTCGATCCACAGGCCACAAGTAGTAGAACAATGATGGTTACCACTACGATCACGCTGATGTTCATCACATAAAATGCTAACTGCTGATCAAAACAAATGTAGCATCGTAAAATTACAGTAACAGAGAATCCCAGTGCAAGAACAGCCGTTCTGAAAAGTGTACACGTGGAAAATGGCTCTCGGCTTTGATCCACCGAAGCCAGGGTATTGCGAGATTCCATCGCTAAAATTGCCATCAAATTTCCACCCACGAAAAATGTCATGACGGTCGACACTAACACGTAGACCACACTGCAATATTCTACTCGCTGCACATCGAGTTTCCTCCAAGCGTCCACTGTGTTCATGGCAAGGACCGTGACATGGTAGACAGTCTGACAAATCACCACGGGCCAGATGTTCTGGAGAAATGTGTACTTCGCTTTGTTTTTCAAGCAAGACAACAGCATTCGTGAGTTGAAGAAGACTCCCACCAAACCAACACCTGTTATTAATGGGACGTAACTCGAGGCCATACTAAACAGACCTTTCGCTCGCTCTCTTACGTAAGTAAAGGTCTGCTAAACTTGCTTTCCTCAAGTGTTTGTTCAGCTTTTTTAAAATTTTCACCAGACGATTCAACTCGAAAAACTGGATTTGCTCACAGTCGTGCTATCGTTTACCAAACTTACAAATCTTTAAGTGTTACGAGCTTGGATACGATTACAACGCTGACTTAGCGCTCGTAATGATATTTCCCACTAGTTCTCACCTGTATTGGTTCCGTTTGAAACAATTGCATAAGGACTGAAACAAAACAAATAATAACAGGAGTTCAGTCATATGTACCGGTAACTTAGCGACGCATTGAATCCGAGTGTGTTTTGTTAAAAAGCACAAAAACTGACGACTGTCGTACGTAAACGAGCTTTAAAAGTAAATAAATAAGTTTAAAATACAATTCAGTTTCTGCCGCATACAGTAAATAATAGGTACCAGAGAATGATTGAACATTGCGTGTTGCTAATGAGTCACCGATATTGGTTACATAAATAGGGATAAAGAATGTGGATTATTTTACTATCGTTCATAAAATAAGGAATGAGAAAACAACCTCTGGTTGATGCACTGATATTTGCCAGAGGAAGTTATCTGTTCCGAGAGCTCGAAAACTGTGAGCTTCGTGGAACAGATAACGTCCCAGAACAAATATCCGTGCACAATTTTCTAAGACGGTCGACTATTGGCTGTTGCATTCATTATCTTTCAGATCTTATCACGCCAGACCTCCCTTTGGGAATAAATAGCGTGACTGTGGTTCGTATTCAAAGACACGCAAATGTCCAGTAATCTAACATGTGCATCTGTTGGGTTCGATTGGCGATCAATGCAGTAGTCAGCTGGATCTGTTCCGATCACAGGCGGCCCAAGCTCTCAATGTTATCCTTTTGTTTTTCCTTTTTATGCGAACGTTCAGGCTAACGTGACATATGGCATGTACTATTACATAACGACCGAATTTGACCACGCGAAACATGACTCCCGCCTTGCAGTATATGGAGGTGTTGTGTTACAACGGTTTGAATTTATAAAGGTTTGTAAGGGAATGCAACGGCTTTGCTTGAAAAGCCAATTATTCTTATATTTTGTGAATAAAATCTACTTACCCTGTTGCTGTGTTGTATTCTTTGTTGTTTGCCAGCTCCTCGGGCCGATCTAACGCGATTTCGGCGAGTTATCGTTCTGTGGGTTTCCACTACTAATAGTAGTACTAATAGTAGTGGAAACCCACAGAACGATAACTCGCCGAAATCGCGTTAGATCGGCCCGAGGAGCTGGCAAACAACAAAGAATACAACACAGCAACAGGGTAAGTAGATTTTATTCACAAAATATAAGAATAATTGGCTTTTCAAGCAAAGCCGTTGCATTCCCATACAAACCTTTATAAATTCAAACCGTTGTAACACAACACCTCCATATACTGCAAGGCGGGAGTCATGTTTCGCGTGGTCAAATTCGGTCGTTATGTAATAGTACATGCCATATGTCACGTTAGCCTGAACGTTCGCATAAAAAGGAAAAAAAAAGGATAACATTGAGAGCTTGGGCCGCCTGTGGTTGGGTTCATCACGCAATACAGTAAAAGAAACATTGCGAGTCGGGCACCAGTAGAGAGTCTGCGCACAATACCAAAGGCTACGAAGTCTACTCAGTCCCTAGTGTCCTACGCATGGAGGTATAAAACGATTCAAATTTCATTTACAACACCGTGGCTGGAATGACGTCCAGTTACGGAAAAGAAATTGAATTGAAAAAAAAACCCCGCGATTTTGTGGGTGTTGCACGGCAACATGGAATCTATTTGTTTTATACAATAAAGAAACAAACAAAAAAAAAAATTGATAATGACGTCATCTGTGCCATAATAGGTGAAAACCGATAAAACTGCGAAAATCATTCGACATATATAAAACTAAACTGTAAATTATTCGTTCTTTATTTCTGTCTCCTGTCTCGCAAATAAACACGAAAAGGCAGGAGGCTGACGCGAAAACATAACGGTTCATTTAGCCTCCAGTTACACTGACAACAACCGAGTTCTTCAATAGCTTAATCAAGCAACTTATCCCAAATCTAACTTTTCTTTTATTGCGTCTGATATTAGTATTATGACAAATAATGGATATTGTTTGCTTGTTTATATCTTCCCATCTACACATTTCCGCCAACAGGAGGACAGGAGGAGGTACCCGTTATCGGAGATTAAACTGCAACTGTACCTTAAATTTGAAAACTCTGAGCCCTGATCTGATGTATCCGTCTGCAAGAAAAATAATAGGGCTTTTATTGAGCACGCGCAAGAACAAGGCAAAGAGTGTCCTCATACATGGGAGATCAGGTGCATGCATGCGTGAGTGCTTTGTTCCGGCGGCAGTGTCTATTACTCATCATTATCTGTACGGCTTCGCTGCTCTCGTTAGTTAGTCCACCGCTGAGACAAACCACTCGCGGGCAAAATCCCATGAGATACGTAGGCTACATAGGAGATTAAATGTGCCTAGTAACTCAGGAGTGCTGTCGCTTATCTCACAATTCTTTCGCAAGAACTAAAGCGACTAGGAGTAATGCAACCCCCCCTGGGATGGAATGCTTGTCTACTATGCGTACCCCTCTAGACCAGATACAATAATGATATTTTAACGGGAAGCTTTCTCACCCGTAGGTGATCTACAGAAAGGTCCCGATCCAAAATAACATTAAATTATTAAAAAATAAATACACAAATTAAAAAATATATTAAAAATACAAAAGTAAATTATAGACTAATAGATTTAACCAACTTGATTGGACTGCTAAATAATTTGTTCCGTATTTTTAAACGTGTGCCCTGCTGTTCGAAAGCCGATTAACACTAACCCACATTTAAGTGTACATTAGTTTGCGTTCTTCCCAGCGGATTTTTGAGCAAAGGAGAGACTGCTCGCAATCTAGATTAACAGTAATTGTGAAGAAGACCTCTCGAAACCGACGGCCAACAGCTTGCCGACAGAAGGTTGACAGGTTGTTTTGGGAGCTGTTTTTCACAATTACCAGATCAACAGTCAATCGAGGAATCGATTTCTCTTATGTAAAAGTGTTTTCCTGGAAGCTAATTGGCCATATACTACGGCAGGATGACAAGAACAACTGCGACATAGCGACGACCTGGGCATCAAATGATAGAGGACGAGGACGACCAAAGATCATCCTGGGGCGTACAGTAGAGAACAAAAGCAACCGGAAGTAGGTTAGAAACCTTTGACAGAGGTATAAAGAGCGCCAGAAGACAGAGGGAAATGGCGGCACTCTGAAAAGAGGCCTGATGTGACACTTAGTCAGATGAGTTACTTATCATGAAAAAGAATTTTTCATTGCTTATGTTCTGTGGAGTTTGAAAAAATTGAAATCCAAATTCACGTTAACCCTGAATTAGCTTTCTCGTGCTGGGTGAAGACATGTCTAAGTACACAACACAAGAAAATAATCCATCAGGATAATCGGGATCTTTGCTGCAACCTTAAGTGGGAAGAACGAGTTGCAAATATCAATTGTCGATAAAAATGTTTGTCGTTTGTTAGTCATTATCATCCAGACCTTCTGCAAAGGCAATTGGTTGGATTTGTGCCTGTTCTTGACGCATCACCGATATTTACGTCTGGGTCAATGTTGCACTATTTAACGCGCCTCGCTTTCAAGAGTCGCGATTCCACGCTGAAAACCTCGCTTAGGTAACCAATCAGTGTGCGAGAATTCTCTGAACTATGCGATTCTATGAGAAAGATGACTGCAGACAGTGTAAACTATATTAAGTCCATCTGGATATTGAGCTGAAGTAAAGAATTTCCCCGCCCTCAGTCAAACGTTCCTCAATTCACTTTTCTCCGCACGTGGAAATCTTATTACTAGTTTTTCTTTTTGCAGCTTATTGAGGGAAAATGTATGGGATAAGACTTACCCCAACAGACGTTTTGAAAAACGCTCCACTTCCTTTTAATTCTAATTCATCTTTGACTCTAAAGAAAGACACAAAAAGTAAATAGTTGAGAAATACAGTTCAAATGACACATCAGATACAGTCCGTTGTAGGGTAGAGTTAGTAGAGGTACAGTGTAATCGTATATAATTCGAGTGCAATTTTAAAAGGATTTATACAAAGAGTGATCATCTGAAATTCCCTCAAAATTGAACTAGCCTTAAGGAGAGTGCAATTTGAAAGAATTTTAAAATATTACGAGTAGTTTAAATCCTTAAGAGCTTACAAGATTACTCACTTGTTATATGACTAAGAAAATTATGTTGCAGTGCAAATTAAAAATTAATCAAAAATTGGCCTGCTCTCAGCCAAACATAATGAAATGTTTTTCCTGCCGGCTGAGCTTGCGAAAGTCAGGATGTCAGTGTCATGCTCGGTCACGTGATTCAGTTTTTCTTCTCTTGCCGGACAGTGCAACAGTTTTGTCCGTTTTCGCGTGAAAAAAAAAAACAGCGCTTTAATTCGATGTTATCGAGTTATGCCGCCTAAATCGAGGGTCACCCAACGTCTTTTGGCCCACAACGTTAGTCCAGTGCGGGAGTCTCGAAAACGTTCGCGCGAAGTCGAAGTCGAAGTCGAAAACAGAAAAACCCCACTCACAGCAGCCCAGGTCAAGGAATTGGTGCTCCAGTTTGGTGGGTGAAATCCTGGCGAGCTTCAGATAGTATGTCTCATTGCCCTGGGTTTCACAGCATTCCTTCGTTGGGATGACCTCAAGGACCTGAGACGCCATAATCTGCATATAACAAGTGACCATATGTCCATTAAGCTCACCAAAAGAGAGAGGGTTCTGTCATCTTGGTGGCTCACATGGGCTTTCGTACATGCCCTGTATCCTTGACCGAAAGATTTTTACCTGTTGGTCTGACTATCTGTTTAGGAAGATTTGCCACACCAAACATGGCTTCTCCTTTCGTCTGCAACAGCTGACTTACTCAAGGGCCACCGAGCTGTTTGAGAAGCAACTCAAAGTCATTGGGCTCAACCCCAAGCAATATGGCCTACACAGTCTCAGGTCGGGCGGAGCATCCTCTGCAGCAGCTGCTGCCATCCCAGACAGGCTCCTGATGCGTCATGGGGGCTGGCGTTCACAGACAGCTAAGAACATGTACATTAACGAAATTGAACAAGCCCTTCTGAGGGTTTCTAGAGCTCTCTGTTTGCAAGGAGGTACGGTTACGTCGCTAGTCCTGCGATATATTAGTTGTTTTCTCTCCAGTTCTTTCGAGATTCTACACTAAGCTTGGCTAATAGTCCTCTTTTTCCTTATTTCGTTCTTTTCTATTCAAAGTTCATCAACAGAGCCGATCTGTAGAGGACTCATGTTTTAGTTGATTTTTTTCGATCCCAGTGACAATTTTTCCTAGGCTCTATGCTTTTTCTTCTTGTCAATAAAGTGCGGTTGCATTGTCGTGTGGTAGACAAACGGCATTCAGTGTGTGAGAAATGTTTTTCCTGCCAGCTGCGCTTGCGAAAGAGGCAGGAAATGATGTTCTCTCACACTGAATGAGTGACCTGGGTACGAGTCAGGATGTCAGTTTCAGGCTTGGTCACATGATTCAAATTTTCTTTTCTCACCAGACAGTGCAACAGTTTTCCCACCCTCCCACCCCATAGCGAGTTCTTGCCTAAAGTTTACAGAAGTGTATCAATGTTTGGGTAGTTTTTTCCTGTTGTTGACTCCAATTCTGTTATCATTGTGATGTTGATAGAAATGTCAATAAAGTGCTGTTGCACTGTTGTGTGGCAGACAAACAGCATTCAGTGTGTGAGATGTAATTTTCTCAGTCTTGCACTAACTAGGGTTCTTTAAAACGCATATAGTAACTGATGACACAAACAATGCCTTGAGCCACTAGCAGACATTAATAACCTGGTTGCAGGTCAAAATATTACCAAATTAAGCTATATGCATGGTCTCCTGTCACAAGTGAATTAGTTTTCCCTGGCAACTATTCTATATACAAATATCCCACATAATAATATACATGAAAAAAATTACTCGACTGATTGGCTGAGAGCAGTGCAGGTCAAGTGTAATACCAGTGCAAATTATACATCGTAATTCTGGATTATGACTGGCTGAAAGACGATAGGAAATTTTCTAAGTCAATGATATCACGTAAAATGATCATTGATAATAATAATCGATATTTAAACAGGGTGACCCCTTCAGTCGCAGGACTGGTATCAACGGGAGCCCTGTATAACGTAAAATAAAAAGAGCATGTATAAATAATATATATCTATAAAAAAGTAACTACTATAAAAGATACGCAGAAATGTTTAAAAAATTAAAAAGCTTAAAAAGGTAATAGCGTTCTCATAAAAACTGGATATCGAATTGAAAATGTTCTAAAAAATACCTAAGAAAAAAAATCAGAGATAGCCTTGAAACATTCCTTAGGTGGCAAAATCTTTATGTTCGTTGGAAGGCTATTAAATGTGCATGCACCATGATAAATAATGTCAGTGATTGACGATCTAGTGCATCTGTTAAAAACATGTTGGTTGTCGCTCTGGCAGCGTAACAGGAAATAGTCTTTAAAGTATAGGGGAACTTCTCCGACCAAGCACTTGTTAACTAACAGTGCACAGTGCTTTTCCATGGTTTTTGTAAGAGGCGGCCAGCGTAGGTTCTCGAGTATTGTTTCCGTGGCTATGTCAGGTTTAAAATTTTGTGCAGATACTTTGAAAACAGTTTTCTCGAATGAGAAAAAATTTCTTCAAGAAAGATCTTCCGGCACTCCCTCCATACAAATGTTTTCATGTTTATATTATAATAAGTAATCATACAGTTTTTCTTGTTCAATTTGGAATTAATTTGCACTTGTGAGTTTTTCAAAAAGCTGAAATTGCAAACACTGAAGCAGCTCGTGCAATTTCAGCTTTTTGAAAAATTCACTTGTACAAATTAATTCCAAATTGAACTCAAAACCATATGATCACCTGTATACTTATTAGTTTTCTAGTACGTCAAGCTGGACGGCAAACACTCCTCTGGCATTTCCTGGCAACATGAATAAATTAAGGCTGAAAAACTAGATGCAGCTTTTTCTACAAGCTAACTTACGAGTAACCTTGAGAAGAACCTCCCTCTTGAGCTCTGGCTGATAATGCCCTGGTTGTTGGATCCTGTGAAACAAAGACAAACTAACTGACTGACTCTGACTATATTTACTACTAACAAGCGATGTCTTCTATTTCTTGGCATTTATTACATCCCTTTTGATATCACTGGTTATTCTTGAAATCTGATTGGCTGTCAGCAGAGTAATTTATTCTCAAATCACACTATTTTTTGCTCTAAATTGTAACTTTTTCCTGGCCAGTGAAGATGGAGTACTAATTAAAACAAAACAACCAATCAGGTTTCAAGGCTTTTTCAAATTAACCAATCACACTGCATGGAAATGAAAGACAAAAAAGCCATTGTTTGGCAAATTTAGGTACTGACCAAAATCTTGTAGTCTTGTATTTCAGCTACTAAATTGTGGGATTTCAAAACAGATGCAATTAAGTGGCAATTGAACTGAGTGGAGTGTAATTTTGTCTGAAACCATACTAAGTGATTTCAAATCAAACTCGCCCTGTATGCTCTTTCTATTTTTGAAATCACGCGTATGATTTCAGACCAAATTGCACTCCACTCAGTTCGATTACCGTTATAAATCTATCTTTTAGAACCTTTTAAATACAGATAAAGTAATGTAAGCAGACCTTGCATTTATTTCGAAACAAATTTGATCTTGTCACTATTCAACTGCAGAGTCAATAGATGCTTACAATCAAAGACTTGTATTCTTGTATCATGTCCAAATCCTCCTGATCAAGCCTCAGAGCATAGTCCTGTACACCCTGAACCCAGTACTTATGAACAGCCGCACATCCACCAAGACCAATCTCATGTAGGGCATATTCCATTGCATCCTGCATGAAGGAGATAAGCATATATCCTTGAAAGTCTGGTTTGGGGTGGTTTGAGTGTTAAAACTAATTCACAGTTGCTTTGCATTACAGGGCTATGTGATTGGCTTCACAAACTCATGCCACTCTGTCATCTAATCAGAAGTAAAACAACAACCAATAGTGTCTCACTTGCTCACATTTTCCTGCACATCTAGTCCACTACATGTATTTGCTGAGAGTTTTGATTAGTTCAATAGCTGTCTGCATCCTTTGTGATTGGCCAGAGTGATTGCTTTGGTTTCAGTTTTACAACACTCAATAATTTTGAAAACTGTTCTATGACCTTTAATAACTAGACAGTAAATTGCTACTGGGCAAGCACTAAACAACACTGGCTTTTAAACAATCGTAATCGCAAGTAATAAATATGCTTGCTTTGGGTTAAGTTCTACTTGTCTGATAAAAAAAAAGTCACACAGCCTGCTCTTTAACTCATTCACAGTCAACATGAGGCTGTTTTCACCAAACAGGTCTGAATCAATGTATTGTACAGTGGTGTAGGTTGTTCCTATGAACTCTGTGATAACGGTGCAGTGCTCTACCATCTGAGCCATCAAGCCATTCAGGAGCAGTCACACATTTTTTAACATTCTTTTTTTTTCAGTTCTGATTGGATTGTTGGATTCTCTGTAACAGTTGCGATTGGCTAAAGTGATAATTTAATTTTGATTTTAACAGAGAGGGTTTCCAAGCATGATTGTGTAGAACCTATCTTTCTTACAGGAAAACCTGTCCTCCCATTCAGTGCAGCATTATCCACGCCTATTCTCAAAAGACGACAAAGCTTAGTGTTGAAGTCGTCAAGAATGTCTGTTAGTATTTCCAGGGAAGATTCACTAGCCACTGAAAAACAAGACAGCTACCTGTTAACATAATCAATAATACCAGCAACTTGTTGGAAATAAAATAAAGCTCCCACTTGTCTGATACCTTAACTCACTCAATTTAGAACAAAACACACATAATTCACACTTTATTGAACCTCCTCAGTAGGCCTTTTTCTAGGACAGATAAAAAGATATACAAAGAACATTTTCTATGGTTTTGTATTTAATTCAGCTACTACCCTACTCAAACTATGTGTGATTCTTATCTGTTAAAAGCCTCTTCAGCCCAATAGCAAGAAGCGGCAAGCAGTACTGCTACTACCACCTAGCTGATCTGATGCTACCCAATGCAGGTTACTCCCCAGTGTTCTGTTAGGTTGCCCCAACAATTAATTCACCGGTATCCATTTGTACTCCCGGGTGGAGAGAGGCACTGTAAGAGTTAAGTGTCATGCACAAGAACATAACACTTTTAACCCAGCCAGGGCTCAAACCTAGACCACTTGATCCAGAGTCTAGAGCACTAACCATTAGGGCACCATGCCTCTGCTGTTAGCTTAATAAGTGTTTTTAAAAAAAATGAAAACTGACAGAAAAATGTTTTAGAAAACTCACTATCAAATCCTGCCATTGCACATAAGGTAGCTACAGACCTCATCAACAAATGTCTGTTGGAGGCACTGTCTAGCTCAGCACATGTTAACTTGGCTTGGGATCCATGAGCACTACAACAGACATGGTGTAAAATATTGAAATTAAGATAATTTAATTAATCACCCAATGTATAAAACTGTTTTTTTTTTGTCCATGAAAAATATGACTGTGCTTGTGACCCAAAAAAGGACACAAAAACAAGCAAAGTACATGAAAACAAACAGAATACTATGTACAGTGTGACAAAATCTTATAGACTATAGATGTGCTCCTTTCTCTTAAGATGGTCATAGTTAAACCAAAAAATATAGTCGACAAATTATTTTTTGCAGTGATATGTCTCCCTGTCCCTGGGTAAAAGGCCTGTCTGTCTTCTAACAAGAAAATATTCCAGTCATAAGCCAGAGCTTGCATATCAACTTTTATTCTTAAATACTTTTACTTAAATGCTATCACCATACTTTGAGTTTCATGTAGAAATAAAGCAATCAATAAGTTTGCAAGTGGAATACACAACAAAATCAAAACATTTGGTCCCCATGGCTTTCTTAAACTTAAGATATTTCTTAGCAGAGCATGAATAAGTGTGTGAGTGGTCACAAGACGAGTGTCAAGTGTACCCTATAAGAAATTTAATGGAAAGGAACTTTCCTCTTTTGTTTTTCATTTTCCCTGTTTATATTTAAGCCTCATTACCTGATAGTTTCCTGGGCCCTTGATAGGATAGTGGTCTGTGTTGGGGGTGTCACAACTCCTTTACTGGAGCAGAATCGCTTTGATCTGGGTGGGTGGGCAGGTAGAGAAGATGCTTCAACACCCTCTGATTTCTGACAAAAATAAATCTGTTAGATAGGAGGACGTTTTGACTGATAAAATGAATGCATGAAAGACCTATGGAAGAGAACATTGGACTTTAGTCCCTATGGTATGGACCTCACTGCTCTTGATCTGTTCTGTCAAGGCCTTAGGCAGATATTCTCCCAGCACAAACCTTGTATTTGTTTAATAAGATATACTGAGTGACTGATATGCTTGGGGTGAATAGTCAAATGATAAATGAAAGGACATTGAATACATCAAATTTACAGGAAAAATACTGGATAAAAGGGTCAATACTAAATAAACTTACCCCTCCTTCTCCATGTTGATGTTGTGCTGCCATCAACATAAGCCGCATGCGTCTTTTGTGATGTTGTAGCTCAATACAGTGTAGTGTTAGGTTCTGTGAGTGTTTGTCAAGTGGGGGCTTAACAGATGCCATAAACTTTGCAGGCAATCTACAATAACCAAATGCCAGTGGTGAATAGATATACATGTACACCTGTTTAATTAAGATTGATTTGGTTGGTAATAATGGCACTAAGTCACGCTTAGCAAAAGACAACCTTAGAGTTTACAAACTTAGGGTCCTCGTTCTTTGGTTTTAAATTGGACTGCTTAAAATTCTACACAAGTATATCAGCTATAACAATAGGGATGACAAGCTTACACAACTCCTATCCACATGTAAAAGCCAGTGTAAAGTTTTGCTTGAATGAGTATATCTTTTAAGGATCTGCCGCTTTTGTATGAGATGCTGGGGACATCTTTGGAAATTTTGCTGAGCAATGATTGATTTTGGATTAAATGCCAGTCTTATCTGAGTATGACAGGCTCTACGCATCATGACATCTGTATGTTTGCTTTTCTTTTTTTTAATTTCCTTCTCACAATCTTTTTTGCTACACATTTGTTTCTGAACGGCAGACACTTTATGTCGTGTCATTAGCAGGACATTTTACAACCACAGAAGAGCCTCTAGAGGTCACAGGTTTCAAATATCGTCATAAGTTTCAAATATTTTGGTTACTTGCACTTTATATCATGATGCCAGGTCTGGCTGTTTGATTATAAAATTGTTGCAAATTAATTACGTTGCTTCTTATCATGGATATTATAGTTATCTTAGTCTGAATTTTCAGAGATAGTTGTAGCTTTCCTTCTAGAAAGCTATAAGTCTGCCTTAGAGAGACATTTTGATGTTTCCTGTATCAATTTTATTAAGCTTTTTTTTCATTCTAGCACCTCAAATTTAGTCTGTTGACTGTTTTTTGTGTTGTATATACTAGTGTTTTTTTGTTTTTCGGCAAAGCGTTGTCTTGAGGGGAGAGGGGAGGGGTGGATCTTCTATCTACGGCCTTTCATCTCTCAGTCTCCTCATCAAGATTATTTTCATCCATATATTACAGTATATTTTAATTCCATTTTCCTCCTTGCTAGATTTATAGCTCAGCTAAGTCTTATTTCTCACACTGCACCACTAAGAATGATACGAACTATCTATTAGGTGTGCATGTAGACTTTTCTTACTTACTCGTCTTTAGGTGGAAAGTGTTCTGAGGAAGGTTGGTGTAATCTTGGTACTTCATATTCTGCTGCTTTCGGTTCTGTTATTTCGATGAGGAGACCTGGTGTTTTGGGCAGTGGAGGGTCAATCTCTCCCCAATGATCAACACAGCCAAAAAGCGCCGCCATCTTGAGTTTTGTTCCCCCAAAAGTACTGGGAAGGACTAGTATTCATGGTGTCATACATGGAGCACTAAAAGTCAAATTGGTGACGCTTGGCGAAGTTCTCGCGTGACAAGCATGCAGAGTAATATTGTTGGCGACGATTCTTTACTATGTGTCTGTTTTTGCCATCAGTGACCTAACATGGACTTCGGGGCAAACGTCAACAATGAAAAGTCCCCACTTCTTCACTCTGGATCCTCAAAACCGATACATTCGGCGTTTTCGAGAAGTCTGTCCCAAGAGGAAGCGATTCTTGGGCTCAGCAGGTCGAGAGAATTGTCCGAAAAATACAGGTTGTATCGGAGAAGATGGTATATGCTGCTTGTGCTGTTTGTCCTAAATGTCTCTAATGCATTGGTGAGTCGAAGAGCAGCAGCTGTGAGAATTCGTTAGTTCCGCTGTTAAATGCAGTCATGTTAACGGACTCAGAGAAATCACCATATCGAGGCGGAAGTGTAGTTAGGGACCTTTATTGAGTGGGATCACGACTTTTTAAACACTTATGCATCCAGTTGTCAAGTTACACATTAAACTCATATTGATAGTCCCCATCTAAATGGTCTAAATGGTAGTTCTGGCAAAGTAGGTTCATTGAACTGGAAAGTTGTTAGCCAAAATTGACTTTACCTGGCAAAGTGAAAACAAAAGTTAGGCGACTCTTCGGTCTAAAGTAAAATTTAGACCAGGCTAGATTGCCTTGCAATCAATCAATCAATCAATCAATCAATCAATCAATCAATCAATCAATCAATCAATCAATCAATCAATCAATCAAACAAACAAACAATCAATCAATCAATCAATCTCTCTGTCAGATAGTCAGCCCATCAGTCAGTCAGTGAGTTAGTCAGTCAGTCAGTCAGTCAGTCAGTCAGTCAGTCAGTCAGTCAGTCAGTCAGTCAGTCAGTCAGTCAGTCAGTCAATCAATCAATTAACTTTATTTATACCTGCTTTTTAGCCCTTAGGAAAATCAGTGACTAGAGATTACTTTATCACCTTTTTTTAACTTCCCACTGGTCAGCCTATAAAGTGACTTGCACTAAGTTATTGTACATTGCATAAGTCAGTCCTAAGAGATGTCATCTGCTCCATCTCCCCTTCTAACTACACATGCCTCAGATTTCATTTAACATGCATGTTCTAATGTCTGACTGTGGTAAATTTTGTATGATGAAATTACCAAATGTGTTGGACAAGGTAGTCTTTTGTTTTTGTTTTTTTTTAAAAAATCGCATGTGATGTCGTGGGGGATTTATTTGTCTTTTTGTTGTTCCAAGCCTTCAGCACTGGACAGAAATAAATGTATCAAATGATTACTTTTTCAATTTCCAAGCTGAACTTACTAAAAACCTTTGTCAATCTTTACTCATTCTTATTCTTCCAGTGACCCACATTTTCTGTACCAAACTGGCATGAATAAAATTAATGTGTTGCAAGGCACCTATTAAAAAGATGCTACAGGGGTTGAACGGTCATTAAGACATATACAGAACAGGGGTGGAGAGGGAGATTTGTACCAAATTTTAAATGGGGTTCCACTGTGTGTTGATGAAACTGATCAGTAGGTGAACAAGTAGTCAGAGTTAAACTTCTATTTTTAATTTATGATTAAGTTAGGAAATTTAGTTTTGCATTAACTGATAAGGTGTTGTTTTTCTCCCTCTTCAAGATATGGTTGAGCTTTGCTCCAGTGGCTGATCTCACTGCTAAATATTATAAAAGATCTCTTGATGACATAAACTGGCTTTCCATTGTTTACCTGCTTTCTTATTTATTGTTTGGCTTGGTAGCAGTTTGGATTCTTGATGTCCTTGGATTAAGGACTGGGGTAAGAATAAGTTTTACTAGTACGATGGATGTTGCTAATAGTTATTATAATTGTGAACTTGTCCTTGAGATCCTATTTATGTTGCCCAAACCACCTGGGTGGTGAACTAACTCACAAAGTAAACAACTTTTGGAGCTGCTTGGAACACATCTGCTTGTTGCACCTCAAACTCAAACAAAGAAAACTACCTGTGGATAGGTTGTATCATTGTGCTTACAAGACAGGTATTTTCTTAACTGGAAATTGAAAATTTGAAATAAAGATGTGTGTGTGTGAGAGAGAGCTTTTCCCAGTTTCCTCAGGGATGTTTCTCTAGCATAAAACAACTATCCTAAGGTGAAAGCTGAAAGCTGATCAAGAAAACACTCAATCTAGAGTGCAACATTGGGCCGTTGTACTTCCCTTACTATATTGAAAGGTTTACTTTTTGTATGCCCACTTCATGATTAAGCTATAATTTAAGGGTATAGTTGTATAGTCAAAGCTGCTGTTATTAAGTTCTGTGTCCAAAAGACCAGGCTATATAGATTAGTTTTTTAGCCAGTTAACTGCACTGTGGTGGGGTAATCATCAACTGAAAATGATGGCAATATCCTGTTAACCCAATTATAGGCCTGAAATACAAAAAGTGAATAGGTTGAGGATGGGGTGGGAGGCATGAAGGCCTAACGGTTAGCATACTAGACTTGTTTGCTGGGTTTATCCCTGGCTGGGATCATTGCGCTTTCTTGTTGTGAATGAGTGTAAAGTCACTTTACTCTCACAGTGGTCTCCACCTGGGTTTGTAAATGGGTAACAGCAAATTTTATGCTTGAAGCAACCTGACTATTCTCCTATTAGAATCATTTAATGGTCATTACCATTGTAGGAAGTGTGGGACATTTAGCTCAAAGCAAATGTTAGGTGGGGGGATTTCACTTCCAACTAGCTAGCAGCTGTTATATTTTTAAGTGTATTGATGTTGTAAAAAAATTAATGTTTTATTTGCTCTTCACTTCTAGATTCTTTTAGGTGCCTGGTTGAATGCTGTTGGTGCAGCTGTGAGGATGCTTAGTGGATTTGATTTTGTTCCCCAAGATACCAAATTCATTGCAGTAATGGGAGGTCAGACCCTTGCTGCCCTAGCCCAACCATTTCTTCTTAGTTCCCCTACTAAGCTGGCTGCTTTGTGGTTTGGAGCAGATGAAAGGGCCACAGCGAACATGATAGCATCACTAAGTGAGTCTTTGGGAAATTTTCTTAAAACAAATCTGTTTCTCAGGAATATTAATTTCTTTGTTAATGGACACCCTGATCAGAAAGGTAGACATGTCAAGTTCTTTAGCTTAAACACAGTTATCACACTGTGTTTATAATACAGAGCTCTGAAGTCTCAGGCATTGAATGTGAGACTCACGGAAATGAATTCAGTCTTACGCTCTCACGCTGAGACTACTAGAATTCTCAAGCATGTTTTTGGATATAATTTACTCCTTGTTTGCATTATATTTGCTTTGAACAATAAAAAGAAAAATCTGGGAACTAAACATTTACTTTTAAAGCATCACATTTCCGCTCAGAATGAGGAAAACACGTCTTAGCTGCTGTACTTCAATTTTTCAAAACTTTCTGGTAGAGGGGGGAGGGGGCATACCCCTAGACCTCTGTAGTAAGGTGAATTGTCTGCAGTGTCACAACTGACAGTAAGGTGATGTCTGCGGTCTCACCACGGACGGCTTTACCATTTCTAATCTCACTCTTTGCCAACAAATCATCTAGAGAGCTCTGGTTTATAGACGATTGTTGATCAAAATATAGTTAACATGATGTACAAGTAACTAGTAAGAACTCAAGAAAAAAATTTAAGTGTTATAATTAAAAGCATTTCAATATTAATACTTTTTATGCAAACACAGTCCAATTGTTTTCAATGTGTTTACTTCTAGGTAATCCTGTGGGTGTTATGGCAGCTAATGCACTGGCTCCAGTGATTGTCAATAAGAATTCAGATATCCCTTTCATGGTAGGTTCTTGATTGCAGACTGTTCTTTTCACATACACTGACAGAGGTGTCTATGAAAAAATGAAACATGTTTCAGAACTAAAAGTACATGTCAACTTATTTACTCCTCAGCTCTAAACAGTCAAAGTCTGTTGATACATGCACACACCTTATGGTGCTACCAAAAAGCATCTAATACATACTGTATTAATTTGTTTCTGGTTGTTATTAAGCATGTCAATTTTAAGAGAAAATCTATGGTTCAGGTTTTAGCATGCAGGAAGTATGCCCATGTTAAGTATGTGTCCATAAAGTAGGGTTTTAAATATTTATGTTTTTTGTTCTTCCTTGTAGCTGGAAATGTTCTCAATTCCTGCCTTTCTTGGTGTTGTCATGGCAACTTTTGGAGTTTGCAGTAGCATCCCTCCTACCCCACCCACAGCATCAGCAGAATCAAAATCAGAGCCTTTCTTTGTTGGCCTAAAGAAGGTGAGATATTTTTATTACTATATATAACTTGGGAAAGGGTATATCAATTGGAATTGAGCTATTTGGTAGATCATATTAAATGCTGTTTAGGTGCTGTTTATGCTATAAGAGGAGGTTCAATTTTAATCACTCTGTGAATGAATTTTCAATTAAGTGTGTTAAAGTTCAAATAAGGGCTACCGAACACTGCATCACTGACCCTTCCACTGACAATGCATCACTGACCATGTCTGTTTAACAGTTCTGTGTTTAAATACTGCACTTTGTGATGCATTGTTTGGAGTGAATGGATTATTTTCTGGCAATAACTGAATTTTTATTCATAGTGAAATATTGTGCATTAATATTATAATGTAACAGCCACCTTGGATAGAAAATTGGCCAGTCTATTGAAGGTTTTAATGCAAGTGTATTGACGGGTGCCCTGTGAGTAGTTGGGTTAGATCTCCATCTGCTCACAGGGTAACTGACTGAAGAATGGTAAGGATGAAGAAACCTGTATGCTGTACAAGAGGAATGCTAGCTGTTAAAGGGAGGTAGCTGCAGTTAGGACAGGTTCAACTGTTTTTAGAACGTAGCATTCAGTATTGTTTAAAGTCTCTGTTTCACATCTTGAACAGGTATTAAATGTTGCACCCTTCCCATAACATTTTGGGTTAATTTCTACAATTAATTTCTTAGTTGCACACTTCTTTTAGCTTGTATGTGAAAAAGTGCATGAAATGCAAACTGTGATTTGATAATCCCCATTTCCAATGTTCATTTTGTACTTAATTCCCCACTCCTCCATGTTATGGTGGAGCATTTTAAATTGATTTTGCTACCTCTTCAGACCTCAGATAATTATTGGTACTAGATCTGATAGCATTTTCACAGTCCATATTATCTGTAATGATCTTGACTTGTTATTGTTCATTCTTTAGGTGCTACAGAACAAGCCTTACCTTGTGTTGATGGTGACATTTGGTAGTGGGATAGGCCTTTTTACATGCCTTCAAACACTTCTGGAGCAAATAATCTGCCCACAAGGATATAGTGATGTTAGTATGAATCTAGTGCTAAAACACATTAAGTATATTAGCTTTTTTCGTGTGCCCAGCATGATCTTGGACCCTTATCAGGGTAGAAAGTTTATTATCGTTATCGTTATCGTTATCGTTATCGTTATTATTATTATTATTATTATTATTATAAAGTTCATCAAACTCTTGAGTATCTGAAGCAATGTAAAAAAGGTAAAAATTCAGTGTATATTAGGTGGCTTTCACTTATTATCATGACCTGGTATTTTAAAAGATGGATAATCCTATATCCGCCAGATAAATCACTTCTACTGGTTAAGAGTAGTTTGTTTTGCTAGCCCTGATCCACTGGGTGGTGATACATGTAAGACTTAATACCAATCAGTAGGTGAAGCTTTGCATAGTAGTGTATGGACACTACTATGCATTGCACTACACTTTTCAACAATAAGATTCTGAGCTCAAGATTTCTATCTCACGATAGTTTGCACCCTTGTCCACCATCACGCATAGAAATCGAGACAGAATAATTGAATGGTTTTAGTATAAATCTACTGGCTAAATCCTCTTCACAGACACTTCGAAAATGCAAAGAAGAGGCCTCCATGCATTTTGATAACAAACACACACTGCCAGACTACCTACTGTCAACAACAGAATAGAGAGAGACTCAGAGAACGGCATTTGTGATAGAACGCTATTAGATTTATACAAATAATGTATATTATAGAGTCTGCCAAATGAAGTTTGGAGAGCTGGGTATAAGTGACAGAGTTTTCTAGAGCCACAGCTGAGAGCAGTTATAGTTTCTTGAGTGCACTCCAAAATACCCAGAGCAAGAGCAAAATGAATTAAGCCTTATGTGCTGCCAAACTGTATTAGGTATTTACCATACCATTTTCAGCCATACATATGTGTAGATGTAGCCATCTCAGGCTGTGCTTGTTTCAGGACTTGGCTGGCATAGCAGGTGCTGTCTTGATAGCAACTGGGCTTGTTGGAGGTGGACTGGCAGGTGTCTATGTTGACAAGACCAAGAAGTTTCAAGAAACGGCTAAAATTTCATATGGATTAGCAGCCATATCCTGCTGCTTGCTCGCAATAGTAAGTAGGACCTTAAGTTCAACCTTAAAAAAATTCTGCATGGCTTTCACTTTCACATATTTTGTGCAGTTTCATAAAATATCCATATACCCTCACAGAAGGGATTGGAATTTCGGGGGGGGGGGGGGGGTCTCTAAGCTGAGGGGGATACAGGATGTTACAGAATGGGGTTCAAGATACTGTAAGGATGTCTGAGGGCATCCTCCCCAAGAAAATTCTGAGTCAGTGTGTTACAATGTTTCATCTTTTTAATTTAGGGGATTCAAGTGAACTCCCCAAACCTTCTAGATCTGCCCCAGCTAAGATCAAAAGAACTTAAGGAAGTGTATGAAGCTTAATTGGAATTTCCAGAGGGGTAAGGGTCTTGGGAAAAATCCCTTCATGGGGGAGGTATGGATATTTTTTGAACTACACATTCTGTTTAACTTTCCTTGTGCTGTCTTCTTTTGTAGGTAACTCAGTTTCCAGGCTACCCTACTCTTGTTGTAGCTACCTGTGGTTTGTTTGGCTTTTTTGCATTTGCTCTCATGCCTGTTTGCTTGGAAGTTGGAGTGGAATGTACCTACCCTGTGGCTGAGGCGACGAGTGCAGGACTACAGTGGATGGCAGGGTAAGGTCATTGTAGTTTGCTGAAAACTTTAGCAACTAAATATACATGCAAAAATTTCAGCGTGTTGATTGCCTGCATTTATGTCAATTAATCCCAAACAGTGTAGAAAGTTGATAAAATAGAGTTCAGAAAGTTCAAATTAAATTGCTCGTATATTATTAAAAAGTAATCAAATGATTTTTAACGTGCATTTTGGAATAAAATAAGCACTTGTAAATTTGTCCAGCACTGCACATTGCACTCACCCTACAGCTGGCTCATGTAAATTTTTTTAGAATTTGAAAACATACTTGTGCTTAGTTATTCCAAATTGTGCTCAAAACCATTTGATTACCTTTGCAAAAAATAATATTACTGTAACTTCTCTTTCATTTTTTCCCCTTTCAGACAAGCTACTGGAGTGGTCTTCATATTAGGTTGCCAAGCATTAGAGGTTCGTAAGCATTTTGAGTCTGCAAAGTGCCAGGACATCTCAGATGATGGCAAAGTCCCAGATCTTCAATATGCCATGTATTTCATGATGGCAGCTGCTGTTGCCATGGCATTTCTCATAATCTGTGCATTCCATCCTCCGTACAAGCGCCTGGACATGGAGAGGAGAAAAGCAGCACAAAGAATTCTACAAGGAAGTGCTCACCAGAGACTGCCAGCTATACCCAGTCCATCTGATTCAGACCATACACATTCGCCAGAGGGATAAACTCCTTTGCATGTCACTGGAGAATTATAAATTCATAGTGAATTCAGTTCTTATGCTATGATTATGCAGTTGCTTGACCTAAGGTAGATTTCAGGCCAAGTCGCGACTCACGCCGTAGGCAGAGATTAAAGTTAAAGAGATTTAAACGCTTTTACAAGATTACTACATATAGAGGTAGTCCTTTTAGGCCAGTAAGGCGTTTTAGTCAATGAAAAAATCCCAGAGAACTTGAGTCAAATGTGTTCTCAAAAAAGCGACGATTACATAAATTTAATTTAAAAGAAGATTGTTAGAATGTCGTTTGTTTTGGAATGGAACCGAGAATGGAATTGAAGTGAACTAGGTGACTCATGAAGTTATGGGTCAGTTATACATTTTTTCCAAAATTAAATTACATGTATTGTTAACCGTTTCTTTAGATTGTTGTTATAAATTCGGTAATTTCGTACTGCAAAGCGTACCAGCATGAGTATTCCTGGAATTTAAGTTTGGCGTCCGTTTTCTCGTTTTCTTTTTTTTTTTTTTGGTGATTTTACGTGAACGGTTAGTCTAACGGTTATTGTATTTACAGTTCATATTTCTTTGGTAAGAAGTTAACCGTAAACCTCTTAAAAGAGAAAGTGAGTAAAAATGACTGATCAATATGTGGTTTCCAAAACGTCGAGCAGCTCGCAGTTTTGGTGAAAGAAGAGGAATATTTAACTATTATTCCACCAGCGCGCGTAGCGCCGAGTTGGCTATAATCATTTCATAGTCTATCTAACAAGCGCAAGTGGAATAATTGTTTCATTTAAAAACCGCCCCCAAAATATAGAAACTAAACTAAAATAAACATAAAAACGTCCCCAAAAATCACGCGTACGCTTACCATATTTGTAGAGCATGGTATAATGGCTCATAACATGATGGTTAAGCCAATGAAAACTCTTGGATTGCATTATCCAGCGATCCAGTTTTTAATAAAAAAAACAATAGTCAATTTGCCTCTGTGTCAAAAGGAGTCTTCGCGCGAAACTGTTCAACAGTAGACGGCGCAGGGCTTGATTGGTCCCACAATTCCACGGAAACCAAGCACAACAACAACAACAACAAACAAACAACAGAAAACAACAATCTTTGTGCTCCTTACATATATTAGAAAAATAACGTTAAAGACCTATTTAAGAGTTACACACAATCAAGAACTCTGCTACACTATTTTGTAAAACTACAATAAAAAATGGTAGAAAGGCTGTACAGAATACCTCATAACAAAGATTTAAGGGTAATGTAAAAATGTTTAAAATTTTATCATTTTATCTTTCCATCTTAGCCCTCTAAAGTGCTGTGTTTTTTGCCTTTGCTATATTTGTTCATTACCGCGCTCGTTAGCTCGCTATCGTTATCGTTGTCTTGTCCTGTCCCGTCCCTTCCCGTCCTGTCTTGTCCGTTTGACCAGGGTTTAAAGCCCTGGTCAAACGGACTCGCAAGTAGTCGCAAGTAGCCACAAGTTGAATTTGCGTAGAGACTTGCGTTGGGTGGCCAAAAGGACCCGCAAGTTTCCTAGCAAGTACAAGCAGGTCGCAGCCATATCCTGCATTTCATTGGCTAATAATAAGTTAATGGACGTCACTCAACTTGCGTTGATTTGGGTTGAGTGGCCAAACGGTGAAAAACTTGCGTCGACCTGCGTGCAAATTAATCTCGACCAAAGTGAGCGCAAGTCATCGCAATTCAACGCATGAGTGCACGCAAAGCCTGGCCAAACGGAGTCGCAAGTAGACCCAAGTTTTCAACTTGCGTCTACTTGGGAGTCCGTTTGCCTAGGGTTTACAAGCGTGCTCTTGGTTTCTTGTTTGTTTATTACGTTACTGACTAGTGCGCTCTTTCGTTTGTGTTTGATTATTACGTTACTGACTAGTGCACTCTTTGTTTTGTGTTTGATTATTACTTTAATCAAAACTATAACAAATTTCTCGAACGTGATTGGCTATCAGCAGCCCGATTTGAGCATTAATTGGACAGTGTACGCGTCATGCTTGTAATTGGATAGTACGCGTCATTTTGCGCGCGCTGTTGCGGTGCACTTTGTTGGGGAAACTGCTGAGTTTTTCATCATTCACAACGACGTTTAATAGTTCAACGCTCAATCGATGGTTTGTTCGTTTCTCGAATTTTGTCATAGTTTTGATTAATTGGTAACAGGACATCGTGTCGTCCAATTCAGTCTGTAATCATACTCGTGATTAACAAATTGGACTCCCGCTTCGCGGTTGTCCGATTTTGTTAATCACTCGTATGATTACAGACCGAATTGGACTCCACTCAGTCCTATTACCATTATTAATGACTAGTATGCTCTTTTTTGTGTGTTTGATTATTACGTTAATGACTAGTACGCTTTTGGTTTTATAACATCATTGACTTGAAAGCCCGGGTAGGGGACTCCCATGTAAAATGGACGGGGTTGCTCGTCGTACCTTTAAGTTGGAGAAAAGCCAGCTGTTTTTGGTACCGTTTTATGGTGTTCAGCCTCAAAAGGTCCTCAGCGGTTGTTTTCGCGGTTGCTTTTGAACCAAAAAAAATTTCTTCAGAAGATATTTGACCACTGACTGAGTTTTTGAGTCGTCTTCTTTACAATCGTCTTCTTCGCTGTTTAAAGTTATAAAAGCGTCAGTAAATTTGTTGTTTTAGAATTGGTTCCTGTAAGGGGTGAAAAAAATTTAAAGCTACGCCCACAAAACAGGATTTTAATCTTGCTATTTCTAAGGTTAGGCGATTCTTCACAAATGTCCGACTGGCACCTTCGGCCTTTATATAGCGTATTTTATTCTTAGGATTTTAACTTTTAGGATTTAGGATTTTAGGTTTTTAAAGAATTAGGATTTTAATTTTAAAGTATTGTAAAGCGCCATGGACAATTAGTGGAAAATGGCGCTATATAAATGTATATTTATTTATTTATTTAAATATGGGACCCCACCCCCACCCTCCCCCGCCTCCAGGCTGATTTTTTTGTGTTATTCAGTCTTTGTTTTTTGCTTGAATTGTTGCGCCGCTGACGTATGCCTGAAAGACAGTACAAAGATTCTTATATGAAGTATTTACTCACTGAACCTCTTGTCATCAGTTTTCTTCTTCCATGAAAACGAGAGTTGCTTGACAATAGCAAGATGGATAGAGCAAGTTTTAAAAAGCTCGGAGATTGTTCGTTGACTCTGGCAGGTCTTGCGGGATTACAGCTTCCATGCTTAGTGTCTGCAGCATCGCCCTCATCTCCCCTGGCTAAATTGAAGTCCCTTGGTTTCCCGTTCAATATGTCGGCAGGAACATTGAATGAGCACTTCTCTTTTTCTCCTGAAAACCTGCTTCAAGGACGATATCACACTCTTGTAACGAATCTTTTTAACCATAATGGTAAGGTTCACTTTTGCTTAAATCAAAATGATGACTTGCTCGATCGTGTTCTTCACTTGGTTACTCCCCAACCAGAATTAAAGTCGATTAGCCCTCACATTCACGTAAAGAACGAGAAATAGACAGTGTTTTCGACTTCTGGCTGGGGGCTAAACGATTAGGGGCTAATGTACCGGTTACTCTTCTGCTCTGTTCTTCTGGTTTTTAAAGTTAAGCACTTTTTTTTTTACAATAACTAGAAATTCTTGGGCACTCATTGGCTAATTTTCAATGTCAATAAGCGAACAGACACATGAATTTATAATTTGTGATGCATCGACGAGCGAAAGTGGAAAATGTAACAATTTGTTATTGTTAAAAAGCAAATTGACATCAGTTTTTCATGCGTCAGTCCTGTTATTGACGATGAATTTTGTCATAACATTGTCAAAGTAGTCTCAGCTATCGCTTCGTGGAACCACAGCTACTTTGACAATGTTGTGACAAAATTTGTAATCAATAACAGGACAGATGCATGAAAAATGGACATCAGTTTGTTACATTTCGATATTATCTCACATTATTTTGATACTGAGTGTTCCAATTAGTTTAATAGCTGTATATATCCCATAGTCACTAGCTTTCAGTCAGTCAGTCCCTCCATCTGCCATCATTTAATTTAGTCAGTCATTTGTTTACTCAACCACTCAAAGTTTAGACTTTTTGATATTATCAATATTACCGTAATTTCCCGCAGTTTACCCGCACGGCAGATTACCCGCACCGGTCATTTTTTGCCAAAATGAGAAAAAAGATTCAGCAGATTACCCGCACTGGGTAAAAATTAACGCATTACCCGCGGGTAATCTGCCAGAAATTACGGTATCAATATATATCAATCACAAAGGAGACATACAGTCCAGTGGACTAAATGATCAAAACTCAAAGCGAATACATGTAGCTGATGTGAAGTGCTAGAAAACATGTGCAAGTGTGGTTGTTTTTATTCCATAGATGAGCAACATCTATTCAACAATATGACTGTGCTTATACCAAATGGATACCATGTCCATAGACGATTTGGGCGTAAGCATCTATTGGCGGCATTCCTTGGGGGAGGTATTGCTGGAAATCTCTCTCAACTTTGGTTTTACATTTTCCATCAGATCCAGTGGGGGGCTGTTTTACCGTCACCAAAGTCTTGGGGTATTCTTGGCGATTTTCTTGGAAACAAAGCTGAAATTTGGCAGAAGTTTGCACTGGATAAAGTTTTCACTTCAGTCCATAAAACAACACCATGCAGGGGTGCTAGTGCTGCAATTTCCTCCATTGTTGCTATCGAGACTTGTGCCAATATTGTTTCATTGTATGACAAGTACAAAGAACTAAGAAGACGACGGGAACTAAGGATTGCAGATGATGAATGGGATAATCGCATGATGAAAGAAGTGCTTTATGAAGTATGCCATTTGTGGTTTGTGATCAGCATTTTACTGGCTGATTTGATCCCCTTGTTTGACAGTACAAGGACTAGTAAAGGAGTCTTTGACACTCTTGTTGCCTACTCATCAGATGGGATAGGCCATGCCGCACATATTGGTGGCTTTTTATTTGGCATGGTCTATTATTTGGTTGTGCTATCAGGTTACAGAAGGGACAATAGGTGATAAATGTGCATGACATAATAATGTCAACATCTTGGGATCCCCATAGAAGTTGCAGTCAGAGTAAACTAAAGGAGTTCATAATTTACAGTAATATGGGAAAGAGAGGGAGCTTCCTTTCCTCCTTGAACTTAGCCTGACTGAGTACACAAAACTTGTACGACAAAGCTTGTACTACTTAGTTGCACTACTTGAAAAGTCACATTCAAGCATTTCTTCCAGACTTCAAAGTTAAAGAGTGTTGAAAATGTCTGTCTAACCCCAGTTGAAATAGGCAGACTGAGAGCAGTCTGCTTGGGATAAGCATAACCAGTAGCATAAAATAGCAGGTACAGTGGAACCCTGCATTACAGTCACCTTGTTATTTACAGTCACCCCATTACTACAGCCACATTTTTTGTCCCAGCGAAACACTCGTGCATTTTCTAAAGAGAAAATTTGGTTAATGTGGCCAACCTGTTAATACAACTTATGGCCACATTCTGAAATCCCAACCTTTGTTTATAATTTACCCTTTTTATATGGCCACTCAAACTAGTTACGTTCATTTTTCCATTGTTATTAATTGCATGTAGTGAGTGAAGTTTAATTTGTTTTTAAAATTATACCTGCATCACAGATATGTATCAAAGAATAGTTGCTCAGAAGTGCAATTGTGATATATCTGTTAAGACATCACCCAATTTAGACCAGTCATGAAAGTTGACACTACCCCATTAATACGGCCACCCAGTTAGTACCGCCAAATTTTCATGGCCCGTTGGTGATCCTATTGACAGGTTCCACTGTATGAGACAGTGTTTAAATCAGATTTCCAGACATTGAGAAGAGAGCTGAAAACATGATGTACAACGGAATGTTTTGATGGCATTGACACAATTTTAACATGGTGTTAGGAAATAGAATAGCAAATGGACAACCATTGCTTTCAACAGGGTTTGAAATAGATGATGCCCTAGTGCAGCACCTCTCAGAGAGCAATAAGAGAACCATAAAAACGTCCTTTGCAGCTGGGCCAGTTTTTGAAAAAAGCTTATGATATAGCTGGTGATCCAGAACAGCCTAACCACTGAAGTTCTGACAGGTGCCTTGGGCCCATTTCTTGAAAGCCCCGGAATCTTTTCAGGCCTGATAAGCCATTTTTAGTTAATCGGTATTTAAAGACAGAGAGTTGTATACACCTGAAACGTCTTGTATGAAGAGAATTTCTGTTCGTATTAAGAATATATGAATAAAACAGCTCTATAGTCAAAAGGTTTGAAATTTTGCTACAGCTTTTTGGGGCAAAAACTTTTTGGGACCTTTGAGAAACAGACCCCTGGTCTTATTGAAGACACTAGACAAGTGTTTTAACAATGTCTTCTCAATCAAAAAGAGGCATGATGGTTGTTGAAAATCTCTCTCCAAGCTCAGTTTTGTAAGACAAAAGAGATTTAGTGTGACCTTGAATATAAAGCATAATTTTTATTTTCAATGTGTTACCTTAAGTTTTCCCAGTTTCAGCTTGCTCTAATCAAATTTTGATCATAACTTAACTGTAGTATGACAAGGCTGTCATTCATTCCACAACCCTTGTATTTGAAGAAAATTTGCTAAACTTCATGAATAAAACTCATAGCATGAACCCACAAGTAGTCTAAGCTAAATAACAAAAACCTCCACCTATAGTTGCTTATAATATTACTTAACCTGAGTGAGGTTTTGCTTACAGCTTTCTTTGAAATATGGCTTTAAAGGTGCACAGTTTAGCCCTCTGTAGTCACTCACTTAATGTGGGCACCTAATCATAGCAGACAGTGCTTTAGTCTGGCTTTCTGCTACATTTTTAATTGTACTAATTATACATTATTACACATCAGAAATACAGACTGACTGTTGTCCCTAACCAATCAAACGAAAGAGTTGAGTAACAAATACTTGATGAAGGTGTGGTGTTGTAGCATTAACAACAAGAATTGCAATGAAATAAATCAAATTGTCATTTATTTATCTCTCAGGTAGGTTTACATAATTTACAGTTCTGACAACTTCAGGGAGCAGTACACCATAGTAACAACTGAGCAAATCCATTTTGAATTTCATTAACTTTGCTAGTTGTGAATTGTTTTGCAATATAATCTGGGAACACTCTAAAATCTTGTGAGGGATACATGTATATGTACTGGTCTATGTACAGTTACATTTGAGCCTCTTGACAGGAAGTCCCTCCTAACTGAACCTTTGTAACAATTTGTTGAATAGCTTGTAACAAGAACAGAGCTAATAATTCTGCAATGAATGGGAATTTCTATTGATTCATATCCAGGCCTTCAGTCAGTGCCATTTTCTTGCTGCTCTGATCAAAATGAATTAAGATAATTATTTCAATAATCAAAAAAATGGTACTGAATGATCCATTCCTCACGACTTGTTAGTTGAATATATCACAACAATGCACTGTCAGTACATATCAGTTTTACCTGCAAAAAGAAAATATAACTTGCTAAATTAAAACAATATGTACAAAACAGGCAATTTAAAACTATTTTAAAGGGTTATACATACACTCAGCTTAAATCTATGGTATTCTGTAGAATTAAAAACAACTTCACCAGTTTGTTTCATTGTTTTTTTGTTTCCATTCAACCGAGATTAGTGAGTTAACCCACATAGCAAGGTTGGTAAATTATGATCGGATATCATGACCAAGCACCAAAATGACTTAGCTTTCAGTCATGAAGGTCTTGTTTGTAAACCATGTTTGCTTTGAAACATGTTAAAAATCACAGATCATACAGATCTGTGGTTTATTGCTAAGCATTCTAAAATAAAGATTACAAAGGACACATGTCCTGTATGTAATAAAAGTTATTTCCAGATCTGCAGTTTAGTGATCTCAGGTAAGTACAGTACCTTATTTTAAAATTTGTTAGTATACATCTCTGCCACCCCATTCTTTGATCATTGCCTTTAATACACTTAATTCTATTTCTGGTCCAATGAGAGGATTAAGTTGACAGAAATAAGCACAAACCCAGCTAGAAAACAAGTTAAGGCAAGTTGATACCTGATACAAATTTTATGTGATAAGGTTAAACATTTTATGCCTTTATAATTATTCAAATCAGATAAGTTTTGATGCTTCAAATTATGATACTGTCGATGAGATAATGAAGAAAAAAATAAAACAAGCTGGAAAAAAACAGCACTTAAAATTTACATATTAACAATTAATTTGTATACAATGATGTTGAATTTATAAAGGTTGCATGAAAAGTGGTTCCACTTTTTGTGTGAATTGTTAAGAGTATTTCGAGGAAATGTCTTTCAATTCCAAATAATGTAAAAGCAAAGAAAAACTGTGTAGGGCGTGTTAGGGGGTTACATTTGGAGCACCACTCATTATTGACCTGTGGGAGATTATGATGTTGTTAAATAGGCCACATCCGATATATCAATATTCCGACATGGCTCCAAGGTTTTCAGAACAAACTTCTATTATTTGGTGGTGTTTTCTTAGTATCCAATTCTTTATTGGGGAGCAGCAAAAATTGAACTTATGACTTTGTTATGGCACCATTGTGCTGTTCCAGAAAATATCCACACTCCCCCAAAAGAAGGGATTGGAATTTCCTGGGGTGGAGGGTTCTGAAGGATAAATAAATTTGAAGAAATGTATGAAGTTTAATTGGAATTTCCAGAGGGCTGAGGGGGATCTCCCTTCCATGCGGGAGGTATGGATGTTTTCTGGAACTACATGTACACTTTGTCGACACCAGAAACGTGTTTGCAAATGAAACAAAGAAAAGAAACAATTTTCACTAGATGACAAGGCGCTACTGTTAAGAATGTTGATATCGTTTTGTGTGCCACTGTAAGGTTTGAAATTCTTAAAAGGATACAATAACCAACAGCATACAGCAGTCAACACAAGCATGGTTTGTATGAGTCTGAAATCATAGTAATGAGAAAAACAAATTTAATCATATTGATCTAAATACAAACCTCAGTTCAACTACATTGTGTCTACCCAGTTAACTATTGGGGTGATGAGGTTGATGGTGGAGAGAGTTCATTCTTACAGTTTCATAATTGCCAATTTTGCGTAGAGAAAGTTTTTGGTGGCGGTTGAGAGGGTAACAATCAACCTTTGATTAGATCTCTAACAGAAACCTCGTTACAAGTAAACCTTTTAGTCGTATTCATTTTAATAAGTTTCGTAGTTAGGTAAGTTATGAGATTCCAAATAAGCTTGTAACTTAATTTTGAGTCTGGATATTCAGAGCTAAGTGTATACCTTACTAGGTAGTTAATTTTGTTTAGTTTGAGATTTACTCAATTCCATTTACCTCTTGTTCGGTCCTCTGACAAACCAAGGAATAACTCCACCTACAATAACCCATATTCCTGTGACAACAATCACAGGAACTACTGCCATAGGCTTTGCTGCACCATCGCCCGCCATGTTGAATAATTTTGAAGAAACATCAGACAAGTCACATGAGTTTCGGATGTCCACCTGAAAAGGATGATGGGGGATTCGTCCCAACCTCTCTCGTGATCCTCATTTCAACATGGCGGACGAAGGATGTCGTTCTGCAGTATTGTTAATTTGTGGAATACCCGCTTCTGGAAAGTCGACATTTGCCACAGAGTTACAACGGTACATGCAGAAAACCAAAGGCGATTCTGTACACACGATATATGTGTGTTATGATGATTTGATTCCGTCCGATTTGGATGTACATGGCAGTCCTAGAAGCGTTGCAAAACAACTTCAGAACGATTTGGAAGAGAGGACCGATGACAACAGTGTTGAAAAAGACGAGGGATCGCCTTTCGGTGGTTCTATAAACCCTTCCAAATATTCCTTATGGAAACAATTTAGGAAGCTTATCCTCGAAGCGGTGGATAAAATTATGAATATGATAGAAAACAATTTAAACAAAGATGAAACAGACGGGCCAAAAACAGAAGTGGAAGAACTAGAGATGAAAGGGTTGCCCACTTTTCAGGACTTTTGGAAATTTTTTCTGAAAAGTATATCCAGGCAGGAAAGAAAGTGCTCTTGTATTGCTTCGAATGACTGGAGGTAAAAACCGAAAAAAAAAATTAGTTCAGCTTGTTTTTTATTTTTGAGTGGATAAGAAATGCTCTTAGAGCTCGGTTTTTTTGTGCTAAAATTGGATTGAATTGAATTTCGTTCCCCCTAAAACAGAACCTCAAATACTGACAGAAAAAAAGTATCTGGGAGTGTCAATTTTAACTTCCACCACCCCCACTCCCTCCTGGTTCCCCAAGTACTTGGGTGTCCCTGTTGTGGTTTAAACCCTATCACTTAAAATTATCAGGTTGAAAAATATAGACAATCTAGCTATGGGGTATGGTGCATTCAATTGCATCATGCAAGAAGTGTTCTGAGAAGATCACTTGACTACCCTCATGTCACCCCCTTGGCTAGGTCATCTATATTCTCCCAAACAGATAGATAGAAACTGGTTTGGGTCAGGTCAGTCAGGTCATTGATTTTGCCCAAGTATTCAAGTGTTTTTCCTGTAAATCCAACAGAATTAGTTGTTGACATTCCATGACAATTTATTATCATTACTCTCCTACTTACCCCCCCCTCCCCCCAAGAAAAAACAATACTGACAATGGTTTGAACTGTGGAGGATTCCAGAAACAAACACCATTCTTGTGGCTCCTTTTGGGACGTCTGTTTGTGGAAGGTACAGGCAAGGTCTGTCTAAGGATAAAATCTACACCCAGGAAGTAGAGGTTTTCAACTTTCTTGGTCAATACAATATAGATGTGAACCTTCACTAATCCACAGGGCATAGTTACTAACTATGCGCAGGGTCAGCACTGCTTCATGACATTCCCTTGTTTTGTACTTGAGGGTAACTACAGTAGCCTGCTAAGGTCAGGTCATAAAAAAGACAAGTGACATGTTATGTGTGTTGCCATAGGTGGAATGGTTGTCCTCATGTTATATTAGTGGATGATAACATGTTTTATCACAGCATGCGGTACGAGTATGTCCAAATGGCAAGAAAATGTAAGTTAATTGTTTTTTGTCCCACTATGCTTTGAATGAGATTTGGTAGATTGAGCCTGATGCATTTGGAACGTTATACCTTAGCACTTGAAATACATTAATTTTACTTCTTCCATTTTCTGATGGAACTGTTTTTGGTCCAGAAGGGTCAGTTTTTCACCGCTTGCGTGATCAGGAGAGGTTAGTCCTAAGAAAGGACAACTCACTAACTCACAGGGCAGCTCTGACACTAACAACAGTCCTTTTCACATCAGCAATTACCCAGATGGCTACATAAGATGACCTTGCGGCTTCGCCGCCAATACAAAAGCACTTGCACATGAAATCCCGCCAGCTACGCAGGCTACCTTAACTGAGAATTGCATTTAAGCAGTTATTGTTTTCTTTTAAGGAAGACAGTGCTGGTTTTGCAGAAGTGTTCTTGGAATGTTCACTTGAAATTGCCGAGGCACGAAACAGCTTAAGGAGCCATCCAGTTGCCTCAAACACCATGAGGAATATGTTAAGTAAAATGGAACCCCCAGAACCTGACAAGTTTCCTTGGGAACAGTACAGTCTTACTATAAAAGCTGAAGAAGAACTGGATGTTGAAATAATGTATGTATTAGTTTAAATGCATGTGAAAAATAAATATTGCACTGAAGAGATGGGGATTTGCCAGGTTACTTAGTCTATATTCTTCTGGGATGTGTGGTCTGTTATGGTTATTGGACAGAAAAAAGAATGAAACACAATTTCATTCTCAGTATTAATTGTCAAGAAGATATCAATGAATGAATCAGGCAATCATAAGCTTGAGCTTCTGAGGACAGTTCTACAGTTGTTCAGACTGAAACAAAAGGCAAATTTCTTTACTCAGTTTCTTTTTCTGTCGAATGAAATGTCAGTAGTAATAAATTATGAGTTACTAGGCAATGGCAAAGGTAATAAATACAGACATTATCTGATAGTTTGTGATGACCTTTTTGTTCATAGCTGTATTTATTTGAGTGAACTGTTTTGACATGACATGTCTGTTTGCTATTTGTGTGATAAAAAGGCTTACATCCTAAAACCTGATGACAGCTTTTTCTTAACATTAGGGAAAGTGTCGCCCGTCTTGCTACTGAAGTTCTAACGCACCCAATGCTTCAGGCTGTTGAAGACATTGAAGAGAAGGTTGGAAATAAATATCTAGTTGCAAGGTTGGATTAAACAGGACCTAAGCTTGCAAACTTGTTTGTTTGATCTGCTGTTTAACCTGTTTTCTCTGACATACACTTTTAGACTAAGGAACGTCTCACAGTCTTTTATCTGAATATGGCTTTAACACAATATATTTTACCAGCATGAATAAATATTGGATTGTGTAATAGCAAGTGCCAGGGAGGACCTTAAGTTCCTGAGGAGATAGAAGATAGCTGATATTTTCAGAGGGTGTTTTGTCAGAAAGAATGAATCTTCAGTCTAAATAGTTATTTGCCTTTCATTTTCTCTTGTTTTCTTTGTGACAGGAGAGGTCTAGAGCAGCTTGCATTACAAGTATAGTGCACCAGGCTGATCAAGTTCTTAGAAAGTATATAGCTAAGCTCATTTCTGAGGCAAAAGGTTAGTACACGTATATACTGACAGTCATGATAATAGTATTTCTTCTAAGTTTAGTTTTCTTAATACTGAACCATAGGTATAGAATGATATGATCTAACTTGAGGTTATTGAAAACGTTGGCACACTTTACAGGCCTATGGTACAATGTAATACAGTAGAACCCCGGTAACTTGAACTCGAATAACTTGAATTCCCGCTAACTCGAACCAAATCCCATTTTCCTTGAATTTGACCCCACTTTTCAGACATTTTAACTTGGTTAACTTGAACTCGGATAACTCAAATTCCCCGCTAACTCGATCTAAATTTCGTTTCCCTTGATAAAAGTTTACCCTGATAACTCAAATTCTGGTTCATGTAACTCACCAGGGATGTCATCCCATTAGCTTATCTTGTTGTGTAATCAGTAAAAACACTCAAAACTAACACCACAGCAATTTGATTTTAATTAGTGCAACCGAGCATTCACATATTTGACAATCATTAGTCATACTGGATGCGGTGCCTTTAGCAGTCACTGTATACTGAAGTGCTGAAAAATCAGCAAACTATCAATTATTAACTTGGCAAGTTGGATATTCAATCGACCCCGATAACTTGAACCCCCGCTAACTCGAACTTGTTCATTTCCCTTCAGATTTCGAGTTACTGGGATTCTACTATAGTGTTATAGGCATGCAATGCATGCAGAGGGTACGTAGCTGTATTCCTTGGCATGCGTTGCAGACCTATGATATTTGGTTACCTCTCAGTGGTGCAAAACATCGAGATTGTTCTGGACCAGATACCCTGAAGTGGTAAAGCACCTAAAAGTCACCTAGTGTTACAGGCACGCAATGCGTGCAGAAAGTTATGTTAGTCATTTGCATGCATTGCAGGCCTATGGAATTGCCTAATTGCATCATAAGATAACTGTAGCCCTTTGCTTGCAATGCATTCCTTTAGTACAACATTAAATAGTATAGCCAAAGGCTGAAAACACAGTCTTTGTAAACCTTTCAGGTTTACGCACACACGTTTCACTGGGAAACTCAGAAAACTGTGAACACCACAAATATTTGTAGAATGTTATTGTGAAGCAAGAAAAAAGCCAGCCAGGCACGAGAAAACAAAACTGCAAACAGCAGTGGTAACTAGTTTGACCTTTTGAGGTTTGCTCGCATGTCCTGAACATTATTGTGATTAGTCAGTACACAATTATCGACCTGTAAAAATCAAAACAAAGTGTTCACCGTTTTTTGACTCGCAGAGTAATTATTTGGCTTTTCTCAATAATGCAGGTAGCGGAAAAGCAAAGAAAGAACTTCAGTCTATAGCAAGCCAGTTGAACAGGGATAAAAAAGTCTTTCTGGAAAGCCTACACAATATCACGAGCAACTCTGAATGCAGCAGCAAAATGCACAGCAATAGTACAGATTCAACAGTAAACAAGACATTTGAAGGGGTTATTTCAACAAGTGACAGTTTTACTGAAAGACAACCAAACGAACATTCAAAGAAATCACCCTATTTGACTGTTGTTCACAATGACAGTGCCAGCGTCGGAGAAAATGATGTAAAGGGCTGTTTTGTGAACTTCATGGTCAAAGATGTACATTCTGCTACTTCCATATCACACCTATGTCTTCAATGTTTTCCAAATGTTGAGGACAAAGCAGAATTTAAGTCATTTGTAGAAGAACTGTTTAAGGGCACTGTTCATGTATAGGCACAAGTTAAAAATAAATTGAGATCAACAAAGCAATATGAAATTACGACATAAACAACATTGTCAAGTCATTTTAAAACTCTGTTTTAAAGAAAATGCTTTGTTTCCAAATGTTGAGGACAAAGCAGAATTTAAGTCATTTGTATAAGAACTGTTTAAGGGCACTGTTCACGTATAGGCACAAGTCAAAAATAAATTGAGATCAACAAAGCAATATGAAATTAAGATGTAAACAACATTGTCAAGTCATTTTAAAACTCTGTTTTAAAGAAAATGCTTTGTTTCCAAATGTTGAGGACAAAGCAGAATTTAAGTCATTTGTATAAGAACTGTTTAAGGGCACTGTTCACGTATAGGCACAAGTCAAAAATAAATTGAGATCAACAAAGCAATATGAAATTAAGATGTAAACAACATTGTCAAGTAATTTTAAAACTCTGTTTTAAAGAAAATGCTTTGCCCTTGTAGGTTTTATTAGTCATTGCAAAAACTGAACTCCTGCTAATAAAAAGACATTTCTCAGATCACACCTGTTTTTCTTGGTTTCTTATTTATACTCTGACAGCAACTTTTAAACAACAACATAACAATGCTTAGTTAGAAGTTAATAATTAATGCAAAATTTGTGCTAACCACAAACTGGGAGCCTTAGCAACAACTTTCTATAGTTAACAGTTTCATCCCCATAACCATTGTGATGTCAGTCACAGAACACTAAAAGTCAATGGATGTCGTTCTAACTTGCAAGTCTGACCCATCAAACTTAGAATTCTAACTTAAACTTTAAATTATTTTTTTGTTGAAAACCTGTATGAATAATCATTATTCAATAAATGCTATTGAGCAGACTTTTTCCTGCAGTGTTGCTTGTTTTCTGAGATTCTGCAAATTGTTCTTGGCTATATTATTTTCAAATCAGGTCCATCCTGAGCCTGCAATTTTAAGTACCCTTTCTTTTAAGGGATCGTTTTGCAACTTTGTCCAGCACACAAAACTTCAAATGGCAACTCCCCATTCTTTCAGACAAGTTTCGCAGGTTTTCATAAAATGAAAACTTTTCATTATGTGCCATGCATATAGGTGAGAGTAGGCCTTTAAAACAATGATAGCGGCAAAGACAAATGACAGTGTATGTGATAACTTGCGTTTGCAATTAAATATCTCATAATTTCTCCTCTGAAATATTACTTCACCCCGCCCAAAAATGAACACGTTGAACTGAACATCTGCCAAAGTGTTACCTGGGTTGATGCTCAGGTTTCTGGCAAATGAATAAGATTTTAAAGAATGGACTAACAGTTTTTTTTTCTTCTTTTTCTAAACTCAAATGATGGTGCACATCACATCAACACAACAGAGATGTTAGGGAAGGGGACAGGGTGGGGAGGTGGAGGGGGCAGCAATGACCCAGCATAACTTTCAGGCAGGTCTCAGCAAATAACTGGAATCCTAAGCCTGACTGTTTCTAAAGCGCCTGAAACAGAAGGAAAACAACAACATTAGAAATTGTTAAAAGTATGACTGCTTACTTTTTTCTCCAAGCAGAGGCGCCATGGAGAGAAAGGTCAGAATTGTGATCTAATGATAGTAATCATTTAATACCTTCTCGCATTTTCTAACATTTCTTTCTTTCTTTGACTGAGAAGTTTTTGCCTTTCATCTGGAAGGCGTGAAAATGTTATTGTCTGTGGTCTGGTTGGTGTTGTCTGGAAGAGAAGAGAATTGTCAGAGTCAAACAGAATGCTGGAATGTTGTTGCATATTTAGCAGTATCTCATGGCAAATGAATGTGTTGAACATTTTGTTTAGCAACAATTTCAGTTGTCCTTGTTGCACCATGGGACGCTTAAGGCCTCAAAGATATTAATAATATCGTACCACTCTTGTCTTCTTGGTCTATACTGAAGTTACAGATCCTCATTTCCCCTTTTGATTTATGGCCTTTGTTCTTGGGTCATAAATTGAAGGAGAAAAAGTGAGGATCTGTAACTTTCCATAATTATATAGTACCTTGAACTTGGTTGGTTTATTGGCAGTGCCAAGTTCTCTTTATTATAGAACCAAACCCATCAATACAGAGAATTAGTTATTTAATTTTAAAATAATCATTGTGCTTGGTACTGAAATTGTTGAAGATGCCACCCTACCTCACTAGAAAGTCCTGAAGAAGTACTTTGAACATCACTAGTTGATTTGGCCTCATTTCCTTCTTTCTCTGGTATATAACTAACTCTTCCCTCCAGAATGTTGGTAATGGTTGTGTCAACGCAGTGTGTACGGCCTTTGTTTACAAACAAAAAATTAAACTGAGGTTTACATTAATTGTTTTTCTTTTCATTTATAAGTACGAAATGAAACTAGTAGAAAACTGTTTGACAATAGACCCTTTGCATAAACAGTGCCAATATTTGAATAACAGTACTTATACATTCTAAGCCTCACATTAATGTGAAAAATCCTCTGTCTGAAAACAAAAGTACGAGGCCAAGGATGTACAGAGTATTGAAGTTATCCAAATTTAGGCACCATTTATACAAAGGGTCTATGGAGTTATGGTTCACCGAGAAATGAATAAGCCAAGAGGCATAGCCAACATGATGGTCTTTGGTATACTACGTACCCTACTTCCTCCTTGCAGACTAAATCATGACCCAACACATAAACAACACTCTTCAACCAAGTTTCTACTTAAAAATTTTGGATTCAAAGTTCCTGCTCTAACCAAATCCATCCAAGTTAACTTCGAGATGAGAAAATGTGTCTATTGCCTGGTAATCAATCTCACTGATGATTTAAAAAAAAACTTGGGAAAAGACCAAAAGGAAAACCTGAATGATTATTTACATGTATGTTTAAATGATTCACAGGGTTCCTCTTATTAGTCCCTTTGATCAAAACAGGACAAGACTGAGATAGATTGCAGACTGCCAACTTACTCAAGTCTCTTGCTATAGATGGAGAAGGAACTTGTGGTAGTACTTCCTTTACTTGCTGTACCATTTGCATGAGCCTTGTGTTGGGACTTGCACTGTCCTGATTGGAAGGGGTGCTACCATTTTGGACTGATCTAGTTTCATGAGCCTGAACCCTTGCTTGCGCTACAAAATAAAGATTACATATTAAGTGATATTGTCAGTAATAATCATAAATGGCTTTGTCCCATATTCTGTATTTTTCTAAAATCACTGACAATTATTGGCATAACAGTCAAACCTGACCTCTATTAAGAGGCCACCCTAAGGGAAAAGAGAGGTGGCCGTTTAATAAGGGTTTCTCAGGAATTAGCTAGCCTGCATCGCAGACAGAAATTTACCTGCAAATAACTGGCTGCAAATTAGTGCACAAATCCTTGTCTGAGACCCCCAATGAACCACTAGGATCTGAGTAGTTGTGTGTGATTGGTCTTTTCATAAAACGATTGTTTAATTGGCAATAAATCACTCTCATCGGGTATGAAGTGAACCTCCCACTATCTATCTATAACCAGAAACAATCCACGAGTGGAAATAATAAATGCACGCTAGCAAGGAGAAGTGGATTGCTGCTTTTGAAACAGTAAAATCTCAGTTCAAAGTGACCAATCTCCTCACTGATTATTCTCCCTACAGAAAAAGTGTTTTTTAATCTACCTACTGGTTTTGGGAAGCCCTTAATATTTCAATGCCTTCTGATCATTGCGAACATCACAAATAACAAACCCCATGGTTCAAGCGTTGTTGTTGTTATCTGGCTGTTGCGATCGCTGATGGAGGACCAAGTTCAGTACTCTGAGTCTCCAGCCAATTCGGGTATTCCAGCTGTTTCCATCACAAATGATGAAAACCCACAGATCATTCAGCAGGTTCTAAATGGAAACTACATTTTGGTGTTTAGTTTGCCTGAATGGTTTGTTGTGTTAAATTACATGGACTCCAACGGTTCATGACATTGGCATGTCTTCCCATTTTTTTTTTCTTTCTTTTTTTTTTTGCATTTCGGTCTCTCAACCTTGTTTTGCTTCACATTTTTTTTTGAAGGGCATTTTATGCTGTGTTATTATGAGGACTTTTAAGCAGAGTAGAGCCATTTGACCATTTGGCATACAATGTTATCTGTCACTTCGTAATTTTTAACACCTCTATAAATTTTTCACAATCATTTGTGGGGTCCACGGGAGTATTGGCAATAACCAGTTAGAATTAAGAAAGATTTCAAAAGCAACTTCCAGTGTTTGTTTTCTTCGTCAGAGGTCTAGAACAAGGATTTGTGTGCTACTTTGCAGATGCTAGTAGCCTGCGGTAGGTAGTGTCTGCAACACAGGCTAGAATTAGCATGAGGCTTATAGAAACATCAATTTATTCAAATATAAACTGGCTTCAAGGCAACATGGAATCACACTTGAAACTGACCTCAGGAAGGTTGAAACATTGCAGCGTTTTATCATTAGTTTTTAATACTAAGTTGATTTCTACAAACTTACACAATGTACAAGAACATGTTTTTATTAAATAAACAAGGAAGCATTCTCGAATCGAATTATTTTTTCTGAGTAATTCGACTTGAGAATGCTTCTTCATTTATTTCACTTTATCCAAGTCACCATTTCACTTATCATTTATGCTTTTAATAACTTTCTATGAAAAGAGAACAAATTAATCTTTACATCACCTCTTGAACAAAACCTGGAACAGAATTTGGACAAATTTTCAACGACAAGTGAAAAGGAAGTATATGGTAGTAAAAGTCATACCTGCTTGCTTTATTAATTCATTCACATCTTGAGCTGTAAAATTTGTGGCAGTCACTCCAAAAGCACTGGCCATGTGCTACAGAAATAATAAAAGAAAGTATTTGGATTTACTATTTAACATGATGAGAAGGTGTCATCACAAGAACCTGTTTGATTACTTAATATTAACTAGCTTTTTTACTCATATGTTTCTGAGAACACTCTTTCCCAAAGCCCTTCACTTATTGCAACCAATAAACTAATCAACCAGCCAACCAGCCAACCAACTATCCAACCAACTAATCAATCAATCAATCAATCAATCAATCAATCAATCAATCAATCAATCAATCAATCATGACAACCAATAAATCAACCAACCAACTAATCAATCAATCAACCAATAATTAAAATCAATCTGACTAGCAATCAATCTTAAGTACTAACAACCAGCCGACCAATCAACCAACTAATCAATCAATCAACCAATCAACTAATCAAGCAATCAACCAATAATTCAAATCAATCTGACTAGCCATCAATCCTAAGTACTAACAACCAACCGACCAATCAATCAACTAATCAATCAACCAATCAATCAATCAATAAATCGATCAAATCAATCAATCAAGACAATCAATCAATCCATGAAATCAATGTAACAATCAATATAACAGCCAACCAATCAACAAAACTGATCCATTGATCAAATCAGTCTAACAACCAACCAATCACTCAATCAATCTATCTATCAATCACAGACATGTAACTGACTAATTTGTAGCTTGCAAACTGATTTGAGGGTCCTTGAGGTTTTTGTTTTACTGACAAAGTCAACTATGATTTTGAAAATTAGTAAGAAACAGAAGTAATTATCTTAAATTATTAATATTGGATACCTACAAATAATACAGAGATAAGAAGCCTGAGGCAGGGTACATACACTACAGTCTAAAGGGAACATACATGTACCTTCTGTACATCACCACCAACATCATCTGACTTTGTTTCTATTGGAGGAAGTACCCTGCAAGTAACAGAAATGTATTTTGTGACAATATTTTGACAATAATTAAATAACACAATTTATCATTTATTTAACTATTTAAACAAAATAGAAACAATAAATTTTATCTGTTTCCACACCTGTAGCAAGTGATACATGAAGAAACATGAGGGGGAGTTTGTGAGGAAAAGAAATACACAGTCAAATTAAAATAAATTCCCACTTAAATTCCCACTTATTGTAACCTTAACGTGGTTTCTTTAAAGGATAATACCAGCAATAAAATGTCTCATTAATAGCCTGAAGGGGAATTCAAAGGGCATACCATAAAATTCTGAAAATAAGCCCCGGGCCTTATATTTTTCACAGGACCTTTTTGAGGGGCTTATTTTTGGAAGGGGCTTATACTCAGAAGGGCTTATTATAGGACGGAAATTTGCGTTTCAAAATTGGCTGGGCTTATAATTGGAGAGAAATTTGTGTCAAAATTTTTGAAGATGAAAGTTGAAGATACCAGCAAGAAAGAAGCTGTTGTGGGCCATATTCTGGAACCTCTGGCACAGATTTTAGGTCCCATGCTCAAAGATGGAACGATACATTCTATAACCGCAAAGATAACAAGTGAAAAGTGAGGAGCACCAGAGGGAGTTTGGGTTCAGGGTGGCGGGATCAAACTTCCTTTCAAATAGGCGCGAGTGGGAAGCAAATTGTGTAAAAGACAATAAACTTCAACACTTGTTCACCACATTGCTTTAGTGCACGGAATCATTCTTCTATGACTAAAAAAGGCTTCCTGATAATGGTGATTATGGGCGTTTTCCATTTACAAAAACTTTCGGAAAATTTCTATTGGGAATTTCCATTTGGGAAAAGCGCGTTCCATTTGTCACAAGTCCCATTCGTTCACAGGCCCCTCTCTGTCGCTTCTCTGAATCTCCCATGAATATTCAAAATGGAGGCCTTAGTAAACTGTTCTGCTATTTTCTCAAATAAATCTTTCTTCATTGCTTTCCCGCCAAACAAATGCTTATTATTGGCATATGTGGTTATGAGAAGTCTCACATCTACATCCTCCCATCTTTCTAGGTTTACAGTGGTAGAAACTTCACCTGTGAACGAAGAATTACAAAAGAACTCTTCAGAGCTGTTCATGCAATATTTTACGCGGGAAACGTGCACCGGCAAAAAAAGCTTCAAACAAGCAAGAATTTCTACCTACCGCTTTTATATGCAGCACCTTCGTGCTACAATAAATTTTCTAGATCTGGCGCTAGAACTTGGCAAGCAGAGCACTCGTAGTAGCCCTGAAAGTTTGTTTGCAAAAAGCTTTGAGAAAACTGACCCTGATCAGCCACCATTTTTGTTCAAACACGAGGGAGCTTAAAAGACCACGAAAGGCATGGAACTGGTGATAAAGACGAGAAATCTGTAAATGGAACATAAATTTTCCATTCGGAAGTTTCCACCGGGAAAATGGGACTACCTTTTCAGGAATTCCGTTTATTCCAGAAAATTTCCAGTGGAATGAACCAGAAAGTCGTGTTCCATTTACATCCCAACCAGAATTTCCAGAATTTTTTGGTAAATGGAAAACGCTCTATGTGTAGTTTGCTTTGGTTTGTATAATTGAGGATAATTTCCAAATACAAGCCCGCGGGGGCTTATATTCGGAGGGGCTTATTATAGGAGGTATTTTTGTGTTTCAGATTTGGGGTCTTCTACACCTGTATATGGAGGGGCTTATACATGGTGGGGCTTATTTTCAGAATTTTAAGGTATTGCTCAGTTTTCAGATATTATTTTCACACGCATACACATGTACACACTTTTACAGAATATCGTCCCATCAAATTTCATTCCAAATCATGAATGCAGATTAATTGCAAATGTCTCTGATCTGGCGGTGTTATGTGAGTACTAACCTGATATGATATAGTGTATATGGAACAAACATGGACCAGAACAAATCTTGCCACCAACCACTCTCTAAAACATGCTGCATGTACCAACAGAACAAAAAAAAAATCAACAGCTTTCTAATAAATTCTGTTAGCAGTTCGTATAGTGTGATTGTCCGGGTGAGGGTAGTTCTGAAAAGAACTGTTGTTGGTGTCTGATGTCAGTCATCAACAACAGTTCTTTTTAGAACTACCCTCACCCAAACGATCACACTATAGGAACTACTGATACTCCTGGATTCAAACCATTTACTAAATTCTGTTAGATTGACCAATCAGTGTGGAGCAGGAGGTAGAGTTGTCAAATAGATCTCCATGCATTAAACTCCACCTGCAGACATCTTAGTTAGATTTTGATTGCTCATGGTGAAGTGCACATCACTGTAGGTTGGGGTGAGTTTTGTTCACAGTCTTTGCTCTAAGGGTGTGAAAGGTGTGGTTGCCTAGTGGTCAGTGTGCTAGACTCCAGATTAACCAGTCTGAGTTCAAGCCCTGGCTTTGTTCATTACATTGCACATTCTCAGGCAAATCACTTCACTGTCAGAGCACCTCTCCCCATCCACCTGTATAAATAAACACTGGTAAATTTAATCCTGGGAGTTGCCCTGTAATGGACTAGCATGATCCCATCCAGGGAGAGTAAGAATACTGGTAGTCACTTAGTGCGGCTAGAGAAATTGGCATAAGCTTCAATGGCAGTTGTATGGACTGGCACATTTTGGCTGATGTAGACTTAACCTGACATTAACACTGCTTTCAAGGTGCATGTAACTTTAAATATCAAACAGGATCTCAGGTTCAGAAGAATCTTCCAAACCCCTGTCCAGCAATCAGCTATGCATTTAACATATTTGGCAATGCTCAAAAACCCTGAACTGCATTTATCTTAAAAACAAGAACAATTTGGAAACTCACAGGAGGTATCTGGACAATCAGAGGACGTCTCACTGAGATTAAAACCTGCAAGAATGACATACAATGATCACCATTAAACCATGCAACAAAAACTAGAATTTGTGAGAATTTGGTACTCAGAGAAATGAAAGAAATGGAATGGCAATAGATTGGGCATAATTATAATAATTGAGAAAGAACATGCACAACATCAGGTAAGAAGGTATGTTATGCCAGGTGGGAAAAGAAAGTGGGGATGGCCCAAAATAACCTGGAAAGAGCTGGCTTCAGCTCATCGTTCATGGCGTAAGGCCCAAAATTAGACATGACACAGGGCTGGATCACCTGAAGGAATACTGTGGAGGCGGCATTATGTGTCACATGGCAAGAAAAGTGCACATTATGAAGCCTCAATAAGTGGGTTATTTTTGAGAAATAACTTCAACTGATTCATAATACATCTCTGATACATCAGAAGCAAATTAAAAGCAGTTGTGGAAGACATATATTTAAGTTTCAACAGAAAAAGAAGACAGACCAACTCAACTAAAATGACTTACAGGCAATATAGTGCTGCTAAATTGAAAACACCATGGGCTGCAGTATAAACAAGAATATAACACCATTAACTGGAAGAATAGAATGCCTTCATGACACATCAGTATCCAACTTTTCCAACAATTACATGTAAATGATTATCAATGTCTGGAGCCTCCTTTTCCACAAATTTTCAGTGTATATTAAATTTTACCAAGTATATTTTAAAAGACAACAGGTTTCAAAGGCTTTAAACACACTTTATGTTTCTATTGAATGACTTTTCAGAACATACTTGAACTTCAGAAGGCCTCTCTTTCCATTAGTGATTTGTTCTTCTGGAAATGCTAGAAGAGGAACACCAGACCCTGAGTAATGATCAGAGAACAAAATCTAATCAGCATGGCTTATAAGTAAATAAAGTAATAAGTAACACTCTATGCAAATTACATGGCTGCACATAATTTATCAACCGAAGTTTTTCATTTATTTAGGTCTGGACATTCTTTTGGTAATAAACTTTTATTAATTAATTTAATTATTGATTTTCTTGTTTGAGTAAACAAATAGCATGGAGATACATGTACAATGTTTATGGTTTCAAAAATAAAGGCAGCTCTGTCGAGGAACAAAGTTCTGGTGCTAAAAATTCAAATTTAAAATTAGTCAATTATAATTTAATTTACCAAGTAAAGAGTTTAAAGTGCATGTTCCAATTGGCAGTTCCTGCTGAGTTAAATGCTCAGTAAATGCATATTGAAACCTGATCCATTTCCATTTCCATGTAGTATTAATTGAATCAGTGTTAGTTGTATTACATTTTGCAGAGCTTTACATTTTCATAAACATTTGCCACGAATTATAACTAACAATAACTATGTGTTTTCACACCTTGCAAGTATTCCTTGATCTTGCTATCTGTATTTTCTTTGTCTTTGTCATCACTTAAGTCTTCATATCCCAGGAGCCACTTAATGAGCCATGGACAATCACATCTACTGTATGGCTGAAATAACAGACATTGAGACTGCTCACTGTTGGTTAATCACCTTTAAAATACATGTAAGCTCTTAAAGATCATTGAAGACCTGCACTGGGATCGTTGAATTTATCTTTCAGGGTTCTTATCCAGATCCTCCCTGGAAGATCTTGTGGGATCTTGCAAGGTACTTCATGTCCCTGTCAAGTTCCTGGAAACTTAATATTGTTGAGAACCTCACAAGACCATTGAAGTCTCTGCAAAAATCCTTGAGGATCTTTGCAGGGACCTGAAATATATTTGCAAACAGCCTACAGAAACCTGTGTAGACTGCAAGTTGCTGTAAGATCCCTGAGCATCCCATGGGATCTCTCATAGATTTCCACCAGTGATACAACAACAAGCACTAAAGTAAAAGGTGTACTACTAGCGTTCAATATGTTAAATTTTATTATACCACTATTAATAAATGCTTTTTACCACAAAAGGTCAAGAGAACGGGCAAGATATATGAACTTGCACAGCTGCAGAGTCATATTTTGTCTTCATCATTTGCACATGACTTATGTGATCGGAACAATTTTTAGATGATGCAGGATGTATTTCAACAACTAGATGCTGAAATGCTAGAAAATGACAAAACAGTGGATTCCAAAATTATTGATAATAAAAACCTTTAGATATTAAATGGTTTAAAATGCAATATGCATGGTCATTTTGCTCATTATTTGTATTTCCTGAGCTCTGTTAAAAAACTATACAACTCACAAAAATATCTGCTTATACTCTAATCACCCTGAAACGATTATAAAATATTTTGTAACTAATCTTAATTAAGACAAACACAGCATCAGGGGCGGGCATTTCATTAATTGATACAGGATACAGTGAGCGTTTACATCATCACCATAGAGAAAATACAGATTGAAGTGAATAAACAATAACGCAAAGTTGAAAGAGATGCCTTCAAGTGGCTCTTGCATAACTCACAAAATCCTAAATAGCCTACTAGCCCCTTAGGGATTCATCATACCTGCAAGCATGCCTAAAGTACTTCTACAGTTGACACGAATCATACATAATGAACATACTCCAGTGTCATTAACGAAATGTTACGAAATATATGAGGTGTACAATATATTGTATGTAAACTATGCAATAATTAAATTTGCTTTCTGTAATTTAATCAATTTTTCTTCCAGTGCTATATGTTTACATGGCAAACAATAACATTTTAATAATAATTACATTCCGGCCTCAAGAGTCCTCATAGGCCCGATGAGGATGAGTGTGAATAATTACATTATTTTTCTATTAAATGAAACTGTTTAATAATAACTCATGGTAGGTCTTACCATAACACTGGGAAGAATAGTTTCAATGGCAACATTATCCAGAGATGTCACATGATTGCTGACAACAACCTAATATTTCACAAAACAAAAAGAAGAGTCATGTTAGGTATATTTGTCTCACATTTGACCTGACAAAAGAGTTTGTGTACAAGTAGCTCTTAGATTACCAAGATGCATGATGCACATGTATATGTATAACTGGTTGTTACGATAAGAGTTACGTCGCCACTATCCAGGAATTTTTTTGATTGAAAAAAATCATTATAATAAGTAAATGAGGTGAAGAGGGTTTTTGAAAGCAGTCAATTTTTTTGTCCAATTAATGAACCGAATTTCTTTACAGGTATTCACAACTGTATGTGTTAATAATAGGCAGTTAAAACTCAAATAATATATCTTCTGTGACAAACTGGTTCTTGTAACAATATTAATCATTTTTAATTTAAGAATATTACCGGTATGTGTACCTTATGCTGGCCTGTGATAAAATTTTCACAACCCTCTTGGGTGACTGCTATGCCTAGTATAGCAGAAGAGACTCTAAAAAGAATCCTACAACATGACCAGAAAACATTTAGATTTGATCTCATTAAATGACATTAAAAACTCACTGATTAATTTAAATTCACAAGTACACCCTTTTGCCATGAGAAAACATACTGATCACATAAATTAAATATTTAGAGATGGTGTCTAAACACATTTCCAAAACACTGAGAAGAGAGTTGAAAATAAGACGTCTGAACAGGAGTAATTTTGACAAACTTCAAGGTGTTTGGAAATGTGGTAAAACACTGTCTTGAGTGTTTGATATACCTTCTCTATCAAAACAGAAAGTTCTAACAAGAAATAGGAGAGGTACATGTAAATTCTTAGAAGTGATTCAGTCTATAGTTAATAAATAAGAGATAACCACACACCACTTCAGTGGCGATAACCTTTCTTTAAACTTGATGTATTATTATAGAGTTTAACAAAACAGCTCAGACAGTTATTTAGGCATTTTCACCTCCAAAATTATCCCACAGTTTGGTTTTCTAGTGAAATTTCAGCATGTTAAACTATCCGACAGCTAATTCCTAGCTACATTCTTATACGTATGGCCAATTAACATGAAAGGTTCAGATATTCTTTCAAGCTTGAAGAATTATTTTTATTAATAATATTTAAAATCTTATTGTGGAAGTGGAATGGGGTGTTGGCTACATGTTATATACATGGACATACCTACTATTTCTTACCTTCTCACAAAAGACTCTTTAGGTAAAATTGACAATATTAGAAATAGTTGAAGTGCAAAGAAGATTCTAAATATTACAAGGAAGAGACCGCATGGGATATACAGCAAGATGAGTAATAGTGCTCCACCATCTGGCAGCCTGGAAAAATTACAAACAAATTGCATAGCAGTTTAAAGGGCTACCTCGAAAATGTCATGCAGTATCAACAATTTTTTGTACTTTTCATAGAAACAAAAACAAAGAAACCTTGAGTTCTTAGATCAATTTGCCATGCTAAATTCAGTAAATATGCAAAGTTTCATAAGAATCTGTTACTGACACACAGAAAAATGGGGCCCCAACCTTGCCAATTTTAACAAAGAAATGTATGCCAGGGGGCATGCGCTTACCCCCTGGCATACATTTCTTTGTAAAAATTGCCAAGAGCGATCATGCAACACTGGATTATGACACAAGCATACATGCACTGACATTGGTAGCCCAGCTTGGCAAGCTATGTTATAAGCTTGATTAAAATGGAAGCAGGCTTTGTCACTAAGCAACTAGAAAGAATAGCTTGACTGCCTCTGGTTGTCACCGTACATGGGGTTGATAAGTTGTTCTGAATTGACTGTCAGCCAAAATACCCATTATTGCAACAGAACGTAACAAAGTTGCAGGGAAACGATCAGCCATTTAGACATTGTCCCAGTTTGTTCAAGGGACACTAACAAAACAACAGGTAACAAAATAGCCTGAATGGAGGACAAACCCTCTCTATATATGACTATGCTGTAAATTCCTTAGGTATAAAAGTCGTTATTACTATTTATCAGCCTTTTGAATCTCTATTTCAAAACGATCTACTATGTAAAAAATAGCGATAAATATTACCAAATTGTTTCGGAGCTACGTACGTAATAAATACTTCATGGGGATCTCACCTGTTTCGGTTTAAAAGGTCCGTAAGTCCTGAATTCAAAACCATTTTCTTTTACGATTAGCTGATGTAATAATGCTGACTAGTAATCTGCTGGGCAAAGCCCAGAAAATAATTAAATGTGAAGAAAATGCAGTAAAATCCGATTACCGAGATCTTGAGCAATATGGCCAGCGATATGAGCGTATCACAGTCAGCAGATTTACTTCTAAAAAGTGATTGGTTCATATAAGAACCCCTGTTCTTTCTCGGGATCTCACGCGATGGAAATCATTTACCATGTTTACATGTAACAAAGTTAAGATATTTGGATGATGAAAACTGGGCAAAGTGTTTCTTTTATGGATCAAGTTCGAGAAATTTCGTTTTACTCTTAAGGTCATTTCTCACATTTGCATCGCGCATCCTTACTGCGCATAATTTATGGCGTCATAAGCGCGCGCTTGTGCACGCGCATATTGAAAACATGACGGTTTTGCCTTGATATTGAGCTCTTTCAGTTGAAAAATGGCTCTAGCTCACAAACGAGCATGGGCACCCCAATTTTTTTTCCAGTCGTTGTAATCAACTAATCATAAGCTCTGCGTGAGAAAAGACTGATCTAATTTCTATTGCTGAAAATTGAATAAATAAGAAAAATAGCCGACTGACACTGTGGTCTTTTCTATTTTGCAGTCGGTAACCACGTCAAGAAATTTGGTTCAAATTTTTAATCAAGGATTTAGCTTTCTGTCTGAATCAAAATTAAACGCTTATTTGTGGTCCGACACAATGTATTGACGGTAGTTTAATGCATGTTCTTATGAGTCCGGGCTTACAAAGATGTTACAATTACTGGGAATGCGTTCTTATAATAAGCATTAAATAATGCAAAAATGGGGCATTTTCAATGCCTCACTGCTCCTTAATGAGCATGGGCACCCCTTTTTTATTTCAAAATTGAAGTTATCATATGACAAATATTCAGTAGACAAAGTTTGAACAAAAATCTATAGCTGGTTTTCACATGACGTCACTAAAATTCGAACTACAAAACTATTGATCTTTCTGAGATTTTACCTTAATGATGTATAAGAGCAGCTGAAAACTAATATTCACACAAATTTTCGCTTCGAATGGGTTCTTGGTTTTGTGATACACTACGCTTGAATTTTTAAGCTTTTTCGTGACGCGGCATTTACATGACGGCCTAGATAGCTTTCATGATGGTTAAAAAAGTGACTTATTTCGGGGAATTTGGCTATCTGAACAGTTGTTGTCTTAGAAAAAGTATTATTTTAATGTTTTAGAGTTCCTCGAGGGATAAATTCACGCTTTTGTAGCAAAACTCAGTGACAGATGTTTCTGTTGGTTTCCGTCCGCCATGTTGGTGCCCATACGGATGGGCACCAGCATGGCGTCTCCATACAAATCTCTATAAATTTGGGTAAAAAATTACTCCGCGTATCTCGCATAAGAAAAATTGCTGTGACCAGAATTTTGGCGAGAGTCTTTGCATATTTACCTTCTTTCATTTCCCAGATTCTGGACTTTATCTATTGACCGGTTTTGATTTTTATTTTGATCTATTTTGAATTGCGTGACACTGAAAACCAGCAACCAGCAAAGAAAGTATGGATATTAAATGCAAAAATAGTGAGTGGAACACTTCCTTCCAGTCGTTCGAATTCTTGGATGTTCGTTTCAAGAGCTCAAAGATGATCAGGATGATAATTATTTACCGCCCACCGTCATCTGTGCCTTTGTCAACATTTTATCATGAATTTTCTCTCCTGCTTGAGGAATTGGCCACAGCATCAGGCGAGCTTTTAATTGTCGGTGATTTTAATCTACATGTGGATTCTTCGCGTGATGTCAACGCATTGCATTTTTGTGACCTAATAGCATCTTTCGATCTGAAACAATGGGTGACTACGCCGACTCACACAAGTGGTCATATCTTGGATTTAATCATTACTAGAAATCAGTGTAAACTTATAGACAATGTTATGGTTCATGACCCTTTGATTTCTGATCATTACGCTATTTTTATGCATTTATTATTGCACAAACCACAATTTCCAACAAGAACTATTCACCACCGGAAGCTGCGTTCGATTGATTATGCTGAATTCAATGACACTATCATGAATTCGTCCTTGTTTGACGAATCACAGCGTGATTTGGATTCGTTAGTTGATTCCTATCATCGGGTCTTGAAGTCCACCCTTGATGTTTATGCCCCCGAAAGGACCCGTGAGGTAGTTCTTCGTCCTTGTGCGCCTTGGTATTCAACTGACATTAGTGTTCAAAAGAACATAAGGAGGAAGCTCGAACGTAACTGGCGACGTACAAGATTACCTGCAGATAGAGAACGGTATGTGTTTCAGAACAGTGTTGTTAATGACATGATTGCCTCCGCGAAGCACACATTTTATTCATCAGTGATCCAGGAAAACTCAGGGAACTCTGGACTTCTTTTTAAGACAATAGAGAAGCTTCTGCACTCCAATCCAGTCCAGCGTTATCCATCTGGGCCTAATAACTGTTCTCTGTCCGAATCATTCGTTGAATATTTTAGTGACAAAATTGTTAAAATCCGCAATGATCTTGACAAAGTTGATGGAACTCTGAATGACGGTCAAGTTACTTCATGCAATGCTGAGTCTGAAAGCTGTCTAGCTGGTCAGCTGCTAAGTGAATTTAAACTGGTCACTGAGGAGGTCGTATCTGGTTTTGTGAATCACCTGTGTTCAAAGTCCTGTACACTTGATCCAATTCCATCCTCAGTGTTCAAAGGGTGCCGTCATTATCTGCTTCCAATGATCACTCGTATAGTTAACTTGTCTCTTACAAGTGGCCAAGTACCTGATAGATTCAAGGTTGCCATGTTGAAGCCGTTGTTGAAAAAGAGTGGAGCTGATCATGAACTATTTTCGAACTTTCGTCCTGTCTCGAATTTATATTTTCTATCCAAAGTTACGGAGAAAGCAGTTGCAGCACAATTAATGGACCACCTTAATGATAATGAAGGCTTATTAGAAGAATTTCAGTCGGCATATAAATCTCATCACAGTACAGAGACTGCGCTTGTGAGAGTTCAAAATGATATTTTGAAGGCTATTGACAATAACAGATCGGTTATATTACTATTGCTCGATTTATCGGCTGCGTTTGATACTGTCGATCATTCGATTTTGTTATCTAGACTACAAAATCGCTTTGGTATTAGGAACACTGCTCTTAATTGGTTTCATTCGTATCTTCACTCACGCGAACAGTTTGTTTCTGTCAATGGAATTGAATCGTCAAAGAAGAATTTACCCTACGGGGTACCACAGGGTTCTGTACTGGGACCCTTGTTGTATTCCCTTTATACAAGTCCGCTGGGTGACATAGCCAGAAAGCATAGCATACCGTTTCATCTCTATGCAGATGACACACAGTTGTACTTGTCATTTACGTCCAATTGCCCTAATCATCTATCAAGCTCAAAGATGGCCGTAGAATTATGTGTTAAGGACATTAGGGACTGGATGCTGCGCAACAAACTTAAGTTAAATCGGGATAAGACTGAACTTTTGGTTATTAGTTCTAAATATCGTCCACGACCACCCCTCGACTATATACGAGTTGGTGATGAAGTAATCAAGTCTAGTAAACAGGCCAGGAATTTAGGAGTTGCATTCGATCAATGTTTGGATTTCAAAGAACACGTTAAAATAACCTGCAAGAGCGCATTTTTCCGCATTCGTAGTATAGCTAAAATTAGGCGATACCTATCCCAGAGTACTACTGAGACCATTGCTCACGCTTACATAACATCGCGTTTGGACTATTGTAACGCCCTACTGTACGGTCTCCCAAAGTATCTGATTAATAGACTTCAGCTTGTACAGAACTCAGCAGCTCGCCTTGTTACCTTGACTAGAAGGCAGGAACACATCACCCCAATACTAAGGAGCTTACATTGGTTGCCAGTTCATTTTAGGATTATTTTCAAAATATTGTTGTTAACTTACAAAGCTCTGAATGGACTGGCCCCTGATTACATTAGAGACCTACTGCGATTTAACATTTCTGGTCGGACACTACGATCTTCAAACAACAGGTTGCTTGATGAGCCTAGAGCAAATCTTAAAACGTATGGTGAAAGGGCTTTTTCCGTGGCGGCACCAAGGCTCTGGAATAAACTACCCCTCCAGATCAGACTTTCATCATCAGAGGCAGTTTTTAAGGCTAATCTTAAGACTTATCTTTTTAAGCGTGCATTTGATTTGTAGTTTTTACTTTTATTTGTAGCCTAATTGTATTATATAGCGTATTTAATTCTTAGGATTTTAACTTTTAGGATTTAGGATTTTAGGTTTTTAAAGAATTAGGGGTTTTAATTTTAAAGTATTGTAAAGCGCCATGGACAATTAGTGGAAAATGGCGCTATATAAATGTATATTTATTTATTTATTTATTTCAGGGGCGGGGGAGAACACTCTGCGACGCCTGGCACTTTTTTTGTGTTTCGATCATCCAACAAAAAGTGACGTCACATCCGGTAAAAAAGCGCGCTGAGCGGCAAAATAAAATTTGACTGCGACATAATCGTTCTCCCTGTAAGTAAAACAGCAATATTTCGCAATCGGCGGGATATTTCTAACGTTTTATTTGGCCATGATAAACAAAATTTTGTCTTCTTCCTCGCCATATCGTTTGTTTGAGAAACAGAACAATTATTTATTCAAAAAGACGCTGTTTTGAAGGCGTGTGTTTTTACGAAATGTCGTCGTTTCTTCGTAGCTGAATTCCACAGGAGTCATCGTTTACGTGGAAATAATGAATTCTAGGTAAGTTGCACTCAATTCAAATATCCTATTCTCTTAGGTAGGCATTACACTGAGAGAAAAGCGCAATGTCAGTTTTCTACCCGTGGGAGAACCTATTTAACAGAAGCCCATTTTTTGAAATTTACAATTGACAAACACTGGAGAGTAATGGAGAGCTGTTGATCGTATCACACTGTAAGGATCCACACACACAACGGGGCGGAACTTTCTTGCCAATCGACACTAACTCAAATTCTTGTTCTTGCTTGTGACTCAAACTGGCCTTATAAATTCTGTTACGATTTGTTAAGAACCTTAAACGAGATATCTTAACGTTTCCCTTGGTAATCCCTTAATAACGGTAAACGCTTCCTTTAACATGTACATAAGCAGGCCGTGAACTCCTTAAATTTAAACAAGAGGATATTTTTATGGACGATTCAGTAATCGGGGCATGTAGTGGTTTTTGTTTTTCAGTTATGATGTAATTTATTTTTCTTTTTCAACAGTGTTAAATGTCAGTGACACTATAAAGTTTCAATACACCCCCCCCCCCCGATCCTGTGAGGTCAAGCATTCACCTTAAGTTGCTTCGATTCCTTTCAATTGCCTTGTTTACAGACCAAGTTCCCTATCTTTTAATCCCTAACTATCAAATGTCTTTGCAACTTATTTTGAAAGGTTAGGCATTTTGCCCTATTTTCAGTCTGCTCTCTCTCTATAAGCTTACATCAAGACATTTCAGTTCCAGGGAATGAGAGAACCCTAGCAATTCTGACAATTCTCTCTCATAGAGTTCAATTATTTTAATTCATCACGCTTTCAAGTGCGATCTTAACAAACTGTTTGCAAACAGTAATGAAATATCGTGCCCCAACACCCAGCCATAAAAGGAAGTCTGGGAACAGGCAATAGCAACAATGACACTACCAGGCTGGTGAATGTTACAAGCTATTATGAACTCATGTCTGACAATGATGAGTGACCATGAAACATGGTGCGGTGAAACTGAACAACCAGACTGCAGCTGACATTACTAGTGTTAGTGTTGTGAAAGTGATTGCTAGCTAGTAGTGTCTGTGAACTTGGACCAGACCAGAAAAGAAAAGGTTCCATACTAGAAGTTGACTGAGAGTAACAAGTTTGTACTCAAAAACTGAAGCTACCTGATCAGACAGTTTTAAAGCCAGCTTCATCGCAACTTGTCAAGAGTTTCTGGATTGTGTATGTGGGAGGACTCCATGTAATGACATGTATCGGGAAGCTCTGCTCAAAAGTTTTCAGGCTTCAGATATAACTATTAAAGGTTAAGGGATTTCTGACAAGTTGAATTCAGGTGTATAATGAAAGGGTACGGAAATCTTTCGTTTAGGGATTTCCCTTCTTCTAATTCTAAAATGTTGTTGATAATCTCTCATTTACTCTCATGAGCCAGAATGAGGGGATTCTGATATATTGTTCAAAAAGATATTTTAAAACTACTTTCTAAGGGTTTAGAAAAGGGATACAGTATTAAGGGGTTGGACCTTGAGGTGGAGCTTCCCCATTTAAAACTATGTAGAATACCTCCCCCTCCCCCCCCCCCCCCCCCCTCCTTGTGTAACAAGGATGTTCAAATTGTTTTCTGGAAAAAAGCAAAAAACAAAACAGTGCCAATTTAAGAGATTGTGTGATTATCAATGTAAGTTCCCATTTGTGTTTTGAATTAAAATGGGCCTAACGTTATCCACAACAGTATAAAATAACCATACTTTGCAGCTTCAGAGAGACTCAAACTGATGATGAAAACAACTTTTATTTTTGCCCCTTCCTTTGTACCTTGTGATATTTTTAGGGAAATTCTCAAAATGTCTCTGCCCAAAGAAAATAAAAAATATAAATGAAAATCACTTTTTTTTTTATCTTGAAAATGATCTCTGAGACAAAAACGTTCTTTTTATGGCTAGTTATCTTACAATGTGTTGTGAAGAAACTGCTTATAACAAAATATAAATGTTCAACAAAAAAAATGAACAGAAAAAAAAAACAACAAACTTTTGCAGAGGAGCTCCTATATTCTTCAACTTACATGTAGGGTAATAGAATCTGTTTTTACACTTTCACACCAAAGAAAACACCACAGAAATGAGAATTATTGTTAGTGTCTGAGCTGCATATTTTTTGAATGGAAACATTTCCCATAAAATTTCTACATTATATTCGTGCCAGTTCAGGTATGACAACATACCAAATATATTTTGGAGAGAGGAGTACTTATAAAATTAATACAAACTGGTGTAGTTTAATTTTCCATTTAATTTTGGTACACCTCTTACAGAATGCAACTTTTGGTTAGGTTGCACTTCACTGTCAAGGAAGAAATCACACCAAGGTGGCTTTGCATCTTTATTATGATTTCCGTTATCAGTAAAAAACATCACACTTGGACAGGTCTCTTGATCATAAGGGTATTTGCTCATTTACCACCTATAAAAAACAAGATATAATGTATCATTTTTACCTGTGCTGTAAATTTTTCAATTGAAATCAGTTTGTTTTCACTTTTAGAGTGGTTTTTAAAAAGGATCACAAACACACCACCCACCCCTCAGTCCCTATTCCTACCCTACAACAGTACAGCCAGGATCCCATATCAACCCCCCAACATAAGTGATAATGCATCAGTCAATTCCAGCAGTGCCCATCCCCCCCCCCCCCCCCCGGGCAACCGTGGGGCATTTGCTCAAGTAGTCAGTCCCGGGGGTGGGGCATCCGCAATTTTATCGCGGCCCGGGGGCTGGGCATTTGCATACCTCGGGGCGACCCCCGGGCATTCGACACACATGTTTTGGAAAGTGCCATGGATGAGTTCATCAGAAAAGACGAGGCATTTGTCGAACAATGGCTTGTCCGTCAGGGACTAGAGAAACTTGTTTTTAAAGTTATGTTTTCTCAATTTTAGATATTTCTTCATTACTTGTAAGCATATAAATATAAGCGACAAGGTGAACTATATTTTGTTTATCACAAAACAATAACTGACATGAACACGACTATTTCGCATTTCACATTCAAAACTAGCCTAGCATTTTTTTAATTCATGAAAGTGGAGTTAAAATACTTAAGGTTTGCGAATTCAAATGATGCGATCTTGAAGAGAGATCTTGCGAGCTTAAAATGCAATGCATCATCATTTAAAATGTCTTGATTCTTCACAGAAAAAGTAGCGTGCGAATACAGGCGCCTATCATCGCTCGTGGCTGGGGGCACGTCCGCCACAATCCCAGCTATCCTCTAGCAAACTGTTGAAAACAAATATAAAGAAATAAATATAATCAGAATCAACTAACACGTACTGTTGTCCTTGAAGTCTTACCGTTGCATTAAAATACTGAACAGTTGACCGTTTTATTCACTGATTAATTAAAAAACTGCGGAGGTGTTGGAAGGCGACAATCCCGGGGGCGGGGCATTTGCCCTCTTTCTTCGTCCCCACCCCGGGGCATTTAGACAGCTAATGTTTCCCCACCCCGGGGAATTTGCCCATTTTTTAAAAAAAATGCTAATGCCCGGGGTTAGCCCGGGGGGGGGGGGGGGGGGGGGGGATGGGCACTGCTGGAATTGACTGATGCATAACTTACCATAATACTCCTATACTACAATACAATCTTTGTACAGACAGACCTAGATTCAAACATCAGATCTCTGACTTTTTGGTCCACTTCATCTCCACTAGGCCATGAAAGCAACCATTGCAAATGTCTTTATATTTGTTGGTCTAATTTATTGTTGCTCTCAGATTCCCCCTTCCCATTTGATGAAATTAAATTGGTTTAAAAAAATAAACTGGTTTAAACAAATTAAAGCAGAGGTAGAAATTGAGCCATAAAATTACTATAATTTTAGTATGAGGATATTGAAATATAACTATACTATTAATATCCATATGTTCTATTGTAAAGACAGTGTAACTACTCAAATTGACCTTCATTGTCAGAGACAAAAACCTAAAAACATCTAAACACAGGTCAGTGAGCATATTGCCAGTTTTGCTTTTGCCAACAACCATTCTGCCTCAAAAATATACAAGATAATGACAATAATAACAGAGCCAACGTCCGTCAATTCAATAACCACACCAAATTGCCCTCCAAATTCCTTTTGACACCATACAGTAAAATTTTGCCAACAGCATAAATTCAACTCAATGCTTTATTTAGTGCTTCTATCCTTAAATTTTTACCCCTTGAGTCAGAATTTTCAAGTGTATCACATAGAATTCCACAAAAGATTAAAAATGCTGTTTACCTTTTGCAAATATCTGCATCAGTTCCAAAGATATGTAGGTTTGAAAAATAGAAATATGTAAATGAGGTGACTGATGTTGTCATACACTTGACCCAATATTACATCAGGTTGGTAGGCTTATAGTTAGAACTACAGGAAACACACCTATGGCTATAAAAATTATATACAGCCTGTATTTTCCCATGGCAACTTGCTCTTTTCCAGTCCCCTCTAACCTGATTTCACTAATTCAGTGATTTTCAGCTTGAAAAACATTAAACGAGGCTATGACTTTGACCTTGCATGTTAATATGCTTCCTAGATCGTGCTGATGAGGCACTATTGGCAAATATCAAAATGGAAAGTCAAAGGTGGCCAGAAAAGCCTATAATCATCAGGGAAGGTTGAAACCCAGTATGTTGCCATGGTAACAAAACTGTTATGCTCATATTCTGGAGGACATCCGCAAATTTCATCATAATAGCACTTTAAAGCACTGTCCCTAGGAGCCCATGGTCCCTTGTATCTGGGATGGATGATCTAAACGGTAGGTGGGAGACTCCCAGAATATTGAGGAGAGTTGCTAGAATGATTGTATAATTATCTCTTTGCAGGAACTCATTAGACACTAACACTACTAACATGACTTAATTTGGACAATATATATTTTGTTTTTTGGATACATGTATACTGTTACTGGTCATACAAGAGGTACCTTGCTACTGAGTTAAGTCTTAATGTGTGTATTTTAAAGGAGAAGGTCACTCCAAAAAACATAAATTTTATGTCAACGCTAATGAAAACCTTACACTGAGGTTAGCCACTCACTGCCAGAGGCGCCAATGTATGCTTTCCGTTCAACCTTGTTGAGCTGCGTCGTTGCTGTACTTTGCGACGGCAATTAAACACGACAATTATTATTATTATTATTATTATTATTATTATTATTATAGAAGTTTCAGCGTCTGAAGTGCAGGTTTTCCTTATGAAGTTCACCTCCAAAGAAGCACCCAGGCCAAGTTTTCATGACATCATTCTGTCTGACAGATTTTGTCCTGACGGCTTGCGACAAGCCTTTTGACTACCACTCTGGGTTATGGCTGCTCTTGAGACATACTATTTTGAGCTAAACATGCTCTAAACTCCAAAATAATAGCATTGAAAATAGTGAAAAGGATAATCGCTTAGAAAAAAAATAGATTTTGCTGACCATGTGACAGATGCCAAGTCAGTTGCAGGTTCTTCTCCTTCCCACCAATTTCAAGTTGGATGGAATGAAGTCACTTAAACACAGCCTCAGGCTGCCAAGACAGTTGCAAAATGGTGGCCTCCGAAGTCGCTTCTTAATTTCGAGATGAATTTCCTAAGGATAGCAGGCACTTCAGAGGCTGAACCTTTGGTGAGTGGAAATGCTGAATATTCACTTGCTATAAGTGAAGACAAAAAGAGTAAGCTTTTTGGAGTGACCTTCTCCTTTAAACTGAAAACATGTGAGCTAAATGCAACAAAATGTATATTAAACTTGGGCCAGTTCAGTATGATTTATTACAAGGTTTAAATCAGCCACAAAAAAATTGTTAGCAACTGATATTACTTTTTGAAGGCTTCTGGAAGGGTTATACTTTTATAAAGCACCTGGCAGCAAGTACTATTTTGGTTTACTAAAGAAAGACTCTTGTTACTGCTTAAGGAAACTGTGTTTGGTACAGTAGGTGTCAAAATATTATGGCTTTGATGACATGATAATAGAGATATCAGCCTTGGTAATTTCAGGGATAGGGGATAACCAATCTCCAAATAATAGAGTTATGGGACTTCACTATCAAAGTGATGCCTGATGCTTATTATAAATTGTGTATATTACTCCTAAAATGTACGATCCAGAATTTTGTTTTGTGGGTAATAGCTCAAATTCATTTTCACCTCTGTGAGGTACAAATATTCTTAAAACAACCAACACTGACAATTTTAAATTACAATGGAACTCTGTTAATCCGGTTGCTGGGCCACAAATATCTGACCACATTAACAGTGTGATTAAAGGGGTTCTTTAAATAAGAAAATGACCGACTATCTGAGCCTTTGTTCAAGCCAGAATCAAGTGGCTGTAATAACAAGGTGGCTATGTGAATGGGGTGGCCAGAAGGCAGGGTTCCACTGTAGAGATGAACATATAAGATGATCCTCTCAAACACTTACCCATAAAGATTTTGGAAAGTATAGTTTGTATAATCAGTTAGACAACACACAACTTGGGCCCAGAGCTGACTAGAGATATTCCATTTTATATCCACACCCCCTTCCCCCAGCCGCACTCACTAAATAAGTCAATATTCACCACCTAACAGAAAAGATAAAAGTGCAGAAATAACTCTTTCATAGCCCCGTCTAAAGCTCGTGTCAACAGAGGAAGAGGGAGTGTGGAAATAAAATAGAATGGCCCTACTAGGGACCATTTATATGGTCTTGGGTACCCAAGACAACCCTTCTCCTGAGTTACCTTGGCCAAGCTAACTTTTCATTTATTTCTTTGAAAATTCAACCAACTGTTTACATTTAGGATCATGAACCTGTCTCGCCTGCGAGACAACAGGGGTGGGTGAGTTGTCTAGCCTTGGCTCACGTCACGCCTTGGCACCCTGACAGGCAGGACAACTTTTCTTTATATAAACACTTTGGCTTGGCTAACCGGGACAACTCTTCGCATGGCAAGTGTCACATGATGCCTAGATTTAGAATTTAAAGCAGAAATATCAATTTACAAAGAGAAAATTAACTCAGCAAAACCCACTGTGATTGAATGACTGAGGGAAACTCAAACAAAGAGGGATATTGCCCATTTGATTATTCAATAAGGGTTTTGAATAGTCATGCAGGGTCAAATTCAGCCAAATGCATGGGGAAATAAATGGCAAACAATCACTTTAAGATCACACCAAGCTAGAATTCTCAGCCCACCCACAATGGAGCAATCACAACTGAGCTTTGTGAATTATTTGATGCATGCATATGAGACAGCCATTTTTCATTCTTTCTTTACAAGATGGAAGGTAGATGCCATTTAAACATTGATCAAATAATGAACAAAGGTCCTGTTGCTACAGAGTTACATTGTATCCCCACCAAATTAACAGAAGATGAGGTGTTGTAAACAGGTCTTTGGAAGAACTAAAAAAGCTGTGAAAACAATCACCACTGGCCTGTGTTCCCACGGCATCTCTTGTTGAGTCAATTTGATATATAGAACATATCTTTAAAATCTCAAAATAGTCGAATTAACTAATTATGACTACCAAAATCTGTGATTCTCCCTACACTATTTATTAACAGAATAAAAATTTGATAAACTATTTACCACCATGGAAGCTGACACAGTTGCCCTAAACATAACTTTTGACGGCCTTTTGTTTATGGTCTTATCAATAATGATGAAAAAGTAGCTTCTTCTAAACAACATTACCCAATTCAAGACTAGAGTACAAAACCCATATCCTATTTAAGGCCAAAATGGCCAAAACTGATACCCTATCTATGACCAAAACGACTGAAAAACCATACCTTTTGGGGCCACACATACCCCTATAGTGCATATAAGGGAGTACCCCCCGCCCCGGGTCACATTAGGAGTGGGTACCTGTCAAAAGCGGAGGTAAAGTTAAGGGCTAAGGAGTTAACCCTATAAACAGGCCAAACCCCCTCTTTTGGAACTGCCCAAAGAAGTTGATCCCCAGGCCAGCATTGCAGTTCAGACAATACAGAGGAATGTACAATTGACCACTAGATATAATTTGAATTCTGTCCAGCATACATGTATATTTATGAAGAGCTTCACAGTACCCGGGGGGTACTCCCAGAAAATTTGGTGGGGGAGTGCTTCACCCCTTTGTTGATCTCTTCGGGGAAATCTGATATCCCCAAAGTTCGCCTCTAACTCTCAACATTGCTTATTTCTTACAGAGAAAAACCGTATTCAACAAGAGATACGGAAATAGGACACTAACCTTGAGTATACGCTTCAGCATGTCTTTTCCACCACACGCACGTGGATGCAGAGCTTCAACTGTGTTCACTTTCAGAAAAAAACGGTTTCTGTTAAATATGTTCCCGTTGTACACAGTGCAAACTATGGCTAGCAATACTTCATCCAGGTTGTTGTTAACGTTATAGGCTATTGCACTTAGTGTTATCACCGAATCACGAATGATAAGAACCAAAAGTCGGAACAACACCAGTTTTGAATATGTGTAAAATCCGCCATTCGATGACAGAAGGCTCTCCGTTATTTTCCTTCAAAACAATACTAAACTGTTCTCTTTTGCCAACAGTTTTGCTTCAAAAGTCGAAGAAATGTGCCTTTACGATATTTCTATCCTCAGTATGGAAGGACACGGACCTGATGGTTTGCAAATAGAAGAAAATCTTCCCCAATCGAAACGCCATTTTTTCGCTTTGTGAAACGAGCTGCGCGGCACCGTTTAAACCGGATGTGACGTCACTTTTTGTTGGATGATCCAGTACAAAAATTTCAGGAGTCTTCTGCCCCGCCCCTGATTTATTTAAAAGACTTACATGTAAAAGTCAGCAAAAATGAACAGAGAAGGACTAGGAACGAAATTATTTGCGCGTGCTCAGTTTGGGATTATAAAATTAAAATGGCGGACGAAGATGGCTTTTTCGCTTCGAAAAAAAAAAATCTACGTATGTCATCATTTATTCCAGCGGATTATTTTCGTCAAGAAAAGCGCATCAAGCAAGCTGTCAACGTGAGATGAAAGTATTCAGAATTAACTCCAACATGAGGTCACACGTCGCTGACCTCGAGTACAAGGATGCATGCAAAATAACTTTAATATTCATTCAGATCGGAATATAAATGAAGCTGATTGATTTGAATATTCCAAGGACCAGTGAATACAAACAACAGAAATTTGCCATAAAGGCCCATAGTAGGCGTGTTTACCAAGTCACATGTTAAAAGAAGTCATTGTTGTCGAAGCAAACCCAACAGGTTGGTTGAGAAATTATTCAATTTTTTTCTACAAAACATCTGAAAACATTTAACATTCGATGCAGGCTTCGCAGTTGTTACTTTCGCTTGCAATATCAACTCGCTGGACTTAAACTCAGCAGGGCCTTTATCTCTTTGGACTCTCTGTTTAAACAAAATAGGATTTGCGTGTCTTTTTAACGCGTCTATTTAATTCTCACCCGAGATAATTCAACGAGCAAGGTGGAGTTCCGTTAGCGTATAAGTTTACATGTGAATCAAATATAATTTCCTCGTGATCAGGTTGCACGTTCAAGTTTCAATACAACGAAGCTATAAATGTAGCTGAACGTCAATTTGGTCTCTAACCATCCTAATGACTTCTGTAACTTGATTTTCAGCATGTCGACTACTGTAACACCGAGAACCACCAAAACCCAAGTGGAAGCTTCGAAGCGATGGAGCGCTCCGCCGCGTTCACGGACGGTGGGGCGTGCAGTTCGATCTCCCGACGAAGTAGTCCGGGATGTTCGAGGCCTCAAGATGCGACAGAGAGTTTCCTTGGCCCTCGCTGATGATAACCTGAGAGGAGAGCTGGAAGACATTGTCTCGGCCCATAGTCAAAGCCCGATCAACGCGGACGCCTTCCGCACGTACCAAGACTTCTTGATCCCATCGGCATCGTTGTACGGTGGTGGGTTCCCAAGTTTGTCCGCCTCTGCTATAGCAGACATCAGAGGGGCCGATACACTGCACTACTCTAAGTTTGAAAGGCAACTACGTTGCAAGGTGGCTTCGGTGTATCGTCTCATGCAGATGTTTGGATGGGGAAAAGGAGTTTTTGATCGCGCTGCCTGCACGGTATGGGTTCATATTAAGTTAATATTTCAGGAAGTGTCGTGTTTTATTGTTAGCGATATCGATTACAGCACATCAGTGCAATCGCAAACTGCGGAAACAATTCTTTTAATTTTGTAACATTATTTTTGGGCTTTCGTTCAACGCCTTTATATATTTAACTTTCAAATTTCCTGTGAAATATGCATGCATGATTGCGTGTTCGGTAGGCACGGCGTAAAGTGAGATTATATTTCAGGAATTTATTTGCTCACGATACCTGTTGGTCAAGTTATTTGCCAAGTTGTTGATATTTATCACTGGCTTATTTAAAACCCCTTTCTTTTCTCATTGGTTCAAATGTGGATCCTGACAATATCAAAAATGAAATCATAATTTCCGCTCCACACGAGAAAGAAAAATAAAACCTCTGGCACCCAAGATATTGAGGTGTAGACTTTCTGTCTGAATACTATAGGCTCAGCCCTTGACTGGTTAATGTTTGTACTGCCAGTTCTGTTCATGCCATTAATTTATCATATCATTTATCAATGATGTCCAAAATATTAAAAATAATTCCATGTACTAAAAAAATAATTTGGAGGTCTGCCAAAACTGGATGAGGCTGTAGGCTCAGTCTAGTTTGGCATAATTTTGGAGGAATTATCAAATTTATTTGGATATTTACGTGCTGTTTATTTTTACAGTGCCCAGTGAATCTAAAATTTTGTCTGTTTGTATATGATATACTAGATTTTTCTACATAATTTGGAGTGAAGATATTTTGCCATTCTCCTTTCCAAACTGTTTCTCAGCTTTTAATTAGCTATTTAATGATTTTTTCCCCTTTGTTATATGGTCAGATAACGAAAGATCAAGGTCAAAAACAACCCTCAATTCAGTGTGCTTTTAAATCAAATTGCTACATCTGACAGTTCAGACAAATCCATGCAGATCAATGGCCAATAATATGCAAGGTCAAGAAAGGTTTTTTCTTAGAAGGCGGGCTGATACATCTCATTGTTATTGAGAAAATGCCAACCAAACACAAATCATCATTTGTTTATCTGCAGCTTAGGTGGAATCAAATGTTTTCTTTGTTTTCTAAGAAAATTCCAGAATGTTTTTTGAATCCTTTATCATATACAGCTTCTCTGATCCTTGCAGTACGTTAATTAAATAATTTTCAGAATTGTCTGCATTTAGCAAGAAGCATTAAAATTATGACCTGCAAACTGGCTTATTTTGATGCATTCAATTTACCTTTAATTTCCATACATATAGTGAACAGATCCTTTTACTTTTCACATTCCCTTGAAAAACCTACTGCAACTATTTCCATTTCACACTGTTACAAAAATTGCTCAAAGTTAAAAAAAAAAAATTACGCTTTTTAAGTCTGACCTTGTGTAATAAAATTTATTGGTAAATATGCAATGTTCCTGGGAAGGAGTCTGAATTAGCATAATTTCTCTGAGCTCATATATGAGAACTGAAATGTAATCAACTAAGAGAAAAATATTCTGTTTCAACTATGACCAAGCAAAACACAATTATTACAATATATTAGATGGCATTTTAACTTTTTTTCAAGCCTTTCTATAAGTTGCATAACAAGAGCAAATTTGGTTAACTGAAAATAATTTTTTTGTGTGTATGCAGAAGGTGTGGTATCCTTATGGTAAGTGGGTTAGACTTGAGTTTGAGTGACCTGGGTGTGGCCTAACTGTGTTCTTTGGTTCTTAAGGGAGATGCTTTATTCTCACAGTGCCTGTATTTTTGGGTGCTGGAAAGGAGGTGGGGAAGGCTGCGATAAACTAGCATCCCTTCAAGCATAGGGGACTCCCATATGAAAAGGTGGGGATGCTTGTCATCGCGCTTAGTGGTACAAATCAAGGATTGTGGTCTCACTTAGGGTGTTGATGACAAAATGTCACTGACTGTTTTTAGCTGTCAAAGTTTCTTTTAGGGGCACTCAAAAAAATAAAAGAAAAGGAAAGAAATGCTCTTATTTCCATTTCTACATGTAGCCTCGATTTCTGCTGGTCTCTCAAGTCGAGTCTCCTAGCGCGGGCTCCTTTCCTGAACAGCAGCTGGTAATTTAGCCTATTCCATTTTAAGTGGTATCTTTTAGGGGTCAAACTTTCTTGAGCCACACCCAGACTGGTCCCCTTTAGGGGGTTTAATTCACATTTTCTGACAAGCATCCCCAACCTTTTTATATGGGTGCCCCACCCCTCCCCCCAGGCCTTCAAGGGGAGTAGCAATTATAGCATTAGTCACAATAGACTCAGTTATAAGCTCTGATAATTTGAGCTGGTTGGCTGATAGTTGACTTAAGCTTTTTGTAGCATAGAGTTTTGATTAATTAATTAATTCATAAGGATATATTCTGTTCCGCTGTAAGTTTCCATTCTGTTTGTATCTTTATATTTGTGTGTGTGTGTGTGTAAGTGTGTTACCGACCGATAACTGTATAAATAATCTATGTAACTTAATGTCTGCCCATTGTTTTTAGCCCTTATGGTTATTTTGGGCAGGCAGTACTCTATACTAATTTAATGTTTATTGTAATTATTTTATAAATTGTGAGTACAAATAAATGGTTGTTGTTGTTGTTGTTGTTGTTGTTGTTGTTGTTGTTGTTGTTGTTGTTGTATTAATAAATTGAAACATTTTTTTCCAGGTCTGTGCATCTGAAAATGACAATGAAGAAAACCGCTATTTTGTTGCTCCTACTGGTTTGCTTTTCAATGAAGTGACAGCATCTTCAGTTTTGAAAGTTGACCACAAGGGAAATGTTGTCGAAACAGGAAACACCAACTTAGGAATCTCACAGTCAGCATTTGAACTTCATGCTACCATACACTCCACAAGGAAAGATGCAAAATGTGTCTTGTTCCTTTCAGCTGACTCTGTGAAAGCTGTAAGTATTGTTTTTTGACAAGCAAAACCAGTCAAGCATTCACGTGGCAATCAAGCATTCAAGCATAATTAATTCTCCCATTAATGATCAAAAACTCATATAAGCATATGGATTAAATCAATATCTGTCTTCATGTGATTAGTACATTACATGTATGCAAAATTATTTGACAGCTCGCTTGATAGGCCTGACATGTTGCTTCTTCAGTACTGTAATTTTTTAAATTATTGTTATTATAATTATTTTGGCTTTTAGGTTTCTGCGATAAAAGTAGGACTTGTGCCAATTTCTCAAGAAGGAATAGCAGTAAGTACAAAGAAGCTCTACAAAGGCCTTATGGAAGACCTTTGTGAGTTGGTGCTTAATGATCCTAAATAAAGAAGGGGATTTATTGGAAAGAGCATATTTCAAATCATGTACAGTCAAGGCATATACACTGTAAAAGAAATAATGAAAACTGTTAAATAATCTGGTTTCATGCAATGGGACATTTTTACAAAATAGTAGCTGTTATGTACAATGAACATTAGACTTAATGGTGGATGACAAATGTTAAAATGATAATAATGGATCATTTATTCATTAGATGTAATGCATAAAAAGCATAAAGTTACCTGGTTTTCTTGTTTATAAATTGTCATGATCTACCATCTATGGATTGGAGAGGTAGTAATTGAAACATTGAAGTTCCAGAGAGAGGCTTCAACGGAGAACTCAGTTTCTCAAATGGAAAAATTTTGTTTAATTTTCAACAGTCACATTTTGTAAAAACGAAAAATGCTTGCTACAGTTAGTCTTTGATCATCTTAATCACCACTCTGTAAATGTGGGTTCTTGTAGTGAAAATCCTTTTGTGCAACCTTGTGTAAGAAGAGTACAGTGTGCTGACATTGCGTTGTTATAATGATAGGTTGGAGAAGTTTCCTATCACACTTTTCCTGGGTTTACATTGGATGAAGAAGCCAGGGATTCCTTAATTAACAGCTTTGGACCATCAAGCAGGGTATGTCAGGGTCAATATGTCGGGGTCAATATGTGATGTCAAATCTTTGAATTATTTTGAGTGATCAGTTGTTCATTTTTGTTTCACAGAATTGATATAGAGTGGAACCCCGCGTTATGACCACCCTGTTAATATGGCCACCTGGTTTTTATGGCCAATTTATTCTGGCCAGAACAAAAGCTCAGTCAGTCATTTTCTTATTTAAAGAACCCATTTAATATGGCCACCCTGTTAATACAGCCAGATTTTTGTGGCCCACTGGTGACCAGATTAACGGGCTTCCACTGTATTGTTACAATGCAAATATTGAATATAATTATTTCCAACTGATCTGTCCTTATTAATATTTCAGGTGTTGATTTTAAGGAATTATGGTGCCATTTGTGTGGGAGAAACAATAGAAGAAACTACCTATCTTGCTTACCTACTTGTCACAGCTTGTGAACAACAGGTATGGGGCACATCAAGGGAACTAATGGTTATGCATTTTTGCAAAGTTAACATGCACTTAACAATTCAAGTCAGCAAAGAGATCAGATGTCTGCATGTAGGGCTTGCTATAGTAAGCATTATCTGTCCGTTCAAGATCTTGGCCCACCCAACACACCCACGATTACTTGTAAACAGGCAAGTTCACAACACCTGCCGAGGGACTCTGTCCCTTACACTTTTCAGATGTGATATGTATTCCTTAGTATCCCCTCTAGCCATTTACAAATGAGGATGCCAAGAATGAAGCTGTAAGAAATGGAAAGAACCCTTTTTCTGACTGATTTTTCCATAGCTCTCTGCGTTGAGTGTCGGGGTGGATGAACTGATAAAGATTGATGACGAAGCCAAGGAACAGATGGACAACGCATTTTATGGAGGTCTGGACGCTAATGAGAATCAACAGAAGATGGCTGAAGTGCACTTTGAGGCCTGGATGAGACTGCTAGATTCCAGGGTAATGGAAGTTCCTTTGAAGGAAGAACTCTGCATTCTTTTGGGAAATTTGTGCAAAAATATCCAAGTTGGAAAATGAAAAATGCTGCAAAAGTTGACATGTGCACTTCAGTTTCTAAGCTCTGTTCAGTTCTATGGCACTAAAAAAGTACAGCAAATGTTTCAGTTTCGGTATGAATTGTTTTGTAAGTGGAAAAAAGGAAGTTGTTGGTCACATTTCTATAGGATTACAGACAATCTATAGACCATATGAGGGAACTTTAAGCAGTTATAGAACCATTTGCTATAAAAGTGGTTTGTGTTTCTATGGAATGTTTTGTTCTAGACAGTCACTGATCCACTTGTGTTTCTAAAACACTAAAAAAACACAGAAAATATTTTCTACTTGCTAAAGAGTAGAACTCGTTCCCTACATTTGCATGTGTACAGATTAAATGATTAATATCACAATAAACTTTTGAACATTAGGTACCAAATGGAGTGATACATGTCATCGCATTGCTAAAAAAATGTCTCCATCCCACATAATGACTGATACTTTTAACAAATGCCGCCAAGGTGACATTTACTTTCTGCGCGTGTTTTCATATACCGATACTTGTGAATTTGTTCTTAAATTCAGGGCTGTAAGACGGGCTACAACTACCGCAACCCCGAAATCTTCAAAACGGAAGTCAAGGAACCAAAATCTCGCGAGGCTGCGCCAGCCAAGACGTCTAGTGCACGAACAGAGCTGACAATCTACCGTGACGCCAATATACGCCGCAGCGCTTCCCTTGGGCGAGGCAACACCTACAGGTAGGTGAATGTGAGGGATAGGCTTGCACCTCGTAAGCGTACTGACTATTGGTATAAGATGCTAGAATAGCAACATGTAATGAATATCTGTCCATTCTAACTCACGCAGAGATCCACCACGAAAGTTTGACCGTTTGTTCTGGAAATTTTGTCCATTCCATTAGGTTTCCAACGAAATTTCTGTGATATTTGTTGCTTCCATGTCATTGCTGAACCAAAACTGCAATAATCGCGAGTAGTCTCACGTGACTTTTTCCGCGCTTTTACGGTTGGCGGGATTTAACTTTGAGCTGATTGGTTCTTTAAGCTCTAACCAATCAGAGCAAACAAGTTATTTTTCAATCAATCAGGAACAAATCCAAAGCCCATCGTACTTGATTTTCGCGCGTTTTTCCGCGCAAAGGACGAGATGCATGTATTTGCTTTGAGTTCTAATTGGTTCATTTGGTTTCCTAGGAGTCGCCTCAAGTGGCTCAACTCACCTGTTAAGTCTACCGAGTACAGGCGAGAGCGGGAACTGGACAATTCTGAGCCCACACTCATTAAGGACAGGAAGCCAGAGAAAGAAAATAAAGACGATGAGGTAAACGACTAAGTGCGCAATTGAACTGCTGGAAGGAAGTCAGGATGACTCACCCCTGTATTGTGTTTAACCCTTCATACCCAAAATAAGTTGATTGTAGTCAAATGCCGCTCTGCCACTGGATTAGAGTGCGGCTTTATGCGCACAAAACTTGTCATGGCGTCCTACAAAAATTGTCATTTGTACATCGGGATTATGAGAGAACCACGTTTCCTTAAACCTGCGAACATTCGCAGGTTTTCGTCGCCCTAACTAATCCCAGAGCGAAGACTGTGTCTGCTCGCTGGCTAACAAAGCACTTTGTTATCCAATTGGAGTGCGTGTGCTATAGACATTGTATTTTCACATGAACACTCTCATTGGAGAACTTGACCTGTATTGTAGGAGATTAAGGGACTGTGCAATAATTACCTCGAGGGGGCGGGGGTTTGGAAAATTAGGGGGGGGGGGCATGGGAGAAAATGACAACAAGAGAGAGGGGGGTTGGATGTAAAGTTTAATACATACAGGGGGGGCATTACTTTCTCATTCCTTTTTGCAAACTGGAAAACTAGTGGAAGAGTTATTAGAGTTCACATATAAATACTAACATTGGAATAAAACTGACAAATTTATCAACTCTAAGGTGTTCTGATCTATGAACCGTTGTTTTCCTATCTGAAGAAAGGTCTCTGCAAGAGGTATGTTCCCAGTACAACGTGGACGAGAGTGTATGTAAAAGTTATGTACAGCACCTTTCGCTCCTCGATGCAAAAGCTAAAAAAAGACTAAGAGAAAGGAACCCTCTTCCGCTTATTTCTTGGACAATTGAAAAAGATGTAAAAGCGCTTACCAACAAGTAGCTGAAAATTTATCTAAAGCAAAAAGGTCTCAAGATAAGTGGAAGCAAGGCTGAATTGATTGATCGAGTTCTCAACCACGCACGCGGGAACCTTAGTGCTGTAGAAGACGAGGAATCTCCCAATTCATGCGAAGACGACACAAGCTCAGAGTCCAGTGATTCTGATGACTCTTCAAGTGACTCTTCGACATAGTTTTGGGGCATATTTCACCCATTTCCCAGACCCCACACCCCTCTTTCGAGGTAATTATTGCACAGTCCCTAAGTTGCTCAAAATACCTTGAGCTGCAGACACGTTATCTTCGAGGAAGATTTAAGTCTCTTTTTTTCTCTTGAAAAACAGGAAGTGTTTATCACCACGAAAGTCGTTTCAGTTAACCAGTCTGCGCCAGAACTGCCAACAGAGGAGGTCACGGAGGAAGTGGTGACGTACGTGCATGCGCAGGACAGGAACTTTTCTCCACAGGAGATCCAGTTGTTGATAGATGACTCCCGGGATAGCCTGGACGCTAGTGGAGAGCCCGTGGTGGTGGAGCTGGTACGAGAGCCGGTGGGTCTTGTGCGGAGGAAGTCTGGAAACAAGGTGAAGAAGCGACGAAGTTTTAGGGATAAGTTTGCCAAGAGGCTGAGCAGCGGACAGTAAAATAATTAAGTTGAAATCCCGTTGATCTAACCTTTTTCCACACTGAAGTATGTTGAGACTTTTGCAGTTCCCTGTATTTGCCTTTTAACTCCTGACATAAGGAATAGCAAGTTTGTTCCCAGTGTCTTTGTTCCTACCGGACATAGTGGGAATAGAGGGTCTGGGAACGAGGTTTGAAAGAAGCAGAAGCCAAAGTCCAGGATCGTCCGTCTGCGCATACATAACTTCAATCAACTAAAGAATGGTACTCGTGCGGTTTGTGAAGAAAGCTTAAATGAGAAACAGTGTTTTGACGTGACGGGATGTTTTTTCGGATTTAATTGAGTTTACTCTTGCGAGCGCTTACGAATGATCCCTGTCTTTTTCTGCCAGTTCCTAGGGAGAGGGGAAATTTTAGAATTTAAATATTGAGGGATACGTTTTCTAAAGGGGGAAAGTCACACCTTTTTACATGCAAGCAGAACTGCGCTCGCATTCGCGCAAGATCAGTCTTTACACACTCGTTACACGCATACTCTGAAGTACACGCGCGCTTGAACGGCATACACGCTCGCTTAAAGGGCTTTCATTGCCCGCTTATCAACTACGTTGCGTACGTTTCCTTTTTATAAATACCACAGCCTATGATCGCATGTGTAACGGGTGAAAACAATCACAGGTACGTTAATTAGCTGCTTTTTAAATTATATTCCTAATGTATAAGCGTGCTTTTTCTCAGAAATATACTTTTACCCTTTTATAAAGTGTTGTTACAGAGCACCTTGGGTTCACACGTTTTTATATTAGCAGTGGCATTTTAACTTTGGTAGAACAGAAATGTTTTGAATTAAAGGGTTATCGTTGCTCAAGTTCTAAGCAAAGTCGTAGTGCTCATTAAAATAATGAAACGGAACTGTTTTGTAAAATGAAAGCGAATCCGCGCTTGTATTTGTTGACTAAGTTGCTTTAGAATCGAAACTTTTGGAAAATGTGCATCTGCTGGGACAATTGTTGAAAACCATTCATTTTACCCACATTTGGTTTTAAATTTTTATGACGCAATACCAAGAGAGGTATAGTAGGAATTCCCATGTAATTCGTCCCTGCTAACCGAAGCCGTTTTGTAAACCCGTTTACTCTTAGCTTCGAACGTTAAATCTCTTTAAATTTAGGTAAGAATTTCGAGTAGGATGTTAGGAACTTGAAGGATGTATTCATATCAGAAAATGGGTTGTAACCTGAAACCAAATTCCTCTAAGAAGAGTATAGGAAATAAGTGGAAAACTTTTAGGAGAGTTTTACTGTTGACCAGGAAGTCTGGTGGTCGAATCTGTGTCGAAATCACTTCTTTGCATATTATTATCTTACTTTGAAGTATTTGTTAACTCAGTTAATCGCAAATATAGTTATCATTTAACTCCATTTTGAGCAGTTTTCGCGTGGCTTTCGTGAACTGAAACTCATCAAAAACCATTTTCCTTGGTGATGAGACAAATCAACTTAGAGTAGTTTTGATCAGCCCAACTCACGAGTCGATTTGGTGTTGAATCGTATGGACGCTTGCCCCTAGCATCCGGATTGCGACACTCTACAAACGATTTTTGACGAATCGTGGAGCTCGTAAAACGCAGTTATACAGCCGAAAGCACATTGAAGAACTGCTCAGAAAGCGTTCATTGAAGTCAAGTTTTATGTTACTAATAAGTGACAGGACCATGATTTATTTAAGTAATATAATTACTTGCAAATTGGTCGTTGAAGTTATTTGCGTGTCGTGAGCAATTTTAAACGACTATAATAATTGTAGTATTTTATTTGTACGGCCGTCCAAGGCAAGTTTTAAATTAACTTAATTGAACTGTACTGTAATGCTATTTAAAAGTAATGATGTCAAGTTGGTCTTTGAGTAGGAACATGAAATGTAAAACGGTACAATAAAGGTTGTAAAAAAAGAAGCGATGTACTTGTATATGTTTCTCTGGCATTTACCTTCCCTTCTCCATAATCCGAATTTGAAATTTTGAAAAAATTCTAGGTATAGTTTTGTGTAGTTTTTGTTTCACCCAGACAGAAAAATTCCATAGGCAACCTCCGGGAATTTAGAAGATGCGCGAATGCACGCAGGAGTGGCCTGAGGGAATGCCCTCTTTTTCAGGGCTTGGAACAAACGCGCACAGTTGCTCTCCCTCAGTTAAGTGTATTGCAAGCCAATTTCATTGCGTGTGTTAATAAGAGAAGCAATGATTCAAACACTCGTATACCTTAGACTTTTGCGTAGATCTTTCTTTCACGTATCGTTCAACGGCGAAAGTTTAACCCTTGAAAGTTAATCCACAGAAGGGAACAAGAGGTGACAACAGTGGCGACAACCGGTGAAAATTCCATATTGTTTTTACACCGTGTTATCGGCAATAAAACATAATTTTTGGACTGGACGCTTTTGTACTTTTCTCAGTTTTGCTGCGTGATGCATGGAATATCGCGAAAATTTGACTGGCTATTTGAAAGATTTTTATCGAAAATAAAAAGCAACCGATGTACTTTCGCATTCAACTGCTGCGCATTCATCGCACCCTAACGATTGCATGCATGGTCGACAGAATTTTTGTCGGCGTTGGTAACACATAACAGTTAACTAAGTAAATTAATTAACTCTAATTAACGTATTACAAGAAATAAAGGCACAGTGTAACTACTTTACGTTTTAACTTGGTCTAGTCTAATTGACGATCTATTAACTTCGTTCAGTCTATAATAACACATGATTTTGCCCCTCGTTCAGATACATTTGAACACCGCTATCTAGAACTCTTAAAGGGAAACTAAAAATAGTGCGAGATGCCGGGGGTTCGAGACTCGCGGGGTACTCTCGTACCTTATTTAAGGCCAAAATCTGCCATTCTCCCTACCCTATTTATGACCTGACCAAAATTCGATACCCTGTTTATGACCTGACCCTTAAATCAATACCCTGTTTCAGATCCGTTCCCTAGTTCAGACCAATATTAAAGGCGATGTTTATATGCTATTTTTATGCAGGATAGCTTCTTCTAAACGAACATACCCAATTCAAGAGTACAGCGCAAAAACCACACCCTATTTGAGACAAAAATGGCCAGAATCGATGCCCTATTTTTGACTAAAACTGCTGAAAAACCATACCTTTTGGGCCGAACATACCTATATGGATAGTAAGTGACTGAAAAAGTGTATCCAAGGAAAAATGATTTGAGTTCTATAGATAGGGAGGCTCCACTGCTTATTAAACGGATTACTGGATTAGTGGGCATCTCAAAAAGGAAACAAATAATTGATGTAATTAACTCCAGAACTCGAGAAGGTGTGGTCCAAATGTAACGGTTCACTTGATTGGTTTAAGACTTGACCAATCAGGTGGATGTTTAAAATACTGAATCTTTTTGCCTTGTCGCAAGATGATCAAAAACACCGAAAAAACTGCAATTGTATTTAGCGTAATTTCCTGGTTATTTATTAAGCATTTGGTTCTTTGACAACATGCGACAAGATGTGAAACGAAACGTACTATTTTTCACAAAGTACCAAGATAGATCAATAATGTTTTGCTTACAAGAACAGTTTCTCGACTAAAATTTTGCATTGCTTAGCCAGAAAATTGCGAGTCGAACCTATCAGTCAGGGAGTGTCAACCAATCAAATCACTCTCTCATTCTTTCAGAATCGCATTAAAGGTTACCGACGCGACTAAATATTTGCATGTGAATTCAACATTTTCACTTATCCCATCTTGTCCCATTTAAGAGGAGCTAGCCGGCTCTAAGTGCATTGCTTCGATATTTTGGAGCCCGAGGGCAAAGTGTGTCCTTCGACAAAAAGTTTCCAATTTCATTTTTCCTAGTAAGATTCAAGGCATCGTTTCCCTTCGTTGCTCGACTGTTGTGGTATGGATAGTCCAACCTTACAAGGCCTCAGTTTCATATCGATGGCTTCAAATAACAACCCTCTGCCAAGAGCGATTTTCAGTCCTGTTCCTTGCGGTTCTCTTTGGGGAGGCTCGGATGTTACTGAAGGTGAATGTGGTCCTCAACAAATCTTACACTCAGCAGACAACCAACTGAATCAAAGTGAAAGCGCAGATATCAGGTAAGAAAAGGGAAAGTTTCCGAAACAATGATAGCAAGAAAAACAGACTAAACGCATCGTTTGGAAATATCTGCGCCATTTTTTTCCGAGACGGACGAACCAACTGCATCTGTGATCCGACTTGCCTTTTTTTCGTTCCTACTATGAAATGTTGAAACCATCTTTTTCGAAATTAGGCATTTTATTTAATTTTGGCATTTATCTGAAAAAATGTAGAATTCCTTCTTTTTTGGCGTCGTCGACTTTAAAGATTTCAGGGCTGGTGGGTATATAGCTCGTTAAACCGCACAGAACTCATAAATGAACTTCGTTACTTTTTTTCGTCGTTGGTAACGCAAAAAAAATAAATACTATTTCTCAATTGATTAATGCTCTAAAAAGGAGAAACGGTCCTGATTTTATTTAATTTTTAAGTCGATTTCGCAAAGCAAAAAAAAAAAAAAAAAAAACACCCGGGCGATTCAAGAAGGTTCGCAATGTATATTGAAACTATTCAAACACAAGAAATTACTCAGGTATTTTCTCCCTTTAAAAATTTTGCTGTTAAGAAATAGTATGTTAAGAAATATCATGCTTGCTTGAGTTAATTCCTGAATGATTCATTTCTCTGGCATCCCCTTAGAGTTTATTTCATAAAATCGGGCTACATCTTGGTTTCTGTTGTTTTTCTCAAGGATTTGGCTGGTTGAAAACCCAAATCAAAAAAGCACAATTTGCCAGTCGTACTTTTCTAATGAGATCGCAACACGGTTCCCAACGAAATATTGAGTAAAGATGACGCGAATCAGGCGAGAAAAGAAAACGAAACGCCGTATTTCAGAGTCAGAAGTTAACAAGCAATGGTTAATTTAACATAGCATCTAGCGATTTCTTTCTTTTATTTCACTCGATCGTTCTACTGAAACTGATACGTTCAGAAAAACTGATCGTGACTTGGCTTATTGCTTTGTTCTTTTCGTGTTGCGAAATCAAGATCTTCTTCCCGCGGCAACATCCCAAAGCCGTGACGAGCGCTATTTTGGTTGCAAGTGAAGTATTGATCCCCTGTATGTTCGACCTTTACAGATTGGGGGATAGTCGAACCTTACAAGATCTCAGTTACATATCGATGGCTTCAAGAAATGGTTTTTGCCCTTTAAAGTGAATTGCGTCCCGGTGAAAGAACAAATGTTGAGAGGAGAACTGAATGCATGACTCTGACGTGCTCTTTAAAAACATAACCAGTACATTGTGTAACTGTGCGCTCTTTTTCTCAGGCAAATCTTTAGTCGTTATCTTCTCTAAGCGAGCGCGAAGTGCGCGTAACGGGACCTGGTAACGAGTTGTTTGTTGATGACGTCAGGCAAATTTCGCACCAAAGAGAGTGAGCAACCTCGATATCAGGCTCTCTCCTTTGCCTCCTTTGTCATAACGACAAGGGTGGCAAAGGAGAGATTGCCTGGGAACAAGATTGATCGAGCGAGCTGGAAAGGAACGCCTGGGTACTAAGCTGATATTTTTCCTCTCATTCTGTTTCCCAGTCCTCTCTCTCAAGGGCAACCGCCGGTGTCAGACGACCCTGCAGATGCCTGGTTCAATGCAGCGGGGATCCTCTTGTCCCTTAAACACGCGGCCGCTGAGAGGAGCGCTAGAATGGGGAACCCAGTGGAAATCTCGCAGTGGAACCCTTCTACAAGTGAACCTACCATTGTGCAACCACAGGTTTGTAATTATCAACAGTTGTAAGCTTTTATAACGTTCTTTTTTTCCTCCGGTATAGAGAGTTTCCCTCGCGTGGCCAGCTACCATGTAAATTTATTATAACAAAAGAAAGTGTTTACAAAAGAAGAGTGTCCAACTCCTACAGGATTGGTTTGTTACACCAACATGGCTGGCGTTTCATTGTTTTGTGACACCAATATGGCTGGCATGACGTCATGTGAAGACACTTCATACATTATCGCTGAACATCAAAGTCAGAAGCCAATAGCATTTAAGTACTTGATAACGATGCACAAATCAGATTGGGTTGCAACATGACATACTCTCATTTAGTCATGCTGTTATGACAACAAGAAAAATAAGCTGGCGCAGCTTTTTGATTGGATGAAAGACTTTATAAATCAACACTCGTTCTCTCGACAGATAGGTCTTGAATTTTCACCTAATTCTCTCCAGTCCATCAGGACCAGCGTCAAAAGTTTAGTTTATTTGTAAGAAGAAAACGAATAAGTTATAAATAAAATTTACGCCAAACTTATGTACAAGGGTCAGATTAAAACAAGCTATCAATGAAATATAACGATAACAAAATTGCGGCACAAAAAAGACTAACTTTAATAGAGACCTTGTTTCAATTTAAACTACAAAATTCTCCTTACCGATTGTCGCACATCCCTATCCATGTAAGTTTTCATAATTTGGAGACAGCACGTATCACAAGTATTCAGTTGGTGATTTGAATTCTGAATTTGAGTCTACTTTCCTTACGAACTTTACCTTTCTGCAAGTCGATGTGTTGATTACAAATTAGGAATTTAACGCTGAACACTTTTGAAAATTCGATGGCAAACGGTAAAAGCTTTACTATTTTTGTTTTTGACGTTTTTTTTCTCCCCTTCTTTAGACCACAAATGTTGATGCTGCAGCTTTCCTGTCCAATGCAATACCTAACCCGGATGACCCAGAATGTCCTCAGGATTTCTATTCAGGGCCCATATTCCAAGAAGAGACAGTCCAATCCCAAAATGACAGTTCGGATGAGCCTGGGACAAAAGCAAACAAGTGCCGCCTTTGTGACAAGGTGTACGCCCGCCCTTCCACCTTACGCACACACATGCGCACTCACTCAGGAGAGAAGCCATACCAGTGTCACATCTGTATGAAGTCATTCTCTCAGGATGCCAATCTAACAGCCCATCTGCGAATCCACTCGGGCGAAAAGCCATTTAAATGTTTGGTGTGCGATCGAAGGTACGGTAAAGCAGGTCCGCAGGGCCTACACTCTCTGTTGCAGTTAACTTTTTGTGCTTCTGTTGTTTTGGTATAGAAATATAAGGGGTCTCGTTATAATTAAACGTTTATGATACGTGTATATAGGGACGATATATTGACGTATTTCAAAGTACATCTAAATTTATAATCCATCAAATATTCTTTCCCCCCCCCCCCTCCCCCCATCCCCGCGGTTCAAAACTGCGCGTGTTGCGAAATATACTGGAAGTATAATTAACGCAATTGCCTTCATTTGGCGCAAAAAAAAGGTCGAAAATGTTTCCTTGGACATTATCGGTCGGAAGTTTGTTCGCTTCTCGGAACAGATAATGTCCGCGTGGACAAATATACGAGCACATTTTCGCGTAAAACAGAGGCTATTGTTTATGACGGTTATTATGAGTCTGTTTATCTAGACAACGCACTCTTGTTTTGTCCAAGCTTGTTCCCAATATGAACACAAAACTTTACATTATCACTTTGTTTTATCTCTATAGGTTCGCTCAGTCCTCCTCAGTTACTACGCACATGCGCACTCACACTGGTGAGCGGCCTTACCGATGCAAGATGTGCGCCCGTGGATTTGCAGACAGCTCCACGCTGACCAAACACTTGCGGACTCACACTGGCGAGAAGCCATACAAGTGCAAGATATGTCAGCTGAAGTTCTCACAGTCGGGGAATTTGAATCGACACATGCGCGTGCACGAACACGGCAGCGCGTGAGAAACTGCGCTACTAAATTAAGAGTAGAGCCTGGTAACAGACTGTTCAGCTCTTTTAAAATGATTCTAAAATTGCAATATTTGTCATTATGACATAAATTTTGAAGGAAATATATTATTATCATTCATAATCATCAGTGTACGAAATGCTTGAGAAATTTTACTTATTGATCATGCAGGATAACTGAATCAGCTTCTAATAAAGATTTTTTAATTGTCACTGTTTTGATTATATTAGTTCTTTTGTTAATTGTTTTGCTGAATTCACGTTGCTGGATTGCAGAGGACGGCTACGAAACATACAAAGATCTACAATGCACGTTCATAGCCATTCTCCTGCTCATTAAATAAACCGTTAGTTTGGTCACGTTCTTGTTGCCGCAGTCGTCGTGGTTTTCGTTAAGTACTCTCTGTTTCAATCGTTGTATGACCAGTCGTTTATTACCTAAGATTGCATGACTCTGCAACAGCTTTTTTAAATAGTTTGTTGTAGAGTTGACTTTTTAGTTCCCTCATTTGACACGTTTGTTTCTGCGCCTTTAGCAGTGTTAAAGATCATTGCTTTTGTATGGTTATCGCAAGTTACTAATAAGAAATATTATCCGTTTCAGGGTCCCTTTCATTTTCTTTTTGTGGTTTTCTCTCAGGTAATTAACTTTTCCTTATTCTATATAAGAAGGAAACGTAAAACTAAGTATGGCAATATTATATGTAACTATTAATCTTGTCACTAGTTTTCTGATGACTTTTGCCAAACCAAAAAGTAAAAATAAAGTCACTTAATTTCTGAGGGAACTATTCTTCTCCGTCGACGGTGAGTGACGGAAACATCAAAATAATGACTTATTTACTTACCACTGGCAAGGCAGGTTAAAACCATCACCTAGAGAATTTAGACCAATGACGTAAAACCACTGAACCGTTCTGGGAGACCCCCTTTAAGCCGAGGAGCTTTTTAGTTTGAATTTCGTACCTTAATCCGCCGACCTAACATCTGCAAGATTTTGAGTTGGTTAAAACAAACTGTAAGTTTTTCAAAAAAAAAAAAAAAAAAAAAAAAAAAAGGTTCAATATGGAAATACAGAGGGATCGATACGAAGGCTCAAATTCTCCGATTGGGACTCACTACGAATTATAAAACTCAGCAAGTAGCAGTATAGATTGGTTTCTACTTAGAGATGAAAGCTATCTTGATGTTACTCCATCAGCGTCCCCTCTTCCCAGTTGTTCACAGTCACTTGTTTGCTCATCCTCTCATAGGGTCGATTACCAGTCGCTGCTCGGGAAAGGAGTCCACACTGCTTCTTCTTCCTTTTCGGGGAGGGAGATGGATCAGACTCGAGAGAGCGGCGGAAATCGAGCCTAATGCTCTGACGGATCCTACAATAAGAGGAGATAATCTGTGGAAAAACTACCCCTTTCCTGTTTTTGATTTTCTCTTACCATTGTTTAATTTGTACATATGCCAAGCAGGGAGAAATTAAAAGATGAACAGCTATGTTACTTACATTATAAAATGTACCCAGGGTTTGAGTCTTAAGACTGAATGAAGTCTCTTGGAGACCATATTCTACTGCAACGCTCAGACTGGCCCAGAGCCGTCTCTCTTGCGTCAATATCTTAAATCTATCTTACAATTTCTGCTTGTTGTCGGACAAAAGACCTGAATACTCGAACGTTTCCCAAAGGTTGCGAATTCTTTTCGTTCATCAGAAAACAGAGACAACATCAAAACGTCGCTATTTCGATCGAAGGAATAGATGCTGTCCTCGGCAAATCTTCGTCAAAGCCTCCGATCGAAGATTGTCTGATTCTTACTATCCACTGAATCAAAACCAAGTCCAAGCACTATATGCAGAAAACAGTCACGCCAACGTGACGAAATGATGTTGCTTAGCAACTTCGAGGATAAAGATAAGGAGCTTCAGGGATGTCGCAATCAATTGTATTCACAGTTCTCTTAAATTTACTCAGGCCCCATCCACACTACGCATGAGTAATTTGAGCTTTCACCCTGAAAATGCATCAAACGTTTTGCGTCCGCACTACGGGAATTTAAAAACGCAACAATCACCGGTTATTTTGGATTGTGTTCCAGGAAAACTCGGGCTGGGAAATCAAATGATTATCGTAACTGCATCGTTTTGGAAAAGCTCTTTTTTCAAAATGTTTTTCGTCCATACGAAAACGAAGAGCCGGCGTTTTCAAATTCTTCCGGTTTGAACAGCGTTTTCGAAAGCTCCGTTTTCGTGACGGATTAGTGTGGGCGGTACGCCAAACCGAAGAAATAAAACGGCGTTTTCAAATTTCTCCGGTGTAGTGTGGACGCTGTCTTAGTATACGTGGCCTGGAAACGACAAACCCGAGCGAAATGAAATGGTTTTGTTACTTGTGCGCTAAATGCGAATGCGTATTATAGAAGTGGGCTTTTCAGTATGGTCAAATTAGTCGGTGAACGAGACTACAAAATCTTGTAAAGAATTACAAATTTTCCGCAGGTTTTTTACCTTATCTTGTCCATGCAAATCTAGCTTTGAAACTAACAGTAAAACAAAAATACTTTACTCGTTGAATTAAAAGGCATCTAAGGTCTTCACTGTTTTGTCTTAAGGAGGCTTACTGCAGTGCAGCGAGCAAGCATCACGTAAGTAGAACTCCAATCAGACTGTGCATTTTCATGTCATTGGATTGGAAGGTCATATTCTTTATGTCGTCTGGTTTTTCTTTTTCTTTTCTTGAGTATAATATATGAGTCTACTTCTTGAAGGACGGAGACACGGAAGGACAAAGCAAGGGATTTTTGTCGGGTATTTGCCACTACTTTCTTACTGTTTTGACGCAGACAAATTGTCAAAGCCCAGTGGTATCGTTTGAACTTTGGAAGGCGCCGATGGAGGTCGACGGTTCGAATTGTAAATCGAAACGTCTTCGGTATATGTCGGATACCGCGATCGAGTCTCGCCAAAATCCGCATCTAACGGACCTCCGAGCTGACAGCAACCACATTGCGTTGAACGCTTCACTTGGGGATTAAACACATACTTGCCATTTCTGTATTTACAGCGGAAGACCAACCGGTGAAACGTGAAACGAAACTCACGATTCCGTATGGTGTATATGACAGGGTTAATGCAGGCGCTTGCGTATTGGAGCCACTTAATCACCTTCACGGCTACTTCAAAGTTGCAGCTTGTCCTGCAGTAATACGTCACGATGTTAAGGATGAAAAACGGCCCCCAGCAGAGAATGAACGCACCAATCACGATCGAGAGAGTTCGCGCCAGTTTGATCTCCATTAATACTGACCCAGTCCATTTTGCGCGGTAGCTGACCACGCGGTAAATGCTCCCATAAGATACAAGAATTATCAACAGGGGTATAAAGAAACTGAGAGTTACAACAAACATGGCATAGTTGAAGTTTTGAACTTCAAGTCGGAGCACGGCCACGAACGTTGCGAAAACCCACACACACAAGATTGTCCATCCAGCGACCTGTGTGCTCTTCATGCGATGTTTATAAACTGTAGGGTAAACCACTGCTGCAAACCTGCAGATAAACACAGGAATAGAACTTTAAGAAAATTCACGCTTTATTATATGCTTGAGAACATAGATCGTTTTCACGTAACGTGATCGCGTTCTAAAATCCAAAACTTTTCAGCTCAACAGCGTCCTTTGTGTGGAAACCAGCGTATTTTGCGGTGCCTGGCAGAAAGTTACGATCGCGTTTGTCATAAAAATAGATATTTATCAGGTGATTTTTAGCCATTTGGGAAGTTTAAGTAGTGGGTAAAGCGGTTACGTAAAAGTTTGTTTGTCCAGTAGAGATGATTAGTTGGTTAGAAAACCAAAGTTGGTTACACTGTTTACTGGTCGCCATATTGGTTTTCCAGAAAGGCACACGAACATCGCGGCTCCATATTGGACTCTGTAAATTTGTGAAAACATTTTGAAAAATATCTGATGTTTTGGAAAACGCACAGAACTAAAACTTAGAGAAGTGATTTCTTTTTTTATCACCTATAACGTCAAATTTTCCTGTCTTCCTCCACTGAATGGTTTTCGATTTATTTTTTTTGCGTGCAGAGGAAACGAAATATTACTTGGTAAAAACTTAAAACGAACTCTGGCTGAAACGATTAAAAAACTACAAGCTTTGGAGTGGCTGAATTACAGTCTTCCACGGGTAAAATGTGAATGACATTTTACCAGTCGAAGACTGTAGTTCAGGCAGTCGAAAACTTGTAATTTTGTAATCGTTCAGCCAGAGATCGTTTTAAATTTTTAACATGCTTTATTCTGGCTGTGGCCCTTCAATATTTTTAAGAAATATTACTTCATTGTGACTGGTTTAGAACAGGCCAATTTATCGTTAAAATTTGCACTGAAGTCCAAATTAATGCCGGCATGCTCGTCATTTGCTACGTCATGTAATAAATGAACAATCATATGAAAGCTAGAGCACATAAGGATTTACACTTCTTGTGATATTTAAAAATTCTTTCGCCTAATTCGCCTAAGGGCACGTGCAATTTGAAGTCATTTTCAAATATGACTCGCAATATAAATCCTTAGTCGCACTAACATGAGGAATTACCTACACAAATCAAGAACACGCACTGCACAGCTAGTATCTAATAAGTAACAAATAGATTATGAGCTCGAGATTTCTATGAGGTGATATAGTTGATGAAACCGAAGGCAGAATCAACTATCACCTCACAGATATCGAGAGCGAATAATCTGATTGTCTTAGTAGACTTCCAATCATTTCTCAACGTCGTAATGATCAGACTTGATGCTTAAGTAAAATTGCATTGTTACTTGTGCATTTGAACACGCGCGCTCATCGGTACATTGAAAAAGTTTGAGGTTTTAAGGTCGCATAACAGTCAGTTTCCTGTCTTTACGGTTCGTAAGAATTCATATTTCTAGCAATATTTCTAAATCTTCCTTGAAACACTATATAAGCTAAAAAACGTTGCCATTATATGGACGAGCTCTGGCCACCGCATTTTAATTAACAATTAGATTATGAGCTAGAGATTTCTATCGCGCGGCAGTTGACTCGGGCTGCTATCACACATAGAAATCGAGAGCGAATAATCTAATAGTTTTAGCATAAATCTACTGGTCGTTCAAAACTTTATCTAAATCCTCCTCACAGACACTTCGAAAACGCAAAGAAACGGTCGCCATTTTGTTAACAAGCGCTTACTGCTGCGCTACTCACTATCTACAACAGAGTAGTTAGTGAGTAGCGTAGCCAATCAGAGAACGCCATTCGTGACAGAACGATAGTAGATTTATACTAATGGCTGATAGTTTATGAGTAGCTCAGCCAATCAGATTGCAGCATTTGTATTAGTTTACTAGTAGAATTCTACTAACAACAGGAAGATCCTCAACTACTGCTTGTCTAACCTGTCGATGCTGATGGCAGTCATATTCCAAATGGAAGCTGTACCACACAAGACATCGAAGATAACGTAAGATTCGTACAGATCCGTGGAATAATAACACCAGCTGAAAGACAAAAGACAACAATGGCAATCATTTTGTAGACGATAACCGGCGCTTGTAAGGGTTCGCACCTGCAAAGTTAGCTTAAGTTCCCTGGCTATTTCACCTTGCTCTTGTAGCGAGGAGCCTGAGCACTACTTTGATCAGTGACGTCAAAGAAAAACTTTCGTCAGCACTCGCCTCAGGCCCCACGCTTTTCCATCTGAGACTGCGGTCGTCTTATGGAGTTGCATTTCAAATATTGTGAGGATTTGTTGCAGAAATCTGCCAAGCTACTAGGTCTCTATATGAGTCCGGTTAGTTCATTGCTTGTTACTATACTTGACACAGGCGAAAAAGCAAAACCTCTTTGACCTTGAAAACGCATTACGTAAGCAGAACGTTTATTTCGAGAAACCGTGTAGGCGGCCACTGTAGGCACTAAAACTGAGAAGATAACGAACAGCTTGAAAATAATCGTTGAGATGTGTGCTCTTTTCACGGTTTTGTAGCCAAAAATGTTAACCGTTTCACGGATTAGTGACAGAGGGGAACGTCAAAGAATGCACCAGAAACTGACTTCTCAACCACAAGTTCACGAAAATCAGTAGACATTTTACCGGCTTCCGGCTCTCTGTTTATGTCAGCTGGGTCCATTCGGAAATCTAAGAGGGTTTATATTGGGTCAGGAGTCCTGTTCTCAAACCTCAGGCAAACGACAAATTCATGACGTAAGAATTGCTTCTCTCCCCGGATCGTGGGATGCTTAGACGTCGCAGGTTATGCGCCTTTCCCAAGCCCCAGCATTGTCATGCTCTAGATAGCAAGAACATTAAAGAGCGACAGCGCTTGAGCAGGGGCTCACCCGATAACAAGTCCAAATCTAATCATTAGGCCCCCTGCGCCTCCCACGCCATTGAAAATATAGTTGTCTCTCTAATTAATCAGAGATAAAGTTTTCGCTATCACCTTTTAGGTCACCCTTTCTTTAAATAGCCACCCCCATCCGGCATATGCTTCTTTTTTTTTTTTTTTCGGGAAAACCTGCTGTGAGCTCAAAATAGGTCCCGCTGTCGATGGGGCAAAAACCTCACGTTTTAAGTCGACGATCGTTTCCAAAGTCATGCCCAAAAATATCCCTTTCACAGTTAAACATCAAACAGATTGTTCATACCAGTCGTGGGAGACTGTACAAATTATGTTTACACAGGTCAAAATCAACCGCCATCTCTGCATGTTATAGACACTTTTCGGTAACTCAACGGCTTGGTAACTCAACCTATTTTGATATGACTTATTAATCTCAGCTGTTTCGATCCATTTCTATCTGGACTAAGGTAAATTTAACAGAAGGTGAAAAACGGGCATAAAATGTGCATGGGTCAATTGAACAGAGGGCTTCCTTGGAAATGGAGTCATGTAAACAAATATCACTGTACTCTGCATGCCGCAGATGGCGCTGAAAAGATTGTCTCCAAGTCTTCCGTCTTATGGATTTGTTTAGACGTGGAAATTGCTCTTTTTGGACCACGTGATTTATGCTTCGTCCATATCATGTACTGCTGTTCTAGGATAATAGGCCGATAATTGATTCTCTCTCTCTTTAGCGGGATTTTTTTTATGTACATACGTATAATTTATTCGCGCTCGTTTGAATATAATTAAGTGCTGTAGGTGTGAAATATCTGTCGGTCGCTTTCCTTCAGTTTCCTGCTACAACAACGTATAATATCAGTACCCACGGAAAAGATCCTGTCTGTAAAAACTACGCTGATGTGAAACTTATAGATTAGAACCCTCTTAAATAACGTGACAAGATATTAATACAGTCCCCTATCCAATATTCGGGGGCTCTAATCGTCAGGGTAGTTCCAATTGTCGATCGTGTACACACTCCTCTTTTATTACTTAATTCGCTTGATAGCATTTGCGGCAACGACAAGGAGCTTAATAAAAAATGTCCCTTTTCTAAAAAAAATAAATCCAATAAAAGCAGTCCCCATTTCCTGCGTAAGTCCCTAAAGGACATCAAATCGATCGATGAAGGAAGCAAGGACATACTTAATTTTCACTCAAGATAATTGTCTGTAGCGCTCCGGGCGCTTAGAGATAAACAGTTTTCACTTACTCTTTATTGATGTACATCCAGAGTGGAATATTGATGCTCCCGACCAGAATGTCAGACACTGCCAAAGAGACGACGTAGTAATTGGTCAGAATCCTGAGGCGTTTGTTGGTGGCGAATGCTGCACACACAAGCCCGTTCCCGAAAATGGCGAAGACTGCGATGATAAAATAAAATACCAGCGATGTATAAAGCGAAGCATCTTTTGCTGGATCGACGCAGTTGGTGCTGTTCGTTGAATTCGTCAAATCCATGGACCTCGATTTGAGAATAACAGGAATTATTTCTCCATGCAAAAGCTCTGTGGAGCGTAAATAACAGGCAAAGGTAATGATGCGAAAACCTTAATCCCAGTATAGTATTAACGCAATGAATCCAAACCGGGATCCAACTAAGGTCGAGCGTAATGATCATTTCTCGGAACTCACTTTGGGCGGTCGTGACGAGTCCTAAAGACACTGCCGGAGAACTAAGGTACACGATTCTCTATTGTGAACGCGCGTTAGCGAGGCTAATTGTCTCGCAAGGCAACTTTGACATCGGCTTATCCATATAAAGATCACTCAACGGACTGTCAAGTTTTGATGACTCTAAGATTACGTTCAAGTCACATTTTAGCGAAATTGTTTACCTCTGCAGAACGATCAACAGAATTATAATCAAACGTTTTACGGAGGCGGAGAAGAACAAACCTCGAGAAATTGTCACAAGGAGCTAAAATTGCGACCTCTTCTGATTTCTAATTCAACTGGACCGAAATTATTAAGACCAACTTGGAATGAGTAACAACCTGCTCTAGCAACACCTGTGTTGCGACCATGCATATGAGTTCGCTCGTAAAATATAATGAGTGCTTTTATTAATTTCGGCCCGCGCTCTCTTTGTTTGACTTTTCAAGACTTGTTAATTTTCGAGCAATTCAAACAGGAAGTTGCACGGAGCCGTGGCATGAAATCGCGCTGTCGAAGAGTCAATCAACAGGAGTATGAGGAGGGGTGGATTTGTACCGAAAATTTACTAGCCCAGATCCTAAACCTAAAGTTGATGATACTATAAGCCCCGCGCACCCGGAATCATAAGCGAGATGTCAAATTCAATAGTCCAACTTGGCGGCAATTTAGAAGATTAAAACTGCAAACATAAAATTTTAAATATGAGGTTATTTTAAAATTAAAACAATGAGTCATTTTGACATTGGCCGCGTCGGCCTTGAAAAGTGACGAAATTGAAACCATTTCACTTTCTTCTATCTCCAATGCGAAACTTATGCGAAGTTCCACAGTATTTAGACTACTAAAGAAAATTCTTGACGCGGTTATCCTTTTAAACCTTTGCTAAATTCCTGACGTGTACCACGTCAGGCGAAATCTATAGCGCAAGATTACTTAATTAACTTTGAGCGATACCAACCGAGCGACTTGGGCATTTTCTTAGCAGTTATGACGGCAAAAACGGACAAACTATGATTAATTTTCGTCGTTGTTGTTAGATCAACGTCGCAATCATTACCTTTTTGCCTAACATCCCGACAATTAATTATGCCTCCTTAATATAGATCACCCCCCCGTCGATAGGCTAACATCAAAAGCGATGGATTACCGCGAAAGTTAAAACAAGTCTCAAGAGCATAACAAAGAGATTTTAGTCTAAAGTTTTCTTAACAAATCTTTCGTTTGTGTACAAATTATCGTTTCATTAAATTTTGTGTGATTTTGACAGCTGCCCGGATTGATAGATTTGAATTTTGTACGTGCTCTAAAACAATTGCGGGCTGAAGTTTTGAAGTTTGCCAATTAATATTTATTAAACGCAAACGTTGAATAAAAACAGCCAACACAATGCTGACAGCTAGACGCAATATAAATGGAACGAACAAGGAAAATAGAAAACATTGAATAATATAATCTCACTCCGTTCACGTGTTGGTTGCCAGGCTCCGGGAAAAAAAAAAATTTCTTCTTTAACACCCTTCTAGCGAGTAAAGCAAAGTGTAAAACCTTAACTTTTAACACCCTTTTGCACGAAGGCAGGATTTGCTGTCCAGTTTGACTACTTAATAGCTAGGCCGGCACAAAACTGAATACGATGTACTGCTTTCACTCTTCTTCGATAACAGGTCCTTTGAGTTAGAAGTACTAGGTCTATTTAAATTTATATCCATTGAATTGAGACTGATTTCTAGACAAATCGCATCAAAATTGAAGCAAGTTCGGAAAAGAGGAGCCTGCACTTCAATCGCAAGTAGTGAGCGATGGAGTCGCAAGGAATCTGGGGCAAGCGTTTTGACAGTTTCCTGCTTCAACTCTCGTCCCCAGAGCCCTCCTGTCTCTTTTAGCCGAAGGGGCCTTTGCACGAGGAAATGGTGGCTGACGACACAACACTTAATCGGCTAAATTTGAGGACTACATTCTTTACATTTGAAATATTGTTAAATCTAAGATAATCCTCGCTAGTTCGATTCGAAGCTGGTTTTATTCTAAAAAATATCCACTGGTCGATCTCTAAGCTGCATTCTGATATATATGATTCGTTATGTACGACTTGACTGAAAATTCTTCTTGTTTGCCAGTTTTGAATTTCCTGAAGGTCCTTGTTCAACAAATACTTAATTCTGGGAAGGAAACCTGTATTGGATTAGGAAAATCTTAGCCCAAGAACCTAGCCAACCACCTCAGTTTTTCTTGTACCAAGGCCCCCCCCCCTGCTAAGAGAGACAGGCGACACTGGGAACGAGAATGTAAAAGTTTCCTTGCTCCCAGTTTCCTAACTCGTTCTAGCGGTCTCGCCGCCCCTGCGTGAGCCCCCAAACTTGGCTTCTTGCAGGTTATTGACGCCTGAACTGCAAACATTAGAAGCAGGTGCCAGCCTCGTCAATATCGAAGAATTGATCGCGAACGTGCTCGGGATAATCATCTGTTTCTGTGTCGATAAATAAGTCAGAAAACGCGCCAGATCTAATGTTCCGTGCATGAATTGTCGCGTCTCATTATTGATTTGTTTTTGCATCACCTAGGCACACAGTGTCGTCAAACCTGAAGTGACTCGTGAACTGGAACTAGGCCAACACATGTATGTAGTAAACATATTCGAGAAAAACAACTTACCGAACAATTAACATGTACGTAAACTGAACGGAAAATTACCTTGTCTTTACAGTTTAGCCGCCTCACGCTACATCTATAGGAAAGACCAAAAGCTGATAAACTTACTACAAATGAAAATCTTCCCGTTTCGACTTCAACAACGTTTTTAAAAGCGCCGGCAATCATTTGCACGATCTAAATGCTGTCCGTGTTTGCGTGCAAATATGTTATTTGATGTCCTTCTGTTCTGTGTTTCCTGATCAGATTAATTGTTTGTCGACATGCCGTAACCGCATAAAATTTGATTGGCTCTTTAACATTTTAAGGAAAGTAAACGAGACATGATTCTAAAAGCATACGACATAGTTGCCGAGAGTACTTAAAGATATGTTTAGGGCTTAATTGCACGCGGGACGGAAAAATTCGACACTAAATTAAAAGTACAAAAGAAAAAAGTCTCGAAAGGAAAGGAAATTTAAATATATTTTTCTTCCTTAGTAATTAAAATGTTCTCCAAACATTTGGCTGCTATTATTGATCTTCATGAAATACTGCCACTTTATTCGGATCAAATGAAGCCGACTTCGAACCTGTTTTGTCTAGTTACTGATTCTGTTTTTAAGCCAGGGATAAGCCGTTCCTGAAAGGGAACAGGGTGAGTAACTAAATAATAACAGATTTACGCTGCGCTGTGGATAACTGTCTTCCCATTCTACCCATGCAAGCTAAACTTGACGTAGTAGGTTAGGTCAGTCGCACTCAGGCCCCGTTTACACTGGTACTACGCCGGAGGAATTCAACGGACACACAAGTAGTCGCAAAAAGGAAAAAAAACATTTCAAGGCTTTCAAGACTGTATTTCATTGGCTTATAGATTGCTATAAAAACGTATGGACGTCACTCAACTTCCGTTGACTTAGGCTGGGTGGCCAGACCGCGAAAAACCTGCGTCGACTTGCTTGCAAATTTGCAAGATCTCGACCAAAGTGAGCCCAAGGCATCGCAAGTCAACGCAAGTGTACGCCAGCCCTGGCCAAACGGAGTCGCAAGCAGACCCAAGTTTTCAACTTGCGTCTACTTGTGAGTCCAATTGGCCAGGGCTTTAAAACGGATCGGCTTCACTCGGAAAATGCATGAAATGTTTTCAGTTCACACTACGCAAAAAACACTGGCCATTTTGGATTTGTGTTTGAAGAAAACTCGAGCTCAGTCACTCAGGGAAGTTACATTTTATCGTGACGCCATTTTCAAAATGTTTTCCGTCCACACGAAAACGAAAAGCCCGGCGGAGTTTTTATATTTCTCCGGTTTGAAGAGCGTTTTTAAAAAGCCTGTTTTCGAGACGAATTAGTGTGGACGGTAGGCCAAGCCGTAGAAATGAAGCTGCATTTTAAAATTAATTTCTCCGATGTAGTTTGGAAGCTGCCTCAGAGAACGTAGTCATTGGTTTAAACTTAGTATACGCGACAGTCGCATACGCTGCCCTAAGCTTAGTTTGAATCATCCGCCGCCGAACACTTTTGTAACTGATACAAGCGTCTATCACGCTCAAAACACACGTAATCCAACCCAGGTTTAGTGTCAATTTTGCTGGCTCTAGTATTAATTGTAATTTTCCATTGAAAAAATGAAAAAAGTCTTTCCTTGGCAAGAGAAATTACAAACTTGATGAACTTTCAATTTCAAATCAGGTTGTTCATTCGAAGGCGATTAACATTAAGTTTTAATTTCCCTGGTACAAAAATGTTCTTCAGTCACTAATTTTCTGTGGAGTATGAAATTTGTCGACGTCAAAAGTGGAGAACAGAAAATATAAGCAGAAACTCTCATTGAAACTTGAGTAGAACTGAGCTCAAACTTCTCACTTAGTCCGGTTAGTTCAATGTAAACTCAGGTCGTCTTCCACGAGAAATGAAAATGGGAGATGGCATTGACTACCCGGAGCTCTTTGGCAAAAACGCATTTTTTGGACATTTTCAGCATGGCCGGATATTAGCTAAATTAGCTCCAATCTACTCAAAACGGCATTTACAACATGACAGCATGTCTTTCATTCCTCTAGCATCGCGTTCTTTTTTTGTATCTTTCCTTTTTCTCCTTTTCTTATCTTTTTGCTGCAGCTGTTGACCTTCTACTGGGCATTCCTCCAGTTCAGGAATTCCCGTCAACGGATCACTGATCGGGACGGGAAATTCTCATCACGGAGTAGCCAAGTAGTTGAGGAAAATTTTCCTCCGAGTTTTTCTCTCAAATTCGTAAGCATCTTCGTGCATATTTCAAGTTTAATTGACCCAATCACTCTGATCTGGGATGGGTATCATTGAAAGATATTTTCGTGCAGAACTCGATTATAAGCGATGCAAATTTTGGTCAAACGGTGATCACATCAGAAGTGTTTTTCTGCCGAACCATCATTTGCGCGTGCGCTTGTTGTGTCTACGTTTTCGGGAGTCTCTGTTTTCGTTGTCTCCAATAATACGGATAGGGCTCCGTTTTCCAGTGTCTCTACTCTGGACAACGTTTTCGATGATGGGGTTTCGATTGGCTAGTGTGGACCGAGAGCGAAACATAAAAACTATGCGCTTTTTCAAAAGTTGACGCATTGGTGTGGCCGGACTAATGGAAGTGGACACTCTTGTTGCTGTCTTATGTATTCATAATACAAAGGCCGGTTTATAACTTCATTGTCTCTTGTTTTACTCAGGCTGCCCTGTTATCTCTCTCCCGTAACTTCAATCAATCAATCAATCAATCAGTCAGTCAGTCAGTCAGTCAATCAATCAATCAATCATTTATTTTACCACGTTCCGTCGAAGAGCTAACAACTCGTTCAATATACGAATGTGTGACTTAGCTTGGGAGAGTGAGTCTTATAATTCTTAATTTAATTTGCTTATCAGTCTGTGAAAGACCCAGCACTTGTCATGATTACTGTGTGGTTTAGCTATCACGGTTGTATTTTGATATTTCAGCGCAGTTCAGTTTAAACACGAACCATTCGTCCACCCCGTACGTAAAGCGAATCTCTTGCTACCCCGCCAACGCAAGCCGTTTTAGTGTCTTCATCTCTCGAAGTGTTTGACTATAACAGATGACTTCTTTCCATAACAGATGTTTGCTGCGCAGCACACAGAGACAGTGATAGAAAAAGATGAGAAATATGCCAGAGTGGTTAATTAAATATTGCTGGCAAAGACAGTCAGACCTTACAGGGATAACCCCTTCGTCAGCTTCTGTTACTCAAACGCTTGAGCTCGAGACAGCAACTGTTAGTTGAATTAAGAGTGACTGCTTCAGTCATGTTTATTTAGCTATTCATCCCGCTTACACTGCAACCACTTCCTGAAGGTGACCAAAATCGCCCTCTGGCGGCTTTACTTTACTCAAGTGTGTGAATATTTTGAATCGATCCGACGTATATTAAAAGCAAGTTTCCAGCACGCTCTGTCCTTGATAAGAGGTTTAAACATCCAGGCTAGATTATCTAAGCTTATCCAAAAAAAGCTCGATCAAACACTGAAAATGTTCGATTTATTGGCTTCTAGTTCGTCATCTAACCTTAATTGAAGTCGTCTTTGAATACCTTTAAACATATTTTATGCTTGTTAAATTCTGTCCTTTATAGAAACTGCTTACCTTCATTTCGGGCATCAGAAACACATCTTAATCTTTATACGAAGAATGGTCGATGTCTTAAAGTGATAGTAGCTAACAATTTTGAAACGTTGTTTATGTCGAAAACACAATTACCGCCGACTCCCTTCCGGAGAACGCAAGAAAAATGCGAATAAATGTTTTCCTTTTCGATCTGTTCAGTTAAAACCTCTCACCTTGTGATTTTAGTTTATCGCTTGTTGAAGCTCACTGCAGTTTACATTAAGCATCGCCCCGCGTCAAATCGTTGCAGACACGAAATCTGCATAACATCGACACGATCGTACAGATCTCGTGAGCGAAAATGTGTTGTATAATTCAGTGTTTACTATAAGTCAAGCTAATTTATTTGATCAACAAAGAAGACGTTTTCCGTTTGTCAGATTAAGAGGTATAAGGGCTTTTAGCACAAATAAGGAAATAATTTTTGGGATCTTCATTTGAAAACAAAAAACCCAAAGACTTTACTTAAGTAGTAGACGATGCTGCATCGACCACGCTCGTTGTTTTCGTTAGAAATAGTAATAATATTTCGCAATATACTCAATATACTTAAGTCGGGAGATCGAATTACCGGTTTTAAGTTCGACGACCAATTTACTCTTGAAAGAGGATTAAATTTAACTTAATTCGGCTTAGTCAGCTTTATCTGTTATATGTAACCAGCGTATCTTATAAAAAGAATCTGATTACAAGCAGTGTGAAAAAAAATATTTTCAGAAAACAGTCAGCCAAAATGAAAGAATCAGTTATGGCTACCTTGGATCACAGAGAGCTAAAATTTGTAAGACGCTCTAATGTAAGCGAGCTTGCCGTTTCGCTAATACATTCATTATTGAGCGAAAAATATAAATTTTTGAACGACAAGACTTTAGGTATCTAAATTAACCATTTTATGTTTATCAGATCTTGAAAGAAAATTGAGTTGGGCGGTTTTACTGGAGCCATAACATTTTATCCAAGGCTGCTGGATTTAAAAGACGGGATTTAAAAACAAGTAAACAATGTCTACGGTAATAACTACACCATATCGTGTTTGCGTGCACAGTGTCCTCAATTAGCCCAATCTGGTTCCATTACAAGGGGCTGGGTACGAGAGGAAATAAGCCTGCGATGCTGTTTTTTAGGCCAGCGGTTACTACGGCGCATTAAAGGGGCTGGGTACTTCTTAATTAGAAATTTAGAGCAGTTGCGAAGGGATTGCTATTTTGGAGCGTTTTTGCAGTGCTAAATGGTGAATGAAGGAAAGTTTGCTTTTAATTAAATGAAGAAAAGAGGAAGAGTTTCGATTTTTGTTACGAATCAGAAATAACTTAGCCTTCGTTATAATCGTACGAATGGAATTACTGCTTACTCGTAAAAGAGGAAAGCTACTGTAGAAAGTCTACCGGTTACGGCGCCTTTCAATAACATGCAGACTCGAAAATTCAAAGCTCAACCTCAACCGAGGGAAGCAGGGATGGCGCAGTGGTGAGAGCACTCGCCTCCGATCAATGTGGCCCGGGTTCGATTCCCGGACCCGACGCCATAAGTGGGTTGACTTTGTGTTGGTTCTCTTCTCTGCTTCGAGGGTTTTTCTCTGGGTTCTCCGGTTTTCCCCTCTCAGCAAAAAACCAACATACAGCTGATATCCAGCTGGCTGTAAGCTGTGCTCCAAGGTCACACATGGACCGTATAGCGGCTGCCAGAGGCGCCAATGTATGCTTTCGGTTCGACCTTATTGAGCTGCGTCGTTGCTGTACTTTGCGACGGCGATTAGCCGCGACAATTATTATTATTATTATTATTATTATTATTATTATTAATCAAATGCTCAGCGGCTCCTCTCAGCTCTCGACTACTGCCGAGCGCGGTAATCAAATCGTTGAGCATAGTTCAGACAACGAAACAATGTTCGGCAGTATTCGGAAGTTGGGAGGAGTCGCCGAGCACTGATTTGATAGACGGTAGCGAAAACGCATTTGTCGGTTGAGCTTTGAATCTTAGAGTCCGTATGTTATTGAAAAGCGCAGTAATACGTTATGATAATGCAAGTTTCATAAAACCTACACGTAGAATTAAGCATGTAGATAGAAAATTTTGAATTATCAATTTGCGTCATATTATCGGACTCTGCTCCTTATTGCGTTACTAGTACAAAATTAACCTGTCGAGCCGTTCACGACTGACAGAAGCCAGTAACAGTGAGAGAGATTAATAGTTCGAATTAGTTTGGTGTGGATATCAGGATGTCTCAAAATTGGGTACTGTGTGGAACTCGGAGAATTATGTGCAAATTAAGATTCGAAACAACCGACAAACGCATTGAAAGAGGATATGTATAAGATTCTGACAGCTCTATGGCGTATGAAACTGAAACAGAACCCGTGACTGCTCAAATTTGGCCTTGATTTGAAACTTTTGCGGGACGCTTCAACGGAGCAAATCAGTGCAAAAAGCTTATCCTTAGGAGGTCTGGGTTTCAAAATATGACGGTTAGAAACCGTCGATTTCCTTAACAATAAATTCATGACCGATTGGTAGTTAAGAAGGACCCCCCTTAAGGTAAACTGAGAAACACGGACGACATGGCGCCGAGGCCTAGGGTACTAAAACAAAAGAATTCACACACGAATAAACAATTTTCAATTTCATACGCCTTGGCGCTATTAAAATTTTATACATATCCTCTTTCAACGCGTTAGTTCGCACATAATTCTCCGAGTTCCACACACTACTCAATTTTGAGACATCCTGATAGCCACACCAAACTTTTACCAATATGTCTCTATCACCGTCACTGGCCTCTGTCGGTTGTGAACGACTAGGCAGTTTATTTTGGTAACGCAATAAGGAGTTGAGACAGATAAGAAAACGGGAAATTAATATTTCATTTCTTTTTTTAATCTGGAAACGGGAAGTTTTAAGACATTTGGCGGCAGAACTCAGCTTTGCGTCCGGTCTGTCCTTCAGTATAAGTTCATCCGTCAAAACGTAATATGTCTTTCCGTTTGCTAGCATGGTGTTGGCTAGAAAGAGACTCTAAGTTAACTATAGCTATTTTCAATTCGGCACATGCACAAAGCCCATGGCAAAATAAACCGTGCACTTTTGGCAGCTATCAGACAAAATTCCAGTCCGCGCTGCAAGAGACTGATGATGTTCTCTCCGTTACGAGTCTGAATCTGAATATCCAGCTCGCAGGACCAGCAAACTTGGTTCCTGAAAATTTTGCCGAAGTTTACAATAATACCAGCCTTTGTACTTTACGTTACTGAATTAAGAATTTTATCTCGTCCTTATGAGCTGTCAAATCCAGTGTAGCAGATTGATCCTTTAATGCTTTTCTAGATTCAGTTAACTCCGAGTTCGAGGCAATTAAAACGCATAGTGGATTAAGCCCCAAGGTATTTTTAATAACTTATTCCGAGCCGTACCAGTAATGTCAGTAATCGTAAGACGAAGAACGTCAATTCTGCATATGCCAATGAGTTCATTACGACGGCCGGGTTTGATCGGTCATTCCCAGAGTCAACGCCGCCCTAAAATTGTCAACCTCGGCAGCATCTTTCATCGGTCTTTCCGAGTTCCGCGCACGACAGTCAAATTTCATATTCTGAAACTCAGATGCTAACCGCGTATGGATTGTATTTTCGACCACTTTGACTTATAAACTTCAGTCATGTACGGCCAGCAGTTTTGCCAAAAATTCAAAAATCGTTCATTTATTCTACAATTATGGTCTGCCGGTATTTTGATTTCCCGCCGCAAAATTTCAAGTATTCTTACATGCTGGAGTTTTCGACTGAGCGAAGATCCCCGCATTTTGGCTGGAAACTCTACTGGTCACATCAAAGAAGCATAATACACCCGGCAGAAATTTTGGTCTTCTCTTGACTATAAACATGTAAGGTGTAAAGCTTGCGTACAAACATTTCATCGCTAAAAAACAAAACATGCACTCACCTAGCTGTCCAACCCTTTGCAGCTGCTTCGGACAAATCAACTAGTTCAGCAATGCTAAATTCCACAGACGTTTTTTTATGAAAGACACTAACAGTTGAGTTGCAATCTTAAGTTTCAGTTCAGAGCGCGGTGCTCAACGAGTTGCGCGCGAACTTCGAAGCTACCTGAAGGGCTTTGTAGCCAAGCAAGCGTTATCGAACTATCAGTGAAAAGCTACAGATTTGAATTTTAGCCTGGACTCCTGCTCTATAGCCTTGGCTAGACGGGAAGCGAGGACTGCGGCCTGTAGCTCCAATCGCGGTACGCTTAACTGCTTCAAGGGTGCGACTCGTGACTTCGCTGCAATCAATCTGACCTGGTACTTGTTACCGTTTGTTTTCTGGCGGATGTAGGCACAAGTTCCAAAAGCATCTTGTGACGCGTCTGAGAATACGCACAGCATTGGCGGTTCGGTTGCATTTGCACAGCACAAACTTCTCTGAAAGGTTATCTTGTTAAGTTCCTTCATCTCTTTGAACAGTTCGATCCACTTGTAACGGATTGCGGACGGGGGTTCCTCGTCCCAGTCAACTCCAGTTTGCCAAAGAACTTGCATCCCAATCTTGGCTCTTATAAGGAACGCGGCGGCGAATCCAACAGGATCGTAGATCCGCGCGACTTGACTTAGTAACAATCTCTTCGTTAACTTAACTTCGGGCTGTCGCTGTTCAGCTTCTGTTATTTGGTTTATTAGTTCAAAGTTCACCTTGAACGATAACGTGTCTGACTGATTGTTCCATGTACTGCCCAGAACATTCTCTTCAACTGATCCTTGAAACATCGTTGCCGTATCCATCTTCTCATTCTGACTCGGACTTCTTAAGGGCTTGTTGGAGATCCAACCTTTGACTCTGAAACCACCTTTCTCTAAAACAGTGTCTATATCCTCAGTTTGTTGTTTTGCTTCCATTACTGTGTCAACAGAATCGCAAATATCATCCATATAAGCGTTTTTCGTTATGACTTCGGCTGCCTTAGGGTGAGTAATCTAGCTTTCTTCTGCAGTTTTCCTCAGTGCTGTCTGTGCCATTGCTGGAGCCGGTTTATCACCAAAGGTGAGTACAGTTTTGACATACACGTCTGGTTCGCGGGAGGTTTCGAGGTTTCTCCATAAGAAACGATGAACCTGTTGATCTGGTTCGGGTATTAAGATGCGATGGTACATCTTCGATATATCTCCTACCAGAGCGACTTCTCTTTCTCTAAAACGCAGGACCACACCAAATAGGTTGTTCAGCAGGTCTGGACCCTTCATCCAATAGTCATTCAATTTATGACCTTGGAACACGGAGGACGAATTAAAAACAATACGAACGGGCGTGCTTTTCTTTTCTGGTCTGACTACTGCGTGGTGCGGTATGTAGTGTACAGGGCCCTTGTAATTCTTCACCTCGTCTTCTGATAACTTCCTGCAGAAATTCATATTCACCATTTCGGTCATCTGCTCGTCATATGCCTTGGCTTGATCCGGGTTCGACTTTAGGCGACGTTCTGTTGCTTCTAGCCGTTTCAGCGCTAACGATCTGTTATCAGGAAGAAGATTCGGATCCCTCTTCCAAGGATATGGGATCATCCACTGCTGTCCAATTTTCTGGCAAGATTTGCTTATGACTTCGGCTTCTTCTCTTTCCACTTGGCTTAACTTGTCGGCTTCACAGACGCATGGCCTTACCTCGACCCCCATGGACTCTGTTTTCCAGAAATCAGATAGGTCTACGGGTGTAGCGTACTTGACAAACAGTATGCGACTCGCTGGTTGAACGTTTCCTGATGAGCCTCCGAACACCACCCATCCCAGTGGGGTTTGTCTTGCTACAAGCTCTCCTGCTTGTCTGGTTTGGCCTGTATGCATGTTAGCATGGTCAATGCCTATGAGGATATCAATCGGTCCCCTTCCACGTCTGATCTTCTCGCTTGACAGTCCTAGGAGTTCGGTTATCTGTGTAATTGGAGCTGGGGCAACGTCATCACTGATGTTTGGGATTCCAATGGCAGTTATCGAATACTTCTTGTGATCATCTCCAGAACTGACAGGTACTCGGTATTCCTTCGTTCTTATGGTTTCCTCTTCTCCACCAACTTTTGCTATGGTCACAGAGGTGTCCCTTCCTTTGAGTCCAAGTAACTCCGTAATGTCGGACCGGATAAGGCTTACTTGAGCGCCAGTATCGAGGAGGATATTTCCTTTCTTGTGGATTCCGTTCTGACCGTGAATGATTGCTGACATAACTGGAAGAAGAGCCCCCTTACCGGCCGCGACAGCCGCTACTCCTAATCTGATCGCGTTGCTTTTGTGTAGGAGTGAATGGTGATAATGTTCGCATTGTTTTCCGTTTTCCTGTTTTGTGCAACGCTGTCTTCGAGTGCAATTTTTCATTCTGTGTTCTCTTCCGGCCCTTTTCAGGCACCCGAAGCACACGTGATTCTCTTTGGCTATCTTGAGTCGCTCGTCGACACTGAGAGCAGCGAACTTCTGACATTGGTCTGGCCAATGGGCTGAGTTTCGACACATCCAACGTTTGTGCCATGTTGCGTTACCTTTACTGCTGTCATCTTTCAAGAAATGATTAACTGAACGGGTGCTTGAACCGGTTCTCAATGGCGCTGTTGCACGCATGCGTGACTTCATCTCCACTGTCATCCAGTCTATGAGTCCTTGTAATGTCGCCTTCTTTCCGTCTCGTTCCAGTTCTCTAGACCACACTTTCCGATCGTCAGCGCACATTTTTTGTTCAATAATGGACAACATGTGGCTGTTATCTATTTCGCAGGGAACGCCCACTTCCTTTAGAGTGTTAAAACACCGCCTAACTAAGTGTGCTAGATCACAAAATCTAGCATCTTCTCCGTCTTGCAGCGCGCGGAACTTAACGATATCTTGTGTTATGGTTTCCGACGCGAATCGCGGATCGCCGTAAATGGAATCCAAATATTCCCAAGCGGCGTCATAATCTGTGCCAATCCCTTTAATTAAGTCCAGGGGCTTTCCGTGGAGACATGTACGTAAAAACGTGATTGAATCTCGTTTGGTGTACCGGGCTTCAATTGCGTGTTTGAAATCTACTTTAAAAATCGCATACTCTCTCACGTCTCGAGCGAACTTTGGCAATTTTGGCTTTTCCATCTTAAAACCGCAGGCGTTATTTGAAGTACTGGGATCATTAACGAGATCTGGAACTTGTACATTTCCATTCAAACTATTATTACCATTACTTAGGGGTGGTTGTGAGGTTTCCTGTCCAGCATTAACAGTAGGGATCTGTTCATTATCATTAAAGGTGGGACCGGAAACCACATCCGTTCCAGATTGCATACTTGAAATTCCGCTGGTGTTTGATTCATTACTCGCAGTTTTCTCAGTATTTGTACCATTTTCCAACGTTTGTTGCTCTTGGCTAACTAAACTTTCAAAATACATCTTAGCTCGCATAACATAGTTCATGAAGGAACCCTGACATTCTTCCATCCAAATTTCAGCTTCTTCAAACTTCGTATCATTATCTATGAGTTTCGTGTAGCCTTCATGCTTGACTACTAGGTCATTGTACGCTTTCTCGACTTTATCTAAGCCTTCTCTTACCTCTGATCCTGGTCTTTTAACTTCAATTACGCTAGTTAACCAGTTACCACATCTTGTGAGGGCTGCCTTTGCGTTCCTCCGGGTTTTCTTCGCTTCTTTCAACTCTTCTTCGGCCATTATCGGGCTACGTGTCTACTTTCCACTCAGGTCAAAGCACGTGGGAACCATCAACCATCTATCCCTCAGTCCAACGTGTCAGCAATAGAAATCGAATGTTTGGTACAGGGGAAAAAATGGTACTCGGATGAATGACTGGATACGGAATCGTATAATCTTTATATTGTTTTATTCGATCTATAAGGAAGATACATAAGATACATAATTCTTACAAAACCTAATAGCGAGCGATTCATGAAATTGCATGGATAATATAATTCTCAAAATTCGGATTACATAAACAAACGGTCACTTACTTCTGTGGCGATATCCAGTCAAACTTATTTCGGTAACAGGTCAGCAAAACGGGTCAGCAGATCGAGCAGTAAAACACTACAGGTTAGTGATGTTCAACGTAAGGTACAAAACGCTTTATAACCTTTGTCTCTGATTTCGTGGTTTTTAACATGTGTCATTCTAACTTAAAGATCAACTTACTTAGCGATTACGCCATCGGCTGTCAATCACGCGACTAATTAAATAATCAAATGTCAATAAACGAAGTTAATATTAATCAACGAAACACTGTTTTCGAGACGAATTAGTGTGGACGGTAGGCCAAGCCGTAGAAATGAAGCTGCATTTTAAAATTAATTTCTCCGATGTAGTTTGGAAGCTGCCTCAGAGAACGTAGTCATTGGTTTAAACTTAGTATACGCGACAGTCGCATACGCTGCCCTAAGCTTAGTTTGAATCATCCGCCGCCGAACACTTTTGTAACTGATACAAGCGTCTATCACGCTCAAAACAAACGTAATCTAACCCAGGTTTAGTGTCAATTTTGCTGGCTCTAGTATTAATTGTAATTTTCCATTGAAAAAATGAAAAAAGTCTTTCCTTGGCAAGAGAAATTACAAACTTGATGAACTTTCAATTTCAAATCAGGTTGTTCATTCGAGGGCGATTAACATTAAGTTTTAATTTCCCTGGTACAAAAATGTTCTTCAGTCACTAATTTTCTTGGAGTATGAAATTTGTCGACGTCAAAAGTGGAGAACAGAAAATATAAGCAGAAACTCTCATTGAAACTTGAGTAGAACTGAGCTCAAACTTCTCACTTAGTCCGGTTAGTTCAATGTAAACTCAGGTCGTCTTTCACGAGAAATGAAAATGGGAGATGGCATTGACTACCCGGAGCTCTTTGGCAAAAACGCATTTTTTGGACATTTTCAGCATGGCCGGATATTAGCTAAATTAGCTCCAATCTACTCAAAACGGCATTTACAACATGACAGCATGTCTTTCATTCCTCTAGCATCGCGTTCTTTTTTTGTATCTTTCCTTTTTCTCCTTTTCTTATCTTTTTGCTGCAGCTGTTGACCTTCTACTGGGCATTCCTCCAGTTCAGGAATTCCCGTCAACGGATCACTGATCGGGACGGGAAATTCTCATCACGGAGTAGCCAAGTAGCTGAGGGAAATTTTCCTCCGAGTTTTTCTCTCAAATTCGTAAGCATCTTCGTGCATATTTCAAGTTTAATTGACCCAATCACTCTGATCTGGGATGGGTATCATTGAAAGATATTTTCGTGCAGAACTCGATTATAAGCGATGCAAATTTTGGTCAAACGGTGATCACATCAGAAGTGTTTTTCTGCCGAACCATCATTTGCGCGTGCGCTTGTTGTGTCTACGTTTTCGGGAGTCTCTGTTTTCGTTGTCCGCAATAATACGATAGAGCTCCGTTTTCCAGTGTCTCTACTCTGGACAACGTTTTCGATGATGGGGTTTCGATTGGTTAGTGTGGACCGTGAGCGAAACATAAAAACTATGCGCTTTTTCAAAAGTTGACGCATTGGTGTGGCCGGACTAATGGAAGTGGACACTCTTGTTGCTGTCCTATGTATTCATAATACAAAGGCCGGTTTATAACTTCATTGTCTCTTGTTTTACTCAAGCTGCCCTGTTATCTCTCTCCCGTAACTTCAATCAATCAATCAATCAATCAATCAATCAATCAATCAATCAATCAATCAATCAGTCAGTCGGTCAATCAATCAATCAATCATTTATTTTACCACGTTCCGTCGAAGAGCTAACAACTCGTTCAATATACGAATGTGTGACTTAGCTTGGGAGAGTGAGTCTTATAATTCTTAATTTAATTTGCTTATCAGTCTGTGAAAGACCCAGCACTTGTCATGATTACTGTGTGGTTTAGCTATCACGGTTGTATTTTGATATTTCAGCGCAGTTCAGTTTAAACACGAACCATTCGTCCACCCCGTACGTAAAGCGAATCTCTTGCTACCCCGCCAACGCAAGCCGTTTTAGTGTCTTCATCTCTCGAAGTGTTTGACTATAAGAGATGACTTCTTTCCATAACAGATGTTTGCTGCGCAGCACACAGAGACAGTGATAGAAAAAGATGAGAAATATGCCAGAGTGGTTAATTAAATATTGCTGGCAAAGACAGTCAGACCTTACAGGGATAACCCCTTCGTCAGCTTCTGTTACTCAAACGCTTGAGCTCGAGACAGCAACTGTTAGTTGAATTAAGAGTGACTGCTTCAGTCATGTTTATTTAGCTATTCATCCCGCTTACACTGCAACCACTTCCTGAAGGTGACCAAAATCGCCCTCTGGCGGCTTTACTTTACTCAAGTGTGTGAATATTTTGAATCGATCCGACGTATATCAAAAGCAAGTTTTCAGCACGCTCTGTCCTTGATAAGAGGTTTAAACATCCAGGCTAGATTATCTAAGCTTATCCAAAAAAAGCTCGATCAAACACTGAAAATGTTCGATTTATTGGCTTCTAGTTCGTCATCTAACCTTAATTGAAGTCGTCTTTGAATACCTTTAAACATATATTTTATGCTTGTTAAATTCTGTCCTTTATAGAAACTGCTTACCTTCATTTCGGGCATCAGAAACACATCTTAATCTTTATACGAAGAATGGTCGATGTCTTAAAGTGATAGTAGCTAACAATTTTGAAACGTTGTTTATGTCGAAAACACAATTACCGCCGACTCCCTTCCGGAGAACGCAAGAAAAATGCGAATAAATGTTTTCCTTTTCGATCTGTTCAGTTAAAACCTCTCACCTTGTGATTTTAGTTTATCGCTTGTTGAAGCTCACTGCAGTTTACATTAAGCATCGCCCCGCGTCAAATCGTAGCAGACACGAAATCTGCATAACATCGACACGATCGTACGGATCTCGTAAGCGGAAATGTGTTGTATAATTCAGTGTTTACTATAAGTCAAGCTAATTTATTTGATCAACAAAGAAGACGTTTTCCGTTTGTCAGATTAAGAGGTATAAGGGCTTTTAGCACAAATAAGGAAATAATTTTTGGGATCTTCATTTGAAAAGAAAAGACCCATAGACTTTACTTAAGTAGTAGACGATGCTGCATCGACTACGCTCGTTGTTTTCGTTAGAAATAGTAATAATATTTCGCAATATACTCAATATACTTAAGTCGGGAGATTGAATTACCGGTTTTAAGTTCGACGACCAATTTACTCTTGAAAGAGGATTAAATTTAACTTAATTCGGCTTAGTCAGTTTTATCTGTTATATGTAACCAGCATATCTTATAAAAAGAATCTGATTACAAGCAGTGTGAAAAAAAATATTTTCAGAAAACAGTCAGCCAAAATGAAAGAATCAGTTATGGCTACCTTGGATCACAGAGAGCTAAAATTTGCAAGACGTTCTAATGTAAGCGAGCTTGCCGTTTCGCTAATACATTCATTATTGAGCGAAAAATATAAATTTTTGAACGACAAGACTTTAGGTATCTAAATTAACCATTTTATGTTTATCAGATCTTGAAAGAAAATTGAGTTGGGCGGTTTTACTGGAGCCATAACATTTTATCCATGTCTGCTGGATTTAAAAGACGGGATTTAAAAACAAGTAAACAATGTCTACGGTAATAACTACACCATATCGTGTTTGCGTGCACAGCGTCCTCAATTAGCCCAATCTGGTTCCATTACAAGGGGCTGGGTACGAGAGGAAATCAGCCTGCGATGCTGTTTTTCAGGCCAGCGGTTACTACGGCTCATTAAAGGGGCTGGGTACTTCTTAATTAGAAATTTAGAGCAGTTGCAAAGGGATTGCTATTTTGGAGCGTTTTTGCAGTGCTAAATGGTGAATGAAGGAAAGTTTGCTTTGAAATAAATGAAGAAAAGAGGAAGAGTTCCGATTTTTGTTACGAATCAGAAATAACTTAGCCTTCGTTATAATCGTACGAATGGAATTACTGCTTACTCGTAAAAGAGGAAAGCTACTGTAGAAAGTCTACCGGTTACGGCGCCTTTCAATAACATGCAGACTCGAAAATTGAAAGCTCAACTTCAACCGAGGGAAGCAGGGATGGCGCAGTAGTGAGAGCACTCGCCTCCGATCAATGTGGCCCGGGTTCGATTCCCGGACCCGACGCCATAAGTGGGTTGACTTTGTGTTGGTTCTCTTCTCTGCTTCGAGGGTTTTTCTTTGGGTTCTCCGGTTTTCCCCTCTCAGCAAAAACCAACATACAGCTGATATCCAGCTGGCTGTAAGCTGTGCTCCAAGGTCACACATGGACCGTATAGCGGCTGCCAGAGGCGCCAATGTATGCTTTCGGTTCGACCTTGTTGAGCTGCGTCGTTGCTGTACTTTGCGACGGCGATTAGCCGCGACAATTATTATTATTATTATTATTATTATTATTATTATTATTAATCAAATGCTCAGCGGCTCCTCTCAGCTTTCGACTACTGCCGAGCGCGGTAATCAAATCGTTGAGCATAGTTCAGACAACGAAACAATGTTCGGCAGTATTCGGAAGTTGGGAGGAGTCGCCGAGCACTGATTTGATAGACGGTAGCGAAAACGCATTTGTCGGTTGAGCTTTGAATCTTAGAGTCCGTATGTTATTGAAAAGCGCAGTAATACGTTATGATAATGCAAGTTTCATAAAACCTACACGTAGAATTAAGCATGTAGATAGAAAATTTTGAATTATCAATTTGCGTCATATCATCGGACTCTGCTCCTTATTGCGTTACTGGTACAAAATTAACCTGTCGAGCCGTTCACGACTGACAGAAGCCAGTGACAGTGAGAGAGATTAATAGTTCGAATTAGTTTGGTGTGGATATCAGGATGTCTCAAAATTGGGTACTGTGTGGAACTCGGAGAATTATGTGCAAATTAAGATTCGAAACAACCGACAAACGCATTGAAAGAGGATATGTATAAAATTCTGACAGCTCTATGGCGTATGAAACTGAAACAGAACCCGTGACTGCTCAAATTTGGCCTTGATTTGAAACTTTTGCGGGACGCTTCAACGGAGCAAATCAGTGCAAAAAGCTTATCCTTAGGAGGTCTGGGTTTCAAAATATGACGGTTAGAAACCGTCGATTTCCTTAACAATAAATTCATGACCGATTGGTAGTTAAGAAGGACCCCCCTTAAGGTAAACTGAGAAACACGGACGACATGGCGCCGAGGCCTAGGGTACTAAAACAAAAGAATTCACACACGAATAAACAATTTTCAATTTCATACGCCTTGGCGCTATTAAAATTTTATACATATCCTCTTTCAACGCGTTAGTTCGCACATAATTCTCCGAGTTCCACACACTACTCAATTTTGAGACATCCTGATAGCCACACCAAACTATTACCAATATGTCTCTATCACCGTCACTGGCCTCTGTCGGTTGTGAACGACTAGGCAGTTTATTTTAGTAACGCAATAAGGAGTTGAGACAGATAAGAAAACGGGAAATTAATATTTCATTTCTTTTTTTAATCTGGAAACGGGAAGTTTTAAGACATTTGGTGGCAGAACTCAGCTTTGCGTCCGGTCTGTCCTTCGGTATAATTTCATCCGTCAAAACGTAATATGTCTTTCCGTTTGCTAGCATGGTGTTGGCTAGAAAGAGACTCTAAGTTAACTATAGCTATTTTCAATTCGGCACATGCACAAAGCCCTTGGAAAAATAAACCGTGCACTTTTGGCAGCTATCAGACAAAATTCCAGTCCGCGCTGCAAGAGACTGATGATGTTCTCTCCGTTACGAGTCTGAATCTGAATATCCAGCTCGCAGGACCAGCAAACTTGGTTCCTGAAAATTTTGCCGAAGTTCACAATAATACCAGCCTTTGTACTTTACGTTACTGAATTAAGAATTTTATCTCGTCCTTATGAGCTGTCAAATCCAGTGTAGCAGATTGATCCTTTAACGCTTTTCTAGATTCAGTTAACTCCGAGTTCGAGGCAATTAAAACGCATAGTGGATTAAGCCCCAAGGTATTTTTAATAACTTATTCCGAGCCGTACCAGTAATGTCAGTAATCGTAAGACGAAGAACGTCAATTCTGCATATGCCAATGAGTTCATTACGACGGCCGGGTTTGATCGGTCATTCCCAGAGTCAACGCCGCCCTAAAATTGTCAACCTCGGCAGCATCTTTCATCGGTCTTTCCGAGTTCCGCGCACGACAGTCAAATTTCATATTCTGAAACTCAGATGCTAACCGCGTATGGATTGTATTTTCGACCACTTTGACTTATAAACTTCAGTCATGTACGGCCAGCAGTTTTGCCAAAAATTCAAAAATCGTTCATTTATTCTACAATTATGGTCTGCCGGTATTTTGATTTCCCGCCGCAAAATTTCAAGTATTCTTACATGCTGGAGTTTTCGACTGAGCGAAGATCCCCGCATTTTGGCTGGAAACTCTACTGGTCACATCAAAGAAGCATAATACACCCGGCAGAAATTTTGGTCTTCTCTTGACTATAAACATGTAAGGTGTAAAGCTTGCGTACAAACATTTCATCGCTAAAAAACAAAACATGCACTCACCTAGCTGTCCAACCCTTTGCAGCTGCTTCGGACAAATCAACTAGTTCAGCAATGCTAAATTCCACAGACGTTTTTTTATGAAAGACACTAACAGTTGAGTTGCAATCTTAAGTTTCAGTTCAGAGCGCGGTGCTCAACGAGTTGCGCGCGAACTTCGAAGCTACCTGAAGGGCTTTGTAGCCAAGCAAGCGTTATCGAACTATCAGTGAAAAGCTACAGATTTGAATTTTAGCCTGGACTCCTGCTCTATAGCCTTGGCTAGACGGGAAGCGAGGACTGCGGCCTGTAGCTCCAATCGCGGTACGCTTAACTGCTTCAAGGGTGCGACTCGTGACTTCGCTGCAATCAATCTGACCTGGTACTTGTTACCGTTTGTTTTCTGGCGGATGTAGGCACAAGTTCCAAAAGCATCTTGTGACGCGTCTGAGAATACGCACAGCATTGGCGGTTCGGTTGCATTTGCACAGCACAAACTTCTCTGAAAGGTTATCTTGTTAAGTTCCTTCATCTCTTTGAACAGTTCGATCCACTTGTAACGGATTGCGGACGGGGGTTCCTCGTCCCAGTCAACTCCAGTTTGCCAAAGAACTTGCATCCCAATCTTGGCTCTTATAAGGAACGCGGCGGCGAATCCAACAGGATCGTAGATCCGCGCGACTTGACTTAGTAACAATCTCTTCGTTAACTTAACTTCGGGCTGTCGCTGTTCAGCTTCTGTTATTTGGTTTATTAGTTCAAAGTTCACCTTGAACGATAACGTGTCTGACTGATTGTTCCATGTACTGCCCAGAACATTCTCTTCAACTGATCCTTGAAACATCGTTGCCGTATCCATCTTCTCATTCTGACTCGGACTTCTTAAGGGCTTGTTGGAGATCCAACCTTTGACTCTGAAACCACCTTTCTCTAAAACAGTGTCTATATCCTCAGTTTGTTGTTTTGCTTCCATTACTGTGTCAACAGAATCGCAAATATCATCCATATAAGCGTTTTTCGTTATGACTTCGGCTGCCTTAGGGTGAGTAATCTAGCTTTCTTCTGCAGTTTTCCTCAGTGCTGTCTGTGCCATTGCTGGAGCCGGTTTATCACCAAAGGTGAGTACAGTTTTGACATACACGTCTGGTTCGCGGGAGGTTTCGAGGTTTCTCCATAAGAAACGATGAACCTGTTGATCTGGTTCGGGTATTAAGATGCGATGGTACATCTTCGATATATCTCCTACCAGAGCGACTTCTCTTTCTCTAAAACGCAGGACCACACCAAATAGGTTGTTCAGCAGGTCTGGACCCTTCATCCAATAGTCATTCAATTTATGACCTTGGAACACGGAGGACGAATTAAAAACAATACGAACGGGCGTGCTTTTCTTTTCTGGTCTGACTACTGCGTGGTGCGGTATGTAGTGTACAGGGCCCTTGTAATTCTTCACCTCGTCTTCTGATAACTTCCTGCAGAAATTCATATTCACCATTTCGGTCATCTGCTCGTCATATGCCTTGGCTTGATCCGGGTTCGACTTTAGGCGACGTTCTGTTGCTTCTAGCCGTTTCAGCGCTAACGATCTGTTATCAGGAAGAAGATTCGGATCCCTCTTCCAAGGATATGGGATCATCCACTGCTGTCCAATTTTCTGGCAAGATTTGCTTATGACTTCGGCTTCTTCTCTTTCCACTTGGCTTAACTTGTCGGCTTCACAGACGCATGGCCTTACCTCGACCCCCATGGACTCTGTTTTCCAGAAATCAGATAGGTCTACGGGTGTAGCGTACTTGACAAACAGTATGCGACTCGCTGGTTGAACGTTTCCTGATGAGCCTCCGAACACCACCCATCCCAGTGGGGTTTGTCTTGCTACAAGCTCTCCTGCTTGTCTGGTTTGGCCTGTATGCATGTTAGCATGGTCAATGCCTATGAGGATATCAATCGGTCCCCTTCCACGTCTGATCTTCTCGCTTGACAGTCCTAGGAGTTCGGTTATCTGTGTAATTGGAGCTGGGGCAACGTCATCACTGATGTTTGGGATTCCAATGGCAGTTATCGAATACTTCTTGTGATCATCTCCAGAACTGACAGGTACTCGGTATTCCTTCGTTCTTATGGTTTCCTCTTCTCCACCAACTTTTGCTATGGTCACAGAGGTGTCCCTTCCTTTGAGTCCAAGTAACTCCGTAATGTCGGACCGGATAAGGCTTACTTGAGCGCCAGTATCGAGGAGGATATTTCCTTTCTTGTGGATTCCGTTCTGACCGTGAATGATTGCTGACATAACTGGAAGAAGAGCCCCCTTACCGGCCGCGACAGCCGCTACTCCTAATCTGATCGCGTTGCTTTTGTGTAGGAGTGAATGGTGATAATGTTCGCATTGTTTTCCGTTTTCCTGTTTTGTGCAACGCTGTCTTCGAGTGCAATTTTTCATTCTGTGTTCTCTTCCGGCCCTTTTCAGGCACCCGAAGCACACGTGATTCTCTTTGGCTATCTTGAGTCGCTCGTCGACACTGAGAGCAGCGAACTTCTGACATTGGTCTGGCCAATGGGCTGAGTTTCGACACATCCAACGTTTGTGCCATGTTGCGTTACCTTTACTGCTGTCATCTTTCAAGAAATGATTAACTGAACGGGTGCTTGAACCGGTTCTCAATGGCGCTGTTGCACGCATGCGTGACTTCATCTCCACTGTCATCCAGTCTATGAGTCCTTGTAATGTCGCCTTCTTTCCGTCTCGTTCCAGTTCTCTAGACCACACTTTCCGATCGTCAGCGCACATTTTTTGTTCAATAATGGACAACATGTGGCTGTTATCTATTTCGCAGGGAACGCCCACTTCCTTTAGAGTGTTAAAACACCGCCTAACTAAGTGTGCTAGATCACAAAATCTAGCATCTTCTCCGTCTTGCAGCGCGCGGAACTTAACGATATCTTGTGTTATGGTTTCCGACGCGAATCGCGGATCGCCGTAAATGGAATCCAAATATTCCCAAGCGGCGTCATAATCTGTGCCAATCCCTTTAATTAAGTCCAGGGGCTTTCCGTGGAGACATGTACGTAAAAACGTGATTGAATCTCGTTTGGTGTACCGGGCTTCAATTGCGTGTTTGAAATCTGCTTTAAAAATCGCATACTCTCTCACGTCTCCAGCGAACTTTGGCAATTTTGGCTTTTCCATCTTAAAACCGCAGGCGTTATTTGAAGTACTGGGATCATTAACGAGATCTGGAACTTGTACATTTCCATTCAAACTATTATTACCATTACTTAGGGGTGGTTGTGAGGTTTCCTGTCCAGCATTAACAGTAGGGATCTGTTCATTATCATTAAAGGTGGGACCGGAAACCACATCCGTTCCAGATTGCATACTTGAAATTCCGCTGGTGTTTGATTCATTACTCGCAGTTTTCTCAGTATTTGTACCATTTTCCAACGTTTGTTGCTCTTGGCTAACTAAACTTTCAAAATACATCTTAGCTCGCATAACATAGTTCATGAAGGAACCCTGACATTCTTCCATCCAAATTTCAGCTTCTTCAAACTTCGTATCATTATCTATGAGTTTCGTGTAGCCTTCATGCTTGACTACTAGGTCATTGTACGCTTTCTCGACTTTATCTAAGCCTTCTCTTACCTCTGATCCTGGTCTTTTAACTTCAATTACGCTAGTTAACCAGTTACCACATCTTGTGAGGGCTGCCTTTGCGTTCCTCCGGGTTTTCTTCGCTTCTTTCAACTCTTCTTCGGCCATTATCGGGCTACGTGTCTACTTTCCACTCAGGTCAAAGCACGTGGGAACCATCAACCATCTATCCCTCAGTCCAACGTGTCAGCAATAGAAATCGAATGTTTGGTACAGGGGAAAAAATGGTACTCGGATGAATGACTGGATACGGAATCGTATAATCTTTATATTGTTTTATTCGATCTATAAGGAAGATACATAAGATACATAATTCTTACAAAACCTAATAGCGAGCGATTCATGAAATTGCATGGATAATATAATTCTCAAAATTCGGATTACATAAACAAACGGTCACTTACTTCTGTGGCGATATCCAGTCAAACTTATTTCGGTAACAGGTCAGCAAAACGGGTCAGCAGATCGAGCAGTAAAACACTACAGGTTAGTGATGTTCAACGTAAGGTACAAAACGCTTTATGACCTTTGTCTCTGATTTCGTGGTTTTTAACATGTGTCATTCTAACTTAAAGATCAACTTACTTAGCGATTACGCCATCGGCTGTCAATCACGCGACTAATTAAATAATCAAATGTCAATAAACGAAGTTAATATTAATCAACGAAACACTGTTTTCGAGACGAATTAGTGTGGACGGTAGGCCAAGCCGTAGAAATGAAGCTGCATTTTAAAATTAATTTCTCCGATGTAGTTTGGAAGCTGCCTCAGAGAACGTAGTCATTGGTTTAAACTTAGTATACGCGACAGTCGCATACGCTGCCCTAAGCTTAGTTTGAATCATCCGCCGCCGAACACTTTTGTAACTGATACAAGCGTCTATCACGCTCAAAACAAACGTAATCTAACCCAGGTTTAGTGTCAATTTTGCTGGCTCTAGTATTAATTGTAATTTTCCATTGAAAAAATGAAAAAAGTCTTTCCTTGGCAAGATAAATTACAAACTTGATGAACTTTCAATTTCAAATCAGGTTGTTCATTCGAGGGCGATTAACATTAAGTTTTAATTTCCCTGGTACAAAAATGTTCTTCAGTCACTAATTTTCTGTGGAGTATGAAATTTGTCGACGTCAAAAGTGGAGAACAGAAAATATAAGCAGAAACTCTCATTGAAACTTGAGTAGAACTGAGCTCAAACTTCTCACTTAGTCCGGTTAGTTCAATGTAAACTCAGGTCGTCTTTCACGAGAAATGAAAATGGGAGATGGCATTGACTACCCGGAGCTCTTTGGCAAAAACGCATTTTTTGGACATTTTCAGCATGGCCGGATATTAGCTAAATTAGCTCCAATCTACTCAAAACGGCATTTACAACATGACGGCATGTCTTTCATTCCTCTAGCATCGCGTTCTTTTTTTGTATCTTTCCTTTTTCTCCTTTTCTTATCTTTTTGCTGCAGCGGTTGACCTTCTACTGGGCATTCCTCCAGTTCAGGAATTCCCGTCAACGGATCACTGATCGGGACGGGAAATTCTCATCACGGAGTAGCCAAGTAGTTGAGGGAAATTTTCCTCCGAGTTTTTCTCTCAAATTCGTAAGCATCTTCGTGCATATTTCAAGTTTAATTGACCCAATCACTCTGATCTGGGATGGGTATCATTGAAAGATATTTTCGTGCAGAACTCGATTATAAGCGATGCAAATTTTGGTCAAACGGTGATCACATCAGAAGTGTTTTTCTGCCGAACCATCATTTGCGCGTGCGCTTGTTGTGTCTACGTTTTCGGGAGTCTCTGTTTTCGTTGTCCGCAATAATACGATAGAGCTCCGTTTTCCAGTGTCTCTACTCTGGACAACGTTTTCGATGATGGGGTTTCGATTGGTTAGTGTGGACCGTGAGCGAAACATAAAAACTATGCGCTTTTTCAAAAGTTGACGCATTGGTGTGGCCGGACTAATGGAAGTGGACACTCTTGTTGCTGTCCTATGTATTCATAATACAAAGGCCGGTTTATAACTTCATTGTCTCTTGTTTTACTCAAGCTGCCCTGTTATCTCTCTCCCGTAACTTCAATCAATCAATCAATCAATCAATCAATCAATCAATCAATCAATCAATCAATCAGTCAGTCAGTCAGTCAATCAATCAATCAATCATTTATTTTACCACGTTCCGTCGAAGAGCTAACAACTCGTTCAATATACGAATGTGTGACTTAGCTTGGGAGAGTGAGTCTTATAATTCTTAATTTAATTTGCTTATCAGTCTGTGAAAGACCCAGCACTTGTCATGATTACTGTGTGGTTTAGCTATCACGGTTGTATTTTGATATTTCAGCGCAGTTCAGTTTAAACACGAACCATTCGTCCACCCCGTACGTAAAGCGAATCTCTTGCTACCCCGCCAACGCAAGCCGTTTTAGTGTCTTCATCTCTCGAAGTGTTTGACTATAAGAGATGACTTCTTTCCATAACAGATGTTTGCTGCGCAGCACACAGAGACAGTGATAGAAAAAGATGAGAAATATGCCAGAGTGGTTAATTAAATATTGCTGGCAAAGACAGTCAGACCTTACAGGGATAACCCCTTCGTCAGCTTCTGTTACTCAAACGCTTGAGCTCGAGACAGCAACTGTTAGTTGAATTAAGAGTGACTGCTTCAGTCATGTTTATTTAGCTATTCATCCCGCTTACACTGCAACCACTTCCTGAAGGTGACCAAAATCGCCCTCTGGCGGCTTTACTTTACTCAAGTGTGTGAATATTTTGAATCGATCCGACGTATATCAAAAGCAAGTTTTCAGCACGCTCTGTCCTTGATAAGAGGTTTAAACATCCAGGCCAGATTATCTAAGCTTATCCAAAAAAAGCTCGATCAAACACTGAAAATGTTCGATTATTGGCTTCTAGTTCGTCATCTAACCTTAATTGAAGTCGTCTTTGAATACCTTTAAACATATATTTTATGCTTGTTAAATTCTGTCCTTTATAGAAACTGCTTACCTTCATTTCGGGCATCAGAAACACATCTTAATCTTTATACGAAGAATGGTCGATGTCTTAAAGTGATAGTAGCTAACAATTTTGAAACGTTGTTTATGTCGAAAACACAATTACCGCCGATTCCCTTCCGGAGAACGCAAGAAAAATGCGAATAAATGTTTTCCTTTTCGATCTGTTCAGTTAAAATCTCTCACCTTGTGATTTTAGTTTATCGCTTGTTGAAGCTCACTGCAGTTTACATTAAGCATCGCCCCGCGTCAAATCGTAGCAGACACGAAATCTGCATAACATCGACACGATCGTACAGATCTCGTGAGCGAAAATGTGTTGTATAATTCAGTGTTTACTATAAGTCAAGCTAATTTATTTGATCAACAAAGAAGACGTTTTCCGTTTGTCAGATTAAGAGGTATAAGGGCTTTTAGCACAAATGAGGAAATAATTTTTGGGATCTTCATTTGAAAAGAAAAGACCCATAGACTTTACTTAAGTAGTAGACGATGCTGCATCGACTACGCTCGTTGTTTTCGTTAGAAATAGTAATAATATTTAACAATTATTCCATGAAACCGCGTTGGATATGAAGTGATAAATAACCAACGAGCGCGTAGCGCGAGTTGGTTATGATCACTTCATATCCAACAAGGTCGAATGGAATAATTGTTTTAGTATATTCTTAATCGGGTTTTTGCCGCCGATTTTTATTTCAACAATTTTACAGAGCGGAAAATTTTTAAACTTGGCGCACTGTTTTCCATATAAGGTAAAACTCCGACTAATGGCTCATAGTCGGAGTTTTTGAGCCAATCAGAGAGCTAGAAATGCAATAGTCGGAGCTGAGAATATACTAATTCGCAATATACTCAATATACTTAAGTCGGGAGATTGAATTACCGGTTTTAAGTTCGACGACCAATTTACTCTTGAAAGAGGATTAAATTTAACTTAATTCGGCTTAGTCAGTTTTATCTGTTATATGTAACCAGCGTATCTTATAAAAAGAATCTGATTACAAGCAGTGTGAAAAAAAATATTTTCAGAAAACAGTCAGCCAAAATGAAAGAATCAGTTATGGCTACCTTGGATCACAGAGAGCTAAAATTTGCAAGACGTTCTAATGTAAGCGAGCTTGCCGTTTCGCTAATACATTCATTATTGAGCGAAAAATATAAATTTTTGAACGACAAGACTTTAGGTATCTAAATTAACCATTTTATGTTTATCAGATCTTGAAAGAAAATTGAGTTGGGCGGTTTTACTGGAGCCATAACATTTTATCCATGTCTGCTGGATTTAAAAGACGGGATTTAAAAACAAGTAAACAATGTCTACGGTAATAACTACACCATATCGTGTTTGCGTGCACAGCGTCCTCAATTAGCCCAATCTGGTTCCATTACAAGGGGCTGGGTACGAGAGGAAATCAGCCTGCGATGCTGTTTTTTAGGCCAGCGGTTACTACGGCGCATTAAAGGGGCTGGGTACTTCTTAATTAGAAATTTAGAGCAGTTGCAAAGGGATTGCTATTTTGGAGCGTTTTTGCAGTGCTAAATGGTGAATGAAGGAAAGTTTGCTTTGAAATAAATGAAGAAAAGAGGAAGAGTTCCGATTTTTGTTACGAATCAGAAATAACTTAGCCTTCGTTATAATCGTACGAATGGAATTACTGCTTACTCGTAAAAGAGGAAAGCTACTGTAGAAAGTCTACCGGTTACGGCGCCTTTCAATAACATGCAGACTCGAAAATTCAAAGCTCAACTTCAACCGAGGGAAGCAGGGATGGCGCAGTGGTGAGAGCACTCGCCTCCGATCAATGTGGCCCGGGTTCGATTCCCGGACCCGACGCCATAAGTGGGTTGACTTTGTGTTGGTTCTCTTCTCTGCTTCGAGGGTTTTTCTCTGGGTTCTCCGGTTTTCCCCTCTCAGCAAAAACCAACATACAGCTGATATCCAGCTGGCTGTAAGCTGTGCTCCAAGGTCACACATGGACCGTATAGCGGCTGCCAGAGGCGCCAATGTATGCTTTCGGTTCGACCTTGTTGAGCTGCGTCGTTGCTGTACTTTGCGACGGCGATTAGCCGCGACGATTATTATTATTATTATTATTATTATAATTAATCAAATGCTCAGCGGCTCCTCTCAGCTTTCGACTACTGCCGAGCGCGGTAATCAAATCGTTGAGCATAGTTCAGACAACGAAACAATGTTCGGCAGTATTCGGAAGTTGGGAGGAGTCGCCGAACACTGATTTGATAGACGGTAGCGAAAACGCATTTGTCGGTTGAGCTTTGAATCTTAGAGTCCGTATGTTATTGAAAAGCGCAGTAATACGTTATGATAATGCAAGTTTCATAAAACCTACACGTAGAATTAAGCACGTAGATAGAAAAATTTGAATTATCAATTTGCGTCATATCATCGGACTCTGCTCCTTATTGCGTTACTGGTACAAAATTAACCTGTCGAGCCGTTCACGACTGACAGAAGCCAGTGACAGTGAGAGAGATTAATAGTTCGAATTAGTTTGGTGTGGATATCAGGATGTCTCAAAATTGGGTACTGTGTGGAACTCGGAGAATTATGTGCAAATTAAGATTCGAAACAACCGACAAACGCATTGAAAGAGGATATGTATAAAATTCTAACAGCTCTATGGCGTATGAAACTGAAACAGAACCCGTGACTGCTCAAATTTGGCCTTGATTTGAAACTTTTGCGGGACGCTTCAACGGAGCAAATCAGTGCAAAAAGCTTATCCTTAGGAGGTCTAGGTTTCAAAATATGACGGTTAGAAACCGTCGATTTCCTTAACAATAAATTCATGACCGATTGGTAGTTAAGAAGGACCCCCCTTAAGGTAAACTGAGAAACACGGACGACATGGCGCCGAGGCCTAGGGTACTAAAACAAAAGAATTCACACACGAATAAACAATTTTCAATTTCATACGCCTTGGCGCTATTAAAATTTTATACATATCCTCTTTCAACGCGTTAGTTCGCACATAATTCTCCGAGTTCCACACACTACTCAATTTTGAGACATCCTGATAGCCACACCAAACTATTACCAATATGTCTCTATCACCGACACTGGCCTCTGTCGGTTGTGAACGACTAGGCAGTTTATTTTGGTAACGCAATAAGGAGTTGAGACAGATAAGAAAACGGGAAATTAATATTTCATTTCTTTCTTTAATCTGGAAACGGGAAGTTTTAAGACATTTGGTGGCAGAACTCAGCTTTGCGTCCGGTCTGTCCTTCGGTATAATTTCATCCGTCAAAACGTAATATGTCTTTCCGTTTGCTAGCATGGTGTTGGCTAGAAAGAGACTCTAAGTTAACTATAGCTATTTTCAATTCGGCACATGCACAAAGCCCATGGAAAAATAAACCGTGCACTTTTGGCAGCTATCAGACAAAATTCCAGTCCGCTTTGCAAGAGACTGATGATGTTCTCTCCGTTACGAGTCTGAATCTGAATATCCAGCTCGCAGGACCAGCAAACTTGGTTCCTGAAAATTTTGCCGAAGTTTACAATAATACCAGCCTTTGTACTTTACGTTACTGAATTAAGAATTTTATCTCGTCCTTATGAGCTGTCAAATCCAGTGTAGCAGATTGATCCTTTCACGCTTTTCTAGATTCAGTTAACTCCGAGTTCGAGGCAATTAAAACGCACAGTGGATTAAGCCCCAAGGTATTTTTAATAACTTATTCCGAGCCGTACCAGTAATGTCAGTAATTGTAAGACGAAGAACGTCAATTCTGCATATGCCAATGAGTTCATTACGACGGCCGGGTTTGATCGGTCATTCCCAGAGTCAACGCCGCCCTAAAATTGTCAACCTCGGCAGCATCTTTCATCGGTCTTTCCGAGTTCCGCGCACGACAGTCAAATTTCATATTCTGAAACTCAGATGCTAACCGCGTATGGATTGTATTTTCGACCACTTTGACTTATAAACTTCAGTCATGTACGGCCAGCAGTTTTGCCAAAAATTCAAAAATCGTTCATTTATCCTACAATTATGGTCTGCCTGTATTTTGATTTCCCGCCGCAAAATTTCAAGTATTCTTACATGCTGGAGTTTTCGACTGAGCGAAGATCCCCGCATTTTGGCTGGAAACTCTACTGGTCACATCAAAGAAGCATAATACATCCGGCAGAAATTTTAGTCTTCTTTTGACTATAAACATGTAAGGTGTAAAGCTTGCGTACAAATATTTCATCGCTAAAAAACAAAACATGCACTCACCTAGCTGTCCAACCCTTTGCAGCTGCTCCGGACAAATCAACTAGTTCAGCAATGCTAAATTCCACAGACGTTTTTTTATGAAAGACACTAACAGTTAAGTTGCAATTTTAAGTTTCAGTTCAGAGCGCGGTGCTCAAACCAAACCGTACGAGTAGCGCGCGAACTTCTGCTCTGCTAGTTCCATCACCGAGACGCGCGTTCTTTATATCCACGGCCATTAGATGCTCCTGACAAGGGTTTCAAATTTACGTTTAGGAATAATTCTCGGCCATCGGCGGAAGTTTCAGACATTTGTTGAAACAGTAATAAAATAATCTCTCTCAATTGAACCTTCGGTCCACAACGTGGGCGGACAAACACACCACCTGGTGCCTATTTTGCCGCTTTTGTTCAAAATAACTGATTTTTTCATATCTACCCGTAGGTTGTAAGGCACTACGAAGACAAGTCTACTGATTTCTCGGCGGGTTTACTCTGAAGCTCGCATTTTAAATGTTGAATGTTGTCAAGTTTTGGCAAGGGTTTGTAGTTATTTGCAGAGCATGACAACGTGGAGACAAATTGTCACACTAGTCAGGAAATAATTAAAATCTTCGGCGAATTGTGTTTGATATATTTTCAAAAACGAAGGTTATTGCTGACAAAAAGAAGAGGTAGCCCTCAATGAAAAAAAATAATAAATTGCTCATTGAGTGCGCCCCCAAGCAGGGCCACTAGGTTGTCTGACTAGTCATAAAATAACAATAAAAGAAAAAAAGATTTTATAGAACACCTGTATACGACCGTGCATCTTCTACCATGCAACCTGCAATCTGAATTTGTCAGTTCTTTCGTCGGGCTAAGCCTTCTTCAGTAACACAAAAATGACTAACTATCGAAAAAAAATCCGTAAACTGTAAGTAATCTTGGACCTTAAAGTAGTGCTTTTGTAGTCATGTGCGAGTAAGCCAGTTAATATTCTTTCGTGGTTTCGTTTTAGTGAAAAACAAAACGACGAACAATTTAATTTCGTTCATAAAAGCAAATTATGTCCCTCAGTAGTAAATCGCGGTCCTTACCGGCTCTGGGCCATGAAATGGTCATAAAATACAGCTGTAAAAACAAACAGAAACCGCAAAAACTATCACCACCAACATGTATGGGTTACTTGAATATGTGAATTGTGTCCCCAACAAATACTACTAGGAGTTTTTGTATTCAATAGTCTTTAAATATTTATATTCTACTTTCATATATAACGGATCCTCTGCGGTGAAACCAACATGTTAGTCTCCACTGACTTCTACTATGGAAAATAATCCTTTGTGCGTTGTTCAAAACAAGTTCAAAATCAATTACGAGCCAAGTAAATCAGCGGGATATTAGCCATGGTGACTTTCGCTAGCGGGCTTGCTCTCAAATGATTCTAGATTATTCCTTGCCTAGCTCCTGTATGGCTTTCAAGGTCAATTCATTTCCGTGTCGTAGACGAGACGAACCAAAATATCGAAAATTATTAAATTCTCATCCTCGGATAATGCAATTCTAGCTTTCTGATTGGTTCACTGGATCTCGGTTACCAGCCATTATACCTGTGTTTGACCTTATATGGAAATGAAAGCGGCAAATGTCGCTCGGCATGAGCTTTTTCGCGTGAAGCGAAGTTTCGTCGACAAAAAAAATGGATGAAAAAAAGCACATTCGGTGAGCTATCTACACAGGAAATACAGGGAATTGTGGACAATGCCGTCCCAGTAACAACAAAAAAGCCACAAAGCTCGAGATAAGATTATTTAACGGCACGTATACGTTAAGTTTCCCTTAAAGTTGCAAAACTAAAATATGACCGGCGAGATTTTACGCATTCATGAAGATTATGTAACAAAAACAAATTTTACCTGAACAGAATGGCTTGCTAGTCCTGGTGGCACCAAATTTTCGAAACCGATATAAGATATGTCAAAAGAACTGAATGTTCGGTTGAAGTGTTTTTACTCGTCTGCGAGGAAGAAAGATGACACGTATTGCAAAAGTTCATTGATTAAATCCACTAAAGCCGCCAGTTGATCATTTCGTTCACACGCCGCTGCACAACAAACCGTTTTCCATTATCTCTGACCAGGCAAATAAATTATTAGAGCATATGCATTTGTAAAAGGCCGCAGGTAAACAGGCATAATTACCGGCGTAGTCCATAAGAAACCAGTTTCCAATGAGCAGATGAGGAAACTGTTCGACTAAGCAAGCTCGGATCAGCCGAGAGCAAGAATCCCGCACAGCTACAGAGGACGACGTAGTTTCATCTCAGTCTCTTTTTTGGCCGACGACGACGAGAGAATCAACGACAGCTAGTGCCAACAATTCTGTCCTTGCGAAAAACACCTCAAGGAGTTGAGTGTTTTGAGCTGATTCGAAGTAAGCCCGGTTCTTTACCAGCCACGAAAAACCACCAGGGTGGCCTCGGAGATTCTGAAGATGAATCTGACGCTAAGATAGTTTCTGTCCTTGACTCTAAAACTGACCAACAATGAGCTCCACACATAAAGCTCGAAATACCAAGGCTTTCAAAGCAAGGGAATCCTGAGAGAGATCTTGTCGAGAATAATTTTGGCACAACGTCCGTGTCACATGCATGGCGATCAAAGTTTTCCGCAGCATTATTACAATGGCAATGTGCAAGTGCACAATTATTTGGCTCTTCTCCATGACTCGAACTTGAACGCTTTTCAAACTTTCTGACCAAGGTTATATCTCCTTCATTTGGTAGACGTTTCTTGAATTCTACTTGATTGCAATTTCATTCAACAAATTCGCTTGCTTCGCTCTCAAATTTTTCATTCAACTAATTTTACAAACGGCACCCATGTCATGTGATTTCCCACTTGTTGTTGTTTTTATCACATCGACTTCCGGTCGTTTTGTAAAATTAAAATCCAATAAAATTAAGCTATATTTCCAAGAATACAAATGCACCGAATTTAATAAAACAATTACTCCATTCGCGCTTGTTGGATATGAGGTTGGCTATTTACCATCTCATATCCAACGCGCGCTCATGGAATAATTGTTAAATAGGGATTGACCGCGGCGAAATATCGAGGCCTAGGAACTAGGCAGGAAGGGTTATTTTAGCGGAATATTTTTGTCCCTAGCTAGGGCCGGCACGCTCGGTTCCCTTGTGGCGAATCTCTTACCCCACTGAGTATCATCTTCTCGGGCTTTTAAGCAATTAATTAAAATATATTTATACATTCTAGGGCTATTTTAGGGTAGGCGAAATAGCACTCCTCGCCTTTGGGAAGTTTTCATCCATCAGCGTTTTCTTCAATCAACTACATACTAAAGTTGCAGCTTCACTGAACTAAATACACACAATTTTGAATACTCAAACGGTAGACATGTTTGCAGAAACCCAGTTAATTTTCAGTATGGCATCTTGATTCGCCAAAACACACACAAGAAACTTACACAGGAAGTTGCTAAAACGTGTACCCTCAAGAGAAGATGAAGTGTAGGATAGAGAAGGCATTAATCCCAGGCTAATCCCCGTCAAGTTATTTATAGACATGGTATCTAGTTCTTCTATAGATAACGTTACAACGCGCGTTGCACAGAAAAAAAAATCTAATAAATGATATCCCCTCACTTCTTTCGAGTGCGCTGTTTGATCGTGGTGTTGATCACAAGATCGGACGGTAATCGTGTGTTCGTGAGTGTCGTAAGGGCGTCTACAGCCAAAGTAACCTTAAGACGTAAAACACCCATTCTGGATGACGATTCCATTTAGAGCTCAGACTAAATGGATTTCTCACACAACTAAATGCACGTTATGTTCACATCTTCTTTACAACAGTGAATATTGGATTCGGTTTCTGCCGTACCAAATATGATCAAGATCTCGGTAAGTGCAGTTGGGATATCACTAACTGGTTTAGTATGTGCCCTGCGATCTCACCTCGACGGGATCGCTTCCTTATATTTATGGGGTGGCTTACGCGTCCCTATGCCCCCTAGAGCTATGCCGGTGAGAGTTTCTGAACTTCTAGCAGGGTCACCCAAACCGGACAGGTCGAGGGTATGAGGTCAGACGAAGAGAGACGCCCTAGTCCTTCGAGCTGGGGGTTAATTAAGCGTTGAGAGTAAGCTAACAAACCATACTCCTTAAAAAAACAGTACGCCTTAGGAACCGAAACCATCACAGTAGATGTGAAACAGTGGGGCAAGCCGTCCCTCCAGAACAAGAATGAACCAACTGGGTACCCAATCGCCAAACACATTGCTACAACTGAAGTCCAAGTTGGAATGTAAGGACTCTATTCCAGTCAAGCACTCTCACCCAGCACGATAGCGAACCGAGGAGAAGAGGAAAGTTGGACGGCCCGGGAATAAGTGAAAGCCCTTCATGCTACGGCAGTTGCAACGAGTGGGCTACACTGGGGAGGGGTGCAAAAGCATCAGCAAAGAACCGTGTGAGGCGGAGAACAAAGAACCGTGTGCGGTGAAGGGTATTGCTTGATGCTCTATGCTCCCCGCGGGGGCGTCAAGGAATGATGATGATGATGATGACGACGATGATGATGACGATGATAATGATGATGATGATGTGCTCAACGATTAACAGCTAAATACTATTTGAACTGATCGCAGAATCACAGTGCAAAAATACTTTCATTATATTTTCCTTTTGAGAAATACTACTACTATTGAAATGACTATACATGACCGGAGAAAATAAAACTCTGTCTTCCTGCCGATTTATTAAAAAGGATTTTATGATGAGATTAAAAAAATATCGATCGATTTTGCAACACATCTAACGCATTGCTACTAAAGGCTTAATTCATCTTGCATGCATTGCCCGCCAAAGTACGTTTTCTTCATATGAAATTTGTACTCTTGCGCGGGCAATATCCAGGTCACACGAGACAAAAATGCCAAGGTATTTGACACAAGTGTGTTTTTTTTTTTACCGGTTATAGACTGAACGCAAAAGCATTACTTTTGAACACAAAACATAGGTCTTCATTTACAGTACAACTCACTATAATTTTCTATGCTTAAGGTTGATTTTCTATTGACCTGTATTAAGCGGACACTGGCCCATGCCCTAAAGTAATCCACTTTTAAAATAGAAATTTGATTGTTATTAAAAAAAAAATGCCTGGAATAATAAAATGCTTATGAATCACCATTTGCATCTGTTTGTGACACCAATAAAAATCTTTAAAATTAATTCCAACATTATTCGGTATATATCACTTAAAATTATCATATTCAAATGGAATTCATTGGTTTAGGATTAAACAAAACAATTGACATTGTATATATAAAGAGCTACGTTAACAATTAAAAAACACTAATATTATTAATACAATATGCAAACTGTGATGACCATAGCCACACCAATACCCATATTGGATAAAAAAAGGTAAACCAGAGATGCAGTTAAGAAGCCGAGGAAGTTAAAAGCAAGTTCATATCACCATCCGTTGGCAGACGTTTCGTTTACTGTGCCTTTATGTTCATCGATTCTTAGGAGGAAGTAAAGGCGACTGTTTTACCATCATGGACGCACGCGGTGGAAGGGCTGGAGACTAAAAAAGGAAAAATGAATCAACAAAGGTCACTGGAGACTCTTGTATGACAACCTTACTTAACGTGGCGTTTGCACGCGAAATGGCCGCTGTATAATGTCTGCGTAGAGGGCTAAATACACTTGTTAGGCCTTATAGCACCTCTAGGATGGATGTCTGTGTATGCCGAATAAGACAAAATAACTACAAATCAATCAGCGAATTTTTATGTTTCGTTTTAAAACTAAACATTTTACAGTTAATGCAAGTTAACAAAATTCAGACCCTCTTTCAAATCCAGCGACGAAAAACATGTCTCTTCAAAGTGGGAACGTTGCCAGTTTTGAGAGCTCGAGATTGAAAAAAACAAAAAAGCAATGCTGACTTCACGAATTGACAAACAGATGACATCGATATGCAAACATCGTCATAACCATAAGATCTGACTCATGAGGATTTCAACACTCAGATAGTGAAAATATGCATGCAACTGAACTACAGTTAAAAAAAAAAATGCCGATTTCAATCTCAACGTCACCGGGATGCAAAAAACACTGAAACGTTACATAAAAACACTCCGATTTCAACACTTCAAAAACGGACGGGGAATTAGGAAAACAGCTTCTCAAACTCATTAATAACTCACCAAGTTAAAACAAAGAAAATCACAACCGAGAAAGAGGTTTGGATACCCGGTCTTAAGAGTCACTGACTGGAAATATCGAGAATGGCTGGCCAGGTTGGAAAAATCGAAAATCCTGAAACTTTGCCTAAAGAATACTTTTAGGGAACCACTTTCGAAAATATTATTCCGATTTTCTTAGAATTTAAAGTCTTCGAGAAATTCGCAAAAAACGAAAATATAGCTTTTTGCCTCATTAAATATGCAAGAAATATCTGGAAAATTGACAAAGTTCTCGGTATTCGCATTGAAACAATTTACAAAACTAGAACTCGGGGTAAACTTAGCATAAGAGCTTTACTTTTCTTCTTTCTAACAATAGGAAGTTTTAAATTTTTCAAGCATTTTGAAGGATTCCGTCGGCCGTTGAAGAATTGCCCTCTAAAGCCCCTATGAAAACGGCAAAAATTGCGTAGTTTTACGGGCTTAAAACGCATCTTGGTATGTCCGATATGGAACTAAAACAAGTACTGTGCAAAAGAGTGTTGTTTCTACTATAATAATATGGAAAAAAATTTCTGGGCAATCGAGGTTCACACAGGTAAAATGCAAAAGTTCGCGACAGTCTCTTCTCAAATTTGCATAATGCGGTATGTTCAAAGAACTGTATTGTTGAGCACTCTAGTCTGTTTTTGTTCCATTTGTGGGCCTTGCTTTGTGGGAAATATACAAAAAGAGAGTTGATCCATGTCGTTATTACAACATTGTTTCATTATTTCACGCAAGGTACATAAAACTACAGACAAAGCCCAAAATATAAGTTCAAAGACGCTACATGTATTACGTGACTGGCGTCACGTAATATTTATTTTCAGTTAGCTCCAATTGGAATTACTAGATTATTGAAGTTTAGGCCCAGTTTAGACGTCGTGCTTCTGTCGTGCCGAACTAAATACAAGTAGGTTTGACTGTAGCACGGCAGGAAAACAACTCTCATTCAGACGTCGTGCCACAGTCGAACCAAATTCGGGATATACTGATGCCTCGTAACAATTCTGCTCCTAACTCCCCGTGGGAACGCAATCTCCCCAAAATACATAAATATAATTTATGAATTTTGTTTAGCGCGGCAGAAGCACGACGTTTGAGTCACTGTCGTGCCAGAGTCGTGTAGCACGGCAGAGCTTGTCGAACTTAATTGCTTGCCGAACTTAATTCAAAAGTTTGATTCAGACGCTGTGCTTCTGCCGTGCTTTTGTCAAACGTAATTCTTGAATTTAGTTCGGCACGGCAAAAGCACGACGTCTGAAGTGGGCCTTAGACACTTGCTTATAATAGAGACATAGCAGGGTTTGTCTTTCCCGTTTATATACACTCAATTAGTCTGCAAATATTCGAAAGGAGACTGGTCTTTTAAAGTATTTTTTAACCATTGTGTGTCTATTTTGATCTTCATGGGAAACGGATTAATTAGAAGCACTAAATGAAACGAAGAGGTTTTATTAACGTGATCCAGCTAGACCAAGGAAGCAGGTTTTCTTGAAAAATAGAGTAAGACTGCTTGATGTCTGTCCTGCGATCTGACCTCGGTTGGAATTCGGCCTAGTCCAAACGTCGAATTTAATTCATTCGCGCAGAAGATCGGAAGAAGTTTGCTTTGTTGAAGACCTTTTTAAATGCTAGAAAGCAACTGCAGCTGATGCAGCAGGATATTAATTCACAGGGACGGCGGAGTCTTTTTTCAAGTGAAAGAAAGAGGGGGGGAGGGGGGGGGGGAAGGTGCGGGGCTTGAAAACGAGCGGTGCCGGCGCAAGTTTGTAGAGGGGTCTAGGGGCAACCTCCCCCAAAAAAACCTTTTTAAGTCTAGGGGCTCGGAAATAGTATTTTTGACATTCTCCATGGTGTAGTTCTTAAGAAAATCAACCTAGTGGATGAACTATAAAATGACAGGTACTTTTAGTGCATTTACAGCAATATATTTTGAAGGTATTGTGAGCTTGATACATCTTTCTGAGCCCTCTATGATATATCACGGCCTTAGTACTGACTAACCTGCGCTTCTACACAAGCCTCCCGGTGTGTGGGAAGGAAGTGCACGCAGCGGAAAGGTTAAAACTATGTAAACATGAAAAGCTTCCTACAGATTTGGTACGAGGTTGTAGCTTTGTGAATTCTTGGTAATTCTGTAGTCAACCAGACTTTTTTCGTCTTCTTTTCCTTCTTCTTTATTTCTTCATCTGTACCTCATACTAAAACAAAATAAACCGTCATCGTGGTAAAAAGTGGAGGGGAGTGGGGGGGGGGGGGGGGGGGGGGGGCTTAAGCCCCCATCCCGGCTCCGCCGTCCCTGATTCAGTTTGGCACGTGCATGGCAAGAGAACGCCGTTCGAAGCCAAGTCGCGCTACTGCCGTGCGGAACGGCATTAGGCCTGCCGTGCTATAAGTATTCGCGCCGACTTTAATTCAGCCTGCCGAACTGAGTGAATGCATCATCAATCAAACGTCGTGCTACTGCCGCGCTTGAGTCGAAGTTCTCGATATTCGCATTGAAACAATTTACAAGACTAGAACATGGGATAAACTAAGCATATTGAAAACTTTATATTAAATAAGCAAGTGTCTAAACCTCAATAATCTAGTAATTCCAATTGGAGCTAACTGAAAATAAATATTACGTGACGCCAGTCACGTAATACATGTAGCGTCTTTGAACTTATATTTTGGGCTTTGTCTGTAGTTTTATGTACCTTGCGTGAAATAATGAAACAATGTTGTAATAACGACATGGATCAACTCTCTTTTTGTATATTTCCCACAAAGCAAGGCCCACAAATGGAACAAAAACAGACTAGAGTGCTCAACAATACAGTTCTTTGAACATACCGCATTATGCAAATTTGAGAAGAGACTGTCGCGAACTTTTGCATTTTACCTGTGTGAACCTCGATTGCCCAGAAATTTTTTTCCATATTATTATAGTAGAAACAACACTCTTTTGCACAGTACTTGTTTTAGTTCCATATCGGACATACCAAGATGCGTTTTAAGCCCGTAAAACTACGCAATTTTTGCCGTTTTCATAGGGGCTTTAGAGGGCAATTCTTCAACGGCCGACGGAATCCTTCAAAATGCTTGAAAAATTTAAAACTTCCTATTGTTAGAAAGAAGAAAAGTAAAGCTCTTATGCTAAGTTTACCCCGAGTTCTAGTTTTGTAAATTGTTTCAATGCGAATACCGAGAACTTTGTCAATTTTCCAGATATTTCTTGCATATTTAATGAGGCAAAAAGCTATATTTTCGTTTTTTGCGAATTTCTCGAAGACTTTAAATTCTAAGAAAATCGGAATAATATTTTCGAAAGTGGCTCCCTAAAAGTATTCTTTAGGCAAAGTTTCAGGATTTTCGATTTTTCCAACCTGGCCAGCCATTCTCGATATTTCCAGTCAGTGACTCTTAATTAGCATAAATTTTGACAATTTAGTTCTCCGTTTACTCCTTAGTTGTTGTTTCGATTGAGAAGATAAGACAAATTTCTTCAAAAATACTCCGCTGCGCGTCGTATTTTCAACGCCCTCCTCGGTGTTTAGATATCCCGTTGAAACGCTGTCTCTCGTGTTTGTTATTTTACATCACACAGAATTCGATTACTATTTTAACCCTCTGGGTAATGTTTAGCTAGTTGGGGCAGTGGTCACGAGGAACATAAGGAGAACCCGTCTAGTTTTGGACTAAAGGCTAAGCAAGACATCAACAATCTACAAACATCATTAACAAAATTTACAGGCGCAAAAATGTGAGATGAGACATCTATAGTGTGTTTACTTTAAAAACAACACGGAGAGGCTTGAATCAAGCTGCTAAACATCCCATTTCCGAGTTACCTCGTGCCTCTTTTAAAACGAGTCCTCATCCAAAACCTTTCATATGAAAATGAGTTTGATTTGCATGAAAGTGAACCTGTAGGCGGAACACATTTTTATATGAATGGTCTCGCACAAAGACTCGTTTTGAAACAGAGGCAAAAGGCAACTCGGAAATAGCTTATTTTGCTCTTGTAGAGAGAGTGACAGTGACAGTGACAGTGAGGGTGGGAGGAGGGGGGGAGCTGTTTGAGTATTGACTGCATCTTTTCATAGACAGCTCTCGGGTCATTACCTGCTCCACTTGCTCAGTACCGTCTGATCCACTAGACTCAGTACTGGAGCGCTGATTTGCGTCACCTGACTTTTTCTTCATACTCTTTTGTGGCAGTTCTGGAGGCTGGTTCGCCTGTGGTTGGGAGTGGAGTGCTGATGGTGCTGGTCTGGGCGGCTTAGCAGGGGCGATTTCGGAAGAAGGACTCACTGAACTTGGAAACTGGCGAACAAGAAATGGTTACTAGGAACCTCGGCATCAAATACTCTAGCGTTGCCCTTCTAACATCAAAGCGACATGATTTTCCGTACTTTTGTGATTCAGTTAACAAGTCTTCCTTGCGTGATCCATATGAAAATAACTTAATACGTACGGAATATTTTTGTGTCGCTCTACTAGTTTTAGTTTTTTTTTTTTTTGTAAAACGTTGTCCAGTGTATTTTGATGTTTTAAAGCCTAAATAAAATCTACTATGTGAAAAACGCTTTCGCTCAACACTGCAGCTCATTTCGAAACGGTTTTCTTGGTTCCGCTTATAAGGCCCCGGATATAAGCCCGTCCGTTGATAGGCTCATTCAAACCCCTTACGAAGTCGGCATTTTACAGTAGTTTGTCTTCGACTGCTACGTCATGATAATACCGCGCAGTAATTCTCATTTGAGGGGTAACAACCAAGGGTTTCATCCAAAGGTTTAAAAAAGTCAAAATCACCTTCTATATCGTAACAAACACCACCACATAAGAGCATTGCCCTTAAAAACTTTCATTTGAATGGTCAAATACTTGGGTTTCATCCCTAGACGCAAAAGTTGGAATTCATTTCCGACTTGTACCGCGTTGTAGACAGTACCATTCAAAACTACTACTACTCGAGAACGTTCATTTGTCTAGGCTCAAAAAATTACCTTCATGTTCTAGACTTAAAACCTCGCAAACACAGATACAAAAAATACGTGTTTACCTCTTCTTCCAGGTGGGACATTGCCACTTCAGTGGTTTTCCTCCTCGGGGGTCGACCACGCCCCGTAGCAGGCCCAGACATGGTCATGGACTTCACTGGAAGCGGAGGGGGACTGTTTCTACCATTCTTAGCTACAACAGAACTAGAACATTGAAGAAAAGCACAAGGTTCTGAGACAGCTAACAACACTCAGGCGCAACAGCTACCTTCAGGTAAATATTCTATGCAATATGTAAAAATATCGCGGATCCGTTACCAAGATTGATCATGATAATACAGGATATAGCGTTTTCTGGCAAAGAGTATTGAAAAACATAAGCTTTCGACAGCCGGTCTACTGCCTTCGACGGAAGACAGTAGACCGTTTTTATGACAAATTTTTATCCATCGAAGACAGTAGACCGGCTGTCGAAAGATTATGTTTTTAAATATTTTTTTTACCAGAGAACGCTATATCCTATATTATCATTCTATGTAATGTTGTTATGGTATTCTTGGCAAATAAAAAACTTGCATCAAAAGGACATCACATGCATCGAAAAACTAAATGTTTATCACGAAAAATCCCATCAAAATAATATGTACATATTGCGTTAAGTACATAGTGTTTTACTTAGCCTATGTGCACACTTCGCAATTGGTGCCTGAGCACGGTGCCAGCGTACAACTCTTGCTGGACACTAATGTAAACACATCATTTTTCCAAGTACTCACACCAGTATTCGGGCAAAGTGCCCGTGCACGCGTGCCCGTGCCCGCGTGCCCGGGTACAGGGTACCTTGTACTCGGGCACTAAATGGTACTTGGGTCTTTGGAGTTTCCAGTGTCTGAACACAACACTATCTTTTTTCGGTGCTCAGGCACCACTGCTCGGGCACCACGTGTGAGCACAGTCTATAACGCAACAATGATCACATCTGTGAACATTTGAAAACATTATTTTCCCCACAAAAAAGGTCACGGGCCGTTTTTATAATTCAAAACAGGTTTTACAAGATGTCTCTTCTGCACAACCTGTTTCTAACGTCTCTCTTTTTGCCGCCACTTGGAGCAGGTCGGGGAAGGAAGGTGGGGGGGGGGGGGGGGGGGGAGGGGGAAGAGACATTCTAGAAAGAGATTAGGCTGATTTAGCAACAGGACAGGAACGTCAGATGACGACTGCAGGTCGCGCGGAATAACCTGGTTCTGTTCTAATTTGACCATATTTGGGTATTTGTACTGCGCGCGCCGTCGTCAAGTGACGTTCTCGTTCTCTTGCTAAATCAGCCTATTGTCACCAAGAGAGTGAGAAGGTTTAGTCTAAGCAGTCCACGTCTAACAGAACTAGAGGTCGTGTAAACTCAACAAGCTGAAATATCTTAATTCGGTTCCGTAACGTTAGAAATTTCACTGCCTGCGTGGGGACTCTAGTTTGGCTGTGGCGACGTCACACAAAACGCTCTTTCGGATCTTGTCTTTATACGTCGTCACGTTACGCAAAAGTAAGCAGTGTGACAACCGCGCTGGCGTTGTGTGACCGCTCCAATCTGTAACGACTTGCCGCTGCCAAGTTCGAACCAGTCTACCAATACTTACTCGGTCCATCCGCTGTAGGACTGGTGCATCTGATCCAGGCTGTCTCGCGCAAACGTTGTAGGTCTGTCGGGGCCTGATCTTCGAACCGTCGTCATGGAACGGCTGGCGAAGGGAGACCCGTCAGGAGTCCGATTACCCGAAGAACTGGCACGAGCCTGTTCAGGTATACCAATACACCGTTTCAGTCCAAAAACTACAAACAAGCAACAACTGTCTTTTTTGATTGCAAGTTTCTTTTCACAGTATGGGAGTCTTTTCACCTTACACGTAAAGCAAATTTATACCGCCTTAGGCCATCATTAGCCCATTATTAGCTTGTCAAAACAAACCTCACACAATTCTGAAATTTACCAGTTTTTAAAGTGATAATACAAATCAAAGAAAAAGGTAATTGTCTTCGTTAGAATTGTTGCTAAACAACACAGCATACCCTTTGACCGATCGTCATACTACTTTCCCATTGGACGATAATAATCAGAACATCTCCGAGGCACCTACCTTCTTAAAGGGAGCAGTCTTGATCTTCATTTCCTTAAAGCGCTTCTCCAGATTTTCGTGGAAAGGTTTCAGAGCAGCGGAGACACGATTACCGTGTAGAGACATTCCTTCTTCTAAAATGTCCACCTATTGTTCAAGTGAGTAAACGCACCGAGTTAGCGACGTTTCGTAACGACTTGCAAAAGTAACTTTGTGTTAGCCTTTGTTATGTTTGTTTTCTTGTTGGTTCAAAACTCGTGCCTTGTGCCCTAACCAATCAGAGGACAAGGACACTATTTTTACCGCCAATCACGTGCGAGACCAACACCGAGGTGTTTCTTCACTGACTGCTGTTTTTGTGATGCACTGGTGATTCCGATAGTAAATAGTTGTGTAGTTACTTTGGAGTCAGTCTAAATCCGGATGGAACTCTATCACTTTTTGAGCAAACTTCTTCTGTTAACGAGTCCTACAACAGGTCTTACTGAAAGGTCCTTGCAAAATGACGAGCAAAAATTTCCCTTCCAGTCTAACTCTAACTCATTCAACAAGTTCGCTTTTCATCTGAAGTTATAGTTAAGTCGTGAAATGTCTCCGTGAGTATCCCAGATTGCGTGTACTAAGTGAATTATCGACGTGCGCAATACAAGCCACCTTTTACAGGATCAGCTCACGTCAAACTATCCTGCCCTGGCCCATATACACACGCCAGCTCACGGTATTGCCTTGCTATGATGAGGCTGGGTGGTATAATGATGCCATTTTACTCATTCCTGTTTGTTAGCGGTCACGCTGTGCCTTCCTGGACCCTTTGCATAAACGGCCCCTAAATTTGAATAACAATACTTTGTACATCCTAAGCCTCGTACTTATGTTTCGAAACAAAGGATTTTTCACATGAATGTGAGGCTTAGGATCTATAAGTATTGTTATTCACATTTACACGCCATTTATACAAAGGTCTATGTCTTACCTGATCAACGATCAAATCTTTGAGTTTCTCCACATACGGCTCGTAATCAGGATTCTGTTTGACAAATTCAGGAGTGAGAAATGCCTGCAAAAAGAAATACAATAAATTTGATCAAAGGAAGCCAAAGGCCCAGTTCCACATGTTCAATTAAATTAAGAATAAGTTGTTTTACAACAATGTCAATGTAAATGGTGTCTAGCGTTTTGGGGGATCATTTAACACGGTTCACACAGGCTTAAGACAATTTCAAAGGACACCGTACACGCTTTAGTAAGACCCCTCTCAATTAACCCCACTTCTCTAGTCTGGTACAATTTCAAGGACTTTAAATAGGAAACCTATTTATGTCATTTACAAGACGGCGTTCTTAAGGATATGACAAATTTTCAAGGACTTTTCAAGGCCTATGCGAACCATGGTTTCAACCCAATTGTATTGCTGACCTTTTCAAAATTACTGACTCCTCCCATGACAGCAGCGTCAATAATTCCACCCAGCTTCATACTCAGGGGGTTGATGTTCAGGTTGGGGTCCACCTTGTACCGACCAATAAGAGAGCGCAGCTGTTTATTGGTGGACTCCATGGTCTCTAAGGCATTCTGTACAGGGCTTAACTCCTCCTGAAAATACGCGAATATGGAAAAAAAAAAAAGGAATAATAGATGATCAGCACTGCTAGTGAGAAAGCGTTAGTATTTAGAGGCTAGGCAAAAATGGGAAAAATTTCATATTAGCGGTGAAATTCGCCGATGCATTCAAGCGCACCTACATGACATTTTTTAACGAATGTTACTAATTTCTTTTGACAGATAAAAATACATTTTTCTTTCAAGAACACCTTTCTTGTTACATTCCCTGTTTTATCAAACAGTACCACAAGTAATTGGGTACTTTTCTCGTCGCAGGCTATCGCTCTTTTTTTGGCTTCAGTGGGCTACAACACGGTGTCAAATGACAAAGACGTCATCTGCGGCCAATCCACCAACATGGCCGCGATCTCTTCTCTTGCAAAATAGGGATTCAAAGATAACTTGAAATATATGCACTTCGCAAGCCACCTTTTCCAAATGAAGAATGTGTTTAGCAAAATGATACAATCTAAAAGCACACAGTATCATAACTAAATACACTGTTACAAGAGTACAACTTGAGCTATAGGCACTCAAAATGTTGCAAGGCCGTTATACGAACCGTTTCGATGGATGTTGCCTCAAACCAACACAAAATGCCTGGAAATGTGAACTTGGTGTAAATTGTTGTTCTTTCCAGCCACAGCGTCTGCAATGAAACACCAACATACAAATTCTTTCTTCCAGTCTCCGTACGTTATGGCATCAGTTGGGGAATTTAGTAGTTTTCCTCTTCTGTGATCAACTCTTCTATTCTTATCACTTATACGGTGGAGTTTGTATTGACACCTCAACGGGAATTAGCATACTAATCACTGTTTTCTCATTGTTAGGACTGAAACTGAGGTGTTATGTTGCTACTATATGCAGACCTATTGCGAACCTATGTTTTGAAATTTCTAAAGACAATCAATAGGCCATTTTCGAGTTGCCTTTTCGCTCCGTGTCAGAACGAGTCTTCGTGCAAAACGTTTCTTATGAAAATATGTTTCCCCTACAGGTTCATTTTCACGCAAATCAAACTCATTTTCATATGGAAGGTTTTGCACGAAGACTCGTTTTGAAGCAGAGGCACAAGGTAACTCGGAAATGGCCTATTATAATCCATTTCAGCTTTCACATGTGAGGCCATCTGTTTCTTCTCTGTTTGTTGATACCTCTTTAGTGTTTTTATTACCTTGCTCAAGACAACTATTATTTTTTAGGTTTCCTTCAATACACCATTTTCGTATTCTCGGTATTGGACTATAACTGGCTTGCAACCGAGGCTTATGCGGAAGTCTCTTCAAATGCAAACGACATTAATTCTTTTCAATGACATTCCTTGCATGAGCCTCCATTGCAAGCTTGTTCCAGTCCAATACCGACAATACGAATATGGCCTATTTAAAGGTAATTTTGCATTTTACAAAAAAAAAAGACTTTCAAGTCATTTTTTTAACAAATTACACTTAATTTTGGCTATCAAACGTCTACGATATCGACAGTAACAACAACAACAACGACTAAGTTAAAAATAACAATTATCTAGCTCACCGAAAATTCGTTATCCTTCTTAACCTCTCCTTTCTGTACTCCCCTGGAAAACTGGAAATGGTTCACGTTATTGACCTCGTAGAATCTACAAGAAAGTGCCACACAAAAAACCTTTACAACGAGTTCCAGAAAAAACAAACAAACAAACAAAACAAAACAGACATGAAGAGGCCACTGCTCACTTGGTTATTTGTTCCAAAATGTTCTTTCTCTGAAATTTCCGTTTCTCAACGGGCACTGGGTCCACTTTGTTGATTTGGAGATCTTCATAACGTCAAGAATTACATCAGTAAACAACAAATCTCCTAAGTACTTCTTGCCTTTGCCCCGTCTTTGTTTGTTTTGTTTTTGCATTGTGGTTTTTTTTTTTCTCATTTTACTTCCTTGTACTTTTCTTTTTTTGTTACCTTTTATTGCTAGCTAAATGTATGTGTGGGTTATTGACCAAGCGTGAGGTCAAGATGGCTTGATATTGGCCAAGTTCTTTTTTTGCGAGTTTGTTTATGGACCGAGACGGAATCGAGGTCCATAAACTCGCAAAAAAAAGAACGACGCCAATATCAAGCCATCTTGACCGAACAAGCTTGGTCAATAAAGGATTTATTATATGGCTTTCACGGAAAATTTTCTTGCGGGTCACAGCGGGTAGTCCCGAGCGGGCAAGATAGCTCCATTTTGCCCGCTCGGGTAGCCAATCACAGCGCAGGATTTGATTCGCCTTGCCCGCTCACGGAGCTAGCCATGTAATAAATTTAAGTTTAGTTAGATACGTAAACGTTTTTGAAACATAAAGCAATGTACGCAATGTAAGTGATGTTTGTCATGTCGTGTGCACAGCAAGTAGGTATTGTAATGTAATGCTCTGTAAGCAATGTTTTTAATTGTTATGTATTCTATTGTAAATCATTGTGCATAGAAAGCTTCAGTTAAAAAAAAAATTAAAAAAATCGACAAACAACAAGAAAGTTGCTGCCGAAGACATAGCAACGCAAGGCGCTTATACAGAGCTGTTTTCATTAAATCGTAAAACGGAAGCCACAATATCGATTGATATTGCGAGCAATGATGGTCAAAACACTAAAGCAAAGAAGGGCTAAGCTCGAAACGTCTAGTACTCGCTATCATTTGACACTTCCAAGGGCCTTTTCAGCTTCATATTTTGTAATAGTTAATGATTGCTTGGTTGAGGTTCACGTTGTTTTAGCAAGAGCCTTAGAAGCAAGGGTAAAGCATAAATATACGTGTTCGTGCTGTGTTACTGTGTTATCACCCTCGCTTCAATAAAGAAATGGTGAGCCACTATTACCACTAATACCTCTCGACATTGTCGGGTACGATTTTACGCTTTAGTAAGACAGCATTTCTCGAAACAGCTGTATATAATAATTATATTACATTACATTGCATTACATTATTTCAGAGCGGACAAATCCAGGCTCCTCGATATTTACTGGTTTTTTACACTATATGTGATGTTTGTGTCACATTAGTCTGACCATGTGGGCTAATATTTGTATTTCTCATATTCAATACTATATGAGACAATAAAGAAGAATTTAAAGTGCACCTAACCCCCAAATTTTTTTTTCGCTAAAACAAATCTAGACTTTATTTGAAGCATTTGGGCGAAGAAATTTTTGAATTTGATTGAATCCTCGATTTTCTATGCCCTTTCAAAGTCGCGATTAAGTGTTTCACGACCGCGTTTTAGGGAGTCTGGGGCGGCGGTACCTGATGACGTCTACCCAGGAACCAAACACAATAGCGCCTCAGTCAACTCACTGTATTTGCTCGAGAAAATAGAATGCAAAACTAATCGTTCCGATGTATTTTGGGACTAAAACGTCCAAGTTTTGTCTCAGAATCATTTCTTTTTCGTCACTGGAGTCAGAGTTAAGTTTCGATTCGGAAGGCTCCGAAATAAACTTCGATCGAGCACGTTCGACAACTGTGAACTCACTGCTTAGAGCTTTGAGAGCAATTTGCAATATTTCAAGCGACGACGGGGAAGACGTCTTTGCGGACGAGCTGCTTGTATATTAGGAATGGAAAGCTAGATACGAAGTGGAGGAGCAGGCAAACGAACAGCAGGAAAGAAAACTCAAGGACTGCTTTGGATGGTAATTTCGTCAACTAAACATAAGATTCCCACGCGTGTTTATAGCCCGTTTACATTTGTCCTTAGCGAGAATGTATTTTGTCAAGGTTCTGTTAAATCCAGTTTGTGTTTTACTTTCAGTTGAATGCTTCATGTTTATAAGAGCGACGTACGTGTTGCAGTTTTCGAGACTTGATGACCTCCAAAACATTGGCTTCGATCGATTGAAAATCGTATTGTTTGGACCTGTATTTTTGAAGCTGCGGGAAGCAAGGCGGAAGGAAACATTTCATACAATTACCGATTTCACATTGTCACACGTTTTAAGTCATAACTCCAAATAACCAATGTAAATTGTTCTCAAAGTTTATAGTGAAATTCGTCGGATAAGCGAAAAGGATGTGTTCCCTAAGCGGTCCGCAGATAATGTTACGCGGTCATATTTTCGACGCTATTGCACAGAATCTTTGTCACACTGCTGATTTCCAAACCTTCGAAAAACTCTGTGAGTCTAACAATTTTGTTATCATGTAATTCTAGAGGATTAATCTTCGACTTTTATCTAAATCGAAAGAGAAATAAGTGTTGGTTAGCGGCGTACAGTTGCGATCTATTTACGTATCAGTATAACGCTTCTTGATCATGACCGGATCACACAACTTTGCCGGTTATGTTATAAATACTGCGGGATTGGAAGATATAGGCTGTCGGTGGTATTTCTACAAATTGCTGGTTAGTTTTAAGCAGAAAATTTATGAAAACAGTGTTCGAAAGTCTGCGGAACAAATTCCAGTGAGAGTTCTTCAATGGTTCTCACAGATTCAGTTCGCTTGTTTCGGTTCGACAAAATCAACCATCGTTTACGTCTTTATTGCACCATTAGCCGATCATCGCCAGTAACTTGTACAGTATACCTTTCTTTAAATCTGGAATATTGCTGCAACAGCCGATAGCACCTCTGGAAGGCGTTTCTGCGCACTTTTCGAATGTGTATTGCACCATCCTGAAGGAGATGAGAGGAAATGAGATATCCAACCTTCCTGGGTAGACGTCACAAGAGCCGCTGGACGCATTCTCCTCAAACTCGGTCGTGAAACAAAATGGCGGTGTTTTGGAGCTATTTTCGAGATTTCGTCGTGGCACAGAAAATCGAGGATTTAACGGAATCCAAAAATTTTTTCGCAGAACTATTTCAAATAATAAGTAGATTCGTTCTAGCGAAAAAAAATTTGGGGGTTAGGTGCACTTTAAACTAGTTTGATGGTCTTCACTTTCAACACGAGGATACACTGTTGGTTAGAAAACTTGATTTCATTGGTAATGACGTCCTTCAGCTTGAGAAGCTGCAAAAACACACAAAAAGGAATATATTAATAACAATCAGTCAGTCAGTCCGTCCGTCCGTCCGTCCCTCAACCTATCTATCAACCAAAAAGTCAGTCGAACTACCCTAAACTCTCGATTTCCCGATTTACTAGCAACATGATTTAACAGCAAATAAAATAGTTTAAGCGATGCCGACGACTTTAACGGTGGACACTATATTCTGTACAAAACTGTGACTTGTTTGCCTCCATACCTGAGCACTAGGGTATTGACTTTGAAGACGAACAACAAAATCGCCAATTTTCTCGTACTCCTTGCCACGATAGACGAAAACTTTATTCTGAAGACAGAAGATTGACAAGTAAACTACCTTTTAATGATAAAAAATACTTTGCAACGCACCCCCCCTCCCTCCCCCCCTCCCCACCAAAAAAGGTACATCGCTCTTGGTTCTCTCAGCTCTCTCAGTTTAAACCACAACTACGCATTTCACGTAATTAAACACTGAACGATATATACCTCTTACTAACCGAGTTCGAGGTCCGTTACGGACCGAGTTTTTTCTCCTTCGATTTATGGCCCAAGCGCGAAGCGCGCGGGCCATAAATCGACGGGGAAAAACGAGGATTCGTAACTTACAGTACGGACCGAGAAGACGAGGTTAGTAAGATATTTATTATATCTCTACTGTGTCCCTGACGGGTTCGGGAACGATTTCTATTCACGCGGAACGGCTTCAAGTTTCTGAAGCAAGTTGAAAGCAAAACGAGTCAACTTGAAATCGTTGTTAAGTCGTTAGCACGTTTTAATACACAATTTAAAGTAAAAGAAAGTTTTAGACTTTTACTTGCTATAAAAGTTAAGAACACCTGGTGATAAATCACGAAACATTTTGGCAACAAAAGCATCTTGAAGTTGGTTAATTTAGCGGGCCGTACTCTACTGTACGGCCCGCTAAATTAACCAATCACAGCGCGCGTAGTAACTGAGAGATGGAATAAAGAATACTATTTTAAGAAAGTGAAGAACGGGAAGCCCTGATTTTTTCAGGCTTCTTCTTTCCAGTTGCTTGAACTGGAAAATTTACTGCGATGATCATTCGTCACTTTCATCTACAAACTTGAATTATTTCATATATACTTCACAATACTATTTTAAGTTATCTTATTCCTCTCAGTACTTTTGTACCGATGAAACATCAATGAAACAGAACTAAAATATTTTGAATAGGCCCTTTGCACGATCCGGTCATATGGCACAAAATCACACATGCTGGTGAGCAAGTTGCGCAGTGGGACTTCCAAAACAAAGGCAGGCCCAGGTGTACTGGTACGAGTTGCATTGTTTTGGAAGTCCCACTGTGCAACTTGCTCACCAGCATGTGTGATTTTGTACCATGTGACCGGATCGTGCAAAGGGCCTATTCTATAAAATAACAAACAGTTTAAAATTTTAGGCTAAAGCAGGTTGTTATGTAAATCGTAGCCTGACAGGTTCTTGAGAATCCGGGGTTTCACTGTACCACACTTTTGCAGAGGGTCATTCAAACACTTACCCTGAGGAATGTCGGGAAGCCAAGTCCATAAAAGGCAACCTTGAAGTACTCAGGATCTCCGCGGACAACCTTGATGATGTTGTCATAGAATTTGGCTTGCTTGATCTGTGTGCAACACGATAGCAAGAAACACAAAGGTAAATTATCGATTGCCCACGTTAGTCATCCTCTGGGGAGGGGGATGAAGGAGAATGAGGCTGTCAGGAAACTTATTCGGGGGTGAACCTTTTAACACGTGACGGGGAGGGTGGGGAAAGCAGTGCAATAGAAATCCCAGGCTGGACGTTGCCAGGATTTGCTAATGAGCTGTTTGTCAATGAGAAATTGAGCGAGAAGTTTTCAAACAGAAATTCACAACTAGACGCGAAACAGGAATCCAATGGAAAGGACACACGTTGCATTTCCATCTTTATTCTAATTAGCGAGAGTTTGCAGTCACCCACGAGGTTCATGGTTCACTTTCATGTAAAGCACTGGTAACACAACACGTAAATCAGAGCATGGTATAAGGCTAATGTATCTTACCAAAATCTGACTGAGCTGAATGAAATCAAATGTCTGCTCCTCATACTGCACGGCAAGACCTTTGCATAGTTTAATGGCGTACTCCCAGCACTGTCGATACAACAAGCAACATGATTTAACAAGACCACTATTAAGGAATGATTGTACAGATTTGGTTTTGTTGGTAAGCAGATTAGTCTAAAACAGGTGTGGGGCAGTTTGTAGGTGGGGGAAGGGCTGGATTAAAATCTGGCTTTTACGATATTGAGGCTGACAGGGTAATAGGCTGAAAAAATCCAGCGGTAAGTTTTCAATCATTCTGACACACTTGCCTTCTGTTTCCCTGTTTGTTATGATATGAAAGTCTACGCTGAAATGCTTGTCGTATAAAAATATTGATCAGAATAAACGCCATGGTTTTTTTTTTTACCTTTCCTTTGTCAAAGTAGTCAATAATGTTGTTGTAGAGCATTTCTTTCAGCTGGCGCTGAGTTGTCGCGCGATACTTCCCTTGACTCGAAAAAACTGGATCATCAGTCCACTGGAACAAAAAAGAACAAGTAAAATACCTATATTCATGCACGTTAGATTATGTTCCCAGTCGTGTAAAATTGAAAGAAATTTTCAAGTATTTTCACATTAGGGTAATAAAGCCATTTGAAAGCGGTCTCGTGTGCTTCCCGGTGTTGTGTAACAGGGAGAGGGTCAGAACTAGACCACCGCCTGAGAAAGTGCACAACATACTACAACACTCCCAGATCCCAGGATTCACGTCCACCATCTTGTCCAGATTTGGCACGGAATATGAATGAGCAACTGACTAGCTAGCCTTCAGTTTCTTTTCCTATGTTGTATTTAACCATCGATAGCCAGGAAATGCCACTGGTACCCAGGGTAGGAGCTATGTGAATTTTAATCATTTCAGTCTTACCTCGAGGTCATCTGCTCTTCTAAGAAGCGTGAAGGCGGCTTCAGTGTAGTTCTCAACACTGAGGTGAAGATCACACAACTTGTACACGTACCTGGAGAAAGAAAAAGAAATATCACATATTTATTATGCGGTTCTGATGTACACCGATCACTGAGACGTTAAACCTTCTCAACGAACAAAATGAAAGTACGAGGCATACGCCCAGTGAGTGATTGAGTGTACGCTCTCTGTAACGTCTAATTGCAAGTGAGCATCGATAATGGCAATAAAGTTAAGACTGGTAGACATAGAGGACCATAGAGATACGATATATAGATATAAATGTAAATAGAGCAATCAAGTCCAATGGAAGAGGAAAAAGCTGAAGGTAAAACGGGACTTTCCTTTTCGAAATCTTGGGACAGTAACTAACCTTTATGCTTTTTCATTGAAGACATAATAAGCAAACGACCCATGACAAGATAGAACTATAGACAACAGAACAGCTTTTTAACTCACCGATCGTACATTTCTTCTTTCTTATATGTCTCTTTGTAGAAGTTCTGCAATCAGAAACAAATAAAACAGCTGTTGATAATTGCGTTTGAGGTTACACTAAACACGTAGCAATAAAACAGAGTATTTCGACAAAGTAAAGTATATTTTAACACTGTCACAGGTCTAAAGCTTTAGCAACCCTCGTGATCAATCAAAAGAACCGTGAATGAATGATTCAGTGGTACATGTTGATAATCATTGGTCACATATCACTCCAAACAAGATAGTTTAAGTAGGACTTTTATTTTCAGTCTCGTTTCCATGTTGGCTAACTTCGGACATGCGCAGTTCTCGTCTCCAGAAGTTAATTTGGATTGGCCCTATATCAGGAAATGTTTGTCTTGAGGTCATCAATGATTTGGCAAAGTTTCATGCTTTTGTCATCAAACTGAACTATTCAGTACTTTTTTGGTCTATAACAGCTGGGCTTACACAACAACACATTAGCAAGACGACAAAGAGAGAAACTCACAAATTCACAGTGAAGACTGTATGGCGGAATGCAGTAAAGAAAGTTGAGATAAGAGTCAAGATCCCTTTTCAGAATGATAAAGGAAAGTTTTAATAAGAAATGTCGTGAGTCACATTTTTTTTTCTTTCTGTTTCCTTTTAGTCATTCTCCACCGACAAGGGGTTTCCCTACTAACGTAACCCCTTTAGCAAGTTGCCTCACTGTTCAGAAACCAAAGCTTGCCGTTTTGACTGGTCATAGAAGACCAGAGGAGCTTTTCTGACGTAAACTCCTACCTAAACATTGGCCTAACGTTATAAACCCACAGAGTATGCTGTGAAAACTAAGCCGCAGCTGAAGGTTGTTCAGAAAAACCGAAAATAACACTGTATTCAGCTGTCTGAGCAGCTTACCAGGACATTAACAGTGCAACTCATTCGATTGTCAATGTTGTCATCTCCCAGTACGACGGTTCTGTAGTCCAGCAGTCTCTCCATGAGTTTGGTAACCAGGCCAACAAACCTGATGCCATCCTCTTTCTGCTGTGGCGGAAGTGGGTTGAAGAGCTCGGACAAGCTAAAGTGGGGAAAAAATGATTGAGAAACTGTCTTGATACATGTTCCAGACGAGCGTTCTAGAGACAGCAAAACGAATTAGTAGAAGTCTAGTAGTAGTAGTAGAAGTCTTTATTAAGAAATCAGTCACAACATACGTGTGGCTTTACAATCAATAACAAACTAAGCTAAACTAGAAAAAACCTATCATATGTATTAGTGTGACAACTTCTGAAAACTGGTCTAGCAGTGTCAAAGGTGGTAGAAACGTTAGGAAACCAAAAAGAGTATGAAAACACAACACAAATCAAATCAAATCAAACTCATTTTAATATGAAGGCTTTTGTACGAGGATTCGTTTTGAGGCACAGGGTAAGTCAGAAATGGCCTACTAGTCATGTGCGAACAATAAGAGACTGCAGATATCATCTACACAATAGGGAAACTTACATCTCATAAAACAGTTCCTTGTACTGTGTGTCTCCTTTCCCACCCTCAACAAGCACATCCAGTTTGCTGATCATTTCACTTTCAAACTGTTGGGGAAATAAAATCCATTATTGTATCTCTCAGTACGCGCGCTGTGATTGGTCAATTTAGCGGGCCGTATTCTCCTGTACGGCCCGCTAAAATTTAAAGTTGGTTTTGCAGCCAAACTGTTTCGTGATTTATCGCTAAGTGTTCTTAACTTTTATAGCAAGTGAAAGTTTAAAACTTTCTTCTACTCTAAATTATGTAATAAAGCGTGCTAACGACTTAAAAACAGTTTCAAACTGACTCCTTTTCTTTCGAGGTGCGTCAGAAATTTGAAGCCTTTCCGAGTCCGCGTGAATACAAATCGTTTCCGAACCCGTTAGGGACACAGTAGAGATATAATAAATTAAATACCTTACTAACCTCGTCTTCTCGGTCCGTACTGTAAGTTACGGATCCTCGTATTTTCCCCTTCGATTTATGACCCGCGCGCCTCATGCTTGGGCCATAAATCGAAGGGGAAAAAACTCGGTCCGTAACTGACAGTAGGTAAAGGTAAAGTCTGCATGCGAGCCAAGTCCCAGGCCGGAGCTTATCCCGGTTTCTGTAGCATGAAGCGACTAGGAGTATTTCTACTCCTCCCTGGATGGGATGCTAGTCCATCGCAGGGTTACCCCCAGCATTAAGATCGCCGGTACCCATTTATACACCTGGGTGGAGAGAGGCACTGTGAGAGTAAAGTGTGCTGCCCAAGAACACAACGCAATGTCCCCGGCCAGGGCTCGAACCCGGACCGCTCGATCCGGAGACGAGCGCACTAACCATGAGGCCACCTCGCCTCCCAAAATTGTCGATGGTCGGCACGGGGCTCCGAACTCCTGGATGTCCCGCACGGGGAACCCAACGTAACTGACAGTACGGACCTCGAACTCGGTTAGTAAGAGGTATGTATAATTAACAAAACATGCAAACTGAGACAGGCTACACACTTCACTACACACAATAACTGCATTACCAGTGTCCAAGGTAAATGTGGGACAGTAGTTTATTTACCAAGTTCACTTTGAGGTTACTGGCCCGATGTGACCACTTTCAGTCGTTCAAGACGATAGAAGTGTTAGAAAATTGAAGACAACGTAAACAAAACATCGTTACCCGTGGATAACGTGTAGCAAAACTCACCACAAACTAAAAAAAAACGTCAAAATAACCCTTTTTAACTCACACTTACCGATATAAAATTCCCTTTGCTGGCATACTCGCACTGGATCATGTCAAAGAAAATGGGTATTGTAGCTCGACGAAGCTCTGTTTCAACACCAAGGATATGTTAATAACAGCTCTAGCTCTCTGATGTCAAAATAAACGATATTAAAGACGGACACCTCGATAAAAAGTTTCCGAAAACGGTATTTATATCCCCCAACAACAGCACCACGACCACAAGAGCCAACTTATTGCCAAAATATTATTGTTAGCCAAGGGGGAAGTTCTTTTATGCACTTACCGACACTGACTTAGTCTCATTTACAGCAAAACTGGGGAAGGTACGGTTTGTCCCGCTTACACGAAGTGGTAATAGAGACTGATGCAACAGGAGTAAACGCTTTAATTTGTGACTTTCAAGCATTTCACAAAAAAATTTCTTGTTCTTCCCACTCCTCCCCACTGAGAATTTAATGAAGTTCAAAGCTTACCGCTGTGCGGAATCAACGTCATCTCCAGAAAAGGTCCAACTAAGTTGGGAATGAAATCTATTTTGTGATCACCTACAGGAAGGATATAAACAACGATTAACTTACGCACTTGCTAACTCTTTCGTTATCGTATCTGTTTCCCCCGTTGTAAAATCTAAACTTTGATACAAGTTTTAGTAAAAAGTGTTTCAGTTTTCACAGCTTTCGTATGGCATGAGATTGCCTCATGCTGATTAACCGGCATGTTTGTTTGCTCTTGCAAAATTTAATCCTCAGTTCAGAAAGATGCCATTCAAAAGATGGCCAGACATGTTTACGAACACAGTACGCTAACCCCCACGCGTTACGTGCACACGTGTCACCGAAGTGATGTTGATACTATACCCCACCCCCCACCGTCAGTGTTTTTTGTAATATTTCTCAAACTCATTAACAATTCATCAAGTTAAAACAAAGAAAATCACAACCTTGAAGGAGGTTTGGATACTTGGTCTTAATTCGCATAGTTTTTGACGATTTTACTTCTCCGTTTATTCCGTAATATTTGTTTCGATTGAGAAGATATATCAAACACTAGAGACAGTGTTTCATCGGCTATCCATACACCTCGAATTTTGGATAACCCGTTGAAACACTGTCTCTCGTGTTTGATGTATTACATCAAACACGAAAGACCGTGTTTGAACACATTTCCAAACGTCGAGAAGGGAGTTGATAATATGACAGGAGGCAGCGTGGCCGAGTGGTAAGCGTGTCGGACTCGCAATCCAGCGGTCCCGGATTCGAGTCCCACCCTGACCACTACCTGAATTTGTTTATCGGTAGCCCCGAGTTCAAATCTTCGGCCCCGCTTGTAAATAGCCAACTGGTTTGCCTCCGGCCAGTTGGGATTCTCAACAATGTTATGTTAAATTTGAATTTTGTTCAGTTGTTTGCTCGGCCCCACTAGAACTTGTGCTATAAACATTGCCGAAGGTAAATAAAGGTTAATTTAATTGAATTTAATTTTTGACGAACTTTGAGGTGTTTGGAAATGTGGTCATATACTGTCTTAAGTGTTTGATATATCTTCTCAATTCAATCTAAAACTAAGGAGACAACGGAAAAACAAAATCGTAAAGATCTATGTTAATTAAAAACAGATATCAAAACACCATCACGGTCATGATTTCCTTAGTTTAAAACTTGATGAATTATAAATGCGTGTGAGAATAACAAACCGCTTTCGGATGTGGTTACCTAACAAATGCCACATCTGACTGATCTTCAATCCAATAATCATGCGCATGTCTGCATACCTAAAATAAACAAAAATTGAATGTAAATGCTGCACCATGGATTTTCTCGAGCTTGTCGTCGTGATAGGTAATACCAGATTATGATGCTAGTAGTAATATAAAAGCGGTTTACTGCTCCACAAAAGCTGGATTTTGATTGGTTGTAGAAAACGGGGTGGTAACGCCACCATAGTCCTAACTAGTTTTGAAGCCCATCGAGTGAAATTCCAAAAACATTAGTAACCAAGAACACGCAGGGAGCGTTTTGGCTTACTTTTCTAGATTGCTCCTTTGTCTATTTTACGGGAAAATCTTCCTGCGTTATCACGTGGTGCTGAGTTCCTTATTTTCTTACGTTGATACTTAGGTCCATTTTGGACTGATCAGTTGTTGTTTAAAGGAAAAATAACGTTTGTCGCAAAGGGAAATCTGCAAAGTGCTAGCAATTAATCTTAACTCGCGATTTAACCATAAGGAAATTTGTTCCTAATTAAGGCTACACAAATTAGTATGTGTCCAGTGGCGGATCGGATCCAGACCTTGAGCTAAGGCGGGGGGCGGTTTTGTTTTGCTAGCCCTACCGGCTTTTCTTCCTTCTGCGATTTTTTCTTTTTACCCAAAATAAGGGGGGGGGGGGGGGGGGGGGCTCCCTAGATCCGCCACTGGTGACTTCAGGTCTCGTCTGAAAACGTTCATCCAAATTAAATTTCAATTCAAAGGGAATTTCTTGTAAACTGTCGAGTAATGTTTATTAAGTCTAGGTCTGTTTTGGTAGTTGCAATCGACCTGCCAACATCTTAAATCCAAAGAGCTCAAAGTACGACAGGCCACTTAAAAATCAAGCCAATCCCGTTTGCTCTTTTAAAAACTTATTTGGAAATGTAATCCAGACCACGCCTGTATAAATTACTGTATTTGAAATCCAAATTCCTCCGTCGAGAAGAAGCAGGAGCAGCATAGTATTCTGGTCCGTCAAGATTCTCTTGGGTCCGTATATTGCTTGGTAGAAAAATCGAACAGAATGGACTCCACACTTGTCTATGCAGTGGCATATGGCTGTTTGATATTATGTGAAATCGCCGACAAGGCTGTCGACTTGGTCATCACAATAAGGTACAAAGAAGGAAGGATATCTAACAATCCTCAAGACAGTGTTTATTACGCCCTCGTCACGTTCCTTGCCACTGGATTTCTCATCACAAGCCTACGTATAATACTGTACTTAAGAAGAATCAAGCTGTCCCCAGAAGACGATGATGACCAAGACGAGACTCGCGACGCCATTAATCTTTGGACAAGCTTCTCTAAAGCCCTGTTTGAAGCTTTCCCTCAGACGACAATTGCACAGTTTTACTTTGGTAACTGTGCACAAACGGGTAACATTAAGACCCTGGTTCAAGCCTTTGATGTCTTCTCGATATTTCCGTTCATCATGTTTGTTTGCCATTCTATTTACTACTACTGTGCTTATGAAGAAACTAATGGAATAACGGTGGTGATCATGATTATCGCATTCATATTCTCAGTGGTTGGTTTTGTCTTCGCATGTATATCCATAAACGACTTCAACGACCGGTGTTAGCTAAATAAATAACTGGAAAACTAAAAGTATAACTATGAACGTTTGGTTAGGTCACACTGATACTACCGAGCAGACCTTGGGATGGAGTCCACACGGCAAAGGAGGGTGGGAAAGCCTTAAAAACCTGCAGAAGGTCAACCAAGGAAGAAATGAAACAATGGCAAATAACAGTTGGGACAAAGCAGAGAAAACGGCAACACACGAAGTCCGTAAGAGCAGCACTGTGAACACCCTTATGGAACAAGGCGGGATAACTATAAACAGCTGCCACTGTCATGCGTGATTTTCTGTTGTAATTGCTTACATCAAGGCTGGAGATCAGCGAACGTTTTTTTTATTTCATTAATTTATTCGTAAATTTTTCTGTTCCGTTTCACACCGCAGCTTTTAATCCCAATTTTCATCTTCATGACAATATACACTTATGTTGATAAAGTTGTAATATATTCGAGGGATCATAGGAAATCACATACACCATCCCCTTAAAATTTTCAAAAACAAAGTTAAACTTAACATCTTACAATCATATTACCAACATTCATGAGTTTTCATCTGGAACTTACAAGTGACTTATTTAATACTAATTACTTTATTCCTAGGTATTTCGTGATTTACTCATTTATTCCACTTACTGTTTTTTTTCCTTCTTTTCTCCTTATTTTGTCTCCTTACTGCCCCCATCCCTTAAGCTTTACTGCCAACCAACTTCTTTACATAAATACTATTTAATTTCACTCAGCTCGATTAGCTATTCTGGGTGAATCTACCTAATTTTCTGTTTTAATTATTTTTTATAACCAAGAGTTTTATACTTTGGTAATAAAGTGTGTGTGTTCTTGTAGTTTTTTCATCTCTTTCTAGCAAAACAACCTATGCATTTCTACTTTAATCGTTTACTTCTAACAATAGCTGGCATAACTGTTGGATGTTGTATCATTGATACTGAATTACATTGACTGATGAGGACAGTAGAGAAGACAATCAATTAAATTTTCAATATACAGTTTGCTTTTGTTGTTTACACCGGATTAATGGTGCTAGTAATGCTATAAAACGAGAGTCAGTGTTCCACAAATACAGCCACATAGAAAAAAAGGGATTACTCCATCGTGCCCTACATCGAATCAAATTTCAAAAACACTATACCGAAAACTAGTGAGGTAAACAAATTTTAAAAGCGAAAGCGAATACGAAGGAAAAGGCTTCATCTCAAAGGGGGGGGGGGGGGGGAAGGGGGGGGGAACGGGCGCAGTCCCCTACCCTACCTCTCGATCCGCCCCTGTGTTTATCACTGAGAAAAGAAAATTTAACGGATTCAGGAACTGCACCAGCTCGCAGGATAGAGTGCTTTTGGTTGTTGTATTTCTGTATACTCAAGATCGCGATTTCTCAGAAACTGTGATAATTATTATGCAAGGTCAATCTTCGACAGTTGTCAATGCGACCCCAACATATTTCTTTACCCGAGCTCATTCAATGCACCATTTCGGTTCAAAGAAAAAAAAAACCGTTTCTGGCGAAGAGAAATAAGGCAGTAGCGATATCTTTAATCGATGGCTTAGGCTAAAAGTCCCTCAAAGACCTTACTTTCTCACTAAAACAACGTCACATGTCGGTGAGCTTGAAGTCCCGTCTGGAAATATTACCCGGAATTGATTTTCAGTTTGAGTCCAGTTTCTAGGAAACTGTAGTTATGTTTACTACTGTAGGTCACTATTTGAAAGTTAAAAAATGATGCTATATCTTGACATGCATCTTGTCAAATTTCAAAAATACTTTGGGAATGGCTGAAATTCACTGTTTAACATTGAGGAGAGCAAATTTAAAGGACGTTTAACGCGCGTGGTACATACATTTTTCGGTTGCTGTATTTCTTGCAGGTAAACTTTGTTGTATATACTTAAGCCCGATTTCTCAGACACTATGACGATTATTATGCAAGGTATATCTTCGGTGCTTGTCAATGCGTCGCCCACATCTTTCTTTACCTAGCTCTTTCAATTCCGGGAAATGTCATGCCTCATTTTAGTTCAAATATACAGCACAGGGAAATAAGGCAGTAGCCATTTCTTTAACTGATGGCGGCGGTTTAGCCTAAAAGACCCTACTTTGTCATCAAAACAACGTTTCGAGCTTGAAGTCGCTTCTGGAATGTTACCCGGAATTGAATTTCACTTTGAGTGCAGTTTCTGAGAAACTGTAATTACGTTTGCTACTCTTGATCAATCTTTGCAATTAGTAACGATTGCCAATATTTGGTTGCTGATGCCGGTTACAATGATATTAATACCACTACTAAACTGTGTCACATGACAATTCCTCAATCGAGAAGAAGCAACGGGGTGTTCTGTTCGTATATTGCAAGGTAGAAACTCCATGTAAGCGATCACTTTCTACGAAATTTGTAATGTTTACTATGCTAGTCTGCCCTTTGTAGTTGGGAATGACCTGCCAACATTTTTTTAACTAAGATCTTTGAAAACATGACAACTCGTTGGCATAGCCAATTGCAATTGCTCTTTTATCGAAATGATATTCAGGCCACTCCTACACAATGTCAAGTGACAATTCCTCTATCGAGAAGTAGGAACGACGTCTTCTGTTCGTATGAGCAGCGAAGAAACTCAATGTACATGCAATGGAAAATTACAATCATAACTGTATCCTGGTACACGGCTATCTGATATTACACGAAATTGCCGACAAGTTTGTGGACTTTGTCGTCGTGACTAACTATGAAGACGGAAATATATCTAATGATCCTCAATACAATGTTTACACAGCCCTGATGGGTTTCTTTATCATTGGATTAATCATCACCATTTTACGTGGAGGACTTTACCTATGGAGAATTCATTTCTATTGCAAAGGAGATGACAGCGAAGACGAAACTCACGCCGCCATTAATCTTTGGATGAGTCTGGCGAAAGTTTGGCTTGAAGCCCTCCCTCAGTCAACGATTGCAAAGTTTTACTTCGGTAACTGCGCGTTAAAGGATAATATCAAGGCCCTGGTTCTAGTGTTTGATGTCTTCTCGATCTTTCCGTTCGTCATGTTCGCTTGCCATATGTTCTATTATTGCTGTGCGCTTGAGAGAGGACCTAATCTAGCAACACTGGTCATTCTGGCTTTCACATTCATATTTTCAATAGTGGGCATTATCTTCGCAGCTATATCGATAGCCGACTTCAACAACAGTTGTCGGCCAGATAACTACTGAGAACTGAGTGAAATCACGCTCCTTGTTTACCTCATTAACCGTTCACGCCTTGTCGAAAGGGGTATTCAAGTGTCTAGCATTTTGAGCAAAACATTTTCAAAGTCTGGCTACAGGTCTTTTACTTATTCAGCTGCTAAACAGTACAACTATCTGAGTCCTTCTTCAAGAAGGTCTAGCTCTCCAATGTCATTTTCTACCAATTATTGGTCCGACGCGTGTAGGTTTCAGTGATATATTATGCATTATAACCTGTTTGTAATAAATTACTATTTTCATTTTTTATAGATTAACTTTGGACCTGTTTGTAACTGGTATTACTATTTTAATTTGTGCCATTTTTATTTGCATAGATTAATTTTAGATGAACAGCCTCATTGTAAACAAGACGATTTAAGATCGTAAGTCGGGCTGTAGCTAGACGTGCTACGAGCTACAAGTGTCGATCATTTGCGGTACGCAGCGATTCTAAAAATAGCATGTACAGATGCATGTCTCAAAAAAATATCATTAAACCGTAATCATCACGAAAACATTGCTTATTTTAACTGACCGATAGATGAAAGTGAAAGCTACGATAATCGTAGTGAAGTTGATTTGAGTTGTGACGTCACTTGTGTTTGAGGAGATTGGGGTCACTGTGTTCTTCTCTCACCCCGTTCACTGCGGTTATTTCATATGTACTACAGTCTGCACTTCTCTGAGTTCATAATAATATTGTCACCGAGTGAGTGTTTATAATAGCCTGGAAACACTGTAATAAGCTCGCAATGGATGACACTTCTAATAGTAAACATGCACCCGAGGGTTGGCTTCTACCATATTCGTCTCCTGCATGAGAATCAAATATCTTATAACTCCCAATATCAGTATGATAGATAGACACCAATACACTCTATTGTCAGAATAAATAAAAAATAGTTTTGCGACAAGAGTGATTCAAAAGCCCCGTCTTTAGACGTAATGTACTGATATCCCTCAATTATCGAATCACGATGTAGATTACCGGTGCAGCTTTCACTGTAATTAAGCTGGTAAATTACTTTTCTCAGAAATAGCGATCTCCAATCATTGACGATAATTCTGTTTGTATTGAATACACCTGCCTTGAACATTGTGACAGTGTTGAATACAATAATTGATTACCATTTCCATATTTTGTACCAGGTCATTACAACTATGTATTCCCTTTATCTTATTATAAATCAAAGCGCTCAAACTCGTAGCAACACAATGTTTTCCAGCATCTTCACCACAGTACATAATATCACCTTGAACATATGGTGCCTAATGATTGTTAGAGTAGGATCAATACTATGAAGAGGATTTGTTTCAATGTCACTACACAGAGTAGCACAATGACCTACGTGGCTCGCATTCTTTTACACACTTGATGATGTATTACAGCTATACATATACAAAGATAGATATTTGTCCAAAGACTCTCTGCAACTCGACGATTTTCGATTCAGTGTTGACCGTGTAGAACGCCATTTCTTTCTCATCTTTTGTGCAAACTTGATACTGTCATTACTGCTCCTAATTCACGCGATCAAAACTAAAAATCGTAACCATTTAATAAATTAAGTCAAGAATCTGGGATTTGATAGACGATTGATGGATAAACAACTTCGCCAAGAGATTAGACTTCTGCAGTTTTTCATTCGCGCGTTATCCGGAAAAAAATTTATTGAGCTCTGGCGGCCGTAAAGTAACAGAAACATTGAGTTTTGCAATTGACACGAAAAGTTATTACTCCAGAGTTCCGACATGTAGAAATTGATACTTACTCCAGTGCAAGAATTGTCCAGTTATGCTGTGTTTAGACTTGAACGGTTTACCGAGGTACCAAAGTTTATTTACCTAGGTAAACATTTTCCGTTTGTAAACGCCAACTGATACTTTGGTAAATGCCGCAAAAGACAAAAGAAATTTAACCGAGGTAAAAGTTGTAATTACCCTGTGATCAGGTATGGTTACAGTTGGTAACCAAGGTCAAGATGACAGATATATCCGCTTGTGGCGGCGTAAATATTTCTCTTCCCGCGGTGAGTAGATTGTTAACGATTGTCGACAAAGCGTTTCAATCACGGCAGATAACAGGGAAAGATTGGATCGAACTTCTTACGGCGAACAATCGGGTAACCCGAAAACACTGACCCCCGGTCTGCGGACCCCCACTACGGACCGAATCCGCGGACTACCTATGGACCGGTCCACGGACTCCCCCTACGGACCCCCTCTACGGACCACCCCCCAAAATATAATAAAAATAATAAATAAATATTTCAGTTACGGGTTGTCTAATAGATTACTCGTGACGGCGAAATTTCGAACGTTACATTGTGCAAATGGGCAGACCTGGATTCAGGCTCGGGTGCAATTTATATCATTACACATTGCCACTTCCTTTGCTGTGGCCATAAAGTATACGAAAGACGCGTACGGGGAAGCTAGGGTGGTCCGTAGGGGGGGTCCGTAGGGGTAGTCCATGGACCGGTCCGTAGGGTAGTCCGCGGACCCGGTCCGTTGTGGGGGTCCGCGGACCGGGGGTCAGTGTTTTCAGGTTACCCCGAACAATCCGTCACGTAAAATTAGAGAAAGCATTGTATTTTTCTTTCTCAGTATTATTTACAACTTTACCAAGACAGACTTCGATCCTTTGTTGTGTAATTATTGTCGATATATTTTGCCACCAGGGAGGATACTGCATATTCAACGTATCCACGTTTCTACGCATATAACTATGCATACTCTGCGTTCGGTTAACCAACTGAATTTTGGCCGCCATATTATGGCATGAGGTCCTCGCCTATGCAAACGATGGCACCTCAATTTGTATCAAAATATCTGCGGTACGTAGTTTAACAGATATTTGTTTTCTGCACGTTCTGTATTTGGTATTCTTATTGTGTTATACAATTAGGTATTTCAGTTACGCAATACGCGAGAATGCCCTGCCAATATTCTTTTAACTAAGCTCTTTGAAAACATGTGAAAACTCGTTTGAAGACATAGCCAATCACATTTGCTCTTTTATCGAAATGATATTCAGATATGATCAATTTGAAATCATAATTCGTCAATTGTGAAGGAGCAGCAAAATGGTATTCAGGCCGCTCCTAAGCAGTGTCACATGACAATTCCTTAATCAAGAAGTAGGAACGACGTGTTCTGTTCATACAACAGAGAAGAAACTCAATGTACATGCAATGGATCCCTGCAATTACAATGATAACTGTATCCTGGTACATGGCTGTCTGATATTACACGAAATCGCCGACAAGCTTGTGGACTTGTTCGTCGCGAATAACTATGAAGACGGAAATATATCTTATGATCCCAAAGGCAGTGTTCACACCGCCCTTATGGTTTTCTTTGTCATTGGATTGCACGTCACCATTGCACGTGTAGGACTTTACCTATGGAGAATTCATTTGTATCGCACAGGAGATGACAGCAAAGATGAAACTCACACCGCCATTAATCTTTGGATGAGTCTGGCGAAAGTGTGGCTTGAAGCCTTCCCTCAGTCTACGATTGCAAAGTTTTACTTCGGTAACTGTGCATTAAAGGATAATATCGAGGTCCTGGTTCAAGCGTTTGATGTCTTCTCGATCTTTCCGTTCATCATGTTCGTTTGCTATACGTTTTATTATTGCTGTGCGCTTGAGGAAGGATCCAATCGAGCAACGACGTGCGTCCCGGCTAACACATTCATATTGTCAATAGTGGGCATCACCTTCGCAGGTATGTCGATAAACGACTTCAACGACCGCTGTTGGCTTTATTACGGCTGAGAACTGAGAGACAGGATGCTCCTTAATTACCTTACAAACGTTCAGGCCATGATTAACAAAAACACTCGAGACGGGTATTCAAGTGTCTAACATTTTGAGCACAACATCTTCAAAGTCTGGCTACAGGTCTGTCACTTATTCAGCTATTAAACTGTACAACAATCTTAGTGCTGCTACAAAAAGCTCTAGCTCACTTAGGTTATCATTTTTTTTTACCAATTATTGGCCCAACACGTGTAGATTTTAGTAATATATTACGTATTATAACCTGTTACATTTTTAATTTTTACTGATTACCTTTAGACTTGTAACTGGCTTTACTATTTTAATCTGTGATATTCTTAAGTTGCACAGTTTAACTTTAGACGAAGAGCCTCATCGTAAATAAGTGCTAGTTTTATGAATTCTGTGTGTAAAAAAAATACTTGATTGGATTTGATTTGATCGTTTAATTCTGATAATTAGGTTGAAGACTTCCCTCTCATTGTAAATAAGTGCTAGCTTTATGAATTCTGTGTCTAAAAGAGTATTTTACTTGATTTGATTTGATCGTTTAATCGTTTAAGATTGGGTTTTGGAATACATGTCATGTCCTTAAATTCCGAAAGAAGTAAAATTTTCTCTCCCTGGGCCTTTTACTGGCTTTTCATCCTACAAAATTGTAGATTGATTACAACTTCACCATACAAAATGGATATTGACATATTAATAGCTAGAAATGTTAGAATCGCAAAATAATGTTAGTATTATTGTTAGTATGTTAGGGTATTGTAAGTAATGTATGATATTGTTAATTAGTAAGTAATGATAGTATTGTAAGTAGAGTTACTATCGTAAGAAATGTTACCGTATTATTTGTTATGTGTGGTATTGTCAATTAGTAAGTGATGATAGCACTGTAAGTAGTCTTAGCATTGTCAGCAATTATTAATTTTAGTATTAAAGTAATGTTAGTATTGTAAGTTATGTGTGTATTCAAGAACATACTAAATGTGAAATACGGAGAGATCATGATCATTGCAAAACAGTTGCTGTATGTCTTGACTTAGCTACATGAATCATGGTCTTGATATCTTATTAATTGTATGTTAACGAGTTACTATATTAAAGGGAATGGTTTACTACGAACCAGGCCACTCTCATTATTGTTAAGTCACTTGCAACAAAGAAGATATCACAACCGAACTTACTTCTCTAAAATCTTGTCTTGCTTTGTGGTGCTGAAAGTTTCCAACTGCAACGATTCTTGGGTCACAAACGCCACCGCTAGATAGAAAAAATTGTTCCACAACTAAAAAAAAAAAAGAAGGGAAGAGAATATAGATAAGAAGTATAAAACGATATAGAGGACACTTCCAAATAAAAAATTGACTGAATTTCACATTAGAGCTAGAGGTTTCCTTGTTGTTGTTGATGCTGCTGTTGTTCGTTTATCTGCCATGTGTTTGTTTCCTTTTTTGTTTCTGTCATACCATCATCAGCATCAATAACAGAGACTTTTTTGCCCTATGTTTTTTGCTCTTTCTGACTAGATTGTTCTTCCAAAGGTTGGAAAACTAAAAAACTTTCATTGAAGACGTAAACATCAACACATACCAATATGGCACAATAGGAAGAAAGAAACAGAGAGACGGAGGGTATACAGAAACTGAACCACCTCCAGAGACTTTTTTAAACTTAGCAAAAAGTTGCATCATATCATGCTTTTCTCAAACTCATTAATAATTCATCAAGTTCAAGCAAAGGAAATCATGATCGTGACAGTGTTTGGATATCTGATCTTAATTAGCAGAGATTTTACGATTATAATTCTCCGTTTTCTCCTTTGTGTTAGTTGCGATTGAGAAGACATATCAAACACTCAAGACAGTGTTTGATCACATTTCCAAACACCTCGAACTTCGTCAAAAATACTCCGCTGCGCGTCGTATTTTCAACTCTCTCCTCGGTGTTTGGAAATGTGGTCAAACACGGTCTTTCGTGTTTGATGTATTACATCACAATTCCAAAAGTAACTATGGGGGTCACCCAGCTCGCTTTTGCGTTTTTAGCACTTAAGGACGGTGCCTACCAATTGCAAAAGTTTTTGCGCCAGGTTAGGACCACGCGTAAAAAGTAGATCTTTGCAAGGGCTATTGGAATCTACAAAGAAAAATGGGAGTAGCCATGCATTTTTTCGAAATAATTAGCCTTGAATCAAAACAAAAATGCTGACATCAGCATTTTCCTGAAAAAAGAAGGAACGGATATTTCTTCACAGACTTCCATAGAATTCGCCTTTGCATACAGAAAAGCAAACACATTTAAAAAGATCTTTAAACTATATGGTAAATGGTAATAGAAAAACATTTTTGATATGTTTTTAATGACAAAATCGTTGCAAAAGCGCTTTTAGCGTATCTGACAGCCTTCCTCTGGTTCAGCTAAAATACAGTCTAAATACTTTTTGCTCAGAACCACAAACTAATCACGTGTTGAATAGACTTGCCACTTCCATTTCATAATATAAAATGTAGGGGTAACCACGCGTTTTTAAAAGTTATTGATATTTTTTGAAAACTTTTACGGTGCCCGTTACATTTTTTCCTGTCACCTCTCCAGTAAGTAAGACATTTGCGTATCTCGCACTTGTCTTGCGCGCGCACTACGCCATCTGCAGGTACATGTTTACAGTTGGATTTCAGTATAATTTTCGACAGATAACAGTTAGGTTTTCAGCTGGAAGACGTAAACAGTTAGTGGTTAGCGATATGCTGCTATTCTGGTGTTCCTGGTTTAAGTACAGGTTCATTAAACTTGATTTGGTCACAGTAGGAAAATTTTGCTTTCGTTTTGTCGTGTACGTGATAGCGTAGTTGATTGCGTCAATGACAGCCCCAGCGCGCGCGTGGAGCTTAACCATGGCTTGCGCGATGGGCAGTGCGCACCAACAAAAGTAGGCATCGTCCTTAAAGCTAAAATTAAGAGTGTTACTGTTGCTATGGTAACCTATTATGGTATAAAGAGTACCATTACTGGTTCACAAGTGACTGAGGTTTGTGTGATATTAACATTGTAGCGTCACTTGATAAAGATTGATAGTATTGATCTGACTAAGTATGGCTGTTGGGAAAGTGCTGGAAACTGTTGCCAGCCATCTTAAATAACACTAACGCTATTTTGCTAACAAAGCTTACTTGATACTCAAATGAATCCGCTCCAAAGAGATCCTGCATTGCCTCGGAAAAATATTGAATGGCATCTAAGATCACGCTATGATGCAAAACAGAGAAACATTGTTTTCCTTGAATCGAAAAGATGCCATTAGTCGACTACTTACTTTTATGGCAGTACATCGAGATTACTTTTGCAGCGTAAAAATATAACACCTACCTATAATTGACGGTACTTTAGTATAGAAGAAAAACACTAAAATGGTGAGATGCACTTAAAAGCAACACAAACTGTTGTGGCTGGGGAAGATTTAAACGGATTACTCGTGACAAACTTGAAAAATGTAGGCTACATCGTTCAGGATGGTGCACATAGCTCCTTCAAGGCAAATGAACAAAATGGTCGGCCTCTCTAAATACATCTTGAAATTGAATACAAGTACTTCCGTGTTTTTAATATTATGAAGAAGGACTTTAAAGTTTACAAAATTTGTATCGCTAAAAGCATAGCTTGTGACCGAGTGGTGATATACCGAGTTCCTTTGTACACATCACAAAACGTGAGCTGTCCCCAGGTTAAAAATCATCATCAAACCTTCTCTGCTTTCCAGGGGTATTGTAGGTCAGACATGGACTAGAATTGGCATTTACATACCTTATAGAAGCTCCAAATCAACTTTCCGAGCGTAACAATAATTTTAGCCGCACAATATTTCACCTACGATTAACGTTAAAGCAATGCGACTTGTGGGGTCTAGTAACTAAATCTCAAACGTAAAAATTAATAGTAACTACTGCAAGGAATAGGAACTGGAAGAAAGAGAAAACAGTGACTTTTACCTGTTCTGAACCATGGTCATCACCATCCAGTCTTTGGGGAAAATATTGTTGCTTAACAGCTCACGAAACAGCAGAAAGAGCTCCATGAGAAAATCCTGCAATATGAAAAGACGCACAAATTTAAATCTAGTTCAATAATATTATTTAAAAACTACGTTACCGCACATGTCGACACGTTACAAGCCACGAGTTCGGCTCTCCAGGGGTAAGAAAGATCGTTTTTCCCTAACAAATACCCACATCACACTTATCTTCAGTTCCGTTCCAAAATTCCTCAAGTTTGATGCTCTATGCTCTGATTGACTAAAGCTCGACGACCAAATTCTCTGAGCAAAGACTAAATTAGATGTTTGGCAATCAGTAAGGAGAATCACTAGTTCGATCCGGGGTTTGAAAGCGTGAAGACTCACCAGCAGATCTTTGTCTGAGGGAAAGTGTGTCACGTACTTCTGATAATGTTTCTCATCCATCAACTGCAGCATGGCTATCAAGCACGCTACATAGTTACCCTAGTACAAAAAGCAAACCGGTTCAATCCTTAAAACAACGTAGGAATGCAGAGCCAACTACAAAGCCCACAAGTGTGGTAATAAATCAAATGGGAATCACAAAAATAATATTGTTAGTAAGTAATAAGTGTTGAAATCATAAGTCGCGAAAGTCAGATTATCTAGCAAGCCAGTCGTGATTCGAAGTTAAATCATACGTGGGGAAAGCCACCTAACTCCGATTGCACTATAAACACGTCAGAGCATATAGGAGCTACGTCACGGTTTGCGCATGTCCAAAAGTTTAGCCTAAATTGTTCAATTTCGACGTGTGTAATCCGTGTTAATCTTCTCCATCCCTAACCATCCTTGTTCCTTTAAAGGTAATTTCTTTATGTGGTTATAACAACTGAAAATACTGCGACTTAAGCTACATCACTGGGGAAAGTGCAATACAAGTCGAGTAACTCAAACTGCCCGGTAAGCAAACAGGACCTCGAATTGAAAACTTGCCGCTGTTAGTAAGTGTTGTAAAGTAGCATTGGGCAAATCAAGATTGCTTTTGGATTATCGTACTCGAATGAAAACATAAATTTAAGACACATTGTACTTACCACGACAGAAAGTGAGCGATCCATCGTGATCACAGTTTTGACCACAACACGTAACAGTGATGTCGCCAACAGCAGGACATCATCATGAGTGTTACCCTGCACAATCAAAGAGAACACTGCAACACTACTCTTTTGTTGAACTTTTAATTTTGCCAAATTGTTAACAAACATATTTTAATTTCCCTTTTCGAGTAACTATGTAACAAAGCGGAAAGCATCGCATTTGTGGATTTGGAAATCGAACAATTTGTCAAATGCGACTTCTGCATTACATAAATTGTAACCTTAAACCACATGAAGAAACGACTGATTGAATGTGAGGGTGGTAATCAGTTGTCAAAAATTTGGGTTAAAACATTTCCTACATTCCTACATTCATCTGAATACTTTAAGCTTGAACGTGGGGTACGACAGGGGGACCCGCTCTCTCCTTACCTCTTTGTTGTTACTATAGAAACATTAGCAATTGCGACTCGACAAAATAAAGATATAAAAGGTATCTCTATTGGGAGTGAGGAGACAAAAATTCTTCAATACGCAGATGATACGACAGCAATACTTGCCGACACAAGCTCTGCTACTGCTCTTTTTAGGCTATTAGATGATTTCAAGATTGTCTCTGGCTTACAGATTAATTGTTTCAAAACGGAAGCTATGTGGATAGGTTCTTCAAGGAACTGCAAAGCACAGCCTTTTGGGATTAAATGGCCTAACGAACCGGAAGGCTCTAGGAATTTATTACACGTATGATCAAAAATTGCTTATTGAAAAGAATTTCATAGAAAGATTAGACAGTATTAAAAACCTGACTAGAATTTGGTCCTCAAGAGGTCTTTCTATTTATGGCAAAATTACACTTATCAAATCTCTATTAATCCCGAAATTTGTTTATGTGTCATCTTTAATACCTACCCCACAAGAATTTGTAAGTCAGTTAAACCAGTTATTATTTCAATTCTTATGGAATGGTCCTGATAAAGTCACACGTAGATCGGCGATAAATGAACACTCCAACGGAGGATTAAAGATGATTGATTTTGATAGCATGATAATATCGCTTCGATTGGCATGGCTAAAACGAATAGTTAGCTCAAATGATGGCACCTGGAAAAGGTATCTGACATATCACCTAGAACGCTTTGGCGGCCTTTTCTTGTTTCATTGCAACTATGATGTTAGCATCCTTCTTCTGAATATTTCTCTATTCTATCTAGAACTACTGCAGTGGTGGTCAGAATTTAGAGATATGTTCTGTGCAGAAAAAAACTGGCGTTATATTCTTTGGAATAACAAACAAACACTCATTAATAATAAAACAGTTTATTATAAAAGCTATTTCGAAGCTGGTGTAGTTCATATCAGCGATCTATCCTTTGATTTAAATAACAAAGATTCCTTTTCCCTAGTTTCTAACAGGATTTCGAAAACTAATTTTTTAGTTTGGGCTGGTCTTCGACACTCCATCCCTTCCATTTTAAAAAATAGTACTCATAAATCAACAACAGGTGAACTTTCTCTAAAAATTGACGAAAATATATTCGATGTGACAAAGAAGAAATCTAAAGACTATTATACTTTACTTGTAAGCAGAAAGGCTCTTTTTCCAACTATTGTAAACAAACTGCAAAATGAATTTCATTTTACACTCGAGGAAGTTAAACAAATTTTTACGATCCCGCATAGTGTTGCCCTTGAAGCATATGTTAAGGCATTTCAATACAAAATTCTTAACTCCATTCTTTACACTAATGCTAAACTTTACAAAATTGGCTTTAAAATGAACGACTCGTGCTCATTTTGTTCATCTGAACCAGAAACGCTATATCACTTCCTGTATCTCTGTCCTTACTCGATAGATTTCTGGCGTGACTTCGAAGTATTCTGGCACCAACTTTTAAAGGAAAACATTCGACTTTCGTTGCAAGATGTTTTAGTTGGAATGATACCACAAAACTCCCCTTCTGCTAAGCTGCTAAACTATCTAATTATAATTGGGAAATTGTACTTATGGGATTGTAGAAGAAGTCAAATTCTTCCAAATATATATGGATTTAAAAAGAAAATTGCTGTAAAATATGAAACGGAAAAATATATAAGTCTGCATAGTAAAAAAACAAAGGATTTCTTTGAAGCTAAATGGATAGTGTCGACTCTTGTAAAAGCTTAATTATTTAAAGGTGTTAATATGCATTCACTTTCTGTATGTTGACCTATGTAACTCTAATTAATATGTTATTTACATTATATTTTGTAAATATTTAGTTATAGTTTGTTGGAATTTTTTTTTGGTTACCGTCTATTGTTAGTGATATTGGTGTTTTTAGTGTTGTAATAACATTAGTTGTAGTAGTATTATTAGTACTAATTAGTTGTATTATATTATCAGTATTAGTAATATTAGTTGTTATTATAATTATGTAGGTAAGTAACTAATTTGCTGTATTAATATCAATTTGTTTCAATAAAGATTTATTGAAATTTAATTATTATTTATTGTTTCAATAAAGATTAGTCAACTCACCACGTCCTTTCTTGTCAGAGTGATCAAAATATCGTTCAAGATATCGATGCAGCGCCTCATTTCTTCCGTCTTCTTCATCTCGTTTTTAAGTTGTTCTACAACCATGGGAAGCAGAACGTAACGGGATTCTACAAATAGGCAAAAAAAAAAAAGAAAAAAAGAAAAAAAACACAACGTAGTCGTAATGAACTACAGAAAGTAGGGGTCCCACGTTCCTAACCTAAGCGGAGAAGTGGAAGCCTACCTTGGTCTTCAAAGAGCTTTGTCTTCACCATGTTGTGAATACAGTCCATCTTCTGGGAAGTTAACCGCTTCTCTGGAATTTTCTCAATGAATTCTCTCGCATAGTAACTAAAACAGAGAGAAAACTTCGAATATCACCGTCAGCCGTTGAAATATCAACTGACAATGGAAGAATCGATAACAATTATGCAAGCGTCACTCGTAAACATTCAACCTGCTGGTCGCGCAACACTCGGCTATCAACTCAGAGAGTCTTGCACATCACCGCCAAACTTACAAACTCATCAATAATTCATCAAGTTTACCCAAAAGCAAGCACAACCATAGCGGTGTTTGGATATCTGATCTCAATTAGCACAGAGTTTTACAATTTTTAAGTCTTGACTGTGAAGATATATCAAGATACAGACCTTTACCACACATCCAAACACTCGGAAGTTCTTCAAAAATACTCCGCTGTGCGTCGTACTTTTAACTCTCTTCTCCGTGCTGGTAAAAGTGGTAAAATCTGATCTCTCGTGTTTGATATATTACTTAAAGAGAATGGTGCAACAAAAAATAAAACTTTTCTTCGAAACACTACGTGTACTCGGTTGTAAACGTCTTTCTGGGCTGCTCTCTAGCGGAAAAAAAAAAACGTTTTTTTGGCTTAACAAGGGATTTATAAAATGCATCGAAATCCAAAAAAATCACGCTACATTTTCCCCTATAAAGAGAAGTATGTTACTCCAGGGAATAACACAGACAATTAGCTACCACGGTATACAAACCTCAGCTCTTTGCAATCAAACACTTGCATCAAGTCTACAAATGTTGCTGGGAAGTACTTCAAGGCAGCCCCCTGAATAAAACAGACATATTTAGCACAGTGGGTTTCCATGGCCCTAAGCCGTAGCGCTGTCCAAGACCTCTGGCAGTTTTAGCTACATTGATGTGCGAAAAGGTCAGTTTGAGCCATAAAACTTCTCAAACTCATTAATAACTCATCACGTTAAAACAAAGAAGATCACAACCGTTAAGGAGGTTTGGATACCCGCTCTTAATTAGCATAGATTTAGACGATTTTAGTTCTCCCTTTACTCCTTAGTTTTTGTTTCGATTGCGAAGATATATCAAACACTCGAGACAGTGTTTCATCGGCAATCCAAACACCTCGAATTTCGTCAAAAATACTCCACTGCGCGTTGTATTTTCAACTCTCTCCTCGGTGTTTGGATATCCCGATGAAACACTGTCTCTCGTGTTTGATATAGTACATCAATTGCTTGTGAAACGTTGTTATACATATTCGCTTTTTAGTGAGCAACAATACGTTTTTAAGGACAAAAAAAAACCCATCTTGGCCGATACGATATACTCAGGACAGAGAAGATCCAGCCAGCCGCTGTACGGGAAAGGAGCCGGCACTTCTTCTCGAGGGAGAGGGGGTGGGGGAAAGGTGGGGGTGAGGGAAAACGAACGAAATCATCTCAATCATCTTAATATCCCTTACGTTTAACAATCAATCGTTTAGCCACTATCTTTGCCTCCTCAAAACGTATCTTATGAATTAAAAATATTATGGCTGTTTCAGTATGGCTATTCGGCTCGTAAACCATTCTTATGTTGTTTATATAGACACTCTCAAGAAACACAAGTGTGCCTTTCTACTTCACGTGAAGAAAGAAGTTACCTGAGTCAGCAGTGTCTCATTCTTAACGTCTGCCATCAACTGCACCAAAGCCTGGAAAAGTTTTCTCAAGCTCTCTTCAAATTCGGACTGACCCTTGTCGCCAACCGCTCTAAGATGCAACCAAGAAGAATTGAATAGGTCTGTCAAGCTACTTCACTAATGAATGAGAAAACAGTGAAAAAGAGATCGTGTTTGTGTTAAAATGATAACCTATGTCACCATTCTTACCTTTCAAACAAAATTCTGGACTGTACAATGAATTTGAAAATGTATTCCATGGCCTAACAACATAACAAACATTCAGTGTTATACAGATACATGAATAATCAAAAAATAACTGACTCACAGACTGTAGACAGACAGACGGACGGACGGACCTACGGCCCTACCGGCAGACCGACCGACCGTCCCACCGACTGTCTAACGGAGAGTAAACATGACATTTACCTTCATAGCCCTGAGAAGGTGATCCATGCGAAGTCTGTCTAGTTGCTGTTCTACTGTTGCGTAATTTATATACTCCAGGAATACTGAGATGAGAATGCTACAATGTCAGAAAAGAACATAACAAGTCACCAGATTAAAACATCTGCTGCAAATCACTAAGCCACATTGCCAGGTTTGACACTATTGAACTTTTAGAAAACTGTTTAACCCTTTCACGTTCAGAGTTGAACGTTGAGTCAGTGTGTGACTATGCCTATGAAAGATATTGAGCAGTACATTCACCTGGCACTGCTTATTGTGCTCTACAAGGTGGGTCTAACTTTGAACATTGTGGATGAAACCTTAGTGTGACTATTCAAGTGAAAGCTGTTTAGCAGTACGTTTTTGTGGCACTGTTTACTACTTTGTACTTTGTCTGTGGATGAAACCCCACCCCAGTGCGTGACCATTCAAATGAAGAATGTTAGCAGTTGATTTTTCAGTGTTTTTCGAATTAAATTTAAGATTGAATTGCAAAGATGAAATGTTCGTTATGTCAAGAGCGTGGGATAAAGAAGAAAATCACAGTCCCCAAAGGGATGCCAACGCATCCCCTGAGCTATGGAAAAACTCACGGAGAAACCCATGGTCAGCTAAGCCAATAATACTGTGCTCAAAATTTACCATCTTTGTTTATTCAGCACACGCGATACTTTCGTCAATGCTGATCCTTGCAGTCTGCAGGATGCATTTCACATATCAACAGCACACCGCAAGTCTCTCCGTAGCTCAGTAGCTCAGGCGTAACTGGTATAATATGGGTTCCTGTGCTGCAGAAGACTCAGATATCTTCTTTGTCCAACGCCCGCTTCATCATGAGTACTTCATCTTTATAAAATAAATGATTTTTTCTTCCCTTTTTGAACTTTGAGGAAGGAGGAGGAGGAAGAGGGGGTGTTTGTATGCATGCTAAAGGAAGCTGTGCACAACATTAAAAGATTCCAGGATAGTTTTTCACTCTAGCTCACAGCACAAGCAAGAAATCTAGATCGTCCAACTCTCTTATATGCCATTAACTCGTGAGGGAAGTACGGTTGCCTAATCATCTGTACCCGAGAAACAGTAGTCAATCTAAAGTAAGATGTCCTACATTAGCTTCACTTACTGATCCGCTTTTGTGGCTCCAAACAGATCCTCTATATAGGCATCCAAAACGGGTCTGAAGTGGTGATACTTCTTGTCGGCTAGCAAACTGATTGTGAAAACCTGATACCAATAATACAAAAATATACAAACAGCAAACATACAGAGCCTATTTATGATTGTAAGTATCGTCATTCGAAAACCTATTAAAGCTAGGTAAGGATTTAAAGTTAAATCAAGATTTTAACTTCTCTTGCATAAGTGAAAGTGTAAGTGTAAGTAAAAAGAAACTTACAGACTGAAAGGATTATTCATCACGTGAAACATACAAAACCTGGAAATAACAGTGATGGTAAGGTAAAAAAAACAAAAATGCCCGGAAAAAGAGAAATAATAATAATAATAAAAAAACACGCTACAAGAATGCAGTGTTAATTTTAGGGTGCGGCTTGGCGGGGTTTCCTATATTTGAAGAAAAATGCCGCATAAAATAACTGAAGCGCTCAAAATTGTATCCAAGGATAAGATCTCATTCTCTGAAATACAGTACAGTCAAACCTCCCTACAACGGCCACCCTGGGGAAAGAGAAGTTTTGCTGGCCTTTCTGGAGAGGTGGCCATTGTAAGGAGGTTAAAATATGAGCAAATCTCTCGACTGGGACGAAAACATGTAGCCGATGTAGAGAGGTGGCCGTTGTGTTTGTTAGAAAAGGTTCGACTGTATTCGAAATCATCACTGTCGACTGATATGACTCTTGCTCTATACCTCAAATTAATAACCTCTTTCTGTCTTTCCTTTCTCTTCTCGTTCTTTTCTGTTTTTGTATTTTGCACTTTCTTGACTTGCTTCTGAGTTATTAGATTTTTTTTCTTCCCCGTTTTAAGTCCCCATTCTTGAAAAAGCCCTCCCTTAAAATTACAGAAGTGGGGCCACTGGGCCCAATTGGCTAATTTCTAGAATAATCCCTGGGGTGGTTACAATTGGGGGAGATTGGGACAAATAAGCACAGCGTAGGGTTAATTTATCACGATGTGCCGCCAATCATGAAATAAACTAGTTTAAAGGGGCTACGTCACGCCATTTTAGGTAATTTTGTTTAATTTTGTTAATTATGAACTCTAAACGTCATATTGGTAGAGCAAAAATCTTTCATTTGCAAAATCACGGCCACATAACAACTGAGAATGATTTTCCAGCCGTGTAAATGACATTTTGATATAAACTGATATAAATTTGAAAAAAGGTGGGGCGACGCTTTTCAAATTTACCCAAATGCAATCCGTTTTAATCCTCCCCAGTTTTGTCCATCCATGTCCATTCTGGGCTTTCCTGTGTTTTGTTTGAGATCTTCTATAGTTTTGAGCCGTTTTGTGATATTTTAGTTAATTCTATGACCATTTGATCAGTGCTGAAATCGTCTAAAATTACGTGAGCTAGCCCCTTTAAATTTCATTATACCGATGTAAAGTTCAACTCACCAACGCATCAAACACAAGCTTGTCATACTTGTTGGCATGCTCCATCAAAATTGCAAACAGCGCATCAAAAGTATCCGTCAAGAACTGAAAGTTCAAGAACACGTTAAGATACATAACTTATTATGTAAATCAGCGCATTATTATCACAAACCTTATGATGGAGAGTTTCTACAGACATTGGCAAAACTAAGAGCGGTTTTCAATTGAGTGTCGTAAAACCAAAACCAGACCAATAACTTACCAATTAGACCACTCAGCCAATCTCCAACCGTAGTAAAACCAAAACCAAAACCAAAACCAAAACCAAAGTGATTGCTTGATACTTTCGACACTCAATTGAAAACCGCTCTATAAGGTTATAACTGCTATAGCTTCAGCTTGCATCGTCATAATAAACCCACCACAGTTTTGGATCAAATGAATTTCAGCAGTGGAGAGCGCATGCTCAGGACACAAGCATGAGCCAAATAGAATAGGCCATTTCCGCGTAACCTTATGCCTCTGTATCAAAACGAAGCCCTAACCCTAACCATAACCCTCGTGCAAAACCCTTCCTATGAAAATAATATTTCATGCAAGATTTACTTGAAAATGAACCTGTAAAGGCAGAGGCAAAACGCAACTCGGAAATGGTCCACTGCTTGTCAGGTTTTCCCTCTGATTGACTGAAAGACGCCATCTGACAATCGATTGACTATTTTTTTTAGAAAAAGCGCAAAAGTAATAAATAAATAAATAAATAAATAAATGATTTAGCAATAAGGAATTCACAAAATGAACAAAAACGAACTGGAGCTCTGTTAATTCTTTAACAACGAGCATGTACAGTTTAGTATCTACAGCCCGTGTAGCTGACAGAATGATTTTGCCATTTGACATAAATGCTGTAAATGCACTTATTATGCCCATACCTTGACGATTTCTTCACCACTGACTTTCATCACAGTTACAAGGATGTGTTTTAACTTTCCAACCATAGAATTCCACTTGAGTAGTCCAAGAAGATCAACTAGAAAATCAAAACGGTTCATAATAATAATAAATAATAATAATAGACTTGTATAGCGCTAGAACTATACAAACATACTCAAAAGCGCTTTACATTAAGTTAAAATAAATGAATAAATGGAAATCACTAAACTTTAAAACTATTACAACAACTATGCTAAACTTTAAAACTATTTCCACAAGTCAAAAGCTTTCTTAAAAAGAAATGTTTTCAGTTGCTTTTTGAAAATGGCGAGGCTGCTACTTGTTCTTATAGTTAATGGCAGCGAGTTCCATAAAACAGGTGCAGCATGAGCAAAGGCCCGATCCCCAAGTGTAGAGCAGTTGACTTTTGGAACAACCAGAAGAGATTTTGCAGACGAACGAAGAGCGTAATTAGTAGCTGGTTTCAGGGATAAAAGATCATTTATGTAGGAAGGACTTTGGTTGTGTAGTGCCTTGTAAACAAGAAGAAGCAATTTAAACTGAACTCTAAACGATACTGGGAGCCAATGTAAGTCGATACGAGCGGGTGTGATATGATCAAATTTCGCAATCCGAAAAATCACTCTAGCCGCGACATTCTGAACTTTCTGTAAACGATCAATCTGGTATTTAGGTAGACCAAATAGAAGTGCATTGCAGTAATCAAGGTGCGAAGATACAAAGGCGTGGATCAGTGTCTTTGGATTGCGCGGTAAGGAATTTTCTGATCTGTCTTATGTTGTATAGTCCGCGAAAAGCCTCGCTACAAATCTTGCCAATGTGAACATTCATTCGCATATGAGCATCGAACCAGGACCCAAGGTTCCGGACGCTTTCTAACGGTTTAATGACAGTGTCGCCAATGATAATAGAATCAATAGGTGTTTTTTCAAGTTGTTGACGGGAGCCAATAATTAGAAATTCAGTTTTCGCGTCATTGATCATTAGACGATTACCAATAAACCAAGAGCGGACATCAGCGATGCACTTTTCAATGACAGAGACAGCGTTAAATTCGGAATGGATAGAACAAGGTCGGAAGGAAAGGTAAATCTGGGTGTCGTCAGCATAACCATGGACGGAAGGGAGGTGCTGTGAAATAATGTTAAAGAGACGGGAGACGTAGAGAGTAAATAAAATAGGGCCCATACAACTGCCCTGGGGGACTCCACAGTTCAGATTGAAGTCGTCAGAAGTCTTATCACCGACAAGTATACGTTGTTTGCGACCAGACAGAAATGAGTCGAACCAATTTAAAGCAGTTCCGACGACTCCAAAATCCTGTTGCAAAATATTAAGAATGCAATGTTCAGTGGTATCAAAAGCAGCACTTAGGTCCAGAAGTACGAGAAGTGTCACTTGCTTATTATCCATACTCATTAAGATGTCGTTTTGAACCTTCAATAGAGCAGTCTCTGTCGAGTGATACTTACGGAAGCCGGACTGGAATTTAGGAAGAGGGGCATTTTTCTCACAGTGGGCGAGAAGTTGTTGAAGTGCAGCCTTTTCCACTACCTTGGAAATGAATGGTAGATTACTGACTGGACGGAAATTCTTGTAGACCAAATCAAGTCCAGGTTTTTTCAATAGAGGGATGACAACAGCGGTTCTCCAATTTTCTGGAACGGAACCACTGAGAAGAGAGAGATTAACCATCTCAGTGATAGAGGGCGCTAATACATCAAGACAGGACTTCACGAGCCATGTAGGAAGAGGATCCAATCGACAAGAGGCATTAGAGGATTCGCGAACAATCTTACACACTTCTCCTATGGATAACGAAGAAAAATTCTCCAGATTCTCCTTCGGAGTGACAGGAACAAGTCCAGGCACTTGAACTTGAAACTTGTCAAGATTTTCCTTTATGGTTTCAATTTTTTTGAGGAAAAAGGTGCCAAATTCGTTTGCAAGCTTAGTGGGATCATCGTGCTCTGGAAGAGCCATCTCAAGTGGCTCCCTGGACAAAGAATTAACCACACGAAATAGCTTGCGAGAGTCACCCGCACACTGATCAATTAGGTTTGAGTAATAATTCACACGTGCAGATTTAAGAGATGCAGAGTACTGATTACGAACTCTATGGTAATTATTCCAGTCTCCAGCGAGGTCAGTTTTCAAGGCTTTCTTTTCAAGGCGACGACGTTTACGCTTGAGTTGTTTAATGTCATCATTAAACCACGGGATCTTTGGACGATTTTTTATAATCCTTGTCTTAAGCGGGGCATGCTTGTCCAAAATGTCATTAAGGGTCGTGTTAAAGCAGTCGGAGAGGGCATCAATGTTGTCCCAGTGTACGCTTGCACAAAGCATAGAAGAGGCAATATCAGCTGAGAATTCGGCAATATCAATATTTTTGAGTTTACGAAAAGTCAGTTCTTTGCAAGATAAAGCTGGTCGCGGGAAACCAATAGGGCACTGAATAATAAAATGATCAGAGATGGGAAAAGTGGCTTTAGGAGAAGCAAGAACAACATCATCCGACGAACGAGTAATAATTAGATCCAAGGTATGACCCGATAGATGGGTTGGGCCGGATACGTGTTGCGAAAGACTGAACGTTTCATGATGCAACAACGCAGCAAGTAAGAGTTACGTCAGTGGTCTGTTCTTGTTCTTTTTTTGAAAGAGCTAAACTACATAAATAAATCTATAGGCGGGCTTGTATTTGGGAAAACTAATTAATGGAAGAATTGTTGCGTCAAAGATCTAGGGAACCTGTTTCGGGAGTGGGGTCGGGGACGACTTTATGGAATGTTGCTAAACCACAAAATTCAGATCAAAAACGTAAACGTATCATAACTGGTGAAGCACTTATTAGCTTACAAGACCGATTTAAGATACACATACCGTTTTGTGTCAGTTTGGTCGAGCAGAGAAGGGTTTCAATCTTGAGTTTGTCATTTGTTGCTGTGAATGGAACATTGCTTGACTTGGCAGGAAGAACGTCATCTTTCTTGGATGCAAGATGAAGGTAAGCCTTGGGATGTGGGATCCTCCCATGATCATTCTGCGGAAAATAAATAAACAAAGTTCTTGTTACGGTGAGGAAACCAAGAGAATCGTCTCTTGAAAGGAACTCATCACAATCTGAGGGAGGCAGAGTGCACACCGGAAAAGGAGCGCTGACTGTAGGAAAAATACCTGTTCATTCGAATACCAAAAAGTAATTGGTTTTGCTTTACTACGCCACAGAATTAGCTTAAAAAAGACTCGTATCACTTTTTCATCCAACCAAAAGCAACTGTGACTCAGTCACACGAGTTTTCTCGTGCTTAGTGTCGGCTAGCTGCATGGTATTTACTTCAAGTTTTGGTTCATTGGACAGTCAGTGATTACAGTAGTCTTTTTTTAGCAACAGTCAATGGCAACAGCTCTAATTTGGCATTTAATCTAATTGTCAAGTAGAAACACTCATGGAAGTTTGGAGAACTCCAAAAGCTGTGGAAACATTTGCCAGCAGCTCGACCTCCCACAGCATTCTGCATTCCCTCAATCTTCCACTTATGTTTCTGTAACTTGATAGAAGCATAGGAAATGTTTTCTATTTCTTCAATAGGATGGAGAGCAACAAATCAAATCATCGCTATTTAGTTCTAGTTATTTATGTAACGAACACGTACGCATTTACCTTGTAGACCAAAAGCTCATGTATTCCATCCTGTAGTGTAGTTCCGTCATTGTACATGAGTCGTGAGTGTGAAAAGGCAAAGCACTTTTGAACTCTGTCTCTTTCTATTAAGAAGGAATGCAAATATATTCTAATGTATTAACATGTTATTAACACATTACTGTCCTGACAATAATATTGTTCCAGCTACATACTGTAGCTTTCTGTACATATTGCATACCTATGATGCTCTAGCCAGGTATCACAGACCCACAATTAATTTTATTCAAAGGACTTCAGCTACATAGCCCTCTGCATGCATTGCATACCTGCAACACTATCACCTTGTACCATAGGCCTGCAATGCATGCAAAGGACTTCAGCTACATGGCCCTCTGCATGCATTGCATACCTATAACGGGCAGAGTAGGAATATTCCCAGTCACCTTAATGTTATGCTACGAAAAAAGCAGATTAGGGCCGGACTGATGGGCCACATGAGTCACGTGCAGAGTTAGCTTTAACCTCTTTACCCCCTCATGGGATTTTATGAATTGTTACCATCATTTGCAGATCTGTGCTTGAACATAATCCTGACGTGTGAGGTTTGGAACTGCTCTATTGGGATGACTAACTGCAAAAGAAATGAAAACTGTCAAAACTAGAGCCATTGACAGGCATTGAGCTTAAAAATTCCAGCTATAAAATGGGCTCTAATGAATCTGTGATTGGTGTGCTTGAAAGATATTTCAAGGAAAAATCCCACAATGTTTCTAGGACTACCATATCTCTGGATGAAGTATGAAGAATTTTGATTTTTCATCATGTGCCACTACTAGCTCGATGAATCCTTGGCACTTCCTAATGATTTACCTTGATTGTCTCCACCCATTCAGGTTTGCCAACATGGTAGAAAATAACTGAGCGGTATTCACTGACCAGTTCCTCCCCTGCACCAATGGAGATCACATTCTGTAAAGCAAGGATATTTTATTAAGGAGTTAAAACATTAGTATAGTGCAAGTGTTCACATTTTTGCACACAAAATTTGAGAATTTTATATATATTTTTCCAATCACTATTTTCGTTTTGGCTTTTTCTTGTTCGTAATACACATACCTTGACATCATCAGTGGTCAGAAATGCTTACACATACTGAATCAAAGACCCACTGACCTTCCCCATGCAATGAACTTGGGAAATGTTAAGACTGAGTAGAGCCCAAATTCTGACTACACTCACACGAGACATTCAATGTGAAAAGTTTATCGAGGATGAGTCAGTCAGCCATCAGATTCAATGTATCTTAATTTCTTCCAAAACTTTGACTTTACAGACCTGTCTGTAGGGAAGTAGACAGCCAACCAACAAATACCTGAAGAATTGTTCCATCATCTGAGAGAACGTGCATTGTAACTTCGATATTTTTATTTGCAGTCTTTTTACCTGTAAAACAAGTTCAAGGCTACTTTATTAGAAGTCAGCAAGCTGACAAGGATTTTTACTTTGGTAATAATTTGTTAAGCACTTTTTATAGCTTAGAAAAAATATGTAGACTTTACTTTTCTAGACTTATCTCTGTTTCCATAATTTGCCAAGGTCTGAAAAAGTAGTTTATAGAATTTTATACTTTTCTGCCAGACTCCACACTCCAGACTTTGTATAAGGCCTGTGCTTAGCAAATTATTGATTTTGAAGCACTATTTTCAGTATGGCAATGATGCAGTTTAGTCACAATCCTAGAAAAGCATAAATGTGGCTTCCAATGGGAAGGAGAAGTGTTGGAAGTCCAAAGAATCTTGGAGTACATGTAGAATGGCTGAAAAGGAAAGGAGAAAGGAGCTGGAATAGAAGAGTTGGCATGAGGCCCTCCAAGTGGCTGTCCATTGGAGTGAGTAGCATAGACTCCCTGAAACTCGATGTGCCACCTAGGCACTGATAGGATAGATTATGATGATGTGCCACAGTATTACAAAGTTGCCCACAAAAAACAACTGGTTTAACAGTAAGCTCAAAGCTCAAATACAATAATTTATTGTATTTGAGGTAAGGGTTATTATTAAAAGCTGTATCACTGGATAATGCAATTCAAGAGATTTCACTAGCTTAGCCATCAATAATCGTGGTATATGAGCCATTGTACCGTGCTCTACAAACATGGTAAGTATACATGAAATTTTTTCAATTATTTTCGAGGGAGGGGGGGGGGGGGGGCGTTTTTTTTTTTTTAATTTTAGTTACGATTTCTTTATTTTGGGGGGTTTTAAATAAAACAATATTATTATATGGAGAAGAGTGTTTTACTGGGAACTAAACCACTCGTAGATTCCATACGCCACTTCATCCGGGACCCGAGTGACGTATTTTCCGTATGTCACCTTTGTGAGTGTCGTATCGTTCAATGACAGCACGATTCCCGCCTTTTGCTTTTGTTGAATTGGTTTCCCCATATAATAAAAAGAACATTACACGTTGGCTCGAAGATATGAATTTTATGTTCTTGTGGCACTCGAACATAAAATTCATATCTTCTCGCCACCGTGTAATATCCTCTATTTATTATTCCACTCTGAGATGATTAGAGCCACCTCAGTGCTACATGTATGTGCCTTGTTGGCTATCTACCATCTCATATCCAACACGCTTTCATGGAATTATTGTTAATTAACCTTAACCTAAAATTATCTATGGATGTATGAACTGCACAAGTATAACTTAATAACACCTTCGGCTATTTGAAATCTGTGACTCTTTAACAAAGGACTTTTAAACTATTATTAATGACTTGTACCTTTTTCAAATTCCCCAGAGTGAAAGGTAAGATACAGGTCATTACGAAGATCACCTAAACAATTAAAGGAAAGGATTAACAAACTTGCTGATTTAATACATTCATTTCTTGTTCTGATGGTGTTCATTGTTTAGTTAGTTGGACTCACTGTCAATTTCAATTTCAACAATTAATTGCCTTATCTTTACTCTGGCTAACTCAACTTCTTTTCACTGTTTCCAAATCATGTGTATTTCACATGAAATATGCTGTTTTGCATAATATGTATTGCCTTCATCAATGTTAATTTGAAGCTTACATCTGAAGCAAAGAGATCAACCTCTCTGTAATCACTTTGCACTCCATCCAAAGTTAAGATGTTAAAAGATAAAACTGCTAAAATGGACACCATATTGATTATATAGAGGTGTGGCCCCATGACCATAACAACAGAGTGTGATTAAAAAATGTACCTGGCATGATGACTTCAGGGAAACCAAGTTTTCGTGCAATAGCTGTTTGTTTTGTTACAAGGAGTGGATGCTCCTCCCGTATCTATGATTGAAGACAACAACAATAATGACTAATATTACTATCACATTACTTTCTTAATTTCTGTTGGACATCAATATACTTATCACCTGCTTTAGAGATCTCGTCAGCTATTATAAAAACAACCAAACAAAAATACTTGATTGAATAGAACAGTTATTAAATAATCTATAACAGGAACCATTAGTAGGTAACAATAGCTACAGTACATGTAACCATGGTAAAGACGAAAATCAGAGGATGTAAATACCCACAAACAAATTGACAAATTTATTCAAAGGTTACATACATAGTGTGTCAAACATTACATGTAACTGCTATACCTCCCAACTCAAATATGTTTTCCGATTGGAGGAGAACATGTAACGTGCCATGGGTCAAAACTCATTAACTCCCTAGGGTGAACAAAACTCGTTAACTCCCTAGGGAAACAACAACTCGAACTTTCGACTCGCATGTGATCAGGTTGGGCACCTTGAAATGGTGACAAATTTGTGTGCCAGTCAGCCTGATGTCTAAAAGTCATTGAAGTTGGGCAACGTTTCTCACTAGAGAAGGCATTTATTATTCAAGAAAAGGGATTTATAATTTGGTGAAAACATATCGGATTAACAAAGGGGAAAATCTGAACATTCTATGTCTTCAGGCTTTTAATTTGGCACCAAAAATGGGTCGCTCGCGTTCAGCAACTCACTCTTCGATCGATGTCACCACTCGTGCCAGGCAGGAAAATAGTTGTGTCATTTACAACAGAATATGCTGTTCCTCGTCAAATCAAACCCAGAATCCTCAAGTTAAGCATTAGAAGAAGGCAAAGCAACTTAAGTATTGTCTTTATTTTTGTTAGCTGCGAAGAAAAAGACAGTTATCGTGTTGTTTCGGTTGGACAGCTCAGCTTGACTGCCGCTCATACAAATCATTTTTTCCCATTTTTTTTTTTCTATTTTTGAGTTGGGAGGTGTAACAAAACACTTAAAGTACACCTAACCCCAAAATTTTTTTTTCGCTAAAACGAATCTAGACTTTATTCGAAGCATTTGGGCGAAGAAATTTTTGAATTTGGTTGAATCCTCGATTTTCTATGTCCTTTCAAAGTCGCGCTTGAAGGTTTCACGACCGTGTTTTAGGGAGTCTGGGGCGGCGGTACCTGATGACGTCTACCCAGGAACCAAACACAATGGCGCCTCAGTCAACTCTCTGTATTTGCTTGAGAAAATGGAACACAAAACTAATCGTTCCGATGTATTTTGGGACTAAAACGTCCAAGTTTTGTCTCAGAATCATTTCTTTTTCGTCACTGGAGTCAGAGTTAAGTTTCGATTCGGAAGACTCCGAAATAAACTTCGATCGAGCACGTTCGACAACTGTGAACTCACTGCTTAGAGCTTTGAGAGCAATTTACAATATTTCAAGCGACGAAGGGGAAGACTTCTTTGCGGACGAGTTGCTTGTATATTAGGAATGGAAAGCTAGATACGAAGTGGAGGAGCAGGCAAACGAAAAGCAGGAAAGAAAACTCAAGGACTGCTTTGGATGGTAATTTCGTCAACTAAACATAAGATTCCCACGCGTGTTTATAGCCCGTTTACATTTGTCCTTAGCGAGAATGTACTTTATCAAGGTGTGATTGTTCTGTTAAATCCAGCTTGTGTTTTACTTTCAGTTGAATGCTTCATGTTTATAAGAGCGATGTACGTGTCGCAGTTTTCGAGACTTGATGACCTCCAAAACATTGGCTTCGATCGATTGAAAATTGTATTGTTTGGACCTGTATTTTTGAAGCTGCGGGAAGCAAGGCGGAAGGAAACATTTCATACAATTACCGATTTCACATTGTCACACGTTTTAAGTCGTAACTCCAAATAACCAATGTAAATTGTTCTCAAAGTTTGCAGCGAAATTCGTCGGATAAGCGAAAAGGATGTGTTCCCTAAGCGGTCCACACATGTTACACGGTCATATTTTCGACGCTATATCACAGAATCTTTGTCGCACTGCTGATTTCCAAACCTTCGAAAAACTCTGTGAGTCTAACAATTTTGTTATCACGTAATTCTGAAGGATTAATCTTCGACTTTTATCTAAATCGAAAGAGAAATAAGTGTTGGTTAGCGGCGTACAGTTGCGATCTATTTACATATCAGTATAACGCTTCTTGATCATGATCGGATCACACAACTTTGTATGTTACAAATACTGTGGGATTGGAAGATATAGGTTGTAGGTAGTATTTCTACAAATTGCTGATTAGCTTTAAGCAGAAAATTTATGAAAATAGCGTTCGAAAGTCTGCGGAACAAATTCCAGTGAGAGTTCTTCAATGGTTCTCACAGATTCAGTTCGCTTGTTTCGGTTCGACAAAATCAACCATCGTTTACGTCTTTGTTGCACCATTAGCCGATCATCGTCAGTTAATTGTACAGTATATCTTTCTTTAAATCTGGAATATTGCTGCAACAGCCGATAGCACCTCTGGAAGGCGTTTCTGCGCACTTTTCGAATGTGTATTGCACCATCCTGAAGGAGATGAGAGGAAATGAGATAACCAACCTTCCTGAGTAGACGTCACAACAGCTGCTAGACCCATTCTCCTCAAACTCGGTCGTGAAACAAAATGGCGGTGTTTTGGAGCTATTTTCGAGATTTCGTTGGGGCACAGAAAATCGAGGATTTAATGGAATCCAAAAATTTTTTCGCAGAACTATTTCAAATAACAAGGAGATTCATTTTAGCGAAAAAAAATTTTGGGAGTTAGGTGCACTTTAATGACTGGCCCCTCGGGAAACAGTGAGTTTTGTTTCCCCGAGACCCTCAATGTTCCCCTCGGCTTCACCTTGGGGAACATTGAGGGTCTCGGGGAAACAAAACTCACTGTCTCCCGAGGGGCCAGTCATTAAGTGCTTACTGTAGCATGGTAAAGAGAGGGGAAAACCTTGATCCCTGCAAAAACTGAGGAAAACAACAACAACTGTAGACCAAAATATACTAAAACTACACCCTACCTTATTTTGGGTTGCCAGCACCCTTATCATATTTTTATCTATGACATTGTAATAAACTATTTCTAACTCTGGGTTGAAATAAAAGTTTTTGTTGTTGTTTGTTTGTTTGTTTGTTTGTTTTTTCAGTTATACTGTCTAATAGTAACATCCTTTTACTTGTTCACAGCATTCCATTGGTAATCCATAGACCTTACTGTTATTGGCTACTAAAACTGGGAAGATCCTGCTATTAATATATGATCACATAGATCTCACCTGTTCGACATCTCCTGAAATAAGTTTCAGTGATATACAGATTCCTAAAATGGACAAAACATTCAAAGGTATCACAAAACATGCAAGTAAGGCCTAGTAAGGCCTAGCCAGATATCATGGGAAATTAACAATAGCATAGATTGAACAAAAATAGGTCAATATATCTACAGCAGATACAGATCAACTTTCAGTAGAGAGACTACAAAAGATGTGGCCAGTTTAAACCTTCTTTCCGTCTTTTATTTAAATCCACTTATCTATGAGTCATGATAACAAAGATAAATACATGTATACATTGATACAAACTTATACATCTCTACACTTCACAAAAGTTCTGATTCTCTGTTAAGAGAATTTGACTAAACTTATTTTATGCTTGGGAAGAGGGATGGAGGGGGTGAAACTAGTTTACAATGCTCATTTTGGAAAAACAAAGTATTTATCTCTCTTGCTAGCTCTGTAACCATGTGCACAATTATACAATTAATTCCTCACAAAATTGCACCTAGTACCTTGTCCCTTCAGCCCTTCCTGTGGCTGAGAAATCATCCGCCTTATCCAAGAGTTGAATGAAAATGACTGGTTATCAGGAAGTCTGTAAAGTATTGTTCCAAACACACATGTAAATTATTGTCTCGTTGAATTTTGGATGTTCACAGTTAAGTACAGATTTTATTTTACCAAGAATTGTACGTTACTTCGACTGGGAATTTATACTGTTGGAGCTTTTTTAAGTGACAACCTTTCGAATTTAGGAAACATGGTGGTACATACAATTGGAACTGATCACTTACAATGTAATAAAATCAAGTAAGCACCTGCCCTTGATGAGAAGAAGTTGGAGGTGTACATGTACAAGAAGTTCGTGGATTGCAACATATGTCAAAGAGATCACAAACAGAGCATTCTGGTACAAACCTATACAGAGTTCTATTCTTCTTAATGGATGCACACTGTAATAATCTATCGACATTCACATCTAAGTTGAATTAATCCAATTTCTTAATGTAAACAGAGTTTTGTCAGGATGGTTGAAACTATAGAACTGTTCGCTACAAAAGTGTGTGCAAGGGGTGCTGTATATCAGGAGTAACCTCGTATTTTGGACAATTCTGAAATACATACATTGATCATTAATCAGTTAAGTTTATCCAAATTTTACAACAATTAGTAGGCCTATGAGTGAGTAATTGCTTACGGAAGAAGATTCAGGAAATGTTCCTTTTCTTCATCGTACTGAGCAGTGCCATTGAACAAGTCTCCAATGTACAACACTAAAATGAAACATTTGTTTAAGTATCAGTTTTCAGCAGAACAGTTTTCATAATAATTATAACCACCATCCTGGTCAAAAGAGGTGGCACAGTTACAAAATTTATTCCATTCCTCCCCCACTTCCTATTTCAATGTCGATTTCCAAAACAATTCCCACAAACAGTCCTTATACACTGTGGGTTCAGGTATTGAAAACTCCCTTTCTTGCTACAATAGAGTATTCTGAACTCTTGTAACTTTTAATTTAAATTTCTGTTTAGACTTCCCATCCCAGATAAAATAGAAATTCCCCTCTCCATAAAGGGTTCAGTGAGCCTTTTATCACTTACATCCAATACCAAATGGTCTTCTCAAATTGTGAGTGAGCCTTTTGGTATCTGTCTCCCTGATGTCCATACGCCCTGAAATGAAGAAATAGATCTCTCAGTCTCTTAATGCAATTTCTTCTGTTCTAATCCAAGCAACAAAGATAGTATGAAAATGTCAACTAAAATAATCAAAGAAGTAGATAGCATGATATGAAGTTTCACCAGCTACACACATCAAAACTGCTTTGGTAGTGATTCCAACATAAATTATTCAATGTCATTAAAAGGTATATCTTAGCTACACATAAGTGCATGTATATACTGTCTTGTACAATTGAAGGCTTTCATGCAAAAAGAGCGTAGGTAGCATTTTGGGCCGATTTCTATTTTTAGCAGGATCAAGCTAATTTTTGGCAGACTGACTTGTTTTGACATGAAAAGTATCATTGCATAATTGTTTTTGTTGATTTGCACTTCGTTTTCGAGAAATAACATAGGCAAAAACACTCAGTTTTCCGAGCAGCATCTTTTGGAGCGAATCCTTCGAAGGTGGATTTCGACACCACACAAACTAAAATGGTTACTTTTTTATTTTAGAAAGAAGTAGAGAAATAGACCAGAAAAAAAAAATCGACCGACCTCGTATCGAACCCGTGTCACAACAAAACAAACTCGAATCCGGCCCATTCACCATCTTATTCAGTTGCGCTAACAAAGCAACAGTAAGAGAATAGTGTAATTATATGAATGATAAAACTAGCGGCAAATGCCACGCTTCGGTGACTTCATCGTTTAGCAAAACAAAAGGTTTCTTTTGTTTTTTATTCAACAAAAGATCTCCAAAAGATACCCTTGGAAAACTGAGTTTTTTTCCATACGTTATTTCTTGAAAACAAAGCACAAATCAACAAAAACAAATACGCAACGATGCTTTTCATGTCAAAACAAGTCAGTCTGCCAAAAATTAGCTCGACCCTGCAAAAAATAAAAATCGGCCCAAAATGCTATATACATCCTTTTTTAACGAAATCCTTCAATTGTTAATTTATATCCATAAGAAATTGGGATATCAATCAGATTTTTGCTTATGAAGGTTCTTCCATTTACTCAAAATTTGGGGCAAAACATTGTGAGAACATAGAACATTAATCAAACTTCACCATACATGTAATACATTAAATTAAAGTGAATTACATCTATTTTTATTAATAAAAAGCAAAGACTGACCAACTCTGACAATCTGGCAGACCATGTAAACCTGTTCTCGTTTCAGGTCCTTTGCTCCCAAGTCCTGAAGAAAAAAAGAAAATAAAGTTCAACACTAATAATAATTATTATTTTGTTCAGTGGTTTACATCAAAGCATTTCCTTCTTGTATACATACATGCAGTAATCAAAAAGTAAGATGATCCCAGATGATGCATCGAATGATAACAATCACTTATCTGTCTGACTAAAATATGAATATCCTTACTGTAAACAGGACTGTGAGGTTGTTAAATCTCTCTTGATCTTTTGGTGTTCCTGCCTTATCCAAAGAAACCAGGTACTGTTCACTAGCCAGGAAAAGACAATCGAAAGAAACATGATCATTAATAACAATATCAAAATTTGGTCAACTCTATTCTACGAGTAAATTCATTTACATATTGCATGCCAGTCAGCTCTATGGTGCTAAGGAACAGTGTTATAGTTGCACAATGCATGAAGAGGCCAATGAGTAGCTGTAGTCCTTTGCATGCATTTCAGACCTACATGTATAGTGTAGAAAAAATGTTACAGGCATATAATATGTGCAAAGGACTATGTAGCTGTTAGCAGTACTTTGTACGTATGACAAACCATGGCACTAGGTAATATTAATACAGGTACAATACATGCAGAGTTCTATGTTGCTGTAGTGCTTTGCATGCATTACAGACTTGTGGTACAAGGTAATAACATGGTGTTATAGGTATACATTGCATACAGAGGGCTATGTAGCTGAAGACCTTTGCTGGCATTACAGGCCCACTGTACAAGGAAATTGCATTACAGGTATGCACTGCATGCAGAGAGTTATGTAACAACTAGCATCCCTAGGCACATAATTTATGGACAAGCTTATGGTACTATCCGATAGCATTATACAATTAGATATGCAGCACGTGCAGACGGGTTAATAGCTGTAGATTATTAGCAACATAATGGGCGTATGGAACTAACTATTCACGTAAGGGCCAGCTTCATAAAGCAAGCTGTGCATGTTTAATGCATAACTATCGAACACATCTAGAAAGCTTTTGCATTAATAAGTCATAATTTTAATCACTAGTGAAGAGGAAGAGCACCTGGTTATACTTCTCTGACTTGTGGTCATCAAAATTCAAAGTACAATAATTATACACAGCTTATGAACTACTCATTTCTAACTGTGCACACAGCTTGATACAGGACACTACTGAAAGTTTGGTGCTGAATGGGGTTAATACCTGATAAAGTGCTCCTCTTTTGCATCATAAAGGGAGAGGAACAGCTGAGAGTCATCAGTGACATTGCATACAACAGCCTTTATGAAGGCATAAACACTGTAAGCTGTGTAAAATGCAACCTCTTTCTTGGGCGTTTCAGTTCGTGACTAAAAATTTGAAGTACAAAAATCACATTTATTCAATATGAGAAACAATTGTTTAATTAGTATTAAGTAAAAATCACTTCTCCAATCTCTATCAATACCCACTCATTAATATATTCTTCAGTCTTAATAATCACAAATACCATAATTCTTAGAGGCAAAGGGCATGATCATACATTGTGCCAGAGCATTAATTTAGTGCCTGCGCACTAATACAAAGTGGTCCTGGATATTCAAGTAACCCTCCTCCCTAGGGCAGGGCTGTCACTAAGTTTTGAGTCACCTCGCCTTGTACCCTTGTTCTCCACACCTGTAGCAAACTTGTTACTTTGTGGGTGAATTCTTTCAAAAACAGACAATTTCACCTGTAGCATCAAGGGAAAATCAAGCATACTCAGCCGTAACAGGTGTTATGGGTTACAGCCCTTAACGACAGCCCTGTAGGGGGAAATAGAAGGGGAGGTATTGAGCAGAGTTTTATAGGGGGACTAGCCAAGGTCCAATCCCTTAACCATTTATACAAGTTCAACAGTTTTTCGTATGGTGTGATCGTCTGGGTGAGGGTAGTTCTGAAAAGAACTGTTGTCGGTGACTAACGTTTTGACAACCTGAGCGGAAGTCATCTTCAGAGTCAAGTAAATAGTGTCCTTCCTTTTCTAAACTGTTTGGTAAGCCGCGACAACAATGAACTGCGAACGACAGTGTACAGAAAACTGACACATACCAACAGATTACCTGACAAATCATCCTACAACCCGACTTCACACAAAGCCACGACTATAAAGACTTTGACGAGACGAGCGCAACTAGTTGGTGACACACTGGACAGCTTATGTGACGAAAACAGATACCTTGAACGTGTTTTCCACAAAAACAACTACAACGCTGACTTTTTTAGACGACACATTTACCGACCTACTGAAGCTGACGCTACGAACAGGAACCCAACACCTGTTACTACAGTGACTATACCTTACATTAAGGGCACTTCTGAGACCATCTCACAGATTCTACAACCCTAAAACATTCATGTAGCCCACAAACCTACAACTACATTACAACACTTACTGACAAATGTGAAAGACAGAGATGAACCTAACAACAGACAGGGAGCAGTTTACAAGATCAAAATAAAGCTCTGACTGCCAGGCTTCCTACATTGGTGAGGCTGGCAGAAACCTTAACACGAGACTGACTGAACACAAACGAGCCAGAGAAATGGTGATGCCAACAATCACAATGCTGTACATCATCAACTGACAAACCACAACATTGACTAGGACTCTGCTCAGTGCTTAACCTACAGTACAAATTATTTTCAACAACTGACTCTGGAAAGCTAACCTAGAACAAACGCCTCTTAACAGATGTCAACAACTACCGGCACCTTACAAATGACTTCTCCATGACAGAAACGAAACTGACACGCGGACTTCTTACAGACCGACTTAACAATACACAGACCAAAAACTGACCAATTTGGCTAACAATAGATGGATTGAAACCCACCAATGACTGACAACAAACTTTAGATGAGTCTTTCAGCCAATACCATCATGGCTAAACTGACCAATCAGGTTCAATGGATCAGACTTATAACATCATCGACTGAAAAACACTATTCACTTGACTATGAAGATGACTTCTGCTCAGGTTGTCGAAACGTCAGTCACCAACAACAGTTCTTTTCAGGACTACCCTCATTCGGACGATCACACTATACGAACTACTGATACTCCTGGGTTCAAACCATTTACTATATCAACAGTTTTGGTAAAAAATGGAAAAAAATGGAAATGAAAATCTGATATATAGTGGTCCTGCACTTAGCTATACAAGCACTAAACTTAGCTAGTTTACAGGCATGCCACTGAAACAAAGAAAACAAATATTTCAAATAAATGTAACGTAGTTAAAAATCCCAACTGGCAGGAGGCAGACCAGCTGGCCATTTACAAAGCGTGACCGAGGATTTGAACTCGGGACTACCGAGAAACAAATCCCAATAGTGGCAGGGTGGAAGCCTTGAACCCGGGACCTCCGGATTACAACACCAGCACCCTAAACCACTCGGCCACGCTGCCTCCACAAACACTATTCACTTGACTATGGTAGAAAAGTTAACCCTTTCATACACCTGCTATAGAAAATGGTCTCTCCTCAACAAATTTACAGTTAAAACACTCACTTATGGAGGTCTTATATCACTTTAATGGAATAAATTGAACAACAAAAGGTCTTTATTTAAAATATGACAGTTTTCTTCCCTTCTCTATACTTATAAGCTCATGAAATCATTAACCTTATAGCAAAACATTATCTCTTTATAACTTTCTGAGCTATTTTGTCATTTTTCCTCTTCTTTTTTTTTTTCTTTTTTTTCTTTTTCTTTTTATTAATAATCTCAAGTTATACATAACTTTAACGGGCACAAAATTAGTTTATCTAGATGTGCCCCTCTCCTCTCCTTCCAATATACAATGTAATTCAATTTAAGTGATGTACATGTAATATCTGTTTTATGCGTTTTTTTCTTCCTTACAAAGCACTATCAGTTACTATTTACTTTCTTTACGTTATATTTACATATCTATGTATTAGCTAGGAATTGGAGGAATAAATAAATGAATAAATAACCTTATAGCTACACATGAAACTCTAGTTGGATAAGCTATTCAACCTTGTTCATGGGCACAAACACTATTCCCAGTCGAATTGAACATTTGGTTTAATTACAGTGAAAACAATGCAAGGGATAAAAAAATTGCACGGGGAAATTGTTATGGATTCAAGACAACCATGTAAGGAGATCTACAATTAAATAATTTCTGTTTTCCTTTTTCTTCGTGAACTTGTTTAATTTACAGTTATGAATTTATCAAAGCAAATACAGCTATTCAAGTCTTACCGTTGTCTTTATTCTGTTTGAAGTACTGACATGCTGAAAATTAAAACCACATCACTGTTAGTTCTGTAAGTCAATGTAGAGTTATGGATTAAACACGGCCATATTGCTCTTTAATACTTCAATTACAAGTAGGAGAATTACAGTGCACATTATTGGTAAAGAGCTAATAAATTATAATTATGGTTGATTTGTTTATGCCACGAAAATAACATAACCCATGAAGCATAGCATAGCATACTGTTGACCTGGCTAATATTGTCACAACGTTTCCAATAAATGGAAGCCGAAGAGTTGTGAAATGCCAATAGGGCAACAAATGTATGTTCACGCCTGAGTCGCACCTGGAGGTTGGGTGCCAAGTTAAATATTCTTAATATTTAACTAAGTTAAATAAGTATATTTAACCTCATTTAAATTTTGACCAATGACTGCATGACATGTAGCAGAAGTCTACTAGTCTAACTGATGTTTGCCTCCAAATGCAAACTGTTGATCAAGGTTAAACAAGGAGTGCTTCTTAGACCAAGGTCACGTCTTGTAACTAACTTTATAATATGCATGCAAACCTATCAGCATGCTGATTTGCTTAAGAACATGTCAATTAATACCAAACAGTGCAGAAAGTTGAAATTGAGTGCGCAAAGTTGAAATAAAGTACTCATAAATTTTTCAAAGACTACATGCCCTATGGGCTCATTCACATTTTTAAGTGATTGAAAACTTTACTTGATTTTGTGCTTATTTAAAGTGCACTCAAAATCATTTAATTACCTAGTATACAAACGGGACTAAAAAATATTACAATGATCATAGCAATGGTACAGTATTAATATTTAGCTGGCCTTACCCTTCTGTAAAGTTGAATAGCCCCTGTTGAATCAGGATTGATGACGTTACCCTCAGGATCACGCACAACAAGATCCAAACCTAATGTCCTGCAAAAGAAGGGATATACCTTAATTTCTTAACTGCTGAAATAGAATTGTATGTGACTGACTGGATCTTTAACACAACACAACAACTGCATCATGATTCCTGCTCCCCACCACACATGTACCTTCACCAACTCTTCACCTTTCGCTAAATACTGTTAGTAGAATTCTACTAGGTATAGAAATGCAAATGCTGTAATCTGATTGGCTGCGCTACTCGTACACTATCAGCCATTAGAGTGCAGTGGCTGTCGTTGTTTACAAAATGGCAACTGTTTTTTGTTTTCCCGAGATTTTGGAGGATTTTTTAGATGCAAATGGATAATTAAATTCCTGAGAAGACTAAAAGAAGGTTGCTAACAGTGACTTTAAAAACTTGAAATTATTGAAAAAACAAGTGCACACGTGTAAACAACTGTAAATTTCCAATGACAATTCAGTCTGTGTGGCTTTGTTAAAGCGTGAAGTTTAATTATATAGAAAAATAATATTTCAAACGGTTTATTTCAGTTAGAATTCTACTAAAACAATTAGATTATTTGCTCTTGATTTCTGTGAAGGGATAGCTGATTCTGCCTTTGGCCTCATCAACTATCACCTCATCGAAATCAAGAGCAAATAATCTAATTGTTTATTAGTTGTACTGGAATAAGTACACACATGTACATGTACATACCTGTTTCCATAATCTATTGTTTGGGTAACTCTCTGCTTCAGTTGTTTTAACTGATCCTGAAGAGAATTGGAAAAAAAACAACACAAATCAGAAAAAAACATGTGTTAGTCTTTAATCCTCCAGCTAGTCTTGTGCTTTAGTCAGGTGTGGCCCAGCAAGAGTGGCGGCTAAATGAAGGTTAAAAGTTGTACACATATGTTGTGCAAGCCAATACATTTCTCTTTAATTGTCGTCATCACTGATTTAATGTGCACCTTACATGTGTAATAAGAGATTTTGTACTAAGATGAGCATGGTGACCGAAGAAAAATTGATCAACGAGAACCATCTTTTAAAACTATTTTTCTGAGTTATGTACTCCAGCCAATGCCATTAAGAAGCTGATATACTGATATCTGGAAATTGGCTACATACCCCTGGAAGTGCTTTAGCTAAGATTTGCCTTCGCCAGTCCATTAGTTCCAACATCAGATCCTTCACATTATGAAAAAGGCTATCTTCTCTCTTCTGCAATTACGATAAAAGGAAACTTGATATTAGCACATTCACGAAAGACACAATTAGGCTCATCATGGCTAGCATGGGTTTTCATGTTCTCTGCATATCCTGGAGGTATAATTATATTAATTAATATTTACTAATTAATATTTCAGGTAATACATTCATGGTCAATCGGTGGGAGAACAGTTTGCACATTTTTCATCCTGAATAATTATGATTTGAGCAATAAAATTCTTGCTAGTTTGTTTAGAAGGGTCTCTTTTTAGGAAAAATAACCCTGTTATATGTGATTCCAAAGTTAAGAAAATATATATCATTGGTTACTCATCAGTAGAAAATTACGATCTATGAATAAAGGAATTTTCTACATACTACAAGTTGTACTTTTAGTTCATCATTTAATTTTAAGTAACTAAAACATGGCAGAATTCAACAATTCATGAATTTCAGTCCAACTGAGAGGCATACATGTAATAGAGTCCTTTTAGGGGGCTAAATGGATGTTCTCAATCTTAATTCAAACTTTCTCATGTTGCAAGTTTTGGATTTGTTGTCATATTATCAGCTCCCACATATCACCCTTTTTCAATGCCATGTGGCATGTTGGAGTTTTAACCTATGAGAGCCTCATAACAACATAAAAGACATACCAAATAGACTTGTTTCCACATGGCTCCCCATTCTCTAAGGACAGATGTCAGTTCTTCAACCAAAGCTTCTTCCTTAAAGACACCTACCCTCCCACTAAAAAAAAAAACAATTGTCGAAGTTCTTTGCTAAGTGTAGTTGTCATAAATTTACCAGGAATTCTGCCATCAAATTGACTGTCCAAAGACGTCATGTGGTACACTTAGTCCCGGGGCACCCAATAAAAAGGAAGGGGGTGCTTGGTGGAAATTTTGAAAAGAAGCCAGGGTTCAGAGGTACCAAGATCCTGTTTTCTGGGCATGGCTTGAAATTTTATCCTCCAGTCAGGGTAAGGAAATTGAAAATCATCAAGATCAAAATGTTTTTAATTGCATACACTGTACTAAACCATTGTGAAAATTATAATTTCTAATGAAGATGACTGGCAACAATTACCTGCTCTTTACAGCACTTATACTGTACTCTTAGGGTCAGTACCTATAACTTTTCATCAGTTGACATTTCAACAATATTAATAATATATAGATTTAGCCAAGCCTAAATGCTGAGCTCCTGGGCTGGGTTGTTAAAAGCCTGGTTAAGCTAACCCAGGATAAGCAAGTATTTTTGATTTAAGTTTTTTTAACTTTTTGGAGAGGTTTTCTGTTTATATTGTTTGACCTACTGAAAAGTTTATACTTTGGTTAGCATTAACCCGCTTCTGAACAACCTAACCCTGATTACAACAAGTTAACCTGGCTTGAGCCTGTGATCCAATTAAAAATCCAGAACTTGGTCAGAGGTCAACTTTGAAAAAACATGTGACCTTGATGCACTCTAAACTTGAGCCAACAATATAGTCATGTAATATTGGTCAGCAGATACCTCGTTTTGACAGGTGTCAATTGAGCATAACATGGATGTCCTATGTCAAAGATGTATGCTATAAACCAAGGCTGCATGTCTGGAATATGGCCACCATGTTGTGCAATGTCATTGTCGCCATCGTCATCATGCATGTGTGCCCAGAAGCAATACCGCTAGCACTTTTACCATGAGAAAAGCAATTCACCCGTTCCCATGAGTATGGGGCTCCGCTTGGCAGCCCTTCGGGCCACCAGCTGGAACCCCACTATAGTTACAATGGTATCAAATGAATTCCCAATATTACTGTTGGTAAACTAATTATGGTCATTTTGGTTATTGAGCAGATCAAACTACCAGATTACATTACTGAACTGCTTAATAAATAACATGCCTTGAGGACTCTTCTTTGTTGGCATCCTTAATATAGATATATGACACTGGAAATATACCCTGAAATTTAAAGGAAATGAAATTATAATCTCACTGATATATTCACTACTCAGGAAAATATTTTCAATGTTAACTGCTTACATGTAGAAGGCATGTGTAATTACTACAGTCCTGTCTACATGTAAACATTTATGTTTAACTGTACTTTGTCTGTTCTTGTAATTTCATACAGACCTTGACGGCTTTGTTCCTCAAAGAAAACCCTCGAAACCATCCTGAAAAAAGTTAATAATCATTTTATAATTTTATTATTATTATTATTATTATTATTATTATTATTATTATAATCATAACAATTACAATTTCCTCAAATGTGATTGGTGCATAAACTGCTGTATTTTGCTCTAATTAATCTGCAAAGCTGTAATCGGACAGTGTAATTGGACATCTGGCTGTAATTGGACACCTGTAATCGGACAGTTACATGAGCCAATAATTTTAAGTCCTCACCACTAAATCCACCAATCACAACATTGATTACAATCACTATCGTAACCAATTCAAGAGACTGTCTTTGTAAAATTGTGGAGGTCTAGTCTCTGGTGACTTGTTTGAAAGAAACTTAACAGCCATTTTGCAAGCTATTCTCCATATTTTTAATTATGATATTTAAAAATAACTTTTACACGCTCTTTTTCAAATGCATTTTTGCTTTTGTGGGAAATTGTAATTGTTATGATTAATTGGTAACAGGACATTGTGTCGTCCAATTCAGTCTGTAATCACACTCGTGATTAACAAATTGGACTCCCGCTTCGCGGTCGTCCGATTTTGTTAATCACTCATGTGATTACAGACCAAATTGGACTCCACTCAGTCCTATTACCATTATTTACAGCCACTGTATTCTGACCTGAACAAAAGCTCAGTCAGTCATTTTCTCATTTATAAAACCCCTTTAAAAAAAGCCACCCCATTAACACAGCCAGATTTTTGTGGCTCATTGGCGACCAAATTAATGGCTTTCAACTATAAATTGTAATTGCTACTCTACCTCCCATTCTCATTGCCCAGAACAAAACTAGGTTCCAGGTTACTTCCTTCATCCTCTCCGCCCCCCGCCCACCACTCATGAAAGAAGTACATGTAAGCAAAAAGTCTGATGACTCTGTATGCTTTTTTCATTAAAACCCCGATATTTTGTCTTTTTGTACATCCGTTCAACACTTAAGAATAGTCAATTATCGAGTCGCTGAGTCGCTACTGTGTGAATTCTTTGTGCAAATTTTTCTGTGTACATAAATCAAACCTACTTTCGATCCACTTTTGGTAATGGAAACCAAAACACCTACCTGAACTCTCTTCTAAGATTTGAACAGTCTCACCAAGCTGGAGTTTGAGTTTATGCGAACCGTCTCCATGGAAGTTGTAGATAGCTGAATAAGTTAAATAACAAAATGAGGTCAAAGAACTCCGAAGAAGCGTCACTGATGAAGCGACTCAGTCGCATGCCACTTTCGCGACAACGGAAGGACGCATCGCTCGTGGCAAGTTAAACGCGCATGTTTTACCTACCTACTCCAAGCTGTGGAGTCTCAAGTGCTTTCCAGACTGTCATTTCTACGTAATGTTGTTAACTGACCGTGTTTTTTTCACGAACAGACATCAAAACATTCTCAAACCTTCACTCCCATATTCCTCAGAATGTCACACCGTCCCTTGGAATTTCCGGGTGGTAACCACTGATCAATTAGAACGAGCCAGCAAGCCATAGGCATGCAATGAGTACAGACGTTTTTTGTGGATCATAAAACAATGGTAGCAGTTTATGTTTCGATTTCACAAAAAGGTCTCTTTCCGTTTTTACATATAGCTTTTTACTCACAAATTTTACAATGTGTTCCCAGTGACGTGTTCTGAAGAAACACCGGCAAATGAAGCACTTTACAACACGTTTGGATTTTTTTCCTAAATGCCTGATTTGTTTAGATGTGCGCGTCAAAACGCTCAAATTAAAACAGAAAGAAACAAACGGTTTGAGACTTCTGTCCTCTGCTCAGAGGCTTGTGTATGTGAAAAAAAAAAATAATGCTAGTGAATAACTACTCTTTGTTTGAAATCAAGCTTTAAAGTTTTGAAGACTGCAATGGTCTGCAATTCTTGTGAGTAAACATTTTTTTTATCTGCCAATCACGCTTTTAATTTAATTCTGAATTAGATATTAATTTACGTAGAGCAAATTTGAATATTTTAAGAAAATGCATCGTATACACCTTATTCCAAAATGGCGGCCAATTTATTATTCTTTTGTTTACATCTTCATTAGCCCTTTTGCCTCATTTTCACTTCAAAATTCTTTTGTATTTTGTACATTTTGACGAGGTAAAGAGGGCTAATTAACTTGCAAGCAAAAAAATAATAAATTGGCTGCCATTTTGGAATAAGGTGTACAACTGATTCACTTTATTTTTTCGTTTAGAAAAATCGGAGACTCTGTGGAAGAGAATGGCAGAGCTTGTTATCCGGCGCAAATCGGCTCCGAGAAAGCTGCAGCCCCTTTGGTCAGCATCTGCTTTCATGGTGGGTTACTAGAAACGTCAATCCAGTGACAGCGAAAAAGATCGTGCAGACATGAGAAGTCAAAATTACGACGAAGTTGACTGGCCCGGGTGATATGGAAGCTAATTTGACAAGAATTGTTCCGATGAAAGAATTATCGCCCGTGTCACTCAGTACTTGTCTACAACTCTCCTTTAAAGCTGGTGAACTGAATAAACTTGTCGATGCCATTCTAATTTATCAGCGACAAAGCTCCCCTACCATTTCAAAATGGAAAACTTATTAGTTAGACTAGGCGAAGAGTTGGCTTTCTGCAGCATTGCTGTCGATCGCGACAACTTTTTTGGTGCACGAGATTCAAATCTTAATTGGCAGGTAGTACCGCTACTGTAGTTACAGGTAAACTAACTACTTCCCTTCCTATATGACCACGTTTTACATGAAATATCAACGAAATGATCGGCAAATAATGCTAAACTAGCATCCCAGATGGAAATTTAACGATGTATAGCGTCTGCGACAGAGGCTAATATTGCTGGAACAAAAACAACAACAAAAAATGCATCCGACATTCACCTGAAATAATTAAAGCAAATATACAAAAAGCAACGGTGACATTTTGGAGGTTGTTGGAACTTTAAAAAAAGACGCACATCTTGTCAAGATTATAACAACAAATAAACCTGCTTGTAAAATGCATTGAATTTTTCAAAAAAATATCTAGTGATTGGAAAGCATATTTCTTGAAAGGAAAAGGAACAATTACTGCAATCTGCATAATCAGTTTAAGTTCTGAAAAATGCGTCATAGTCTTAAACAGCTGGATTGTATTGTTTCTGGTCTGTTAATTTTTCCTCTTTGTTTTAGCAGGACCTTATAGTCTTTCTATTAAAACTCTGCCCACCATTTCACGCTGAATATGTTTGAAAACGCGAATAAGCAATTAACTTAATAGCCTCTGTCTTGCGCTCATCAGTCTAAAAACTGCTTTTGTTTACGATTTTCTGTTTGATAATTGACTACTTTTAGAATTGGCGCCCTGTCAGGAGCACCTGGTACATAATCAAATCTTCGGCCAATCAGAAGCCGTGTTTTTGTGACAATGTTTTTCTCGCACAATCGCGTGAAGTCCTTTAGAAATTTGCATATGATATTGTTGAAGCAAATAAAAGTTTAAGGAGTTCAGCGCTGTGACGCCCAGTATTAGAAATGTGTTCACACATCACTACACGTGTCCGTTAGTTTCTTTTCTCTCGCCAAACGGACATTTGAAATTCGTGGTACCAGCGCATCGAAGCGTTAAAACTGTCATGTCGTGTAACATGAATCGTTGTGCCGTTATTTTCCTTACGATCGCCGCGTTTCTCGTCTTCGCCGGAGCCGCCGTGTTTTTCTACTTCGGCCAGTATGCAGATGAGAGCATCTTGGACTTCTACATCTACAATCGCACTCTGCAGATCTTTGAAAAGTATCCCGTGGAAATAACCCCTGCCGAATGGACGTTTTGGACTTGGACAGCCGTCCTCGTATGGCAGTTTCTTTGGCTTCTCTACGCCCTCATCTTGATGTGTCGACAGCACGGCCCTAAGGTTCTGACGCCGTTCTTCTTCGTCTTTAACTTGCTAGCGTTCGGCTTCACGCTCGCTTGGGTGATGATGTGGGGCGAAGATCTCATCAACATTGCTCTAGGATGTGTTGCAGGGATAGCTACATCACTGTTCGTGGCTCTGGCGATTGTGTACTATCGACTTAACATCCTACGTTTCGCGATGAATAGGTTTCCAACCGGAGACCAGATAGCAATGGAGGTGCTTGTAATTAACGGTATCGGCCTGTATGCGTCCTGGGCGCTTTTCAATGCCTTCCAACAAACCGCAATTGTCCTTAAGTACACAGCCGAAGTAGAAGACGACATAGCTTGCACTATAGTGCTCGCCGGGCTCGCTTCTACGATTCTCTTTTGGTTCTGTTTGGACAATTTTGTTTTTTGGGAGTTTACGCTGTACACCGTCACGCCTTACGCGCCCATGATTGTTGGCTTCACGGGAACGTTCATGGAGTTCTGGGATAAAGACAAGAGAAATTCGATTTTCAATGCTGCATTGCTAGGTAGCACTTCGTTTCTGCTATTGCTAAAAATCGTGCACATCATCTGGAGAAGCCGAAGAGATAGCAAGAAAAGCCGACGACATGTCCTCGTCGAGGAAGAAAAATTTGAACTGTAACTGAACCTCTTCGTTTAGAATGCTGCTTGCACGCAGCTGGCGAGCACAAAATCACGTTCAAGAAAGGTCACCCATCGTGCGAAATAAGGAGAGAAAGAAAGAAAATGTGACTTCAAACACAAGACGGACTGCGTGAAGACTATTTAAAGAGTGTGACAGAAATTTGTTCTATTTGCCTGCAGCAGGGAGATAGAACAAACCATTTTTTCTAGACGTTTTTAATTGTTAATTCGCCGACCAAATCTCTAGGGCGATTTAATGCTCTGCATTGAGCTGCGTTATTCAGTTCTTGGTTCACTTTTTTCGCAAAGTAAACAATTTGACGAGAAGTTGACACAAGTAAAACGAAACGAAACGACAGCCTATACGGTATATTAACCCGTTGATTTTTTACGGGGTTATGTATGATATCGTTTGCTAGGTTTCCATTTCAAGTAAAAGGCTCTTCAAAAGAACGAATCTCGCTTCCAAGGCGAAGTTTTTGTGTCCGAGATACGCCAGAATGCACTTTATGTAAATATTATAAAATGTAACATAAAATGTCGAGACATGCTTTATAAAGAACTGTACGCTTCCAGTAACTCAGCTTTTCACACATTAGATTAAAATTTACTGCATATGAATGACATTAAATAATTGAAAATTAAAGTGATCGAGCTTCCTCAGCCTGCACGTCAGCGACACACGGCTAAATAAAGCGCTGATAAAATGATTGTTGCGAATTTAACCCGAGCAAATGTTTGAAGAAGGAAACTGTCTGTCTGTCGAGTCTTTAATTGTCAGTGCAGCCAGCATTTAACACACATTTACCGCTTGGATTGCGGCGTGGAAACGAAGACGACAAGTTAACGAGTTTAAGTGTTCCTAAATCTTCGACGGCGGTCGAGGGGCGTGACAACGAAAACATCTTCTACACGACATTAAAATTTATTTTGTTTGCGGAAAACCACAGCTAGACCATCTGCACAGTGTTTGATGTTTCATGTCGATTTCTAAAGAACAACAGGGTTGACTTCCCGTCTTTGCTGTCTTTGTATCAGAACTTAACATGCACCTGCTTTGCTGACAATCTCCTCGCGAGACTAGTCGCGCGCGCGTTTGAGACATTTCTCGCGTGGCGTGTCTCCGACAGGCATTCATACAAACACCGACTATTTTACACTGACGTTCTAAAGCTTAGGAACCGACGAAGCATGCGCAGTATGCCTACTGAAAATTTCTCATAATGTCTCATTAACACGTTATTTTTCACGAAACGGTCGTGAAAAGACTGGTAATACAAACATATAAACTCAACGCGGCGAGAAAGGCGAAATTTCCATTTCTCAATGACGCGAAAACATTATCATCTTTATCTCGCATACTGATTGCTCATCAATTCGTTGATTTTGCGAATCAGAAACTAAGTTAACGAGCAAACGATTGATATATCTTTCGAAAAGTGCTTGTCATTAAATCATTACCACAACCATTGCAAATTCGTTAAAGGGAGTATTGACAGAAAATGAACGAGCTAATTATTTTATTTGGCCTCATAAAAAAAAATGTAAATTAACCAATAAAAGGAAAAATGTAGAAGACGTGCTAAAAGGAACTTAAATGTTTACAGATCTAGAAAATTCGTCAAATGAAGATTAGTCCAGAGACGTGACACCTCGCACATGAAAGCACAAAAAAATGGTTGACTGCCTGACGACAAGTTAAAAACTTCACATATCGGCCCGTAATTTAAAGAAGGTGAGTTTGACATCTAGCACTCTCTATCGCTTATTTTCCAGAACATTTCTCGACAGATGATGGGAGTCAGGTTTCAAACAGCGGAATTAAATTAAGAACAAGCCTGTTCGGTTTCGTTTGAATATTTCGCAAAAATTCTATTTAAAACATGGAATTTTTCCGGCTAGACATCATTCAATCCGCAGTCGTTAATATTTAATTATTTGTAAATTGTGTAAATTCCGGGAATATTATTTTGCATTTGTAGCTGATAAACGGTCTTGAGTTTTTACCTAGTGATAGTAGCTAACAGTTCTTCCTGAAATGTTTGACTCCCAAAGGTGCCAAAGTCAAACAACAACAACAAACAAACAAACAAACAAGTTAAAAAGCAAACCTGCTCTGCATGATAATATAATATTGCTCAGGAACTTTCCTTTTCAATATTTGAATAGTCAGCAGTATTCATAAACTTAAGCTGCAGAAAATTTCTTTTCACCAGTTTAGTTTAAAATAATGAAACACAAATCTTGAGTTATTCTTTGCTTGGGGTAATCTTAATAAGAGGTCAGTTCGTGTGAGTTGTAAGCTTTTGAAAAGGAATATCTTCCGATTGGATGGTAATTGCTATCTTTTTGGCAATTGCAAAGCAGTTCTCAAGTGCAAAGCTACTATTACTAGTCGGTTTTAACTCTGAGGTACAAAACGACGAGCGCTGTATAAAACCCTCTTGCCAGTGACCACCTTTCAAAGATCAAAGTCAGTTCTCTATGAGCAAACTCGTGAATTTTACAGTGTATGATGATTGATTTGAGCCAACCTTTCTTTACTTTCGTGAAGTTTCTGAAACAAAAATATATACTTTTGTTGGATAGATCAGTCAGTAGGTTATGCTTAACCATTTAGCTAGACTGTTCGATCTAGCTCCTCTCGGTTTATATCCCGGGGGTACTCCCAGAAAAATTGGGTGGGGGTGTGCGACCCGCTTCCCAAAACCCTTACCCTATTTATGACCAAAATCTGCGATTTTCCCTACCCTGTTCATGACCTGACCTGACCAAAAATTCGCTACCCTATTTATGAACGTTGCGGCTGACACAGTTGCTCAAAACATAATTTATGAAGGGCTTTTGTCGATGGTCTTATCCGTCGATAATGATGGAAAAGTAGCTTCTTCTAAAAAAACACACTTAATTCAAGACCAGAGTGCAAAAACCATACCCTACTTTTGACCAAAATGGCCAAAGTCGATACCCTATTTATGACCAAAACGGCTGAAAAACCATACCCTTCGGGGCCGCTCATACCTATATAGCACATATAAGGGAGTACCCCGCCCCCGGGGGCGTTGTATCTTGGTGTTGTCAGCTGACTCTCATTAGCACAAAATTTCATTTTATTTCTGAGTTTCTTCAAAGTTACGGTTCAGACTGAGAAGACAAAAACTTGGCGGTGTTTAACACTTTGAGGTTCCCCAACAATACTCCGGCCGCTGCGCGTCGTGTTTCATTTTTCTTCTCTTTTCTCGGTTTTTGGAAATGTGATGAGGCACTGCCTCTTATTTTTGATATACTTCTTCAAAAGAATTCCTGCATCATGTGGGTTTAGCAACGCTTGGGAACAATTTTGAAGAAACTTTTTGGGACGTTCCTTTAGCTTCCTTATCCTTTTGCGTATTCAGCACAACTAAGAATCGGAGTCATTGAGTATCATTGTAGACGTTAATCGGCCTAAAATCTGCCTCGCGTTTGAACAAGAGGAGGCATGTGTGGCTGAAAGGGAGTGGCTAAAAGTGGCTGAAGAATACAGAAGAGTGCACCGCTGTTGGCCTCATGTAAGGGAAGAGAAGTATGAAGGAACAGGGAGGTTACGGTTGTTAGGGTTTCCAGCATTTTAGTTACCGAAGAACTCGGCTGGCAAAATCTCTTCTTTCTAGTCTCTCTTTTAAACTAGACAAATGGTACGAAAATTTCCCCCGAACGTTTCCGTAGAATGCGAAAGTTATACTTCAGAAATGCGAACTTCCGTTTATTCTGGGAGGAAAATTAAATAGACGGAAATTCCCGGTCAGAAATTCTCGCAAATTTGGCTATACCTCGCGAGGTTGTCCTCTTTCCCTACAATTTCGGAAAATGGTGTTCCAGTCGCCCATCTGGTAAAATGGAGTCACAAAATCGACAGTTCTGAGGCACTGAACCCTGGCAGCAGGGTAGCAAGCATATAGCAAGTGATAGTTTAGCAGAGCTAGTGTTAGTAAACTGTAACAAATGAGTAAAAAGACGAACTGTTCTCAGACAAAGGAAGCTTTCGTTTATTCACCAACATTACTATTAATATTCGTGGGAGAAAGCAGGTACGAGAGGATAAGGGCTCAGTTTCCAGCAATGAGTGGTTGGGTGCACCTGCAATCCTCTCCAGGATACCACCGGATACCAGTAAATGCAATATCTTGAGGGATTTCAAAGCCTCTCAAAGTTTTTTTTTTTCATACTAGCTACTGTGTTTCTCAAGGGGGAAGGACCATAAAGTATGTCTTTTGTCACTACCATCAATAGGTCACTAGTCACAGACCTGGGTGTTTGGGTGCACTCGTGATACTCTGCAGGATCGAACACCCACAGCTGGAAACTGACACTAGATAGGATCGTGAAAACTTGTAGTTATTAACTTTGTTCAAAAAATATATTAAATACATGTCACAACTATCAAAAGCCATTACAATATTTGGACTGAAAGCTAGCGTTAGTTCTTTTCCCTGAGTCTAGGAAGGAAAATACTTGACAAATAAAAGCCACTTTCCTTTTAAAGTAACAGAGTACAGCATCGTAATATAACAATCAGTTACGCTGTATTTAATGTACTTACATGTACTCGTAAAAGCGTTTAGGCGAGGATAGTTTCAAGTGTGTTACATTCACTAGCATGCAATGCAATAGATCCAACTCGCTTTAGAGGCACATTACAGAGGAGCAACATGACTAAAATTGTTGCAGGTAATCCAAGGGGCACCAGTAAATGCAATATAGGAGACTTCAAAGCCTCTCAGTGGCGTTTTGTCATACCAGCTATTGTGTTTCTCAGGGGAACAGGACAATGAAAGATGTCCCTTGTCACTACCATCACTTCGTCTTTATCGTAGTGAGGCTGTCACTGCAAAGTTCACTCTGGTTTTTTGCTTGTCAGAAATTGCTTGCAATAAGCTTGAAGTATACTCAGCAGATTTCTGCACTAAGAGAGTAATTAAGGGCGGGTAATTTGAATCAAACACTTCAGCACCATGTACAAGTAAATATCTCTTACAATAATTTTGACAAAAGTTTATATACAAGAGATAAAGGCAAATAATGATGGACTACAAAGGAAGAGGTAGACTCTTCACTTCTGAGAGACACTCATTGTAGTTCTCCTGGAAATCTTCATGGAACTTCACCAATACTATACTTGTGGGTCGTCTGGATTGACTTGCAGCTCCTAGGTCCTGGAATACAAATTTAATCACACTATCAGACTTACTGTCCACTTCAGGGGTTGAAAAGTTTTAATCATGAATAATCAATAATATAATCTCTCCAGATAATTTCTCAAACTCAGTAATTATGAGTTAATACAATTCATCAATAATAAATTACTTTAAACAAAGGAAATCCTGATCGTGACAGTTTTTGGATATCTTATCTTAATCAGCATAGATATTCACAATTTTATCTCTCCATTTTCTCTTTTTAAATTTGATTGAGGACATACATTGTATACATGTATCAAATACTCAGGACATTGTTTGACCACATTTCTAAACACCTCAAAGTTTGAGAAAAACACTCTGCTACCCATTGTATTTTCAACTCTTTTCTTGGTGTTTGGAAACGTGGTCGAACAAGGTCTTTTGTGTTTGATATATTACATCAATGCACTGCTAAACAGACTTGGAACAAGTATAAAGCATGAGAAGAAAATGGCATACTTTGAGAAAGAAATCCACACTCCCCAGATAGGAATCAAACTTAAAACCTTCTAGTTACTAGCCCCAATGCTCTACCACTGAGCTACAGGAGACTTGTGGGAGCTAAGGCCATTAAACTAGGTTCAAATGACAAACTTCCTGCATTCTGCTAGGAGTGGAAAGCCAATACATTGCAGACTTGCAGTGATAATAAATGACTTTACCAACTGCTGATACTCCTGGGCTCAACAGTCAAATCATCCATACATGTAGGTCTAACACCCTTTTGTGAGGTGTCACAAAATTAGCAGAGATTCAACTCTCATTAGGCTAGTTGTATGCGCTTGCATAAAACAGCCATTAATTCTTTCTAATCTTTACTCAGTCATTAACAGACAGATGTAACACATGAGATAAATAACCATCTAGGAGACAGAAAAGTTTATACATTACTTACAAATTTGGAAGGCACATAGGCATATGGAACTTTGTTATCTTCACAGGCCACAGGAATGTGAGATATTACATCAATGGGAGAAACATCACCAGCGATGACCACAAAACTAAGGGACATAACATGTAACTGGGAGTTCAAACACAGTTTAAAATGTTATGACTAAACTTATTCAGTATGTACAACAGCCCATTTATCATTGATAACAGAAGAAACATCTAGCTAGCAAGAGAGACTCGGAAGAATGGTCAGTCACAAGTTATTTGATATTAAATAATTTCCAAGTTCTCCTAAAAGGAGATGGACCCATGATCTTCTGCTACAGAAGACTCATGAAAGACAGTCTACACAACTTGGTTTAAATGTGATAAACATAGATCCACATACAGCAGTACTGTCAAGATTTTTCCTATCAAAGATTCATAATACTGTTTATGGAACAACACAAAAAATTGCTTCCAAATTTTTGGGAAGAGCTGGAGAGATAGATACTTTCTGTTTTATTATTTTTTGTGATCTTTTTATTATTTTAATTATATTTTATTTTTTATTTTATTTTTTAGATCACATGCTTACCCTTTCTCTCCTTTCCGCAAGGCTTTAGCTACCTCCTTGACACCTCTTCTTGAGCTCTTAGACTTGGAAGCTATAGTAAAGCAATCCAGACTTGTTAACAATAGTAAGAGCTTTTCAGAAAGTTGAATATATATTTATTATTCAAACTAACCCACATATCCCATCTAGGCCTAAAAATAAATTATGCATTTTTCACCTTTTTGTGTAAACTTTTCTACATGTAATTTTTCTGCAAATTATCTTAAACAAATTGATGAACCTTTACATGTACCTCAAGAGTTTCAGGGATGACTTGTAAGTTATACATTTAACAAGAAGATCTGCTAGATCTTATAACCGCGCTGTTAAAATTTAACTGTTTTCTTAGCACTACAGTCGTAACGCAATGCACATTCCAAAGCAATCCTTGATGATTCATTGATTACTGTAGACACCACATTACTTGATCAAAACAAACTGTATTATTGCACCATCAGTCGTAGCTGTTGTGAAATCTCCGATGACGTAATAGTCTTAATCTGGAACTTTCTTCGGGATATGTATGGGCATGAAGATACGAACGCTATTAACAACAGCTTTCTTAAGAGTCAAAATTAAATTTAATCGTTTTTTCCCCTGAGTAAAGGGCTAGCAAAGAAGTCACACAAGTTACATAATTGAAGAATTGCGTTATCCACAGCTATCTTTAGTACGGTGGTTATTTCCCTACCAATGACATAATCCTTGCATGTTCTGACAAGTTCTTTGCTTGGCTTGCACATATTTAATTTTCCTTCCGATCTATGAACTTGCTGTGATGAAACAGCCAAAGAATTTACTACATTGCCTAAAACCACAAGAAATACTCGCAAAATTACAAATAAATTAATGACCGTCGCTTCTCGCCAAATAAACTTGCAAACTAAACACGATCTTATTTGTCACGTAGCGAAAGTGAAAACTGCAACGTCAACGCATTCCATGGCTGACGTAATACCATTTTTTTAGCGTATTTATTATTCCCTTTGAATCCAATGCTTTGATAAAACGAAAAGAAAATATATTTTACCCACAAAAAAGAAAACAATATCCATAAAATTGTCTGTGTATTTATGTTTAACAGCTTCTGGCAGAAAAAATCACACGTTGCGTGACTCAAAATCTGGCCGAGAGGGAGCTTGGGTCTGGTCACCGACAAAAAAAAAAAAAAAACAAGAAGATCTCTTAGATCTTATAACCGCGCTTTTAAAATTTAACTGTTTGCTTAGCACTACAGTCGCAACGTAGTGCACATTTCAAAGCCGTCCTTGATGATTCTCTTCTTACTGTAGACATCACTCACTTGATCAACACAAACTCTATTATTGCACCATCAGTTGTAGCTGTTGTGAAATCTCCGATGACGTAATAACCTTAATTTGGAACTTTCTTCGGGATATGTATGGGCATGAACGATATGAACGATATGAACGATTCGATAACAACACTATTAACAATTGCTTTCTTTCTTAAAACTCATGATTAAATTTCATTGGTGTTTTCCACGAGTAAAGGGCTGGAAAACTAGTCACACGAGTCACATAATTTAAGACTTCTGTTATTCACGGCTATTTTCAGTACGGTGGTTATTTCCCTACCAGTGACGTAATCCTAGCATGTTTTGACATGTTCTTTGCTCGGCTTCCAAATATTGAATTTTTCTTCTGATCACTGAACTCGCTGCGATAACACAGCCAAAGAATTTACTTCATTGGCCTAAAACCACAAGAAATACTCGAAAAATTGCAAATAAATTAATGACCGTCGCTTCTGCCAAAATAAACTTGCAAAGTAAACAGGATTTTATTTGTCACCTAGTGAAAGTGAAAGCTGCAACATCAGCGCATTCCATTGCTGACGTAATACCTTTTTTTTTTTTAGCGTATTTACTATTTCCCTTCGAATCCAACACTTCGATAAAACCAAAAGAAAATATATTTTACCCAAAGCAAAGAAAACAATATCCGTAACATTGTCTTTGTATTAATGTTTCAACAGCTTTTGGCGAGTAAACATCACAGGTTGCGTCATTCAAAATTTGGCTGAGTGAAAGTTTGGGTCTGGTCACAGACAAAACTGAAAAAAAAACAAGAAGATCTGTTAGATCTTATAACCACGCTTTTAAAATTTAACTCTTTGCATAGCACTACAGTCGCAATGCAGTGCACATTCCAAAGCAGTCCTTAATGATTCTGTTGTTACTGTTGACATCACATCACTTGATCAACACAAACTCTATTATTGCACCATCAGCCTTAGCCATTGTGAAATCTACAATGACGTAATGGTCTTCATCTGGAACTTTCTTTGGGATATGTATGGGCAGGAACGATATAAACGATATGAACGATGATACGATGACAACACTATTAACAATTGCTTTCTTTCTTAAAAGTCATGATTAAATTTCGTTGGTGTTTTCCATGAGTAAAGTACTAGAAAAGTAGTCACACGAGTCACATAATTTAAGACTTCCGTTATCCACGGCTACCTTAAGTACGGTGGTTATTTCCCTACCAATGACGTAATCCTTACATGTTCTCACATGTTCTTTGCTTGGCTTGTAAATATTTAATTTTCCTTCTGATCACTGAACTCGCTGCGATGAAACAGCCAAAGCTAGAATTTACTTCACTTGCCTAAAACCACAAGAACTATTGGCAAAATTGCAAATAAATTAATGACCATCGCTTCTGCCGAAATCAAGTTGCAAAGTAAACACAATCTTATTTGTCACGTAGCGAAAGTGAAAGCTGCAATGCCAGCGCATTCCATGGCTGACGTAATACCTTTTTTTAGCGTATTTATTATTTCCCTTCGAATCCAACGCTTTGATAAAACCAAAGAAAATATATTTTACACACAAATAAAGAAAACAATATCCGTAACATTGTAGTTGTATTAATGTTTCAACAGCTTTTGGTGAGTAAACATCACAGGTTGCGTGACTCAACATTTGGCTGAGAGGAAGTTTGGGTCTGGTCACCAACAAAACTAAAAAAAAAAAAAAAAAAAAAAACCATGGGTAAACAATGAACCGCGCTCGTCCCATGGCTGCGTGGTTAATTATTATATTGTAGGTCATCGTAGGCTAATGCACACGGACCAGTAAACAAAGTGGCAATTAACTGAGTGTACAATCCATGTACTCTTGGAAACTGAAAACAAAGGAGACAATTCCCTCTGCTATGTTATTTACCATACCCAATGAGACAGAAATTTCCATCTCTTTCTGCTCAGTGAGAGACAAGGGGGAACCTCTGCCCATAACCAGTTGATTTCCTATTGCGTATGCATGAATTGTGTCAATCAGCATATGCTATATCATACAAAATGTTCATGTGTGATCAAAATTTTCAGCTACATGTATAAGCTTTGCACGTACATTTTGGCTTCAAATGTGGCAGATTAATTGAATTTTGACTTTTCTACTGTACAAACATACAAGTCTCATGCAGAAACTACAGAAATTGTATAAGGTGACAAAGAAACAGAGGAACTAAATTAAAATCAACTTTATTTAAGACTATGCTGTCTAGTGTGTGCTTTGCAGATTACAAACTACAGATAATTAAACTGTTATGGAATTTAAAATTTAATAGCCTGCCTAACAACACTTTTGTCAAACTCTTTTGACATTAAAAGTGAATTAATGTACAGCAACAGCTGCTGAACCTGTACAAATAGCAGGTGATCAAAAAAGTACTTAGCAGCAGTAATTCATCAAGCTGAAATTTTCAATTCTGAGTCCTTACTATGCAACAAACCCATATCAGTGCAGCTCCAATTACAATTTTACAACTAACCACAGGGAAGTGGATATTGTGGGTAGTCTCATACAAGGACAGCATTTGGTATCCTATCTGCCATGTGTAACTTTTAGATTGGTTACAACTTGTCAAGCATGTTAATTTATTTGTCCATGTTTGTGAATGGTATCTGGTCAAATGAATGTGTGGTTATGATCAGAGTTTCACTCTTGTCTCTCACCAAGCTGAAAGAAAGGTACATCTCTCTCTGGCTAGGTATATTTGCTAAAGACCAAGGATAAAATTCCAGCAAGAAATGTAAAAGTTTTAAATTGAGGAAGTGGATCTGGCTGCACAGTGCAGTATACATGGGTATATGGTACATCGAACCCTCAGGAGGGGTCAGGTAGCAGCTCCCATAAGGTCTCACATGAATGTCTTGATACCCGTTGAGAGGGCAAAAGAACATACAACAGAAACAATGCCCCTGGCCCCAAACCAATAACAGCTGCTAACAAGCAAAAGAACTACAAGCTTACAAGAGCTGCTACACTCCTGCTCAGGAGTCATGTATAGTTCTTGCTGCATTTAATGAAAGAGTGACATGTCCAATGCCATTCAACTTGTCCCTTGACTCGTTTCAACATAAAAGAGATTGTGATACCCTGGACAGTCGAGATACCCGGTCACTTTACAAATAACAAAATGTTGGGTTATAGAAAGTGTATTCTATATAGCTCATTCTCAAAGCTTCAGCAGTTACGTCCTCTACCTTCTAGCTGCTTAAAGAACGACTTCATGATACCAAAACTAAGCCTTCATAGCTGGATCCAAAGCGAAAACTATTGAAATCCCAAAGGATTTGGTTTCGCGATCGTATCCAAGCGCTTACCTTTCTTTACTGTTTTATACAATCGTTTTGTAAGTTTTCTCCCAGCAAGCGGTTTGGCAATTGCACAAACTCCCTTAACGAGTTCATCGTAGTCTAGAGTAGGTTCTTCGTTCTTCGTATCGTCCTTATTTTCGCCTCCTTCGCCATTTTCAGTGTCTCTCTTTTTGTCTTTCGACCTCGCCATGTTGTTTTCACTGCACGTGGGAACGGACAAAGGTCTGGGGCGAGTTACCTACACTTTCCAAGTAACCCGCTGACCCATTATTCAAGTGCTCACGCGGACCTACACACGTGCTTCTATGCGTCGTTCGCTTGATTGTGTAGCTGCATGTTTTTAAATTCTATACACGAAGATTTACTTTTGCATTTTATTAGGATTTCAGAGCTATAAAATTTAAACTCCATTTTTTATTTTAGCCAAAGTATTTAATGAAAATGTTTTATTTTTTGTAGAACTGGAGAAATGGGACTCGGATCGGCCGAATGAACAACTACTGCGACTGTCAGAATGATTCGTCGTGTTTCCTGGACGACATAAACTTATATATGGGTAAAGTTGAACTTTTGTGTGACCTTGCTATCCCTGTTCTTCTTTAGTCCAAACCGTTGTCGAATTTTTGAAATCAAGAGTGATGCGGTAGGGTTTGCTTTAGGGAGGTCGCGCAACGGACCCTGTGGTTCACTGGGTTGACTGTGCTCATTTTGAGTGTTCGGTGCCTAAATTCTCAGATGGTCAAATCTCACTCGTTCTGAGAATGGGGTTATTTCGAATGGGGTGAACTGCAGTGTTTAAACTAGACCTGTCTGAATGGAATAGTTTGTTATCAGATCAAGTTTGAGGTATAGGTACGCTGCATCTCTTGCTAATATGAGTTCAGGGAAGCCATCTGGAGCTGCGTCATTTCAATTCAATTTACAGACAGTTTGCAATGTAAAGAAAACTTAAAATGCAACCGTACAGTTTGTAACAAATTTAATTACAGTTCTCTTCCCCCAGACAAAAAGGTATTTTAGTGAAATCTTTGCAGAAATGCCAACCTAAAAGAGTTGGAATGCATGAGATCACGAATATTTAAATACTCTTCTTTGGCCATTGTAGCTTAACAAGAAATAACACATAAACTGCGGTGATAAACATGACAATAAAATGTATTGTTGGAAAACAAAAATTAAAAAAATATATTTTTTAACACACAAACTGTGCTGACAAACACGATAAACATGCGAAATGTCCAGTAAAAATATATAGTTTTTGTGTTTTGTATTATGAATTTTGTTTGGTGGGGTGGTGGAGGGGAAACTTTTGGTCAAAAGTCAATCAAACCTGTTTATTTTTTTGTATATATTTCATTATAAAAAGCCCAAAAAAACAAACTTTTTAACAAAAATCTAATTTAATCTATGCAAAATCCAGGAAGAGTTATGTTAGATAAGATATAATTTGGTGAACTGCTTGTTTGTCACTTCATGTGATGGGTCATAGTATGAATTATGTGTCCACAAGCTTGCTGTAATTGTATTCATGATGTAACAGAACTGCACTGTGAGGTTCCAGGAAAACCTGTGTCCAGGATAAGGGAGGTCATCAGAAAAAGGGGTTTCAAATCCAAACTTTCTGAGGGAAGGAATGACACTAAGCTAGAATTTCCAGATTGCTGAGGGATGCAGATGGGGTAAGGATAATTTCAAGAAAAAAAACCCACTTGCATTTAATATACATTTTTGTGATGGAAATGGAAACCCTCTGAACCAACGGGTGGCACATCAAAATTATTTCTTCCAAAGTTGAAATCAGAAAGCATCCTGGACCCAGTGGTTATGGGTAATTAAAGGGATGTGATCCCACCCAGTCTGAATCAGGTTGAATTATGATTGTCGCATCCATAAGGAGGGGGAACTCTGTAGGTCAGTTCTCATCAGTTCTAAAAATTTGCTGACTGAAGTTACTGGAAAGCTTAGCCAGCTTCAAGGATGATAATTGCGTCAAACTGGGGCTCAAGTAGTTTAGAGAAGTTAACAGCTAGAAGGGGCAGAAGTAAGGTATGGCATTCCATCTCTACCAAAATTCATGTTTTAATATTTCAAAGTTCTTGCTTTGTATTTCACTCTCCAGTCGCAGCATTCAATATTGTTCTTTATGCAACATTTCAGTATCAATTAAGTTTGCAAACTGTGTACAGTGGTATCAAAAATTTTTCTTTTGCATCAGTTGCCACCCAAGTTTTGATATTCAACATTGCATGACGGCGTTGACTTTGAAATCAAAAACATGAATTTTGTGGGGATTGGAATGCCGTGGTAAGGGTAGTGAATGGTACATGTAATTTCAAGACTTTGTGAGACTGGAAGACTAGTATTTTTTTGCAAGCACAAGATTTTTTGAACCTTGCAAAAGAAGTTGTGAAAAAATATGAGATCATGAGGCTTGTGCTATTTAGCTAAAACTTATTTGAGTTGCATAAGTTTGGAAGGACTCAATCCACTTCGCACGACACACCTGGGGCTGATACAGGATTTTAGAGACAGGGTCCCAAAATTTTTGAAATTTGAGGTCCTCAGAAATGGTATATCCACCAATCTGAGGCAAAGTCAGTCAATGTCGCATTTTCTATAATTTAGGGGGTAGCATCACCAATTTCCTCAATATATATCAAAAACTCATTTGCAAATGCCCATCAACATTTCAAAGCAAGTGAAAAATATTTTACCTCCCATTATTGTGCTTGATGGGGGTACCCTCCAGTTCTATTTTCAAACCTGAGCCCAGTTGTCTGAAAGATGATTAAAGCTAAACTGTTCCCATTAGAAAGAGTAACACGTTTCAGAACAAAAAAGGAAATTGATAATTATTTCTGCTTCAGATTAAAACAGCTACAAAACAGTGGCCTTTGGGTTGCACGTAATGCCCCTTTAGTAATTGATCTGCTCGCTACAGACAAATCATGATATTTTGTTCAACCTCATCCAATAATTCTCAACCGTTTTCAATACCATTTTAAAGGACAGTACAAGGGTGTTTGGGCATGATTGTTATGCAAGGAACAAAATTTGCAAAATGGACAACTCTCTATGTCAATCCAAAAATAACTCTTTATTATTGAGCCCATTATTTGACTGGTACATAACTTCCAACAAGCGAATTCATCATGTGAATCACAGAGCAGTAAATTAATCTCCCTGCGCCACGTTGTATTCACTCGTTAAAAGGTATTTTAAACATTTTCCAGTTAATTTTACAAACTAGGTTTCATCTAAAAAATCACTCTTGAATGAGTGAAGTAAAAGTCCTCCGTAACTGCTTTATTAAGTGTTAACAATGCGCCGGTCAGTGTGATGTATAGTATAGATGTTATATTTGGTTAAGTATGTCGCGTTGAAAGGAGCAAGATAAGTTTTTTACTGTGTCTTCTTCTCCTCTTTAGGGGCATCAGCGGTTTTGTGTTCCGCCTTCTTTACTTCAGGCTTCTTGGCGGCCTTGTCATCTTCTTCATCGTCATCATCATCGTCATCGTCGTCATCATCGTCGTCATCATCATCTGCTTTCTTGGTGGCATCATCCTTCTTCTCTTCTTCCTTGTCTTCCTCTTTCTTCACTTCTTTCTTCTCGTCTTCCTTCTTGCCTCCCTCGCTGCTGTCCTCGCTATCATCCTCATCATCGCCATCGTCTTCATCATCCTCATCGTCTTCGTCATCCTCATCGTCACCATCATCTTCATCGTCTTCATCATCTTCGTCATCTAGATCGTCACTCAACTCATCTTCATCGTCATCCTTATCCTTGTCTTCCTTCTTGTCCTCCTCGTCTTCTTTGTCGGCTTCTTTGTCTTCCTCCTTGTCGCTGTCTTTTTCCTCAGTTTCTTTGTCGTTGACTTTCTCGTCCTCCTTCTTCTCGGGGGCATCGGGGTTGTCCTCCTTGGTTTCATCGTTTTCTTTGGGGATTTTGTCCCTCTTCTCTTCATCGGTATCACCCATATCGTCTCCCTCGCTGCTGTCTTCACCATCATCTTCATCATCCTCGTCATCTTCATCGTCTTCATCGTCAGCATCGTCCGTAACGTCGTCATCGAAGTCGCCAGTGTCTTTTTCGTCTTCCTTCTTTTCCTCTGCGAGGTGAAAAAAAACCAAAAAAAACCGTAAGTAGCATTTACTTACTGACATATATTTTATTTGTATTAGCGGGGTAATCCTTTATAGGGAAATATTGGGCTAATTTAATTTTTTGGGAAGTTTGATGGCTTGCGAGCCTAACATTCCGCCGTGGGAACTGAACAAGTTGAACTGATCCCGTATTGGCGCGTTTGCGGGTCTGTAAAGAAATCCGTCCTTCTCAAACCTGCGCGAAAATATGAAGAACATTCAAGAAACTTCGAACCGCTTTCTTGGAAATTTAAGTTAGTTAGAATGCTTACAACTTATTTGCGACATCGACATTACCGCTACAGTACAGATCAGAGGTAAACGACTACAGCATACACAAAACATACGTGAACTGAGCCAGACAGACGGAAGGCTCATGTACTTGACAACTCTATTAATTAAATAAAAGTCCCACATTTCAAAGAATAACGACTCAGCAACCTCCGAAAATAATTGACCAACGTACTTATTATTGACCGGTGGTACGTACATTCCGTAGCTTGAGATTTTAAAACGTAAACTTAGTTGAAAAAAAGAAATTCGAGTCTTTCCTATAACGTTTGCTGGCAATACTATCGTTTTTGTGCCTTTTGAAAGGTGATAGCCGGCTTGAGATCGTTCTCATGTAAAGGAATGAGGACAGTTACTAGGCATGCGTGGATGACCTGAGCCTAGAATGGATTTGCGCATGCACAAAAAAAATAATTGTATAGGTTGACGTAGGCTCGACGACGCCGAGGATGACGCCTAGTGAAAAATGAATTTATATTTTACAAGCGAAGTTCGCGATTGTCTAGATCTGTTCGGTACGCCAATGGCTCTAAAAACGTGCTTAAGCTAAATATGCAACGACGGCGTTCAATTCCAAATGGAAATACGAAAAATTAGCCGTCGTCGTCCACGTTCCGTAGACGACGCACAACTTGGACATTTCAGGTTGTTGTTTTGCAGAGGACGGCAAAGAAATGTACAAATGAAGATTTATAACGCACATGCACAGCCACTGTACTGCTCATTAAATCTTTTGTTCAGTGACGTTCCGTTGCCGTTGCCGTCGTGGTTTTGTAAACTCCCTAGTGACCAAATGACCTTTTTTTTAGCCGTCAACATAAAAACGACAAACTTACAGTTTCAAATGCAAAATCAACCGTAAATCTCGTTTTATCGGAAAACAAGAACACCCCAGTCATTGCTTCGTTTCCGAAACGCATATCGAAAAAATACAGGCAGAGTTGAATTGGAAACGTATACGTGAGGGTGACGTTAATGTTATTGTTTCCACCCGCAGTTTGTTATCACTTTTTGACAACAGACCGCGTTGGCTGGTAACCCTGTTAAATTAGTAAAATGCTTGTAAACTTTATGGCAGGTTAATCTTCTTAATCATTAGAGCATTAGCTGACCACCTGTTCCCATCTCGTAAACTGTAGTGACATTAAACGCCAAGTTTTGAAAATGAACTGATACTATATGTGAAACAACTAGCAGGTCATTTTTTTAAGTGGGAACGAATGCCTCCCTTATCAATTACTTGACTTTAGGAGTTAAACGCGAAAATCCGAAAAAAATGAGAGAATTGATAACAGTCAGCTTCTTTATTAGATTAGTCGTGATTTTCAAAAACAAGATGAGGTTATGTAATCCTGTTAAATTGAAACTGACGTTAAGGCGTTAAGATTTCTAAAATGTTTTTTGTTTCGGTAATTGAGGTATTTCTGTTACGATCTGTTCCTTCAATTAGAGCCGGTGTAACACCAATGTGGCGCCATGAAATTCAAAACAACGTTGTATTTAAAGGGAAAACTCTGTTACTTAACTTGCTTGTTTTATTCAAGTCTCTTGATTTGATTATTTTTGTGAAAACAAACAAGCACTATTTGCCATGGATTGCGGTTTTGCTAGTACATGTTTCAAAACAGTGTCAGTTTTGTGTCGTCAATATTGAAAGATAAATCTCCTGATATCATTTTAAATAAAATATTCTTTCAAGAGAAGTAATTTATAAATATTTCATGTTTCTCGTTATTCAGTTTCTAGAAAAGTTCCTTTGTTTCGTTGAAGCGTTTCTGTGTTCTACGACTTCAGAGAATCAGAAAGGATAAAATTTCACTTTTGTATGAACGTTTGCTTCTTATTAAAAGTACGCAGTTGCCCATAGCTGGCACTTAATATGCTACCGTTTAAAAAACCTTGGTTCTTGCGATTACTTCAATCTTGGGTGAAAGATATAGGGGTGGAGCTTAGCACGTTTTCTGGGTCTGCAGTTAAATGTTGTTTATCATATCTTTGAAAGAATGAAAAGCCAGACTCGCAATTTACGATTTAAAGTCCATCTTTAGTGAAACGTTTAGGCTTATCGTCTCTTTGCTTGAAAAAGGAAAGCGAGGTAATTCAGATTAAAAGAAAAAACCAACTTTGTTTTACCTGGGGCTGGGGCTCCTTGTGTCAAGGCGATGCCAAGAATCAGGCACAAAAGAAAGAGGTATTTCATTGTTGTTTGGTGGTAAGTCTTCGGACTAGTGGATCTAAAAAGAAGAAGGTAGTAAACAACATTGACTAACAAAGTCTAGACAGAAATTCTACAATGTTAGTGAAAACCTCTACTTAGGACTTTAACCTAATTCAATTTTATTGCTATCCTTGACCTATGGAATATGTTTCTTCTTATGTTTTTACACTGTATCCACGATGTGACAAAGAGGAGATACTACAACATTCTATTATGACGTGGCTACATAATGAAAATGTTAAAGAAATTTTGACCTTCAAAGTACCGAATTAACTCCATGATATACTGATTTCGTTAACTTTTTGTTGACGTGAAAACGTGTTGGGTTCTACCTGGTTAGTTATCAAATTCAGCACAAGTCTTCCCATTCTGTAGAAATTGAAAATTCTTAATTGAAGAAAGTAACTATCCATAACTATAGTCTTGTCTTCTCTGAATAGCTTCGAGGGAATTTCTATCCTTGAATATATTTGATTGATTCTTCCTCGAACATGCGTGTGTGTCGTGATTATAAATCTAATCGAAAACGATCAAAGTGGTAAGTTGCTATAAATGGGATTGCTTACAACCGAAAATAGTTCTATGAAGGGCCATTCTCCGTTATAAATCTTATTCAAGTGACCTAAACAGGATTACAATGATTCACACCTACCTAATTTCTCAAGTGTTGCTGGCTACCTCTCTGGTCGAGAACTCTTGTGAAGTGAATCAAAGATGATCTAACCGATTTTAGTGGTGCGAATTGATTAACTATTAACAACGAACAGTGATGGTGATTACGTTTCGCGTTAGCTAGTTTAAAGCAGGTTATTTACAATTCACATCCATAACACGGCATTCACGTTTGTGGCGTGATATCGCACGCTAGTCCGTGACTGGTTAAAGAAAACAGTTTGTTTAAATTATTAACCAATCAAATGAGCCCAGAGGTAAACATCAACTAATGAAACCGTTAGATAGATTTGTTTTCGTACCACGTTAGGTGTTTTAGTTTACTTCATAGCCTCACCAGCAATGTTTTACATACTCGAAAGCTGGTTGTCTGGGTAGTGTGATCCAATCAGTGGGCCAGTGCCCGCTTTGGCTTCCAAAACAATTGTTTCCAACCATTTTGGGAACTACACGTTGTGATTAACCCTGCAGGTGTTCTGTGATCAGTTAACATTTTTTTTTATCAAATTGAATGCAATTTTTTACTTTCATAGACCATAGACCTAAACATACGAAGCCGTATGCGTTTTTCTTTAGTATATTCCGGCGACTAACAAACGACAAATGCAACCGATTGGTTAACAGGAAAAAGTCACATAGACTCTCTTAGTTGTACCAGTCCGTTTGCTAGTTTGCTTTTATAATTCGTCGCGTTAGCCAGTTTCAATCAATCGAATCGACAACGTGTTAACTTGATATACTTTGATAGCACAGGAAGCTCTCTGTATCAGTCAACTGATATAACGTAATCTTTTAAACCTCAGGCTTTTAAAACGAATTTAAGGGTAATATGTTTAATGTCACTGAGAGTCGAAACTTTGTGTCCGCGGATATTCACATCTTCTGGCTCTGTCACTGGAGCATTCGCCTTCATTGAAGAAGTTAGTTTATATGCTGGTTTTGTTACTGCGATATTTGCATTCGAAAACTTGATAACAGACAGCACTCAAGTTAACGTGCACTGGTAGTCGACAATGAACCTCCTCAGTACTCCCTAAAGGTGCGCTACCCTCGGTCAATGATGAGGGCCTCCCAAGGGGAATAGCATGTTCCCCTGTTCCCTTGAAAATTTCACCTTTTTCCCCCTGTTTCCTATTAACAAATTACATTGTTCCTTAATTTGTTTTGTCAAACTTCTCTTTAACAATAGAGAGATCGTTTTTTCCTTCAAATGAATCTCCAAAATATGCCTTGTTCCATTGAAATACGTGATCAAGTTCTCTTGATGTGAAGTTTTATATGAAATAATTCATATTAGAACTGCGGTTGTAGATGAAAGTGAAGAATGATCATCGCAGTAAATTTTTCAATTTAAGCCACTGGAAAGAAGAAGCCTGAAAAAATAATGATTCTTCTAAATAATGATTCATTCTTCACATTCATCTACAACCGCAGTTCTAATATGAATTGTTTCATATAAAACTTCACATCATTTCACTCCTCACGGGAAGATATGAACTCAATTAGTTGACCTCGCTCCCAATGTGTGGCTTCATCGCTCAGTTGGTAGAGCATTGCACCGGTATTCGCGGAGGTCACGGGTTCGAATCCCGTTGAAGCCCTGACTTTTTTCAGGCTTCTTCTTTCCAATCGCTTAAATTGGAAAATTTACTGCGATGATCATTCTTCACTTTCATCATGTTCTCTTGTTCCCCAAAACCCCTGTGAGGCCTGAGTGATCGCATCAGATACGCTTACTAAGTGGAGTAGCGGAGCCGCCCTCAGGCTTTTCCTTTAGCTTAGTCCCCACTCCTTTAACTAGTGATTTTTGACTTTCCCTGTGTTCTTGCACTCTAATTAAACCGATGAACGAGTCATTGCTCTCCATGACAGATGCAATTAGTTTGACTGCAGGCTGCAGCAGTAGTTATGAACAGCAATAAGCGCAGTTGGTGCCAAGCAATCGCGGATGCAAAAAATGCATGACCCAATAATTTTACTATACGATAAAAGTCATGGGATTTATGTACGTTATGTTCGTGCGTTAATTTGTTAGCAGTGAAATATACACATTTTGAAGCAAATCCGACATTAGATATAACAGACAGTGTAGAAGACATTACGTTTTGATTCAAGTTTTTCACTTATTGTTTTTTGCATGTCTCTGACTGTTCTCTCCAACTCGTTCCCAGTCAAAACATTCTGCAGTAAATATGCCTGTGCTCTCAACAAGCATATGAATTGCGTTTCTTTTGCCATTTTAAAGGCCGTTGCAAATGAAAACAACGTGACAACGAGAAGCAAACCTTTAAGGTTATGTTACACGAGCCTAACTTTAACGCTGGTTTTTAATCCATGTTACACGAGACAACGTTTGACGCAACTTTGCTGCAGCAACGGTCAGCGACGGTATACGGTATGTTACACGAGACGATTTTTAACGCAACTTGCAAAATTCTTTTGCAGGTTTTTGAATCGCGTTCAAAAACTTGCAACATGTTGCCCCAACGAGATGTTGCGTTAAAAATCGACTCTAAAGATCGGGTCGTGTAACATTACTTTAAAAGTATTGTCTAAATGTTGGTGGCCCGATGAAAGCCATCCGAACGATTTCTCAAAGTCCCGTTAGCGTTCTTTCTTAACTATCAAACATAAGATATTTAGTGCCTACCAGATGACACAAACGTACTTTTCGAAAAGGCCGATTGACCAAGGAGAGCAAAGTAGTAAAAAACCATTTTTTTAACTGTTTTCTACCGCTTTTGTGGTATAGCTTCGCATTAGACTAATTCTATGGTCTATTTCATCGTATTTTAGTTTAGTTCAGTATATTATTTATTTACTTAATAGCTCCATACGATTAGGATCTTTGCTATCTTTGCTGAGTTATTATTATAAACATTCTGAATAAACGACTTGCATCAAAATTAAAATCTTTGATCTTTCCTCTCTGCGGTACATCAATGAATGAGTTGCCTGTAATCGGATACCCGTGTTTGCGCAAACAACTCTGGGATCGCCAGGGGGCAAACATTGCAAGTCGCTGGAAGGAAATGTATGGCAAAAAGTTCTTTCGACGCCCAAAAACATGGTTCTGGGGAGAGATCAACGCTTTTTCGCCGTTTTTTTATCGCGAATGGATTTTGGCAATGTTGATACATGGAAAATGTAAGTTTTTGTTTGAATAACCGTGAAATAAGTGATAAAATTTATCGATAAACTCCCTTTGCTTGCGTGAGGGTTATTGTGAAATACATTGAAGAGAATATTGAAAATTTCAATACACGCCTGATCTCGAGAGGCTACCCGGAGCAAATGGTAGAAAAGACCCTCCGAGAAGTTAAATATAAAGACAGAAAAGAAGCTCTGAAACAGAAATCGAAAATTGCAGAAGGAACTATTACCCTTTGTGTCGGGCAATTTCACTCAACCGTCAATACCAAACTTTGGAAAGCATAATCACGCACAAATGGAACTTTTAAATACAAATACTCAGAGATAATTTTCTTATTTGCATGATCAAGAACAAATCAGCGGGCGATAATGAATTTTTGAACATATGATCATAAAATGCTGGAGTTTGTGTTTCAGACACGGAACTTAATTTTTTTGTCTTCTAAACTTATTTAGTGACCATAGTTTCGATTGAAATCTAACGTAAAGATGCGCTTTGTTTTTATGGCCCCCTAAATGTGAACTGATTTAAATATTTCATCCTTAGTTCATAAAGTTTTTTCTTAGGTCTTGCATACTTTTGAAGCATTTGTTATGTAGAAACAGTCTGTTCGTAGATGCTGCAGACTAGCGCATGCGCTTGGATTGTATGAAAGATTGCCGACAAGCAGTGAGCACGTGCGAGCCTACCACTGGAGTACAATATCGTGATTAAACAACCTCTTCTTACGATGCTAAATCCTATCAGGATTCTGAATACAAAACCTCACCTCCCTGACTTTTCCAACCTCTTTATTTTGTCAGCGCGAAACTGAGAACACGGGCTAAAAGAACTGCGAGTGAATAGAGTAAACAGAGCTAGGGCACGTGTCAGAGAGTTTTTTTTCCTTATGCTTGTAAGGAGTTATGTAACGAGTGAGCGCCATGTACCTGACCATGAACATGAAGAAGCACCCTACAGGAAGAACTTTAATCTCTCCTGTTATCACCAAAGCTTGGACTTGATATAACCAGATCAATTAACACCTAGTTGTAGAAAAGTACACTTATTAATGTACATTCAGTGCAGGCGAATTGTTATATTAGGATTCGTTTCGTTACGCCGCCCAACCCCCCAATAAACTTGTATTAAGTAAATAACAGAATAACATTATTTCGTGTATATATTTATTTATCATTTGTTATGTACATAAACTAATTGACTATTTGATTACGAAGGGAAAAAAAGAAATAAACAAATGGCGAGGAAATCCAATAAAAACATTCTGTAGGTGTACCAAGAAATCCCTTTCATTATTCAAATTCGAGAAGTACATGAAAATGTATGGGATCTCCTGTTATCTGGCGAAAACCGACTCTTTTTTGACAAATTGAGAACGTGGATTAAGAGGTGCTATTAGGGGTTTATGCTAGCTCTTTTGTCGTAGCTTTTTTCTCTTAGATAGTGAACTTAGGTGTTCAAAACACTGAAAACATTCTCTCACGTACGTGAATTGGGTGACAACGTTAGTGACTAATAAATGAGATCAGTTTTTGGCGTTAAGCCTTCTTCCACCTTGTAGACAAGTGAGAATTTTTGGGGGGAGATTTTTACGTCGTTGTACTATTAATCCTAAGGAGACTTACTCACTGTAATCATTTCTATTTTTATTTAATTTTTGTTTCATTTCCATCAAAATGTAATTTTATATATTTTTTGTTAATACAAAAACAGTTCATTACGTACACGTACAAGAGGACCACACAAATATATCCTAAAGCTTTAGGAGAGAAAAGTACTTTTCGATAAAACGTTAAATTAAGACAAATTTTCAAGGTTGTATTTTAATGAATAGCTTACTGATAAACTCGTGAATGGAGATGGCCTTGCTATTTAATTTGTTTGAGTAAATATAATGGCGTATAAATAAGGTGGTGTAGTTAAATTTTCGTATCATTTTTTTGACTTGGGAACATGAAGTGGCATGGTAGATAGCCAGATATCCTCTGGTAGGAGAAATTTGGTGTACATTCGCTTGCATGGTTGAACCAGTTCAAGAGGTTTTTGAGTAAACAACTAAATGCATAAGTGAGATATTGGTTGATGCTGATAAGTACGAAGGGTCTCTTGGAATAACACTTATGTTCTATGGTGTTACTCACAATATAATAGAGCAAAGGTCGGCGATTGCAGAAACTTATGAGGCGTTCTACAATTGTCAGCTGGAGAGGTCGAACATAGTCGTCTTAGGTTCTTGTTCTACATTTTCCATTTGTCATTGCTTTAACTTGGCGGTCAATTTGATTCTGCATCTTTTTCAAAACAACAAAGCGTCCAGCATTTGCTCCGACTAGCAAATGTAGCATACTGTTGATTACAACTGTAAACTGTGGGTGGGCGGACGATTCATTCAATCGTGTAACAAAATGCAGCAGACTAGCTTATCAGTGTGGCACACTGTTGATAACAACTTTAAGCTGTGGGTGAGCTGGCGCATCATCTAATCGTTTAACAAAAAACAGCCGACTTCCGCTACTAGATATGCATATAGGAAATCAACTGGATGTCCACGGAACTCTGAATCGAAGGAAGTACACCGGTATGGCAAAACTTATGTCTGCATATAATTTCCCCATTTCTTCAACATCAGAATGAAATTCTGACACTACAATTCTTTCAAAATTGCATAAAACTTAACAAAACTGCACTTGCCTTTTTCAGTTATACTTTTCGCGGAATTTATGCCTACGCAATACAGCAACCTACCTGTCGAAGAACGGAAATTCATTTTAAAAACTGAGCTAATATCCTAAAATGAGATATATCGAGATATATGAATGGCTTGAGCTCCATTGGTTATAGCAGACAGTTCAATGCTTAATTCTCATCCAAAATTGAGAAATTTGGAAGGTTGGTGATTGTTTTATTAATTTTTACGCCTACTTAACGACACTTGATGTTCGAGTTTTAGAAAACAAATTATTCACTGAAAGCTTTCAAATAATATTTTCAGATGTAGCTCTGTTGTGATTGGTGCAGCTGCTTTGATAGACAGCGGTCGTGTAGGATGCTATCTCGTTGGGTGTTTAGAAGCTTTGACAGGTTAAAAGGTGAAATGAAATTGTCGACTATTCGGCCTGCCATCGTTTGAAAAAGTCAGTTTAACACCTGCAATAGGTTTAGCCTTGATATATTTTTTTTTGCCAACCAAACATTTCAAGTTCAACAGAAGTGACGTGGATTCCTGTCAGTGGTTGTTGGAAATGTGTTTGGTAAGTAAGTAAGTACGACCTAATAAATTATGCTTTCAGTTTTGTCCTTGTCGAAGATATAACATCAGATAGCTAGCTTCCAATTGGTATGGGAAAAAACTCCCCGAGGCAAATGACTTTTACAGGAATGAAATTCATTACTTCTATCTGCTCAACTTCCATCAATGTGGCTCGGATATTTGAATTGCTTTATCTAAGTCGGTGTAAACAAAATTTAAAACAGACGAGGACATCTGGAGAAAAATCTCAAAAGGACTAGTTGTTTTATGTTAATTTTCCAAATTGACTCTGCCACATTTCACGGGGAGTTTTTTATTTTACGCGAACAAAATCAGGTCTTGATTGCACCAGCGTGAACACAGATATAGTATACATATATGTTTCCCATGTCAACCCTGATGTCACTGTTTTGTAATTTTAGATGGAAAGCGCATTTATCGGTTTTACTGGCTACGCAGTCAATATCGAAAATCGCAATCAGTGTAAAACAGAAACTGATTTGATTTCTCTCGGAAAGTGAAGTTTATTCATGCGACAAACGTTTATGTTTACTTTGCGCTCGCAAAATTGATAAACGATAAATTGGAAAAAGTGTTGCTACCATAAGATGTCGGTTTCTTTACGTTCTAAAGCTATCACAACAAAATATTAGAAAATTTGTAGATACTTTCTTTGACGTAGAATAAAACCGCACTTAGTCTGTAAATTGCGCGTTTGTCTTTATTTACTTTTCATCTGCATGTAAGCGGTAACTACAGACCAGTGCAAACCTTTCTTATCCGTGGATAGTTTGGGCTGCGCGACACTATTTAGTGATTTATAAATTGGGTAGTAATTCTTTAATCTCGTGATGAAATTGAGAAATTGAGAAATTTCGAACCCACTGAACAAGTAATTATATTTTGGGGCAAACGAGCTCGTTAAAAAACCAGATGGTTATCGTATATGGTAGTGATTTGTTCACTGTGTTGAACTTCCTCAACTGCGTGCGGAAACCTATCACTGAAACAATATCAATACACTGTCAAACAGACACAGTTCACGAGAGTATGGAAAATTATAAATTAGATCGACCTCTTTTGGTACTGCATCAAATTCTCAGAGCTGCATAAAGTGAAATTTCACAGTTACTGAGAAGAACTAGTAATTTTTGCTTGAGGGTGAAAATTTTGAAAACCAAACAGCTACAGACCCCATAGCTGATAGAAATAATTAACAACCTCTTCTATGTGATGTGTACTATTTCATTTTCGAGAATGCAAAGAAAAGCAAACAACTGGCAAAGGAAACAAATTATTCCTGACGCCTTACTTAAGGTGACGTCACAAGGTACAAAGCCAGCATTCCTGTTTTCTGGTTAAAGTGCTTAAGTGAATGAGATGGTCTGTGACATTAACTATTTACTCCCTACAATACCACATTTAAAGTTATTGTGACTGTTGTTGACAGTTGGTAGCGTTTTGACCAATTCGTACAGCTATTAAAGCGTCCTTAATGACCAAAAGAGCCTACTTTCTTCCCAATCTCAAACCGAAATGACAGATTGAAGAGTGGTATTTACGTGCAGTCGCCGCTAAATTTAGACTGAATTTTTCCTGCGAAAACATTGAAAGTCTTTTAAAGCTGACGCTTTATTTTAGGTGAGTTGCGTTTTAATTCTGTTTTGGCGTAAAGTTTACTGACACAAGTTGGGGGTTTTATAATATTAATCCAAAATTTCCAAATAAGAATCGCGCGGTCGAGTCGAGTAATAGGGAATATAATTTAAGTATTTGTGTAGTATTTCAGCGATTTATTTTAGATGAATTGAGTTTTAATTGTCTTGGCTTCATAGTCACTCAGATCAGTTGGGATTTTTATGATATTAATGCAAAATTTCCAAATGACCATCACTCGCTCGAATCGAGTACACGAACAGGGAGTGTCTTTTTTGTGGCTGTGAAGTATTTCAACTTTGTAGATGTCGAACAATACTAAATATATTGGAATTTTCGTTTTTCAGTCAGTATATCAAAATGCCAGTCCCGTCAATAAAATTTTGCGCGAATTTTTGTTGATTTTTCAAAGGAGAACGATACTTAGTTTGTTCCTAGCATATTGGCACATGAAGCCAAAACATTTTAATATAATCCGCCCGTAATTTTTAGATTTGATGGTCACTGCATAGCTTGCAAAAGTATTTTTTGAAAATTTAGGTCCTTATTCGTTCAAGTATATCACTTTTACTGACTGCCAATCAATAAAGAAACTACGTATCATAAATTAGTTTAAAAAAAGAAGATGATTTCAAATTGGTTTTCGTGCATGCGGAAATTGTATTTTATCTGTGTAAATATCATTTATCTTCCTAATGGCTTACAAACGAAAATATATTAAATGTTAACAGCAGTTCTCCATTCGTCAATTGGCTTTCTTTGCCAAGGTTGAGTGCCACTGTGTGAAATATAAAAGAACATTAATTTAGAATTTTAAGGGCCGTATTGTTCACCTATATCCCTTGTACCGTTAAACTCCAGTCGATAAATGTAGTACGTATAATGATCATACAAAATTGAAAAGTTCCTGAACCTTTCGAAATGGGTTTACGTGCAGAAATTATATTTTATTTATATAAATAGCACAAACAACATTTATCAAATTTACGCTCACGAATTAAACGATAATGGCTACTTTGCAATTAGAATTCGTCGGTTCTCTTTGCGTGCTAATGAGGGCTTTAAAACTGTCTGTGAAAGTTTTGGTTGCGACAGTTTTTTCTCATAGCTACACAGCAGAATATTACAAATGGCTTCACCTGAAAAGCGGTTGTTGTCTGGAAGGAAACAAATTCGATTGTTCAGGATCAACCTCTCCAAGACAAATATTAAAAAAAAAATGATTTACTGGTTTATAAATGGAGCATTATATATTTAATTTTGTCACAAAAGTGAGACATTTTGAATCAACCTAAAGCATAAGAAGTCGTGAAATAACCAGATGTTTATAGTTCATTCGTCCGTAACTCACGGCCTTTTGCGCGAAACTCAATCAACAGAGCCTGCCTCAAGGCTAATGACGCACTGAAATACAACGGCATTTCTTCGTTCAGTTTAAAATCATCTAATGAATGACTTGATTGACGACTAGATTCTCTTAACAAACATTGAAAAAAAAGATATCACAATGTGTGAGAGGAATTTATGTGTCGGGCTTGAAATTGACAGGCCTTAAAAAAAGCTATTGACCCTTTAATTATTTGTGCAGATGAAAACAATCTCTTCCCCACGTTCTTTTTTTATCTATTTTGTTTTCAAGCAATTAGATAGAAAGTTCTGGGGAAGGCACAACTCCTGCATGAGGCGTTTAAGGGCACGACGAGAGAAAAAATAAGTCACTAAAACATAATTCTAAGTGCATGGAGAATCCCAATTTCGAGATTTCTGTTGAACAGAGTTTGAATTTGGAAAAGGCATCATTTGCAGCGGAAGACAGCTGTTTTAGTTGGGTTCTTAAGAAGATATTTGGCGGACGGATCAAGGGACGATGGGTTTTAATTAGACTGATGTTTTCCCCAAAGGCTCTCAGGATAACTTATTTTTCTTGGCCAGCAGCATCTTTTATGTAGTTTTCGAACGGCAAACGGGAAAGTAGTGCCATTTACGCCGGAAGAAAGCTTCTCTTTCATTGGGCGTTTGAGATGATTTGCGCGGCAGATGAATCAGTGGATGATGATGGTTAATGATACTGCTTATTTAGGCTGATATTTTCCCAAAAAAGCTCGAAGGTTACCAATTGCAAGAAAACGAAGATTAAATCAACATTCATTTTAATCCGTCAAGTTTTGACCATGATTTTTTCGCTCTCGAGAACAATTAAAGTCAAAAACAGTGACAGAAGAGAAACATAGATTAACTCAGAACGTTTAAATCGGGTGAAGATCAGTTACTGGTGAGTACTTTTACGCGAGTTGGGTGTTTGATTTCTGCTTGGCATCAACAAAGATTTGGGGGAAGTTACAGTGTTCTTGTAAATGCATAGTGAACGTTCACTCATAGTGGTAAGCTACTCGCTTGGTGTTTGAAGCAACGCTTGACTTCTGAATAGGGTCGTAGTATTCTGGTAGTAAATCATGCAGAAAGCGTCCGTGCAGCCAGTTCCCTTACGTATCAGTAACCAACTATAAATAGAGTTGTTAGTGCATGTCCTATTACTTACAACAGGCGAGATGATGTGGGGAAAAACAAACAAACGAACGAAGCCCTTGCCTTGCCTTGCCAAATCTTCATATCATTTTTAATTTTAAATATAAAAGAACGATTAAATGGTTTGACCGTCAACTCGATATTAAACTGCTGACAGTCAGTTTTTCTCACGAAATCAGGCAGGGATTATGAGGTGAGACATGTTAGACTAGACACGTTTGGGACGAGAACCCCACGAGGGGTACGAGTGGACGGGGACCCAGTAATAACAAGTACAGTATCAATGTTTAGCTGCGTATTAAGATAACTGCTCCAGATTTTACTAACATCCCCTAGGAAGCACTCTTAAACTCTTATCAACAATGTGTACATACCAAGAGCGTTTTCTTTGATTGAGCGCTCATAAAAAGAAGAGCGTCTCTTTTTTTTTTTTTTTTTTTGGTTATTCACCTTGAATTCTCAGGGTTAAAAGAAAGCACTCTCAACACCAAAGCATGCATCAAGAATTCCGAGTAGAGAGTGTGCATTTGATTAAATGTGTCAGGTTTTACTAAAAGCGTGCTTGAAGTGATGGTTATCAATAAAAAGTAGTACTCAAGTTTAGTGTTTGATGAATCTAGTTTTCACTGGTGCATCAACAGAAGCCGAAACCGACACACGCAGACCCAGAAAGATGCTGATATATAGCGCCTTTCGTTAAGAAAATGTATTAACAAAAGACGCTACTTAACAATACCTCACAGCGTTTGCGTATGTTGCATATGCTTATGCTTGAGCGCTAGCAGGGAACCAGCCTTTAGTCTTGGAGGTTCTTATGTTATTGTCAGTTTGATTCAAGCTGTAGGTTTACAATTGTCGGCAAAGCGCATGCATTGCTCGCAGAAATTAGGAAATAAAAACATTTTGAGGGAAAGTTTTGCCTGCTTTTAATCTTAATTTGATGAATCTTCCGTTGCTAAAAAATAATTTCAACAATTCCAAATTAAAGAAGCAAACACTGTACAGGAAGCAGCTGCCATTGAGTGACTTGATAAATACCGAAACGTTACCGAGGCAATACTCAATCAAAATCACAGGTTTGGGATAGACCGCGGCGAGTTTCTGAAAATTGATTCTATTAATCAACTAGTATTAATAAAGGCCCTGTTGCTGGCCATCAATCTCATTTTGATTCTCGTCATGACACCTTGAATAGACAAGCAGCTTTTTGTGTCAGTTTGACAAAAAGAAGAAAAATCGTCAAGAAAAACGAACAGCTCGCCGGCAAAATTGAAGCGAACTAACGGATTAGTAAACAAGATACTTTCAAAAGTAAAATTTATTTATATTTTACCATGAAAACATGTATAGATACTTCAGACTCGACGCCGTTTTGCTTCATTTTAAAAAAATGTTTATCAGGAAATAAAATAGCATCAATTTGATTTGACTTTAACCGTGACAGTACGTTTTCCATTTCTGAATAAATGGTTTTAAAACTGTCAACTTAGTCTTCATAGAATTGTTTGTGAACTCACAACCGGCAAACCTAACGGGCCATCTTTTCAGCCTTAAAAATCATGATTTGAACAAGATTAGCCAAAAACGCTGTTTGGCGTTTATGATTTCTGGTGGGTTTTAGGTTTGTTAAACTTTTTCGGCATATCAGTTAGAATTTTCAGGTTGTTTCACGGCGAAACATTTCCCTAGTGAATCATCCAAGGAAGTTCCTTAAATAAATGCCGCACAACGTGGGCTGTTTGCAACTGAGCTCTAGTGGAGACAAAAGTCTGGGCCATTGTTACCCACACAATATCGTCTCTTTTTTCCTATTTCAGTTGTCAGTTTTACATTCTATCGTTAGGTAATTACCACTTGTTATAACTTCCTTCCTCAATCTGTTAATCTTCGTTCGTAAAATCAAAACAGGCAAGGCTTTATTTTGTACAAAAGAAAACCAAATCGCAAATAAATTATGGATAGCACTAAACCAAAATAGAAACCCCAAAAGTATGGAATGTTTAAACTTTAGGACGCCTTTTCTTGAAATTTTGATAGTGAGAGACTTGATTAATTTACAATAGGCAAGCGACTTTCTGTGTCCGTTTGATAAATAGGGAGTGCACTGAGTAGCTAAAATAACGCAAACGGAAAATACAAACAAATCTTTTCATAAACCGTAAGATCCACCGAATGTTTATGTGACAAAACATCTTACGAAAAGAAAATTAAAATACGTTTACATTATTACAAGTAACATTCATAGAGATTTCGGGCTTAGTCTCGTACCTGCGCACTTGTGAATTTCATTATGTCAATATTACAATAGGTGGTTTTTTGAAACATTAGTTAATTTGAGAGAAGATGATTTATTTAAAGTTAACGTGATGATTTTAAACTGTCTCATTTTGTATTCTTAGACTTTAAATTACTTCAAAAGCGTCTGTGAACCTGAACATCGCTTCTTAGGTAACAACTGACGAACCAACTTAGCGATGCCCATTTCGTAGCCTTCTTAGTCTTCGATTAGCCTTAAAGACATGCAAAGATGATTTGGGGAGTTATTTAGTTTTTCTTTGTTACCTAGACGTCAGTAGAACGGGTTTTCAGTTTCTAAACTGGGCGAAAATGTTCCACTAGGAATTATTTTAGAATCTTCCCGGCGTGGGTTGTTTGGCTCTAATGGCGCCGGCAAGTCTAAGAACTTGTGACCTTGCACATTGACATCTTTTTTGCCATTTTCAGCTGTCAATTTTAACATTGGGTCGTTACACATAATTACGACTACGTATTGGACAGAATGCCTTGTATTGCATCCAGTTTTCTTTACAAACCAACCTTTTATTTAGCTCCACAGAAGAGGAACTTAGAGGGAAAATCTCAACCACAAAATCGCTGTTGTGCAGTAAGTCATTCTTGTAGCTAAAATAGGGTGTTGCAATACTTACAGCTGGGTCACGCAGCTTTCGAACCAAAGTTCCTTTTGTCTTTTCTTAGATGGCCTACGAGCGGGCTCTTCAAGAGGAAGGAAAGAACGAGAAGCCAGGAGAGGCTCCTTCCCTTTTCTTCCTTTTTTTGTGCGAAGGGCCGGCTATTTCTCAGAATACAATCAAAACTGAGATTAACACCAGAGAAGCTAAAGCGCTAGTAAATTTGTACTGGAATTGAAGTACTTGTAGATAATGAAAAGCTATAATGCGGTAGGATTCGTGAGAAATTAAGTTATTTAACAATTACATTGGGCAAGAGACATGAGCGAACAGTCATCGACGCCGTAGCCGAGTTGGTTATTGGTGGCAGAAAATTAATTAAGGGATTAGTTTTATTGTTTTAGTAGAAAGCTCTGTGTTGTATGACTCAAAAATTGTATTACCTAATTTTCCAGCAAAAATGAAAAGAGATGCCTTGTTTACATCAACGCCACGCGTGTGCGAAACTGACTATCGGCGAATTATTTAACAATAGCAGAGCCAATCATATTTACGGACTCGCAATAGACTATGCACGCGAGATACGGGACTAGATAGATAGAAATATAAAGGTATCTTACGTGAAAGTAAAATTCATTGTATTACCACAAATAATATGCATGGAAGTATTTCAGAATCGGTCGCCCTTTGACGTGTTTGTGAAAATGAACACTGTTGCCAAGGATACGAAACCTAATTCATCATTTTGCATCCACACTTTTTCTCGGCCTCTCTACTGGCCTTGCGACGATGCTTTACGTCTGGATAAAGGAGAACGAACCCACGATTAATCCAAGCAAACTTCAAACATTTGATTTGCACGAACATGTAGAGTATGAAACCGCTAACTCAATAATACACTTTGGGAGTAGGTTTTGCTATCACTAGAAGGAAAAAATGACTACAAATCGCGACAAACGTCCTTGTGCATCTTAATCCGACAGACCAAATGAAAATGTGTTGGCGAAATGTTTCCACGCAAGAGACTGCTCTTAGTGCTCATCCTGTCTTATTTAATACCAATAATTGTTGAATCCTAGCTGATTGATAAAGACTAGTAACTTCCCCCCCTCCTATAAAGTTGCACACTAGCAGTTATTACTGCTTTCCAATATATACACTACATTGAAAGGGAGAAGGAAAGAAACATATAGATTTAGATCTTATTGATTTGTTTATGTGTTAGGTCTTACTCGTTGAAAACGTTAATAAATGTCCAAGACGGCTTTTGTTTTGAAATGTGGGTCAGATCCGATAGTGAGAAAACGGTAATTGATCTCTGGATATCAAAAAGGACATGTGAATCTCTCAGACTTTAAATCTTATCTAGACCAGCAATGATGTTACACGTTTTGGTTTGCGAAGTAAACTAGAAGCTCTTTGGTGCATCGGCAAAATGTCGGCACTATGATTTCATAAAACCAGTTACAGGTTAATGTTTTATGACTGGAAAAAATTCTGGCCTTAATTCCAGCTGCAGTTTTTGGTTTTGGTTTTTAGCAATAACGGTAATCTTTTTGCAACTTCTGACTGAAGGGCAGGCACGCGGAAAATTGATAAAAATGATGTACTGGGAGGATTCCTAACGGTTGGATTCAAGGATAGGGTCCCTTTCTCAGTTGAAACTCCCGGTAACTTTATCGCCCCAGAGCCATATCTTAAGATGTAAACTAAGGCCGGAATAGTAGTGTGGATTTTAGATCAAAAGTCAGTCCATTCTCTCTCGTTTCCTGACATTTTTATTGTTGTTTGAATTTCAAAACCATTGAAGTTTTCCTTTCTTGAATGTAAAGACGGCAAACAAAAAAACAGCTTTTCGGGACCGCTAACTACCGCAACTTTCGAAATGGGGTCCAAGTCCCACGCAAGTTGTGCTTCTCGCATATGTATAAAGTTCTGTTTAGTACCTATCCTATACAAATTTACTAAAAAAAAAAAAAATGCTAAGTTAATAGAGCTAAGTATTAAGGGTGACTTTCTATAAATATTTTGGATAGGTGTGCAGAATGAAAAAATCGAATTTCCCCAAACTTTGTCCCAAGAAAGCCCTCCTCCAAGGATCTCCTCTGTCACAAGCTTAATCTGAGATTTTCACTTCATTCCCGTGATCAAGCCCTTCTATCCGTGCCAAGAGTGAAATGCACCACACTTTGTTTTCGCGCCTTTTCTGATTCGGGTGCATTTTTATGGAACAATTTGCCCTTGGCTGTACGATCAAGCTCGTCTTTGCACATTTTTAAAAAAACGATTGAAAACATCTTTTTAAAATCGCTTATGACTGTTTATAATTTTTGTAAATCTTAGTTACACAAGCCGTTTTATATTTTTGTCTTTTTAGCACATTTTATGCTTTTTATAGATCTTTGTTTTCTTTTGTTAGCTTCTTTTTATATGTAAAGCGCTTTTGAATATTTCATAGTATTAGCGCTATATAGATGTATAATTATTATTATTATTATTAAAGTCCTCTGGAAACTATTTAAGAAAAGACAACTTTTAGTTCTTGTGGATTTATGTTTTCCAACTAAAGCGATTTTCTAATTTTCACCCTTGGAGAATCCCTCGAAACACTGAAAAAATGTGCTTCGTATTTGCGACGTGTGTAAAAAAACGAACACAAATGCCAAAAGTGTTTCGACATTACACAATTTAATGACCCTACCTTTGCAAAGTTCCGTTATTAGAATCTGAAAAGATTCAAACCTGAAGTTTGAAAAAATATACCCACGTAAACAGCATTATCAGAGCTCGATTTTGGCAAATTTGAACGGCAAAAATCCCTACCTGGTACATGGATTCCGTTGTAGAGTTCCAAAGAAAAAGTAAGGCTTATAAACAAGTTGGAACTCCTTTTTAGGGTAAAAAAATATTACTTTCGATGAAATTGCTGAGAGAAGATGAAGAATAACTATAAATCATTAAAATGGGGGAAAGGGTCGCATTCAGGCTAAAATTTCAGCTGCTGTTTAGGTTATCTCTTGTATTCATGAAGACAAATGTAAGTTCAAAGGTCATAAACTTCAAGCGAGTACTGTAAATATTTTCGATCGGCTAAACTCGCAGTTTGAATTGCCCCAGAATTTTATTTCACAGAAGAATAGAGAGAGCCGTATTCTTTCTTTGGAATACCATCTTCACAACGGAATCCATGTACCAGGATTTTTGCCGTGGAAACGTGGCAAAATCGAACTTTCTGATAATGCTGTTTACGAGGGTAAATTTATTCAGGTTTGAATCTTTTCAAATTCTAATAACGGTACTTTGCAAAAGTAGGGTCATTAGATTTCCTCCACAAGTAGCAAATACGAAGCACATTTTTCAGTGGGTCAGGGATGGGAATTGAAAAATGGCTTAGTTGCAAAATATAAATCCACACGAACTAAAAGTTGTATTTTCTTAAATAGTTTCCAGAGGGCTTTCTTGTGACAAAGTTTGGAGGAATTCGATTTTTCCATTGTGCACACCTATCCGTAGTATTTATAGAAAGTCACTCTTAGGTTTTATAGTTCAGAATTGACTGCTGAGTTTTACAATGAGATGTGTTTGGGTTTGCTACCAAATGTGGAGCAAAATGAGGAGTGTATTTAGCATATGTTTATTCTTGCTAAGTGGTAAGCTATATTGCCGGAGATCTCAGTTTAATGGGCCCCTTGGGGGTTAAGTTCGAGAAGACGGCTGGCACTTCAGACCGGGTAAATTTTAGTATGAGTGAAGCGTTCCCGAAAGTGCGAGTATTCGTGGGGTTTTAAAATTGTAGTTTCCGCTATATGTTGCATGTTAGCATTGAAAACTGCTAAAGTACCAAAGCTTCGAACGAAGTTTATGAAGTTCTTTTCCAAGGCTCGGTAGGTAACATTGTAGCCGATAGGGTGTCTTAGTAAAAGGATTCCCTGTCCGCTTTAGTTCATTTGTAAACCAAAGAATTTACAGAAAACCTCGATAACTTTCCATACGATAAAAGCAGTTGAGTTGCCACGAGCAACTTTCAGTTTGGAATACTAATTAAGTGCCGACTTACTTTTAAACTACCGGTACAATTAATTTTGGGAAGAACAATAACTGAAAACACATTTGGTTTTGAATTTGTGTTTCAATAATTGCGTTTTCTCAAAGGTGCTAGCAACACGTTTTTATTCACAATTCGGGAAATGAGGGTTCGTCTTCGAAATATTATAGACCTTATATCTGGCAAAATGATAAATAAGCTATCAGTGCTTTTCTGTAGGCTTTCCTAATTTTTCCCCTCTGGTCAACCAGCGTGTAAAGCTTGGACAGTCTATAAATGGAAAAAATTCATGTATTTAACATAAGGCTTCGCAGTCACAAAGTCTATTTCTCAACTGCATGTTATTTTCTCCGTTCTCGATCTTTCACCAGCAATTTCAACGTTTTTGCCGAGAGTTTGATAGTGGCTTTAAAACGTTTCTGTATCGTAAATTCGATTTGGTCCTAGCAACAATTAGATTTCCTTGGACTCAGTTTAACTTCCTCAAAATCTCGTGTTAAAATTGGTTTTGCAAGTCAAGCTCGTATCGTTTTGTTTTCCGGTTGATCAGCTTATTATCCCTTGAGGCTTCTGTTGATCAGCATCATTGTCCTACTTGTGCTTCGAGTTCTTCGCGGCACATGGACTTCACCGCTCTCTTCTCTCCGAGTTGAAGCCTTCGGCCGACTTTCCGGTGCGAAAGATTCGAAACTTTTGTTAAGCCGGGATCAGATTCAGTTAATCCTGCTGTTAAAAACCGCACCTATCACAGATAGTAGTTTTAGCCAATAGGTAACGAGGAGTAAGATCAGTCCATTTGCCGGTTACATATTTGTTGATAGAGATTTGCTTTTACTGTTGAAAACTGAATTGTAAAATCGTACTGCGGCGGTAGACGTTTTTTAAAAAGAAGTTGTTAAAGTAATGGGATCCGTGTTGTGACCAATAATTACAGCGCTTCCGTTAATGGTAAAATTTACCTTTCGGTGTTTGACGGTTGCTAAATTTAAGCCAGTTTAACTCTTGTGGTCATTAACTGATCAAGCGCAAAATTCAGACATTTGGCTAAGCAAGAGCGAGCATGGCAGGATGAAGATGTGGGGTGTCGAGGTTTGTGGCAGTAAAAGGTGAAATGTTTGAGAGGCTGCTGAGAAAATATACTAGGAAGAATTGTTTCACAAGCTCATTACTCGAGGTAAATTCCGAAACGTTGACGTGATACAGTCTTTAAGACGTTATTATCAATTTCCAGAAGTAAACAAATCATTACAGGAATCAGTAATACACCACAGCGGTAAGATTTATATATATATATGTTTTCAATTTTCATCTTTCTTACTACTCAGAATATTGTCGTTGCATTCTCATAAAATCTCTTAAGCTGTGTTCACACTAGACCGAAAGATGATTAGTCTGATCACGAATGAAGCATGTTTCGTTATGAAAAGTGTTCACATCAAGACAGTACATTGCGCGAATCATGGTTGAAACATGATTATTCTGAGCATGATTAAGACAACCTCGCGAGGTAGTTTCAATCATGATCAGACCAAACACGTTCAAAATGGCGGATGGATGCGCAGAGGAGGCCAGTGCCCAAAAGAACCAAAATTGGGGGTATTATGAGGCCAAATGTCTAGTTGAAATGTGGGCCGATGAAGAAATACAACGGCAATTATCGGCGATGGGTAGAAACTGAAGCAGAATATTAAGTAGAACATTGCCGGAAAATTTAATGAAGTGTAAAAAATTTATGCGAATACCATGAAACAGCACAAATCATACAACCATGCATGAAACGTGTTGGAAACCGACATCTGATGTGAACAATGCAATAACAAACATGTTTAGGCGAAACATGTTTAGGCGAAACATGTTTAGGCGAAACATGTTTAGGCGAAACATGTTTCCTTGAAACATGTTTACTCTAATCATGTTTCGGCTTTAATGTGAACACAGCTTTAGACTGTTTCGACGTGATATTAAACACTCCCAGCGTGTGGTTTGGGAGACCTGTGGTCCCAATGATTGGGACCACAGGTATCCCAATAAAGATAAGACTGCTTTTTACAGCGAGTGTTTTCAAGTATTTTCAGTGATAACCCCGTGATTAATGACGTCATAACCGTTCATTGTGAAAAGTATTGTACGCATTTTATGTAAACATTTACATCGTGTGGAATTGTACATGCTGTTATTCTACACAATATAAGTAAAACAAGTCGTTTGTAACGAGAAATCACTGCAGGTCAATGTTCCGGGGAAGCAAGAAAGTATACTCTTCTGGGTAGGTTCATATTATGATTTTACACCGCTAATGAAAAAGAACGACAGTGTAGTTTCAAATTATCCACAGCAACTCAGACTAATTGAAAATTGAAAGCATCAACCCCAAAAAGATTAGGTGTGTTCAGTTTTAAAGGGAGACGTTAGTGGTGATTATGAATTCAAAGCTTGCCTGTGATTCACTCGCCAAAAAATTTCAGTCAGATTAGAAAATGTTGTAAGTTGGCAACCACTTACTCTTTGTTCACAAGTGAGCTTGAAAACCCACAAATATTGGTCGCTTTCTTTAATCTTTCTCAGCTTACTACCTGGGTTTACACTGTGCTTAAATCTTTTGACGAAAGGAACCCGTTGCTAAGCAATTTCGTCTTATTGCTCGGTGTTAGTGAAACTTGATATAAATTGGTTCTTGAATCTCACATCGGTGAAATGGGATAACTCTCATTCATTCGCCTCTTATCTTGGAACGTGCATTATTTTGGTCATTGTTTTTCGAGAGCAATAATCGTAAATCATTTTGCATGCACTTTCTGAACCAATAGAAACAAATGATATGATGCTATCAATACTGAAGCAGTCTTCTGAAAACCATAACGCCAGCGCGTTAATAGTTTGTGAAAGTAGATGACCAGTGAAAAGTCCTCGATAACAAATCATTTTTTAAGGCATGTTTCCATGTGACTGACATGATCCCTACGATCACTATACGATCGCTGCAGATGAAGTTGAGCGATCCTTACGACTACCGGTTTCCATAATATTACGATCGCTTGCTACTATCGCTACGATCGTCGAACGAGAACAAGGGTCTATCTTGGCGATCGTTGTCGCAACCGTCGTTACGACCTCTCACTGGAGCGTGGTTTCCGTATTATCGCGACAATTAATGAACTTTTTTGACAGTTAACGTAGCGACCGTTTGAAAGAAAAGCAACGTTATGGGAAGAAGTAAGGTAGAATCTAGGAAAGAGCCGTAGAAAGAGTATTAGCTGTGTTATTTATGTTAATAGAGACCACAACTATTGTAAAGTTTGTCGATTTAGATACAAGCAGGATCACCTCCCCCGGTTGAGTGCCAATTTGCACAAACTGTGAGTAATCAGTTGGGTTGGGCGAGTAAGTGGCAAGAAATCTAACTTGGTGACAGCTCCAGGTGTTCTGTTAATTAGCTGTTTTACTTTGCTGACCCAAAATGCGGCATTTCGGTGGTTATACGAAGAATACCGCTCAACATATAGCGAAAAGATGTTTTCAGGTGTTTCTTCGTTGGTTAACCATGCAATAATTCTGGGCCCAAACCTTGCGTGAAAGTAGATTACTAAGATAAGACACAACGTCTTGCTGAGAATATGGTACTAATTTATAGAGTTATAAAGTGTGTACGCGACAAGCTGATGTTGGAATGACTGCAAAACAAGCGGTAAGGTAAACCTTGACTGTAAGGATTTCAAAATGTTGAGAGCTTATTCCATTAACGCGATGTGATCTGATATCTTAGTGTTGCTTTGAATTTTGAAGCGTCCAATTGAAAAAGAGTCCAACAAAGAAATGCATTTCTCTGGCCAAAAAATCAATTCATTGCTTTGTGTGAATTAGAAGTTATGAAGTGTTTACGTAAAGGATCGATGGATAATTTAACTTCACTCCCTTTGAATTGTTTCAACCTGCGTGAATTTTGAATTTATTTATGTTTTGTCCGATAGAACGATTATTAGAGTAACAGTAGGTGGCTTTTAAGTGTTTCAATCTCAAAAATTCAATTTTGCAATCTGTCTGGATCGGAATCCTCCAGTTGCTGCTTTGCTCGAGCTTAGCGACGCGAATCTCTGCCCGTTGTTTACCAATTTGTAGAAGTATCCTATCCCGAGGTCAACGGTTCTTTATTTCTTCCTATCTTCGCATCGCCAAAATGTGCCTTATTGTTTTTTTGCCATAGGATTGTTAGCTCAATCTACAAATTCCATACAGGAGCAAACTGTAACGCTATTGGAAATTGCATCTGATGAATCGAGCTGTCGACCGTTTTTTACAGTTATTTCAAAGTTTAAGAAGTACACAGTCGTCTTGGAAGGTAAGTAAGCTGGTATCGTTGAAACATGATGAAAAATCCACCTCTTTCATTCAAACGGTAATGTGGGCCTTTCCGTTAGAATAAATTAGTATTACCAAATAACAGGTGTAATACAGCAGGATAAGGATTTTGTTGAATTTCACAGCACCTTTAGCAAAGGCGATTTCAAGTTTCCCTTTGATGCATCGTTTTTTAGTGAGCAAGAATATAGTCATTTTTTGTGGAAATTAAACCTGATTTCTTTTATCGGTAATCATAACTTATGATAAATCCTCGATGCAACGCAGTGGGTATTTTATTATCATCTAAACTTGCTTGTAATATTTCCATAAATCGACAAAGGAATGATGGTTGATAGCGTAGATATTTTTTGTCTTCTTTTTTTCTTTCGAAAATCATCCCGCGACTTAATCCTAAAAGATCTTAAAGTGATATTCTTCCTCTGCGTTTCAAATCAATGAGGCAGCCAACGTGCGAGATGCATTTTATTTCGATATAGTTACAGGCGAGTCATGCACTCGTACCATCATATAAATCCCGGTTGGGTTTCTTCATGCCATTATTTTTGTCTTTGATCCAAAGTTCTTTCAATTATACCGCGAAAAACATCAGTAGGAAAGCAATGCCGTGGTGTCTTATAGTTACCTTTACAAAATTCTTCTGTTCCTTATCAATGAAAAACCGAATAATTTCTACCGATGTTGCGCGCTTTTAAGAACACTTCGGGTCTGACCGCATATTTGCACTTTGAATAAATCCACTCGCCAGTGACGGGCAGAACTATCAGAACATGGAATCGGGACAAAATGATTTAGAATTTTACCTCAATAACGATTCTAAATCGATATTTTTATCAGCATCCTTTTCTTACTCCTCGGTTCTTTTTTAATGCCACAAATGAAACATTGTTACTGTTACATTAATTTCACAGTAGCTGGTTTTAAAGCGAATTAGGTCGGTCTCCGCAATTTTTAATAGCTCCAGGGCTTGGGTGAATCATTAGCGAATAAAAATTACATTGACCGATTCGATAAAATATTTATCCCTTTGTAAGTGCTTGTAACGTTCTTAATTTTGTAGGTTAGCGAGTAAATCGATTTATTCCAACTAAATCCACGGTATGAAAAAAATAGAGAAGAGAACGGAACCGAAAACGAAAATAAACAATCAATAAAAGTGATCAAATAACTCTGCTTCGTATTCAGTCAGCTGACCCCTTTTTGGCGCTGAATATTTATTTGAATGTAGACATTTTAAAAACTTTGGTGATGTATCAATATCCTTTGTCTCGATCAAAGTATAATCAATTTAAGTTTCGCAGAGAGCGATATTTACATTTTCATTTGACACCTGCTGAGTCTATTTTCAATTTGACCGGCCTTACCTCAAGAGTGGATTGTGATGGAAGACCTTTCTACTCGCCGCTGTTGCCCAGCTTCTGAAGAATGCCCGACCTGATCAAAGAGCTAAACCGCAGATACACACTTTGAGTAAAATATACATACTTCTTTATTCAACCTTGTGCTTACGAACTGCTTGTATTTGAAATTGATATTTCATCGCTGTTTGCTGTTATTTCTCGGCTTATGCTTCTTTTTCAGTGATGTTGTGAGACATTTTTCAGTAACAAACAGAAGTATCGCGGAGTCCTTGTGCAGCTAGTCTTTTTCGACTCTAGCGACTTTAAAAGCCTTTTAACTAAGAAATAAGATCATATGAAATTTCCACCGTTCATTTCCGTAGCTAACCCTCAATCCTTCTTAAGTCAGGCTGAGCTGTTAAAACCTGACTATTGGTTACAACTCGCTTCAACCAATTCTGAAATTGTCGTTACTCCATTAGTAAGATTGAAAGGACGGTATATTGTTCTTCATGAAGACACCTCTGTCCTTTTGTCGTAGGCGGACCGCGTGGAACTGTAACTGAATGTACCGTCCCCAGGGGAACTCCCATATAAAGTATATAAACAAGACGGGGATGCTTGTTGGAAATTTCAGTTTGAAAAGAACTCCGAAAAAGTACCAAGATCCTGTTTTGTGGGCGTGGCTTGAATTTTTTCACCCCTTAGAGGTACCGATTCTAAGCAACAATTAATCTGCTCTCACATTTTTTCGGCCCAATACCCTAAAAGGTACCGCCAAAGCTCCCGCTGTGTTCCTTTTGAGGCTGAAGACCCTAAGAGGCACCAAACCGCTTTTTTAACCCCTAAAAGGACGACTAGCACCCTGCCCTTTTTATATAGGAGCATGGTAAGCGATTTTCGACGCTCAGTTTCTAAGGAACTGTTCCGTTCCGCTGCGTTGGCGGACTAAGTGAAACACTGGCTGTCATGGTTACTTGGTAAAGTCCCCTTGAAGTTCCAGTGTGTGACCATGTGGAGGATGTAATCAACGAATTTTTCTTTTTTTCAGTAACTCTAAAATCTCATGAATTGTTTATTACTGCTTCCTGTTTTATATTTTCACCGAAATTCTAAGCAATTAATTTAGCTGCGACGTCTCAACTTCTTTATCCTCGCGATAATACGCTTTTGATCCAATTTTACAATCACAATTAACCAAAGGAATTGTTATTCAGTTGCAATCAGATTATCCTTCTCGTTTTGTTTGATATTCGTTATCCAGGGTCCGACAAAGACAGGCCTCCTGGCCTTAAAGGTCAGCACGATAGACTAGTATAGATCGAACGGTTCTGTTCGATATGTTGTGGGCCATTTTGTTGTGTGTTGGGTTCTATCTCTCACAGTGCCCCTCTTCATCCAGGAGTATTAATAAGCGCTGGCATATTATGGAACAACATGACAATATGCTGAGGGAGGGAAACAGGAAGGGAGGAAGGGTGGACGTAACCTGCTTGCAACTAGCCTCCCGTCAAGGGAAGTAGCAATTTTCACCGGAGATAAGCTCCGACTCTGTGGGCCGCTTTGACCCAAGTACAACACGTTTGACTAATCAGAGCATAATTAAGACTTCCTATACTTTTCGCTTACCTACAGAATTTCAGTTTCTCAGCTTGTAAATCTTCTAGCACTAGGGGGCAGGATCTAAAGGTTGATCTAACGACTTCTTGCCTACAATCGTCAATCTTTTGATGAAAGGAAAAAGGTCCAAATGGTGTGGAGTAGCTGCGCTCGGTGGTCTTTGTAGCCAATCCGATGATTCTTGGTAATGACGAAAAACTGTCTAAGTATACAGTAAGATCTGTAGGAGAAATTGGAAACCCTATACTGTGGCTATCGGGGAACTGAAGGAGGGGGACCACGAGGAAAACTGGGAGATGAAATACGCTTTGTGTCTGTGTAGGAAGTTTATTTCTGCTGAGCTTTCAAAATAATCTTGTTGGTGGCGTGCTTGAAATATTTCAGTCGCTTGTGAACTTATTCTGTCGTTACTTTGCTTTTTTTCATGGTATGTTTTTCAAATGTCTTCACCTCTTCTGAAAACGAGGGAAAAACGTCTGTTAGATTATTAATAACCTTACGATGGTCTGTGTAGCTAAGTCAGTTAAATTCCGAATATCATATAAATGTCCATTAAGTCTAGATAAATCTTCGATTGAAGCGGTCTTATAATACAACGTGAAAGTTCGTTCCAGGTTGATTTTTTTAAGAACAGTCGAACCTATCCTTGCATACTCCTCCAGAATACGACCCTCCTAATATACTTTGTCCCAGAGAAACCAGAGAGCACATTGCCTCTAGCTTCATAATACGGACATCTACATAGTGAGGACACTAACAGACATAGTTTCCATATCAAAGAAACTCGACTGTATTTCCCGAACAGATACGTACATTTATTAAACGTCTATGTACATTTAATTTCCACCTAGATGTAAGGAATAACGCTGAAAAAAGAGGAGAATGGTTGTTATACGTAACATGATCCGTGAACAATAAAAAAAAAGGTAACCTCATTTTGGAGATTGTTTCTGTCTGTTTCTTTAGATTATGAGATTTTTTGGGGAAGTTTGTGTGATCCTAGCATATGCCCGACATTCCGGATCCTGCAATTAACTTATATTCCGCTTAAGTTTGCTAATCGAGGAGTCTTCATTACAACCTCTAGATTTGTTCTAAACTTATATAGAAGGTTACTCTTTCATCAGTGTCAACTGTTATGTACCACTCTCTCTAAATGAATTGCTCATTCCTTCACTCTCTCTAAATGAATTGTGTATTCCTAAAGTATTGCTGCTTCTACGTCTTTCATCAAGGAAGATTACCCCGGACGAGAGCAGGAGAGCAGATAATACTTGTTAAAACATTCAAGGAATCGCCACCCCTATAGTATGATTTTTATTTTAGTTCTGATGTTCTGCAAAGTTCATTTGTCATACCCGTCGCTAATGTCATCAATTGTCTTGACCTTGGTATTACTGCCGTGAATAAGAAAGATATTTACGAAGAAAGTGAAATGATCATCGCAGTAAATTTTCCAATTTAAGCAACTGGAAAGAAGAAGCCTGAAAAAAATCAGGGCTTCAACGGGATTCGAACCCGTGACCTCCGCGATACCGGTGCGATGCTCTACCAACTGAGCTATGAAGCCACACATTGGGAGCGAGGTCAATTAATTGAGTTCATATCTTCCCGTGAGTGAAATGATGTGAAGTATATATGAAATAATTCATATTTGAACTGCGGTAGTAGATGATTTTTTTCAGGCTTCTTCTTTCCAGTTGCTTAAATTGGAAAATTTACTGCGATGATCATTTCACTTTCATCTACTACCGCAGTTCAAATATGAATTATTTCATATATACTTCACAAAGATATTTAAGTGACTTAACTTGTGGTTAAGGCTTTGGTGACAGGCAAGCATTCCCATTGCGTTGTGTCTGATGCGTGCACTGATTCCTACATATGCCGATAGGTAATTGTAGTCCTTCTTTCTATTTGCAGCATTTCAGTTGATTAGCGTCCCAAAGGTTTAATGGAAAACTCTACAAATCAGTCGCAAAGGGCGGCTAGCCAGGACGTTCTGATAGAACCAAGCTGGGCTCATGGTGGAGCCGTGGTGTATTCTGCCCTTGTCTTCCTTATTGTCACAGGTTTGTGCCTGATGTAACTCTTCGATTGTAAGCATGTAACTATCCAGTTTCTACAAATGATTGCTTGGATAATGCTAAGCCGTTAGAAGAATTTTGTCTTAGATATGCTGGATCAGTTTGAAGTCTTATTCTTATTTTCATTTCGGCTACCGGAGGGATGGGAAATTAAAATACAGATGAAAGGGTTGAAACTTGGCGGACGCCACATGTGGGCACACAAAGATATAGCTATTATGCATGTTCTTCCATGCGGGAAATTTTAATAGGATTATTAGGAAAACTACTGAGGTAACTGTTCTTTAACCTTTTTTTTTGGGGGGGGGGGGGGGGGGGTGGAATGATACTTTTTCTTTACCCTGAAGATTTCACAGATACACCGACAAGAAAATATCACTAATTATATCAAGCCGTCACGTATTTCAAGTAGTGTCTCTGCTTTTTTTATTTTTTTATTTTGCTACATTTTAATTGTGATCAGCCGTTCTTTAACACTTGAAAAATAAAAACAAAAGTAATATAACAGGCATGCATCTGCGTGGTACGGGAAACGTTCTTTCAGTAAAATTAACATGGACCCAAGGTGATAACAATGTCATAGTGACTTACGAAAGATACATTTTGTTAAATAAGGTACTTGGTAGCTATAACACTCCAAACCTTAATAAGATACGTTTCAATCCCATTGTTGTTGTTGTTTTTCTTAAACGTCAATCAACAACAGGACTAAAGACTAACTTTGTCAGTATCTTTGCCCCTAACAAGCAGTATTGTTTCCTAAACGTTCATGATGACACCTAATGCTTGATTAATCAAATCAAGATTATATATGATGTCGCTTTCTCTTTAAGGGAATTTGCTGGTCATCATCGCCTTTCTTACGACCCCCAAGCTTAAAACGAAAACCAACTACTTCATATTTTCGTTGGCTGTGGCTGATCTTTTGGTCGGGTTATTTTCTGTTCCACTCTGGATTTACTATATTCTGACGTTAGACTTCATGAACACTTTGTATGAGTATTACCAGCTTGGTGACATAGTGTCAGGCGTGTCCTCCATCATGCATTTGACCTGCATTAGTGTAGAGCGCTGTTATGCCATCGTAGCACCTCTGAAGCACAGGAAGATCAGCAAAGGTTGGTAAAACTCCTTTTCAATTGCTACAAATTTCTTCCAGCCTCTGTTTGCTTTCCATTCTCAATAACGAACCAACTAGCCAACAAAGTAACCAACCAACCAACAGCCAGCCAGCCAGCCAGCCAATCACTCGATTGCCGGATAGATCGATCAATCAATCGATTAATCGATCAATCGGTGAATTGGTTAGTCGGTCAATCGATCCATCGTTTGTCAGTCAGAAAAACAGAGAATCAGATAGTCAATCACGAAGTCAGGCATACATCTAGTCAGTCATACAGTTAGACAGAAAGAGAATCAGTCAGATAGACAGACGGACAGACAGGCAGTCAGCTTGAAACATAGACAATCGATCATTCAATCATTCTTAAATATAAAAATCGAAGTTGCGTGCATACGTTGAGCACATTAACTGAATTGTAATTGCAAATTAAGGAGGGAAATGTGAACATGTGAAAAGCCCTATACACTTTTTTCAACTTGACGCCAATATCGTCCAGCTGCGTAGCAACAAAAGATGGTAGGTGGCATGCAGATGGTACTTTGATCTGCTACAAGTTTTGTTAATAAGAATTAGGAACTCTCCGTGGATTTACTTATAACGTCTCTTATTCGACCGAGAGTTTCTAGTAAGCTTTTTACTATTTCAACAACCTTTTTATGTGAGTTTTCTTCTTAATTTTTGCACGCAGCAAAGATTTTTGCTGGTATTGCCTTATCCTGGTTCCTCGCCGTTCTCAATGCACTGCTGAAGAAGTTCATCAAATGGAAAGATGTGTCCGTCTTGAATACCTTCGCGTTCTTTGTGGTTCCACTGCTACTGATAGTCGCTGCCTACATCGCCATCTTCTTCGCCGCTAAAAAGAGCTTAAAAGAACACCGAAGGCGTTCTTTAAAGAAGGTAACCTCAACCTTTTTAAAGGTCACTCAGAGATCGATCGTCTCCTTAGTAAATACGACATGTTTAAACTATTTAAATTTTTCAGTCAGATGATAGGGAGAGGGGGTACTCTCTAAATGTGCGGCTGGGACGCTGACACCTATACCCTATACTAGAACAAGATCTGCTTGATCTAGACTAGGCACCAAAGCCTGCTACCTTATCCAACACTAGCTATTCTCCTTGCAGACATTTATCACTATCGTAATCCAACATAGGCTAATTAAGCCAATATTTTACAAGTCACTTTCGAGTTTAAATTTCTATCATAGAACCCCGTCTAAAGAACCCTGTTATAAACTAAATTTTTCGTACACTTGCCACTTTTCCTGTAAATTATAACCTATTCTACACTAAAACTGTCTGATTTCTATACCCTATCTCAGACTGAACTGCCTGAAAATCATACCCTTCACAGACACATACCCATACAGCTTATATATGGGAGCACCCCCTGGGATTGACTTTGTTAGTGTTACTGTATCTTTGTTTTTATTTTTGAGTTAAAGTATTTTGGAAACGATCTATCAGGTCCGTCGGTCCTGTTGTACTGTGTCGGCGGGGAAGTGAAACGTCTTTTTCTATTGACTCGAAGTTGATAAACAAGCGAGAAAGACAGGGATCTCTCTTGTCTCCGCACAAAGCATTCACTGAGTTCCGCTCGATTTTGTAACTTCTTTTTATTGAGCTTGTCTATTTTTGTACCGTTGCCAACCGTTTTCCTTTGCCCCGTAGGATCTTCATGTCGCCTATACTGTTGCCTTGGTAACTGGCGCTTTCGCCATTTGTTGGCTTCCATTCTTCTTGTTGATCTTGATCTACAAATGGTGCGCCACGTGCTCATTCGTGTGGGACATGCGCGTCCTCATGGTAGTCAAGTTACTCCACTATGGTAACTCGGCTCTAAACCCCATCATTTACTCGGTCAGAAATCGGCGGTTCAACCACGCGTTCAAGAGGATTTTGCTGCGCCTTATTTGTCGTAAACTGGACACAGGCTATTTTGGCATGAACTCTACTACCCGGCATACTCAGCAAACCCGCGTCGACGCAAACACCATAACGATGATGGAAAGGGGTGGAAAGTCGTCCCCTAAGACCAAGGGTCGCTCAGATGAATCTTGCTCAGTTAAACTGGTTTAAACCCTACCGAACGAGACAAGTTTCAACTCACCCTATGGTCTATTTTACAAAATAACTTTTCTTCCCCTGTAGGCACGGCTGTCTTATGGTTAGCGCACCGGACTCCGGATCAAGTGGTCTGGGTTGGAGCCCTGGCGAGGGACATTGTGTTGTGTTCTTGAGCAAGACGCTTCACTCTCGCAGTGCCTCTCCATCCAGGTGCATAAATGGGTACCAGCGAATTTAATGCTGGGGTTAACCCTGCTATGGAGTGGCATCCCATCTGGGAGGGGAGAATAGAAATACTTCCAGTGGCTCCATTCTAGGGTAACCAGGGAACGCTCGCTGTATGGGCCACTGACGCAAATTCTACCCTTACCCTCAACAATGTCTTTACAGCGGAGTTTGTCGTTGGAGCTCGCTTCTCTAAGGAAAGCTCATCCGTAGAGCAAACCAGAGAGACATACACCTTACAACACACATTCGTCCACTGGGAGAAGCAAGCTTTAAACCTCACGAGAATTGCAGCGGCTGGTTTTTATCATTTTTCGTTCGACTGAGTTAGGGTATATAGATACGTTTTTAGTTCAGTTTTTTATTATTGCAAACTATTTACAGAAAAACAATTTAACGTAAGATGGTTTACAATGATATAGGAAAAATAAATACCGATAGAAATTAACTAGAAGAAACAATATTTAATTGTGTACAGTGACTAAAGTAGCCAATGAGCTTTCGAGTTGGTCACGGATAAGGGAAGTGGATAAGGGAAGTGGGTTACAGAGAGAACGCTGACCGTGTGTATTTTGTATGGGCATGTAGTGTGGGAGGATACCCCAAGTTAACGTGAACTAAAAAGTATATCCCCTTTGAACTAAAGAAATATTTAAGTACCCTTGCCGCCCTCATCTAATGGATATCGAAACGAGTCTGCGCCTCCCCTGCCGCCTGTCATTTTAGCACACTACTTTTTAAAATTTGCTTTATTTTACTCGTTATTGTGCTGGCATAAAATAGGAACAAGAAATCATGATCAAGTGGAGATTTCTTTTCACTGAATTTTCTACCGACATTTTACGATAGACACTGTCTTTTTAGGCCCCGCCGACACTACGCCGGAGGAATTTGAAAACGAAGGTTTCACTCTGAAAACTCATCAAATGTTTCCCGTCCACACTATGCTGGACAAATTATAAAACGCAACAATCACCGGTCATTTTGCATTTGTGTTTGAGTAAAACTCATTCAGGTAAATCACGTGATTATCATGACGTCATCGTTTTCGAAAAACTTCGTTTTCAAAATGTTTTCCGTCCACACTAAAACGCAGAGCCGGCGTTTTCAAATTCCTCCAGTTTGGAGAGCGTTTTTGAAAAGCTCCCTTTTCGTGACGAATTAGTGTGGGCGGAAGGCCTAACCGGAGAAATAGAGCTGAGTTTTCAAATTCCTCCGGCGTAAATATTATGTGAACTGGGCTTTAGTCGGAACACATTATTTGAAAACGGCCCCTTTCAGGAAAAACTCCGTAAAATAATAACCTGGGTGATTCCGCAGAATTCAACTAGTGTAAGGAAAAATATGTAAACAATATGATAGATTCCTTTTCATATTCTACTTCTTGAACAATTAAAATTGTATCCGCACCGATTTTTACGAGCCCATGTCTTTTTCTTCGTAATCACGTATGCGCAGCCGGTTCTGTCTCTCACACACGATTTAGTCGACTTATCCTTACGACGAGCCAGTTCCTATACAGTTTTTCTTCAAAACGTGGCATGACTATTTAACCAAACATTCCCAGACTTTTTAATCATGTTTACCCACAAATTGACGTAGTAAGCTGTTTGTCGTAATTTCAATCTTTCATTTGCTGCAGGCTTATTTTTGATTTAGCCCATTTTACACCGAACCCAGGAGGATCAGTAGTTCTTGAAGTGTGCGATCGTCCTGGTGACAGAAGTCACTTGAGAAAGTCTCTTGTTTGTGGTTAGCGTTCTGATAACCCGAGCAGTAGTCATGTTAATATCTCGAGTAGTGAAGGGTATGTGTATTATTTATAGTATTTTTAATTTTTAAGCCCGCTTCCATTTTGTCCAAATTTGATTGGACTCATGAAGTCTCAAACAGAAGTTTGGTTAGTTGTCGTCAGGTGTGGCTGAGCGTAATAATTCCGTTACTGGCCATTATAATTGCTAGATTAAAATACGGCAGACACTATAAAACGAAGTTACTACATGCATCTTATGAACGACTGGGTATTCTTTACCTCTAACTCTTGGTTCAAGAGACACACAGCTTGATTGAGCTAACTTTTACTTGACTGTCTCTAATGCCTTGTCTAGTTTCCTGGCCCCTCGACTGATCTAGGAAAAGAAAGCCTGGTTATATTTGCCCTAACCCCTCCTCCCACTAAAATTTAATGAAGTACAGTAATTCTATCTTGGCATTCTTCCTCAAACGTTTAACTCAAGAATAAAGGCGACAGTTTGAACACCTTTCCCGGTAAACTTTCAATGCTGTGTTTTCAAGTCCACCAGCACCCCCGGGGGGGAGTTACTCCCTTATATGGGCTATATAGTTATGTGCGGCCCTAAAGGGTATGGTTTTTCAGCCATTTTAGTCATAAATAGGGTATCGATTTTGGTCTTAAATAGGTTATGGTTTTAGCACTCTAGTCTTGAATTGGGTATATTTCTTAGAAGAAGCTACTTTTTCGTCATTATCAATAAGACCGTCAACAAAAGCCCTTTATAACTTATGTTTAGGGCAACTGTGCCAGCCGCAACGGTCGTAAATAGAGTATCGAATTTTTGGCCAGGTCATAAATAGGGTAGGGAAAAACGCAGATTTTGGTCATAAATAGGGTAAGGGTTTTGGGAAGGGGGCCGCACCCACCCACCCACCCAACTTTTCTGGGAGTACCCCCCCCCCCCGGGACCAGCACCAACGCGGTTCATCATGCACCCACTCATCAGCCAGTGAGTCAACTTTGGACAAAACGGTTCTGACGGTTTCCGTTGAGACCGGCAGGAAACAATAGTTCCTATTTGAACAGCTGACTCGATGTTGTGTCTAATATTAAAATGGTTTTGTTTGCTTTACGGCGATCGAATAAGAAACAGCTAGGTTTTTGTCAACTGGGAAAGGAGGTGCAACTAGGACGTGACCTAACTTCGCGTATAAAGATCTCACGGTTTCACTAAAGAACAGTAAAAATGACAGGCTCTGGTATCAACTTGCTGTCGTGAGATGTTATGCCTATTCTTGAAAGGTAAGGTATCTTTCACATGAGTTTTTTCGTGGCGCAATCCGGCGCGATAATATTAATTAACAAATCATTATAAAAGACTCATTTGTCGATTTGAGACTCAGATTACTAAATGCAGAAGGTGTTGGCAAATGAACCAATTCATTATGTATTGAAAAAATTGACCTCGCTCCCAATGTGTGGTTTCATAGCTCAGTTGGTAGAGCATCGCACCGCTATCGCGGAGGTCACGGTTTCGAATCCCGTTGAAGCCCTGATTTTTTTCAGGCTTCTTTCCAATTGCTTAAATTGGAAAATTTACTGCGATGATCATTCTTCACTTTCATTATGTATTATGCACTATGTTTAAAAGCGCGCATGAAGTTGGATGTTGTGTATGATTAATGATGGTTTATGAAACTTGACTTAGCATTTCAATTTCAATTCGAGTTCCGTGGTTAGTATTATTTTCACATCTATAGCAAACCGATAAGGGAAAGAAGTCCCAGTAATTGTCTAAAAAATGACGCTTGGAGGGTCCGTATTGTAGACATCTGGATATGAAACGAAGGTGTTTGATATGACAAACTTTGTTCGTTGTAACTCGTATAACAAACTTTTCAATCTCTTTCTGTGCAAAATAGCCGTTATATATCCGAAGTTGTCTCCCTGTACTAAACTTAGCCGAAACATCAATACATTATTTATCAGTATTGATGAAAATCGCTCCTTCAGTTATTTAAAACATTACCTACGGTCCCATAACAACAACCGAAGGTCGATATGAAGGGTACGGGTGAATATATTTAGACGTCAATCAACTGTCACTGAATTTAAATAAAACCGATTGTCACTTGACATTTTGGAACGCGATTGTTTTTAAAGAATTTCTTTTAGACGGGGTAATTTTCTCAATGTCAGTCTATTTGAGTAATAAAACTTTGGCCTCGGTTATTAGACTTATAATCGGGACTATTTCAAGTAGAGTTTAGCAAACACTGACATAGAAGAAATAACTTCGGCAGAGTTCTATACTAGTCGTGCCGTTTTTCACTCCTCTGGGGAAATAAGCTTAACGGTTTCTTTGTTCTCAATATAAGGTCCACGCAGATAAGTATGCTTGTAAGATAAACTGCGCAGGGGTTGACTGTAATGCGTGCTCTTTCTCTTCTTTTGGAAGAGAAAGTAGGCGGAATTCAAAACCCGTCTGCGTTCGCAGGTTACCCGTTTGGTAATAGTTGCCCTCTGCACACAATGTATACACAATCTTCTTCGTGTTGAGGTAGCACACGCGAGGGTAGCACATAAAGCCGTAACAAACGCTTTCCAATACTGCCTGTCAGGTCCAACAAACCTCTCTCTTTCCTTTTTCCAATGATCTTCTTCATGTCAGTTTCCGTCGTCCTCCTTCAGTCCTCTTCCCTGCCGTAGTCCATCTCATGGCAACCCCGAGGATGACTTTCGGGCCATTCTGTTAATATTTGCTATCCACCGTATCTCCTCCTTTTAATTGATAGTGGCAGGAGTAATGGGCTCCTGAAGTGGTGCTGTATTTTATCTGGGGTACCATAAAGGTCTTCATTGGAGATGGTTCTTGGCCAGAAAATCCTGAATATTGATCCTGAGACATCTTGTTCGGGAATACATTTATCTTGTGGCATGCGGATCGTGATACCTTCCAGAACACACACACACACACACACACACTCTCTCTCTCTCTCTCTCTCTCTCTCTCTCTCTCTCTCTCTCTCTCTCTCTCTCTCTCTCTCTCTCTCTCTCTCTCTCTCTCTCTCTCTCTCTGCAGATTGCCTTTTAAAACTCTGCAAAACAGCAAAAGAGACTGAGATTAGACTTCTTAGAATCGAAGCCAGATTAAGCCAGATTTAATAAGTTGTGCGCTCTTTAACTTTCTCGTCTCATCAGTATATAGCCTCTTCCACACGTCCAGTTTGTTGCGGGGCAACGCGAAAAACTGAGAGTGAAAAAATAAGGGAGAAGCGCGGGGAAGGAAAGCGAAAGAAAGTTCTTTCGCTTTCTGTCGCCGCGCTTAGCTTCTCCCCTATTTTTTCGCTCGTCGTTTTTTCCGGTTGCGCCCCAACTGACTGAACGCCTGGACGAGGCTAATCAGTACATAGCAAGAAATCAAATCTCTTGTGTGTAGATAATTGTATGAATGAGAGTACAATTAAAGATTACATCAACAGCGGTATTTGAAAATCTTTAAAACTGGCGGACTCCCTTGCTCTTTCACTGGCCTTTTTCTGGGTTTCTCTCCAAGTAGATGATCGAATGCTGGAGCCGGCTAAGGGAGGCAGATGATTACGCCATATCTATAGAAGTTTCGAACGAAGAATATTAAGTCTCCACCATTCGTATAAGTGTTCTTAAATAGCCTGTGAGCAGGACAAAATGCGTTGCGGTACGAGAACTGATGACCCAAACACTTCTTTAAGTGTATCTAAATTGTTTACAAGAGATTTGACGGGTACCCGGATTGCGGTATGCTGTTCACGACAAAGTGACAGAATTAATCGTGTAAAGCCTGCATGGTTTACACTAAGACATAAGCACAAGCACAAGCAAGACGCCCACAGCACAAGCAAAAGCCCATAGGCATGCGCAGAATGGATAATTACCTTAATTTCGGTTCCATACCTCCGCGATACAGGAGAACAAGGTGGTGGACGATGTTTATGCTTATGCTTACAGCAAGGCGTTTTCACTTGACATAAGCATAAGCACAAGCACAAGCACAAGAAGTGATTGAGGATTTAGCTGTATGGAAGTGATTGAGGATTTAGCTATCAGTACCTCACCAGTCCCACCAAGGGTTTGGAAACGATATGTTGACGACAGCTTTGTGATTATCAAGAAGGACGCCGTTTCTTCCTTCCACGATACTCTTAACGCCTGTGATCCCAAAATTTCTTTCACAATCGAACTTGAAAACAACGGCCAAATTGCCTTCTTAGACACCTTGGTTTCCAGAAGAAATGGAGTTGCCTTTATTGATATATTTCGGAAGCCAACCCATACTGACCGTTATTTGGATTTCTCTTCCCATCATGCAAAAGAACACAAAATCAGCACGGCCTCGACCCTCTTGTTCCGGGCATCCAACCTCCCTAGCAGCTTTGAAGGAAAAACACGTGAAACCAATCATGTTAGGGCCGCGTTAGAAGCTAATGGTTACCCACCGGCTGTTATTTCTAACATTCTCAATAAGAAGCCATCCCCATCTACAGTTCCTCCACCAGAAGAACTGGTTTCTATGTTCTTCAAATGGGCTGATCCATCTAATATGTACCAGGGTTTTGCATGTCTCCCTTACATCAGCGGCCTAACCGAGCCCCTCACAAGATTACTCCGCAAAAATGATATCCGAGTTGTCAACAAACCACTTAAAACCCTTCAACAAGAATTCCCGTCACCAAAGTTCAGACAACCCTCAGATTTTCAATGTAATGTTGTTTACAAAATTCCATGTAAAGACTGCCCTTGGAATTACATAGGAGAAACCGGAAGATGCTTCCAAACCCGAAAAAAGGAACATCAACGAAACTTGAAGAACTATTCAAATGGCTCTAATGTTGCCAACCATGCGTGGCAAAACAATCACTCCATTGATTTTGACAATGCTTGTGTCATTGACAAAGGTAATTACCGCGTTCGGAAAACACTAGAATCTTGGCACACAGCAAAAACCGTCGACGCGGAAAACAACTCAAAACCGTTGCCTAGGCAATACTCGATTTTATTGTAATCAGGCCTCATTTACATTTTTATCTTCTAGCTTTTTTCACGCTTGTTTTTATTCTCAATTTTTCGCACCCCATTCGTATATATTTTCGCTTGCGCGCCACATTTTTCATTCGTGAAAGGCTATAGACTGATAGCCGAAAGCTTATGTTTTCAATATATTTTTAACCAGAGAGCGTTTTTATTCCAATATAAAAAAGTTTTGTTCTGCTTGTGTTTGTGTTGTGGGCGTCACCACCGCGTGTTTGTGTTTATGATTACGTTGGGGGCTCCCTCACTACCGTCCTGGTTATGTTTGTGCTTGTGCTCATGTCGTAGTGAAAACCAGGTTTAATCGTGTTTCAGCAGAGAAATCAATTAGTGACTTTTCTGGTGACCAGTAGACTGTTTCAAAGAACTAGAAATCACGATGATAAATGGAGATAACGAGTGCTACTTTAATGCTATACGTATGGCACTGCGGACATGTAAAACAATTTGATCCAGCTGAAGCCCTAAACAGTAAACTGTGTTGAACTGGTTTCAGTTGTTCGTAGTAAAGAAGTAAAGGTTATATGAGTTAGCTCTCTGCGGCCGAGATTTAGCGTCCCTTTAACCTGTGTACAGGCTCTCTAGTCGAGGATGGGGCGAGGATAGAGCGGGCAGAAAGATGAATGAACTTTACTCTAAGCCAGTTCTTTCTCGGCCCTCCAAGCCGCAGTCAAACCCTTCCAGCCGCAGCATGTGCACAGGCTTGTGTCCCTTGTCCTAAAGGGGCAGTCTCACCAAGATATAGTGCTACTTGAAAATCCAATGAAGGTGTTGGTATTAATTGGAAATTCACTAGTAGTTGCCTAACCTTGCTAAAATGCACCATACTAGTCACGAACGTTGTTCACAACTGTTGTGGTTACGGACGAGTAGGGAAGAAGTGGTCTAAAACTTGAAAACGTCGGGCCTACGTTTTCAAGTGTTACTTGAAGGAAAATCACTAAAAGTCATTGATCTCTTAGAGCTTGAATTTCTGTCTTTTTTGTCGTTTTAAGGTTATTTTTTTGATCAGTGAGTGCACCTTTATAATTCCAGCATAGTTTGCACAATATTCTAGTTTGCAAATTTAATTTTTGCAAAGCACGTGACCCACAGCTATATGTACCTTCTATCGCAAGAAGAGAGGTGATACTTGTAAATACAATAAATACTCGGCTTGTTTTAATGACGTGTGAGAATACTCACCTTAAACAAGTAAAAATTTATCCCCCTTGAGATCATTTCCGCCTTAAGTCTGTTCAGACCTGTTCGTGATTATTACTTTTTTTAGTTTGTACTATTTGTAATGACTCCAAGCCAAGGTAGATATTTGTCTGAGGTCTCGGCGGTAGAAAACGCGGCATTCATCAAAGACTTTTTCGACACTTAAATTAGGAGAAAATGAACAAACGTTTGCCCTTGTACATCCGGAATGGTTCAACTTTCCTGTGGAGAAGAGGGTGAGCAGACTGTTATGAAATCTCGGTGCTGTTGTTGTTGTTTATGTAACCTTCGCTTAGGCCGGCACGCAAGGAAACCTGTAAGTTTGCTTTTTGTCGCCTTGAAAGCGGTAGAGAGCGTATTGTTGATAGTGGATTGTTTTACGTTTTGTTTCCTCTGTACACACGGCTGTCAAAGACGGAGTTGAATTAGCATACGATTGAATCTCGGTCTGCAAACAAGACATTCTTTTGCAACATTTTCAGGGTTGTTTGGCAAACGCACAGTCCGTTTGTCTGATTGTATATCGCAAAGTCAGTCACATGAACAGCAACTTTCTCGCATTAAATACCATGTACCAGTCGTAACAGAAGACCACAACTCCCCGTGGTAAGTCCTGGACGCTAGAATTGTGTTTTGGTTGTGAAATACTTTAGCATGACTTTTTGCGTTTGTGTTTGCAAACATCGAGAGCCTGAATAAATGCTCTGCGTGAATAGACTTAAAACCTTTTGTAAGAAAATAGAAACTCTTTTCAGCGCGAGACCTGCAAAGGCTAATGTGTTTCTCTATTATTCGGTATTGATGAATAGCTTTGTTCACGAATGTTATCGATTTAACTCCAGAAAATTGAGATCAATCGATTAAATCAGTCGAATAGAATAAGTGCTTGCGAAAACCAAACAAAAATCTCTTTTCATTTACATCGAGCAAAGCTGGATAGGATCAGCTTTATATGTAGCGTAGTGCGTTACAACGACAAAGCTTCACGGATAATTCCATTGCCATCTGGCAACTTCATTAACTCTTTGTACATTTTCCGTGGACAGATCGCATCGACACCTTGGTCTAAAAGGATTTGTTTGTTTTTACGGTAGAGTTTGGCGTGCGGCGCGCTCGCTTCTGTTGTTTCACAGAAAAGTCATCTAAACTAATCTCTATAAGAATAATTTCCAGGGAAGTAGGAGGTGTTTGTTTTGTTTTTTAATTCTATTATGTTCTTCTTGTCATTCTTTGCAATTCACCTCGAGAAAACCAATTTTTTTTGAAGCAATTCCACCATAAAAAATTCCTGCTACGCAAGCTACGTCATATGTTATTTATTTTAATAATGGTATTTTAGTCACTTTTGTCCGACTACTAAATTGAGCTACGAACGGTTTAAGTGTTGTACAGTAGGTTAGATAAATTAATCTAAAATGTTCTAAGAAGCTATAGTCTTCTCGTATTTCTTGAAAGTGTAAAGTAATATTATGCTCTCAATTTTTAAATTAACTGCGTTTATAAAGAAACGAAAGCACCCTTGAAGACATGAAACTCTTACACCGTCTAGCCAAGGCAATTGGTTTAGCTAAAGCAGCACCGTAATTAAGGGAAACAACGCCAGGCTAATCTGGAAAAAAATTATTCAGATAAACAACTTGCAAGCCTTTTAAACTGAAATCAAATCATTCTTTAAATACCAACCGACTGATGAGTTCTGCCAACCTTTAGGAAAGTGTATTTTTTTTTTTTTGGTTAAAGGATCTTTTTTGTCAAACTGACCTATCGTACAAGTTGTGGTACAAGAAGGGCTGAGATCTATTGCATAAATATTAATACAGTCTCTTTGTAAACAGCTAGGTGTAATCGTGATCCTGTCTCTTATGTTTACATGTTTTGTCCCGTTTCAGACTGTTTCAGTCTCTCAGTCTGGTGGTGGACGAGTGTTAAATTAACGATCCATTGAACAAGGTAGGGATGAACAATAGTGCATACAGTACAGTACGTAGAGATATATAAAACCATAAAACTAGGAAAAGTTAACTATTTCTAAATTTACAAATTAATCGACAATGATCTTCACAGTAGAAACTCTAATGTAGTAAACGGGCGGTGTTCGTTGTTCAGTGCCTGGGCGAAGGGCCCAGTAAAAAACCTGTGGAGCAAGGAGGCAAAATGAATTTATGCGCCGAAAAAAAAAACAACCTGACTTGTGCACCACACCACAAGTATGTGATCGCTGACTTCAAGCTTTTTAGAAACGGTGACTGCGAATCGAACGAGAACAATATGTACCCTAGCCTGTTCCAGGCTCTCGGTATGTACTCACACCTCGGTGTTGTAACTTGGTGCATATTTGATCTGTTTGGACAGAAAAGAAAAGTGTCGCGAGACAGCTTTATGATGTAGTTTATGCGCTACACAGGATATGAGGCCGGTGAGTCGGACATAAGCCCTTAAGTGGGCCAGGCTTTCTCAAGATGCTTAATCTAACACATTTTGTTTGCTCCAGCACCCTCAGTCGTCTAGCTAGCAAGTCGAGTCAATTTGAAATTTTGATAAAACTTAACTTATTAAACTTAAACAATTTCATCATCATCATCGTAGTCCTAGCTCTCCTCTGGGAGAATAAGGCCATAAAGCAATTTACTTATACAATTTACCTGTCAGTAAATTATGTGAAAATTTCGCTCCCGAATCGGAAAAATTAGAAATTCCCGCGTAACCTTGTTTTGATATCGGATTGTTAGACAGCCGGCAATTGTAAGTATACGAGATTTTCGCAGTAGATCGGGAAGCCGGATACATGAGCGCTACGGACGAGTATAGGGCCTCCTGTTTCGCGATCTACTCCGAAAATTTTGAAAAATAATCCTCTTCCGAAGGTAAATATAAACGTGACTCGGTTTACAGTCGTTTCTTTCCCTAATTCCCCCTTTCCAATTCTTTCTCTCCTCTTGTTTAATCGGCTCTTCCTTCCCTTTCCGGCTGTACATCCATTTTATCTAATTAAACGGTCCTTAACAGATTAAGCGAGATTAAAACTCGTAAAAAGGAAATCGATCATTCAGCAGATTTTTATACGTCTTTTAGGCTCTTGTGTTGAATAGCGTGACAACTTTAAAGACACGTAACAAGGCTTTCTATTTATCAACGTTTCGTTTTAATAAAGCACTTGTCAGGGCAATGAAAAGAACTGAATAGGCAACAGGGTGAAGAGGGGTGAACCCCCCACATCTGACAGGTGTTAAGTAACATTTCAAAATTCCTTTTACTCCGACAAATCGCAAGCTGGCAAAGGTAAACAGAATGACAGTTTTTAGTTTACATCGTAAGACATGCAATTTTCAACGCGATTATCTGAAACTAGAAGTTTACATTTGGGCTTGGTTGACTAATGGCTCGAGTCGCCCTTAATTTAACCGTGCTAAGATAATACATATATAAAAAGAACCTCACTAAAAGTTGATTAGCAATTATGTCGCTGGGTTTTCTGCTTGTACATTATGAAGGCTACTTGATAAAGTCAGTCTACAATACTGATTCAATTTGAAGCCGCCCTACTGATAGCTCCGGTCAATAGAATTTGCTCGTTCGCGCTCATCAGGAAGCTGTTCGTGTTTCATCAGTTCCATGTAATGTTACCTGTTCGGCTGAAGAAGGCTGTATCCCAGGAGTGTATCGCCGGGTTGCCGATTCTCCACCAAGCATGGCGAACTTAACACGGAGAATGGCAAACTCACGCACAAAGAAAGCAAGAGAATGATGCCAAAGTTGCTTCAAAGAAGTATCTAGCGAGAAAGAAGAAATTAATCAGGTGAATTGCCTTCATTCAAATTAAAATGAGAAGAACACGCGGTTCCATGTAAGCGCTCTCATTTACAATCGATACCAGGCACTACTTAGTCGGCTGGTCCTGGATAAAAACACACTGATCGTGAGAAACTTGGGGATCCCGCAATTGGTGACCCGTGATCCTCGAGGGTTCCGCAGTTAAAAGCTGATCTTATAAGTGGACAGGTGATGGGAATAATGAAATCATGACCGGGAATAACGTCTTGATGTGCGATCAAATCGCAGAACTGGTATTCAAAGAAATGTATAGGATATAGTAGCGAGAATTGATGCCTAGAGCTAAATCGTTGATTGGAAAAACCCGGCGACAGTAGCAGACAGTAGCACAATCTTTTTCTTGAAACCGTAATTATCATTCCATGGAAACTGAGGCAGAACTTTCCTACTAAACTGTTAGAAAGGTTTAGTGCATGAGAAGAAATTTTAGAGCAGCCAGAAATGTAAAACGAAAGAAGTAAAGTGTATTAAAGTGACCTGAATTGACGCAGTAGAAGCCATCTTTACAATGTCAAATGAAAGGACAAGTATTGTGTTTATTATTTCTGTCTGAACCAAACATCAAACAAAGTTTAAAAAAATGTAGTATAAGACACGAAAAAGGGGCAACACGAGCATTTAGTCAACGGCAAAGTTGAAAAAAGCCTGGCGATGGATATTTTGGGGCTGATGATTTATCAGTGCATGGAAATAGTGATGTTCCTAAAATAGGATCTAGTTGATTGTTCAAACAAGCGCGCAGTATATTGCTTATGTCATTTGAATTGAGTTGAGTTAAAGGAAATAGGTCCTGTAGGTTATACTGTTCTTTAAGAGCACGCATATATTTTTTCCGGCGAATTTATCTAATATCGTAACATGTTTGGCCGCGAGGGTTATTGCATTTTCGTTCAAAGATACTGTAATATTTGAGACGTTTGAAAAAAACCAACGTAACTAAATTAAATGTTCTGTTCGCGTTTCTAATTGTTCAACCAAACAAATCTACTAACGAGATTTAAACAATGAAAGCCAGCTGTCGAGGAAATGAATGAGATTTTGCAATTCGCTAATATAAATACACACAAGAACATTGAAATGATCTTCCGTATTACATAGATTGCTGATTTAGTTTATTAGATTTATGGAGCTGTCAGTTTGAGCGATGTACAAGGGCTTCAGACATTTTCAGTATTAAAAAGTCTTTGAACAAGAGACTCTTAGATACGGATCTTTAGCACCTGGAATCAGTGATATTTAACCTTGTCCGATCTCACTCAGTATATTACTCCTTGTAATATATACGTTTTAGGTCATCAGAACATCGATCGAGAAGAGATACAGACCAGAAGAAAGCTTTACCGCGACAGACAGGTATGCTAACAATTCTCAGTTGTGTTTTATTTTCCAATCAAATTCAGAGGTTAAGTTATGAAACTGAGTAAATTCTGTAACAATAACAAAAACGGTCACTACGTGTTTTACCTTGTACTTCATTGTTGTGTCTGTCCATTTTCAACTCAAAATGCTTTCCTTCTCCGATGGTTGTGGTAAATCTAATGTTGTAACACACAAAATAAGCGAGGCCTATTAGACTGCTAGTTTACAGCAATGACAAGGAACTAAAGGTACAATTTTTGGTTGTGTTTATGTTAAATAAGCCTCTCTTTAGTTTCAACCTAATCTATTGCCAGAGTATGTTATTGCTCGCGGTGATTTCTAATCGTTTTGTGAATAGAAACTTAATCGGATCTCAGACTCATGTTTAGAATCATGCACCATATTACTTTTCTACGTGTGCAATTGGATTTCAACAAATCGACAGATATGAATTACGTCAGGCATGTAGTGATTACATTCATAAATTTTCCGCAAAAGCTCGGACGTGATTGTCGGCCTTTTTTTCTAAATGGTTCTTTCTGTAATCGCAATTCCCCTACCTCAGTATTTATTAATTTTAGGTTATCGGTCCTCGGTTCGCTTTTTTTGATTTTCCTTATCTTCCAAGACCTGTGACGTGCGGCGACAAATGGTTTCTCTTTCAGAAGTCACGTCTACAAAATGTGTTATATCCACCTTCGGGTCGAGTAAATATCATCGCACGAGTTTTGTTTTTACAAAATGAATTTTGCACTTTTCATTGGTAATTTCAAATTTGTGGGCATCCACGGATAAACGATTCTGCTAATTCAGAGACGAACACAACTCTGGGCCTGAGCATGAAAAAAATTGACAATTTGCAAGGCGCTGTTATAGTCTTTTACTATTGATATCTTCCCTTATTTTCGTTTTTGATTATTCAACAAGACTGTCGGCTTTTCACTATTAGCAATTGTTATAGCCAAAATAGCTGTATACTGACCCAAGAATAGTTTGCCGAAAAATTAAGCGACATCATAAAATAACGAGATATTTTTTTCTTTTGTAAGGTGCGTGATAGAACTTTGGGGGTTTCTGAAGAGTGAGATCAGTTATGGACTATTCTTAATCGGACTAATTCAAGGACACAACACGACTCTGGGTGTGAAAGGAATTGATCATTGTCATAGCTTTCTAGTCCTTTCCGATTGATTTCTTCAGTTATTTTGGTTTTGGTTTTTGACTATTCAACAAAACTGTCGCTTTTAGACTGTTTAGTTACTAATTGTTACAGCCAAGACAGCCCGGCGTAGAACCCAAAAGAATAGTACGGGGAAAAATTAAACGTCATCAAACTTTCGGGTTCTTTTTCTTTTGGAAAGCACGCGATGGAATTTTGTTTGTGTTTGTAGAGTGAGATGATTATGGGCTAATCGGCAGTTTCTTTGGTCATTTGGTTGTACTTAAGTTAGAAGAATCAACTATGAAAAGTAACCATATAAGATAATATAGCCTACAAACACAACGAGTATTCCGACCTTCCAAGGAGTATTGCATTTGCTCTTGATTACAATACCACTTTGATAATCCATAATGAATGCATATTCAGTGATAAAGTGAATTTGTGATCTCTGGCCATCGTGTTGCATCCGACTGTAGTCTATTTAAAAACCTGAAAAAATGTAATAAACAGTGGTATGAATATTTAACCTGAAGATTGCGTCATAAAGGAAAACCGAATGCTTGGACAGAAAATGATAAGAAGCGAGCACTTCTTATGGCAAACTCACTCGACCTAGGGGCAAAGCCTTGCACAAGGAGCGCTGCGAACGCAAATCATCCATTATAGATGCTGTGCATTCAGGATAGGTATATATAGAACTTGGTGAGCAAAGATTTTGCCACTTGATAAATTGGCTTGATCACCAGCCGTAATTTTTTAAGGATTCTTTTCTCCGTATATAATCAGTAGATTAGTAGGAAGTAGTGTACTTCACCGCCATATTGCTTTTGTTAAGCTATTTTCCATCAGGTATATTAAAGGGAAATGTTCAAACTAGGACTTTATCGATGATAGAGAGGTTGTTTTGTAATATTTAGCAAATTTTTTTAGGTTATTAATTAATATTTTTCTGGTGCATGGGTAATTACTTGAAAACACGACTCTATTCACCTCTTCCTGCAGTATCTGAGTTCCCTTCATAAGCAGTTGGGATTCTTGGTGTGTGCGTTCGTGTTCAGTTTTCTAGTTTTCCTCTAATTTCCTTGATACAATAGAAGTTATAGTGTAACATTCTACCCTGGGTTGTTATTCATCACATGGATATGAAGTTTGAGAAATAACTCTGGCCTGGGACAAGCTTTAAACCAGGCGAATATAGAAGCGGGCGGGATCGAGTCCAACTTAGCCCTTGGGTGGGAGACTGACTCGCAAACCTCTTCACTTTCGCGGCGTCGAGTAGACGTTTACTTACCCTGGGTGTTGTTGCCATTCATGACGTGGTTATGAGGTAACGGGAAATCGCTCTGGCCTTGGGCAAGAGAAGATAGAAGCGGACAAGATCAAGCCCGACTTACTCTTTGGGTGGGAGAGTGGCTCGCCTACCTCTTCACCTTCGCGGCCTCGACTGGAGCAATGGCCGGGGGTGAAACACGTGTAAATCATTTCATAGTTTCAACTGAATTATCCCCAAGGTGCAATTACAAATTTAAATTGAGTTTGCATATAAGAGAGCAATAGGCCAATAGACCGTTTTCGATTTATTAAAATTCAGCTTAGTAGCGAGGCTTAGAGGAAACAAACAAAGGAATGCCCATGTTTATACATTTCTTTTGTTTGTGTCCTCTAGGCCTCGCTAGTCAAGCTGAATTTTGATATATCGAAAGTGACCAATTTGGATATATTTCGATTCTAACTTGGATCCGAGGCTTATTCATCCGTCATCCTCGATGCGATTTCTTTTGTTTTATTCCCCCCCCCCCCCCCCCCCCAAGCCTAGGGGCCAAGTTAGAATTTTAATATGTCGAAACTAACCCATTGGTAATTGATTGATTTCTTATACAATGTTCAATTTATTCCTACAGAAGTCGCATCGAACAATGGCCGAGAACACTACATCTTTGAACACGACAAAAGAAAACGCGACGATCGCGATGCCCACCCCACCCCAGCTGACCGTGGAGGACATAATCAGTGACGTTCTGTTTTGCCTGCTCGCCGTCATGATCGTGTTTGGTAACTCGCTTGTGATTGGTGCATTCAAAGTCAACAGACGACTACGCACCACCACTAATTTACTGCTAATGTCTTTAGCAGTTGCTGACATGCTGATTGGATCAATCTCTATGCCGCTATGGGTTTATACATCCATAACGTTGACCCATAAAGGACCAATCTACAGTTTTTATCAGATCTTCGATGTAATCTGTGGGGTTTCCTCGATACTAAATCTCACAGCCATCAGTCTGGAAAGATGTTACGCGCTTATTGCTCCGATACAACACCGGAACATCAGAAAACGTACGTCGCTATTCTCAACATTTGTTCTACTTCTACTTCATAACAGAACTACTCACGTTTTAAACAGTTCTGTTTTCGATGAACAAACCCCCATTATCATAAAACAAACTTTGTTGTACGCTATGAGGCTCAAAACAATCAAGTTAAGCTGAAAATTCTCGTTGACGTACTGCCATCTCCGCCGTAACTTATGTGACTAATGGAATGTTTGGTTCTCCTACTTTACCGCCTGCTTCACTTTTAGAGATTAACTGCCCTGGCATACACTGCAGGATTGGGAAAAAAAACTGGCGATACTATATACCCCCCAAAAATGTTCAACAATTATTATTATATGGCTAGTTCCGTGAGCGGGTAAAAGATGGCGCTATGTCCCGCATGAAAATTTTACCAGCAACCATATAATAAATCCTTTATTCCGTCTCGGTCCATAAACACGAAAAAAAAAAAAACTTGGCCAATATCCAGCCATCTTGACCGAGCAATTATGCTTAGCGCTTAACAGTTTAACAGTTTTACTAATAGCGGAAAGCTAACAGTAAAATAGTTCCAATTCTTAGTTTCTCTTGTTTCTTTATTGGTTTACAGGAGTGGTATTAGCCATAATCTTCGTTGCTTGGGTTTTAGCAACGTTGGCTGGAACGATGAGGGAATTTTTAGCCGACAAGAACAAGACGTTTTATGGTGTAATAGTAACGGTTAACTTCTTTTTGGTTCCACTCACCATTATTCTGGGAGCATATGGTACGATCTTTCACATAGCTAGAGCGCATGCGCGAGGAAGAGGAGTCAGCTCGTTCAAAAAGGTACTTCTTTTTCGTCTTGACTATCAACCTTTTAAATGGTGCTCGAGAACTCGTCACTGCAAATATCGAAATGTACGAAAGTTTATTACGTTTTGTTCAAAGGCCATAAAGAGAAGAGGTGACAACGTTTTTGGTATTTATATTAAGGCGGGTTCATCCCCTGACTGTAAAGTTAAAACCACATTATACATAGGCTGGTTTTCACTAGAGCATAAGCACAATCATAAGCATAAGCATAAGCACGAGAAAAACAGAACTGTTCGTTTTTCTTGTGCTTATGCGCGTTACTAGTGAAAACTGCACAAGACAAATAAGTGGGTTCGTTCTTCTTATGTTTCTGTTTATGCTTATGTTTATGTCGCGGCTGTTTTCACTTGTGCTTTTGCTTATGCTTGTGCTTGTGCTTGTGGTTATGCTCTAGTGAAAACCATGCAGCCTTTATGTAACACTCTCTCGTGGCACACATATAGGATATTACATGGCCGCGAGGAGATACGAAATTTCTCTTCGAGTTCAGCGAACGAATGTAACATTTTTCAACACGAGAAGGGAAATTTCGTATCTCCAAGCGGCCATGTAATGTTCTTTTTTTATATATAAATATCAATGAAATACCAAACTATTTCACTTTCGCTGCCGAAGTCGCCATTTAGTATGTAACCATAGCAACGGTGATCTTTTCACATGTGACGATAACATGCTAATTTCACGTGTAACGATATCATGTTTCTCGCGCGAAAGCTCACCTGGTATTTCATTGGTTTTTATGCAATAATTAACAATTATTCACCGAAGTGGAGGTGAAAAGAGGTAAATACGTTATTTTATGTGTGACAAGCGGTCGGAAATTTTAAAATCTCTCGTGCCGGCTGCTCGGAGATGAATAGTACTTGCTAATCACCTCCGAGTTAACCAATCAGAGCGCGCGAAAAGCACTATTCACTTTTGTGGTATATACTAAAAAGCATTATTTTCGTAGCCGCCTAATTTGCGTACATAACTGCAATCTAATGATCCGGTGAAATGTCCGCAAAAGGAAGGGTCGATATTAAAGAGATCCCTGTCCGTATGGAGTAGTTTGACTGTACTATGTACCAGCCTTTCTGCTATGTCGTCCGGGTTATTTTCCAACCAGTCTTTTGACCGACCAAATAATATCATTTTGCTTTGATTTCAGGATCTACGCATTGCTACAACAGTGGCTGTTGTCATCGGTCTTTTTCTCATCTGCTGGACACCTTTTTTCGCCCTCAATTTTGCATTTTCCGTGTGTGGAATCGGCAAAATGGGAATGACCACTGGATGTAAAGGGCTCTGGAAATTGCCAGGAGTAGTTCTAAAGATAAACAAATGGCTTCAATATTTGAACTCTGTATGTAACCCGATCATTTATGGCCTGCGAAATAAGGACTTTCGGCGAGCATTCCGCAAAATATTGCTTGGTATGTGCTGCAAAAAGGTTCGTATATCGGACTACAGCAAAAGCGCTTACGGGCGCACTGTTCGAAGCGCTTATCTGCAACGCGATTCAAGCTTTGAAAACTCGAGATCAGTTATCTACCCGCCTCAGGTTCCCTCGGGAATGTTTGACATGCGAGAAAGCTACCGCAAAGCGATTCAAAGTGGACGCAGCAAGCCTATCAAGCTGAAGTTCAATAAAAAGAGTCTGGCGGACGGCTTGCTAGCGTTGAACGTTGATGCATTTCAAAGCCTTCCTACGATCGATTTTACATCGACCACTCAATTGGCTTCCTCGTCAGGCGATACTGTCTCTTCAGCAGAACTTTGTAATCCTGGCTTCGAAGAAGATCAAACAGAAACTGGTATCTACCCTATCGAACAAGCTGCACAAGAGCAGGACTACAACGACAACGTTTCGAGCTCCAATAACTCTTTTCATAAAAGTTCTCCGAAGGCTTCCATGCAGAATGGAAAAGTCCGGGTTCATTTTACGCCTTCAAACAACCCAGAAAATCACGACAAAGGTGAATCCAAAACCTCGTCTAGACTGGCACCTTTTGACAGAAAACGCTCACTATCGGAAATATTTGCTCGCCCAGGTAACCCAGAAACGGACAGTCCCAAACAGAAACTGCGTTCCTCATTTTCTTAGTAAGGTCACTAGTCGGCGAAAGCAAATTCATCTGTTGGCGGACGTGACGGTTCCTGGACTTGTATCAAACCTGTTTTTGACTCGAAATGACGTCCTGGTTCACCGTAACCGGCTGGGACAAGCATTTATGATTGCTTAAGGTTGCAACTGGTGTCCAAAGAACTAAGTGCAGCAGGCTTAACGAATAAGGTTCTTTCCCTTAGCTAACTACTTAATGTAGCTTTCCTCTTGGGATTCCTAAGGAACACTGAGGGAGAAGCCCCTTAACTTGAGGAGGAGCGTGTAAAGCTTTAAATAGTTGGAAAAAAAATGAACATTAAATCATGAAATTATACTAATTCTCGTGAAAGTCAGTCGTTGCACGGAGATAAAGGAGGATTTGCCAATTTCGTGTTAACGGTCTTTCAGCGACACAAATTACAGCTCCTTTAGTTGAACCTAGTTTGACGAAGACAACTCCTGGGGACAAATTGAGCTATTTTGAGTCCTGTGACAGCGTCCTCCTGACGAACAAAGCGAATCAACACAGCAAGGAATTTATTCCTTTTTAGATCTCTACAACAGTTACTTGTATGAACATTTTATGTACCGTAGACTATTTCTCAGGACACTGCAACTTAATTATGTTATTTTATAACTTTGTCTTACTTCGTAGGTTGTCACTAAATGAAGAATTCATGCATATATTTTAATCTCTGTGTAAACTGATTCTGCTTTGGTCATGTTCATTAATGATGTAAGGATACGCGTCCACACTACGCCAGAGAATTATAAAAACGCATGGAATGTTTTCTGTCCACACTCGGTCATTTTGTTTTTGTTTTTGAGTAAACCTCGGGCAGGGAAATATCACGATCATCGTAACCTCAACGTTTTCGAAAAGTTTAGTTTTCAAAATGTTTTCTGTGTACACTAAAATGCAAAGCCAGCGTTTTCGAATCCCTCCTTTCCCGAAAAGCTCTGTTTTCGTGACGGTTAGGTGGACGGTGGGCCTAACCGGAGAAATAAAGCTCCGTTTTCAAATTCCTCCGGCGTAGTGTGCACGAGACCTCAGACTACCCCGAGGTGGCAGGCACTTTAAAAATTGCTATGTAACTTTCGCTTTCTGAAAAACCTAGAGCATGTCTTCGCCGTTTCTGAAGCAAAAAGCTGTGTTCTCCGTGTTCTTGTTTTCAGTTCCAAGATCGACTGAAACTAAACCTTACTGATCGCAAAACAAAGGTTTTAAAGTTAGCTCTAACAATTTGATAGTAAATCGAGACAGTACATCTCCATAGTAGCCTGCGAACGTCACTTGGTTCCGCCGAAAAATAACGTCTGCGAACCCGAGCCAGGAAACGATTTCTGTGACGTAGGAATTCTAAGCCAATCACAGTTTAGCTCAGATAACCCCAGAACTACTGCGCGACTCTGCGCGAGGTATTCGCTGCGAGGAGCACTCGAGTTTTATTCTATCATGGAATCTGATTGGCCAAGGAGAAACAAAAGTCATTACGTCACAGAAATCGTTTCCTGGATCGGGTTCGCAGACGTTATTTTTCAGTGGAACCAAATGACAGCCGGAAATACGTCTGCGTCCGTAGCTGATGACCTTTGATATTGCAAGGAGAATTAGGCCCTGATTAGGACCCGATTAAAGATTAATCACCTAATAAATGTGTAATAATATCGACAGCGAGCAAAGCTGGTCCTGTTATAAACATTGTTTCACTATTATTGGCACTTATTTCCTCATTGCCTCACCTAGACCTGAAAATCGTGCCCCGGCTTTTCTCTTGAAGTTTGGAAACCTTCAAGTGAAATGCCCTGGGCACGAAGTTGGGATATGACCAGTCTGACACTTGAAGTTTTGCCAGCCAGTGGTAATGCATCCGACAGGTCTCTAGTGACTAGAGTGATCAACTTCACGTCAATTATTTAATTGATCAACTACTGCCAAGTGTAAGGTTTAGATTTTTAAAAATTGTTGAAGATTTATCCAGGGTCTTAATGAAAGTCATGTTGTGACTAATTGTATAAATAAGTAGATTAATTACTGGTGCATTAACAATGTGCACGTAACACTATGTAGATAATTATACAGAAAAACACGACCGCGTGATGTAGATCATGCGCGTGACGTAACATTGAAAGAACCAGGAGAATAGGTTTGGCATATATAGCACATAGAAATTTTTATACAAGGGCAATAAACAGATAAGAACCCATCCCAGTTGCCGCGGCACAATCTTCAGAGCGTGTCGCAATAGAAGAGATGGTTTCGCAGGGAACCTGGTGGAGCGCGCTGCCTGCTCGCGCGTGACTTCGTGTGCAGTCACGACCGTCTTCTCCTAAAATCACCTGTTTTACAGCCTGTACGTTGAAGAGAAGTGTGAAAATCGCGGAAGAGGAAGAGAGTTGGGAAAACGATCTTCATAACAATATGCTCGTATAGGTCATGTTTCCGCTCTCGACTATCTCTGATCATCCCTTATTTTATATATTCTTTATCTGTTCCTTTGATTAGATAAACCATCTAAAAACAAGAAAATTAATATGGGTTATTGACCAAGTGTGAGGTCCAGATGGCTGGATATTGGCCAAGTTCTTTTTTTGCGAGTTTATGGACCGAGACGGAGTCGAGGTCCATAAACTCGCAAAAAAAGAACGAGGCCAATATCCAGCCATCTTGACCGAACAAGCTTGGTCAATAAAGGATTTATTATATAGCTTTCGGGAAAATTTTTCTTGCGGGACACGGCGGGTAGTCCCGAGCGGGCAAGATAGCTCCATCTTGCCCGCTCGGGTAGCCAATCACAGCGCAGGATTTGATTCATCTCGCCCGCTCGCGGAGCTTGCCATATAATAAATAAAATTATTCTCGAAAGGCACCGGAAAAATGCATTATATCTTCACCTTTTCCGATAAAGAAAAATCTATTCACTGAGTTAAGTGGGGTCTGTAAGAGTGGAACTTGTTAAAGTGGCACTGGTCACTGTTGAAACTCGTGAGTTGTTGATTAATTGCCATTGTTATATCTCCCAACTCAAATATGTTTTATGATTGAAGGAGAACGTGTCACGTGTCGTGGGTCAAAACTCACCAACTCCCTAGGGCAAATAAAGCTCATTAACTCCTTGCTTTTCAACTTCAACTTCAAATTTTGTTATTGTGTACTATTTATAGAGTTTACATTAGTTAGTATTTTATATATATATATAAAAGAGAAGTATTTGTTACATATGGGTAGAGAAAAGACTAAAGAGATATGTGTGGCCAGGCCTCGAACTCGCGAGTCCTTTTACTGGTGTATCGAGGTTTACTATTTGGTTAACTATTAGGTTACCGAGTCTTCCGTCGAAAGGACAACAAAAGTTTTGGTCCATCAAATAATAGTCCATTAAGACCTGTCATAGTTGCCTTATTCTTGTTGATTCAACGGAGCAAACACTCTGCTTACATCACGAAGTCACGTAGTATTGATTTTTTCTTTCTTCCTTTGCACGTGAGCCGTATACATAAACTTTTAATTTTACCATTTAAAGAATAACGTTTAGTCGATAAAACGTTTAAATCATCCTTTACTACCATGAAGGTTTGTCAGTAATTGTTCAGTATTTAATGTATTTATTCAACCCGGCCCCGAGTAAAGTTACATGAATAGATTGTGATCAGTGTTAAATACTTTATTGTAGGAATATTAATTAAAGGGGATCTAAGGACTTCCTCCTGGGAAAAATCGGCCATTTTTCTATTTTTTTCTCGTTTTTCCTACGGTAAATAACCATAATAATTTTCCTTCCTTTCCAGCTTTTTAGCCTTCACAATTATCATTTTGATGTTTCCTTCAATTTGGCAAAAGAATCAAAGCATCGCAAAAATGACTTAAAATATCATGACATACCTACTTTAACGGTACGTAACTGTGGCAACCAGGCAACGTTTAATTAGCTTAAAACCTTTCTGTTCACTAGGTTTTAAGCTTCCAGTTCTTGTGTTCAGTAGTGGTTGTTGAAGGACAAACAGGAACCGAATGTCGAAGAGCTAGAAATTAGAATCATGCTTTCAGGTACGTACAACCCGGCTGATGTACAGTAAGGTATCTCGATCGTGCAGTATGCGGTACAAGGGCAAGAGTCTTTCAGAGTGAAATAACTAAAGCCTTTGCTTTTCAATTTTTCTTTGTACCACAATCTTATTGCGACACCTTTGTATCAAAAAACGTATATCTACCACTGACGACGAATTAATTTTCGTACTGCATCCAAATCAGTGATCAATATGAACTTAGCCCAGTAGGGGCACCCAACGACGGTTTCTCTCAAACGCATTAACACATTTTTTCAGGCTATCGGGAGTGCTTTTAAAGCTCTGTAGGCTAATTTAAGGCTGCGCTATAAATTTTTATTTCTTCGGTCATTCATTCTAGAGGAACGTGAGTCTTCTCGAATTTATTAGAGCTTTTTTTTCTTTTTTCCTTTTTTTATGTGTGCGTTTTTACATTTACATATTCTAGGGGGTAGTTGCGTAAGTAGCATTTAGTCTAAAACAAACATGGGGTGCTTACCATTTACAAAAACCATCCGGTTGGAAATTTCAGGCATAAAGATTAAACAATTGCATGCGACGTTGCGGGAGAAGGAATCGCTATAAAGTATATCCACATCAGTTAGAGAGACTTAAAAAAGCAGAAAAATAGCATCACCTCAAATCACAGCCCATATTTTCTGAAGCTTCCCTAACGGAATGGCGCGAACCATTTGATTTTCCAACTGGAATTTCCGGTTTTCCTATGTAAATGGTAAGTACCCATGGTGTCTCGTGTCGTAGTTTTCTACTAGACGGTCAAATTCTGTACTTAGAACCAAAACACACATTTAAAGAGTTCAAAATGCTAAGGAATAAACACCAAGAGGGCTCGAACGATGGTAAAGAGGGCGATAACGGCTTAGAAACAATGATACCGTCCTTTGGGTTGAAAGAAAGTCTGAATCAAACGTTGCCCAATTGCAACGCCTTTCCGGTTAGCGTACATTGACGTCAGGACATTACAGTTTGTCCTGCCTTCTGAATCCTGATTGGTCAATTCAGGTTTCAGGCCCGCCCGCCGTATCCAAGGCGTAAAATTAAGTATTGACAAGCTAAAAATCACCATGGCATTGATTTGCCACATACGTCATAGTTCATGCATTTAGCCTAAATAAAAATTCCACCCGTGCATATGGCCAACTGCATTAAATGCTAAAAGTACAGGACACTTAAAACACTTTCCAGGAATTAGTTTAAATCACTTTGAAGATCCATGCATTACAGCAAATTTTTACTAAAATACAGGACCCTTGACACACTTTTTCTGATCTTTTTGGATCATTTTGAATCTACTGCAGGAACCCTTCAGTTGTTTTAAAGGCAAGAATTTTTATTAGTAGAAGTTAGAGTTATATGTATGTATGTATACTCAGGTCCGTATTTCGCTGTCTTTGTTTCCAGCATTGGTGTCCTTAATCAAAGGTAATAAATTTATTTTTCAGACGATGACACCAGCAATGGTCGATAACACGACATCCTGGAACCTAACAAAAGACACAAGCGGTACGGGGCATCGGCCGAGTAGCAAGTCTCCTTCTCGCCAAATGAACACAAAAGAAATCGTCGAGATTGTTTGTTTTGGCGTATTTGCCGTGTTGATCGTGTTTGCCAATTCGCTTATGATTGGAGCATTCCACGTCAATAGACGACTGCGGACTAGAACTAACTAACTATTGATGTCTTTAGCAGTCGCTGACATGCTGATTGGAACAATCTCGTTGCCGCTATGGGTGTATCTATCCGTAACGTTTACTGATAAAGGACTAGTCTACAGTTTGTATTTGATGGTCGATGTCATCTGTGGAGTATCATCGATACTAAATATGACAGCTGTTAGTTTGGAGAGATACTACGCGCTTCGCAGACCGATAAAACATCGCATCATCAGAAAAAGTATGCAACATTTTTTTGTATTTTTCGGCTTTCTTTTCTTTTCTTTCAGCATATTTAAGCCGACTTCCACTCTTTTTCAGTTGATACAAGAATCATCAAACTTTTACGCTCAATTATTGATGAACAAGCAATGATCATTTTCTTGACATTACAAGTCACCATAGAAAGAGTATGGCCTATTCAAAACACTCTTAATGTTAGCTTTACATGTAAATTCTTATAGAAACTCAAACGCGAATTCAGCGACGCTTATTTTTACCGTCAAATTGTTTTTAGCAGGCCAATATTGCACTTTTAGTTAAATTTAAAAAGAAATTTTGGGAGTGGACTCAAAGCTATATTTTTTTGTTTTGAAAACGTACCTTCCAAGAAATTCTGAAAATTAAACAAAACTATAATCTACTTGTACTTTAGCAAGTATCTAAATGATTTTTTGGTTAAACGTCTCGACTTCATTTTGTTTATTTTTCTTTTTGGCCTCCATTTGCGCTTATTCTTGGACATCAGGAGTCAAACGACAGAGTCATCTGAAAATTAAACAATACTATATTTTACTTTTTCTTTATTCATGGCTGTAATCTTAGTTGCATGGATTTTGGCGATATTTGCTGGAACGTCTACAGAATTTTTGAACTCGAAGTTCTATCGGCCGGGTGTAGTATTAACAGTGGCCTTCTTTTTCGTCCCACTCGCCATTATCCTGGGAGCATATGGTACCATCTTTTACATAGCTTGGGCGCATGCGCGTGGAAGAGGAGGAAGCTCGTTTAAAAAGGTATTTTCAATTCGTTTATGTTAATTTTAGCAGAGAACCGAAAAATAATAAAAGAAATACTTTACCTAAACCATTCGTACCACGCCGAAAAAAAAGGCGAACAAACATGCCTTGGGACATACTTCGTACTGGAACGCACAACGCATGTGCGTGGAACAGGAGGAACCTCATTCAAAAAGATATTTTAAATTCCTTACTTTAAATTTAACAAAGAAACAAAAACTACTGCGCCCTCGTCAACTATCACGCGATAGAAATTTCGAGGTCATTGGTCTAATATTCGAACAATTATATATTTTGGTATTCACTGTATGACTTGTGTGCTTTATTGGAGCGTATAAAACGATCAGGAAATATGGCTTGTCCAATTTTGTTTTTAATTTTTCTAATTTTGTTTATGGGACCTTTGGATGAAGGTACATACATAATAAGGTCGGATAAAAAATCAAATAAATAACGGCTCAGAAACTCAACTGAATGATCACACAGCATTAACCGCGAGGCCGTGGACAGCTGTAATCTGTTCCTATTTGCCCTCCACCCCACGGATACGACTTAACCAAGTTCGAGATTTAACTAAATGTTTTTACTTAAATTTGTACTCACAAGAAATGTTTCCATTCTTGTGATTAAATTAACTACGAAATATTCACTCTTATTGGCGTTAGTTTAAGTCGCTTTAATATTTATATAATGAGCATTTTCTAGGTGCCAATGGCGAAATTATTTTACCAGGTTACACTTTGTGTCAGGATTTGCGTTTGTTGGCAGGATTTGTGGGTGTAGTCATCGTGCTGTTGGTCACTTGTGTTTCATCCTTAAATTCGCAATATCTATATATTCTATCACAAAATGGTTGAGCCCTTTAGTGTGACTTATTTTTGAAGTGTGGAAGAAAGATTTAAAGAAATAAGAGATCATCACAGTTATGTAAGGCAATTAACATTATTTTCCTGGCTGCCTAATTTTGCGTACATATCTGCAATGATCTTTGATGAATTTTGAGGGGTCACGTGAATTGTCCCTTAAAGGGTGTGTCCGTATTAAAGAGGTGCCCGTATAGAGTAGTTGGACTGTACTATATACCAGTCTTTCTAATGTATTGCCATGGCTATCACAAACTAGGCTTTTGGCCGACTAAATAATATCACTTTGCTTTGATTTCAGGATCTGCGCATTGCTACAACAGTGGCTGTTGTCATTGGTCTTTTTGTCATCTGCTGGGCACCTTTTTTTTCCTTCAATTTTGCAATTTATGTTTGTGGAACTAAAATGTGGATGACAACTGGTTGTCAGGGGTTTTCGAAACTGCCAGTGGTAGTTCTTACGATAATTAAATGGCTCCAGTATGGGAATTCCGTTTGTAACCCCATCATTTATGGCCTCCGTAATGAGGAATTTCGACGAACATTTCGCAAAATTTTGCTGCGCCTCTGCTGCAAAAAAGTGCGGATAACAGAGTATGACAAGAACGTACTTGAAGGCATTCGTAAAGCACAAAGCACTTCCGTTCTACGTGAGGCAGGTTGTGAATACGTGCATCTGCGATCAGTCACCCCTTTGTGCCAACTAGTGCGAGAAGGCTACTGTCGAGCGATTCAAAGTGATCACAAAATTAAACTGGAGATCCCGGCAACAAAGAGTTTGGTAGATCGTTTTCAAGAGCAGAACGAAAATCGTAAATATCACAGCCCTCCCCTTGATCTCATATCGGCCTCCAATCACTTGACTTCGACTTAAACGTTCGCCGTTGCCGTACCTTCAACTGAGCCGGCCTTCGAAACCCAGCCTTCGAAACGGACCTAACGGAAACTGGGGGCGCAACATGACGTGTATGCCGCATGAACGTCACACTGAGGCTTCCTTCCACAAGAAAGGCCCGCGTTCAGCTCACATATTCAAAAGACGTAGACAACGGTAAAAAATCAAATTGAGACCATCTCTACCGTAGTATTACATTAACTGTGTTTTCCATCCAATTTCCCAGACAATTCAAGTTAAACTTTTACGAAAGCGGCCTGAAAAACCTAAATAAATGCTCAACTTTTAAGTAGTAATTTACCAGCAGTGTTTTTAAAGAGCTGCTCTAATAAATACTCTATTGAACTACCTAGCTTGGTCCGTATTGAGAAATATTTGTCTCGTTCTTTTTTTGAAAGTTTATAGACCTTGCCGCAAACCATATGCTAGTTAGCAAGCTCACGTTTGGGGAGTGCACGAGCGAGCAGTGAAGCGACAGACCTCGCTTCGCTCGCCGACTGGGTTGCTCACGGGTGTGACTCAAAGGTGAGCCTGTACGCAGTACAAACTTACAAAAAAAAAAAAGAACTCGGCCAATGTTTCCCCATTACGAACCTCAGGCTGATTCAGTAACGTACATATTTTGGTTCCGAGGCTTTGGCGAGTGACATCGAGGTTGAGTAATGAATAAACGTTTTGTTTTATTTTCCACAAGCTTAGAGGTCGCGCCTATCACCCCTTTAAGGGTGGTTTCCAGAGGATCATTATGATCCTGCGATTGCTGAGGAAGAACGTTGAGTGCTCCGATCGCTAGAGGATGAAAAAATTATGTTCGAGATGATCTAAATCAAACATTGACGCAATGCATTCAGTCATGTTTACTATCGCAACAATTGCTACAATCTCAGGAGAGTGGTTGGGACATGATAGCAACGATCACTACGATCTTTGAGACAAAACCGAAGTCTTTGCGGCTGACGATCATTGTGACCGCTGAACGTTTCTTTATCAGGGATGGTAGCCGATCATTTGGAAAAAAACCTTAAATGACCGACAGTGCATATAATAAAAGAACAGCTTTAGTGAAGTAGTTTTCGTTTTATAAAGTTTAAAATTTATATTAAAATTTGACGTTCCGAACATCTTGCTACCTGTCGACTAATCACTAATGAAACATTCGGGTTAAGGTGACTCTTTTGTGATGATAATCTGAATATGGAAGCAGGAAACTGATGTTCGTGCGTCAAAAGTTCCGTTCTTAGAAAAACGTCGATTTCAGTCATGTATTTTCCAGGTTGGCTGTACAATTTCTCTTTCAGCCTCTAGAGGTAAGGAAAACTGATTGATGGTTTTCTAGATTATCAATCTCATTGTTATCTTGTTGGTCTGTTTTTTTTCCGTAATGTATGAGATATATTTCCGTGTTTTCCTATTGCAAGATAGTTTGGGTCTCGACATTTGACTGACTAACCTCCACCGTGTCGTTATTCTAGAAAAGCGTGTAAATGGAGGATATTACATGCCCGCGCGTGGATACGAACTTTATCTTCGAGTGTTCAACTCGATATCTCACGAGTGAGCGCAGAGAACTCGTGAGATATTGAGCTGAACACGAGAAGATAAAATTCGTATCCACGCGCGGGCATATAATATTCTATTTATTATATAAACATATTAATGAGGACGTTTTTAACGATTTCCCGAAGATTTCCGACCGCTTTCCCAGGATTTCCGAAGATTTTCCAAAATTGTTCCGAAGGCCAGAAGAACGCTTCCGAATATTTTCCGAACATTTCCGAACATTTTCCGAAGATTACCAAAGATTACCGGAGATTGCCGAGGACGACACTTTATTTGTCGGTGGTAGATCATATCGTTCCCCATTTCGCTAGCTAACAATTAAAAGAGCAAATAAAATATTGTAATCATACATATATACATGAATCACCTTTATTTCACCTCGGATTTACGAGAGTAGCTGTATAGCTAATTTCTCCGAGAAAATAATAAATAAAGGAATAAATAAATAAATAAATAAATAAATAAAATAGTATTGATAATAAAAATAAAAAATAAAATCGCATGTTATATACAGTACAATAATCATAGCCATGATCACAATCAATTGCATTATGATTCCCTCTAGCTCGCTTTTAGCAAAATTTAATTATATGTGATGCAAAAAAACTTCCTAAAAGAAGAATGAATCATGATGCATTTCAGTGTAATCATGCCTAACATATTTCATAACAGTTTTGTAAGCTGGCGAAATAGCAACCGATATGATCAATGACGTCTGATTAGTTTTCCTCCCTCTAGGCGTCCAGTTAGTTGGAGCGCAGCGCAAAAAATGGCGCATGAAACCTTTCCCTGATATTTTCGCTCACCGTTAGCTCCGACTAACTGAACGCCTGGAAGAGGGCTACTTACTGGTTCAAAGGTTGCCTTATGACGAATATAATAGCCGAAACCGACGCAACGTAGGATGATGTTTTGAAGGTGTACTATATTTCGGATGGCCAAACCAGCCTTCTTCAGGTACAATGAGAATTTTACATTGGGACGTGTTTTTATGAAGCATATTTTCGTAATACCAGAAATACGTAAAATTAACTGACGGTGTAAATTAAAGATAAGCTTACGGTAAAATGAAATAATGAAATAACATAGTAAAAGAAAACAATTTATTTGTTTCTTAGCGGATGTTCAGACCATCGGGATCAATTGCCTTTTGCCTTTTGACACACACTATGCAAATATACATACCATATTATTTATTGCAATATAGTGAAAACATCGGCAGTTAGACAGAAAAAAAAATATCATACATGTACAAATGTTTTACAGTTCCGCACCGTGTGGGAATCCGATTTAACAGATTAGAGATATTCCTGATTTTGCGTTTAAACTGTAAAGAACCAGTCGACTACGAGAAGTCGGTTTTTGTTGCTGATATGCATCGTGTCCCACTTGAGTTTATTTCGAAGAATTCCTTTGCTTTGTCGTGAAGATCAACAGGATAATGTACTGAGTTGAAATCATGTTTTTGTGCATAAAACCTTATATTGTCTGTAGTGAGCTCCGTAAAACTGGAGCAACATATGAAAATGTTATGTGTCCGTACGTCCTAAGATTACATTTAGGAGTAACAAGTAGGGATTTATTGGAGAAGCGTAATGATCTAACGGGAACATATGGTTGTAATAGTTCGTTTGAATAAGGAGGGGCACCACCATTAACAACAGCAAAAGAAAAATTTTGAGATCTTTTCTCTCGGCAACATGGCGGCTGTTTGAATATATGTCATGACTTTATTAAGAAGTTATAATATGTCATACTCGGTTTCAACCGTCTCCACCCTGTTGTTCCTGTTTGGTTTATAAATTCCCCTTTGCTACCCTAATATCTTCAGGTTCCCGACGCTCGAAACTAATTTTGTGGATCGCAAAAAATGACTCAAAAGTAACTGCTCTGAAAATATAGGACTCTAAACATACCTTTTTACAGGCTTCAATAATTTTGAAGATCGAAATACGGCACAGTAATTAAGCTTTAACTAAAACTACAGGACCCTCAACATACCCTCACTTATTTTCTTAAACTCATTTTCAGGATTTTAATCCACTATGGTCTAACCTTTTACTTTAAACGTAAGACGTCCTTTATTCTAAATCCGTCTGTCCTAATGAAATTGCAAGTGATAAATTTATTTTTCAGACGACGACACCAACAGTGGCCGAAAACACGACATCTTGGAACCGAACAAACGACACAAGCGGTACGTGCCATGGGCCGAGTAGCTGGTCTCCACCTCGTCAAATGACTACAAACTAAACCGTCTGTTTTGGTGTACTTGCCGTGTTGATCGTGTTTGCCAACTTGCTTATGATTGGAGCATTCCACGTCAACAGGCGACTGCGTACAAGAACTGACTTACTGTAGATGTCTTTAGCAGTCGCTGACATGCTAGTTGGAACAATCTCGTTGCCGCTATGGGTGTATCTATCCGTAACGTTTACCGATAAAGGACTAATCTGCAAGGTGTATTTGATTGTCAATGTCATCTGTGGAGTATCATCGATACTAAATATGACAGCTGTTAGTTTGGAAAGATATTACGCACTTCGCAGACCGATAAAACATCGCAACATCAGAAAAAGTATGCCACAATTTTTCAGCATTTTAAAGCCTTTTTCTTTGATAAATCGATACGTCCCCTCTTTTTCAGTTGTTAAAATGATCATTAAAGAAATACACTCTATCATTGATGACCGAGGCATGGTCATTTTCCTAACATTACAAGTTATCAAAAAAATGCTATAGCCGGTTAAAACGCTGTTAAACCTATGTTAACTCAAACTAGGAGTTAGGTGACACGCATTTATACACTCGAATTGTAATGAGCAGGTCAAGATTCCACTTTCCACAAAGTTTAAAAAGAAATTATGACAATAAAACTTAAACCGGCTAGGAACCGGTCAGCTACAAATGATATGCTTTTATGCTTGAAAAAAAACGTTCTATGTCATTGATTTTTTCAACTTCATTTTATTTATTTATTTATTTTTTTGCCCTATATTCGAGCTTATTCTGGCATATCACTACGTAGTCATAGGGGCGGATTTTGGTGGGAGTGGTTTTGAGTGGCTAGCCACCACTCTTTTGGAGAAGCAAAACACAAAAAGAGATTGAAAACGATGGTGAATGTTATGGAAACGCTCTGGACAGGTACGTTTGTAGTAATTTCTACTTTGTGACATTCGTAGTGTATCTGTTGTAAAAGTTTTCAATTAGGGACCGTTCATTTTTTATAAGGTAGGGGGTGCTGGTGGGATTTGGGGGGGGGGGCATGCAAAAAAAATGGCTTTCGAGGGGGGGCCATCCCAAAAAAATAAGGGAAAAAGGGGGGGTCATGTGAAATATTTTAGTAAAACTTTAAAATGGCATAATGTTTGAATATCAAAAAAAATGCTATAGAATAAACATAGAAGGCAGGATACAAATTTATTACAAACTCTCCTTCTGCTTTTAAAAAAAACGTTTGGCGACAAAAAGCATTTGTAGCTACTGAAAAGAAGTATTTAACACTTATTTTCGAATGCAACTTTCACTAGCACTCATCTTCATCTTCGCTGTCGTCGAGTTCTTTGTCGCCGCTTGTGCTGCTATGGGAGTCTCTTTCACCAATGCGGCAAGAAGCAGCAATGCTTTCCGTCAGAGTGTACTCTTCAGGGTACATTAAGGTGTAATCATAATCTCTGACTTCCTGCTCAAGGTTGGTGGTGATTCTGCTTCTTGCAGCATTGGTGAAATAATTCCCTTCCAAGAGCTGTGCGATGTCTGGCCCATCTCTTCTAAATAACGACGTGGCAACATCCACAACTTTAATACACTCTTCCGGGACGGCCGTTCTAGGAGGGTACACAAGGCATTGTGGAAGATAATTTCCTAGCGGGTTTCCAACACAGTTTCCATAAACTCGTTGGACGTTGTTTTCAGTCCGCTTCCTCTTTCTTTCATTTGACTTTCTGCGGTTTTCTTTTTTCCTTCTCCTTTTGTTGATGTGCCGTTTGAGTATGCCCTTGAATATGCTGTTATAATTGCTCTTCTTATTTTCTAGTGCTTCCATGTCCTGCGTGACCTTCGTCAACTTAGCTTCTATACAATTGATCTGTTTTACATTAAAACTGTGGGCAAATTCTTCGCCCTGCTTCAAAGCAAGCCCATTGGACTGAAAGAGTGTGGAATCGTGTTCCTTTACATCTTTCAATATGACATTCAACTTTTCCACCACTGCTCTGTGCTCTTTGATGGAGAAGTTCAGTTTTCGTCCATCACTGGACTTCAACTGGTACCCTGGCATGGAAAACTCACTCGCCCTTTCTGAACAGCCATCCGCACTTAGAAAGATTGCTTCTTTTGCTTGTAAGATGTCAAACTGCCTGGATCGTTCAGCTGTAAACCTTTTCTTAAACGACTCGTCGCTTTCGCCATTATTGCGCATTTTGGAATGAGCCTCTTTCATGATGCTCATGTAGTAATGCACTCTTTTCCCGATTGGAAAAGCCCTTCATGGGTATGTTATGGTTTAAATTTAGTTTTGGCTAAAATTTTCAAACCAATTGGATTTTCATTTCTCTTTGTTCTGAATTATGACAATGAACTCGAGACATTGAAAATTAAGAAATTTTAAACCATAGATAAATTAAATCATAACAAGTATGCTAAAATTTATAAAAAGTAATCCACTATTTGCAAGATTTGAGAACACTCATAGCTTTTTGTTCTACCTGCACAGAGCAACATTTATACATGCCTGTCACTAGAGTAGAGGGAAAAACCTTCCAAATAAAGACATCTGTAAATTAAATGTAACAATGTGTTTCACACAACACATCAACAGATTTCCAGTTTTCTCACAACACTTTGTACTTGGTTCGGTATCACAATGCAGGAGCAAGGAAAGACTCTGTTCCAGGCCACTGTTACTTCCGTGAGATTGAGAAGTTTATGAATGAGCACTATGAGGAGGGGGAGAACTACAGGGAGTTTCTAAAGTTGTCCTGTCAAGAAAAGGAAGGAGAAATTTGTTCTCTTTGTTGTGAATGGACTGGACCACCCATAGAAAGATACCCTAAACCAGTTCCTGACCATTTCTGCCTACCGGAATACCACTACCTCTCCTACCAGAAGACCCCAAAAGAAGGGCGTGATCCAGATGACTGGCAGCTAAGGGTCCAAGCGAAGAAAGAGCATGGAAGTGGCAGGCTGGTTTTATCTGACCCAGAGAGCGTTGCTCTGTTTGCATATAAGTTTATTGTCAAATCAAAGTTTGTGGTGGAGTATCTTCAGCATCTTGAAGTGCTGGAATTAAAAAGGAAAAAGAGAGCAGGAGAAAAGGCAAAGTTAAGTAGGGACGCAAAAGATAAATCATATGAGGATTATCCTTGGACTGAGTTGTGCGAAGATCTAACCAAGCTTAAAAAGCTACGTGTTCCAGAACTAAACAAGTACTTGAACCACCACGGGCTGAAGCAGCATTTGAAAAGCAGCAAGAGTGAGAAAGTAAAGGCAATTGTAAGACATTCATGCTTGCAGCAGAAGAGTCCTCTCAGAGCTGGCCAACCAACACTGAGAAATGCCAGGACATTGACACAAAATGACAACAGGGCAAGTGCTGACAGCAGTGAAACGGATGAAAGTGACAATGATGAGTATGACAGTGATGCCATTGACTCTGGGGGAGAAGATGACTCAGGTGACGTCATTCTTGCATTCATCAATTCAGATGAGGAAGATGCCAATGAGAGGCCAAATGCCACACGCTCAGGGCGAGCCATAACTAGGAGATCCGAAATTGACTTCTCTTTCTTTTGATTTGTTTTTTAAACAACAGCTCTCTGTAGTATAGGATTCTAATTTTGTCTTCATAGTGAACACAATAACGTGAAGTAGGGGGATATTAGAGAAATATTAAAAAAGTTGAAATCTAAATATTGTTTGTTCAATTTTTTTTTTTGGGGGGGTCATCCCAAAAAATGACCGCTATAGGGGGGGCCATATGAAAAAATTGGTAAGCTGAGGGGGGTCATGCGATTTTTAAATGGTGCTTCCCAAATCCCACCAGCCCCCCCTCCCTCATAAAAAATGAACGGTCCCTTAGATTCCAGTTTTCAAATTGCAGTATTTTGGGGAGCATGCCCCATTGCTTCTGCAACTCCCAGGTACCAGCCTACCCCCCTGAAAAACCCTGGATCCGCCCCTGCAGTCAATCAACTAAAAATTAAACAATAGTATATTTTACTTGTTCTTTTGCAGGGTTATTCATAGCTGTAATCTTGGTTGGAACGTCTACAGAATTTTTGCGCTCGAAATTCTATCGGCCGGGTGTGGTATTAAGGTCATTCCTCACATTTGCATTGCGCATCCTTACTGCGCATAATGTATGGCGTCGTTAGCGTGCGCTCGTGCACGCGCATATTGAAAACATGACGGATTTGCCTTGATATTGAGCTCTCTCAGTTGAAAAATGGCTCTAGCTCACCAACGAGCACGGGCACCCCAATTTTTTTTCCAGTCAATGTCATCAACTAATCATAAGCTTCGCGTGAGGAAAGACTGTTCTAATTTATATTGCTGAAAATTGAATAAATAAGAAAAACAGCAGTTACACTGTGGTCTTTTCTATCTTGCAGTCGGTAACCACGTCAAGAAATTTGGTTCAATTTTTAATCAAGAATTTAGCTTTCTGTCTGAATCAAACTTAAAATGTTTATTTGTGTCCGACACAAGGTATTGACTGTAGTTTAATGCGTTTTCTTATGAGTCTGGGCTCACAAAGATTTTACAATTACTGGGAATGCGTTTTTATAATAAGCATTAAATAATGCCAAAATGGGGCATTTTCAATGCCTCACTGCTCCTTAATGAGCATGGGCACCCCCCTTTTTTATTTCAAAATTGAAGTTATCATATGACAAATATTCAGTGGACAAAGTTTGAACAAAAATCTATTGTCACTTTTATTTCAGAGGAATTACCTTAACTGTGGCCTTCTTTTTCGTCCCACTCGCCATCATCCTGGGAACATATGGTACCATCTTTTTCATAGTTCGTGCGCATGCGCGTGGAAGAGGCGGAAGCTCATTTAAGAAGGTATTTTAAATTCGTTTGTGTTAAGTTTAGCAAAGAAACAAAAGAGAATAAAATAAATGCTATACCTAAACCATTTCTACCTCGTCGACAAATATGGCAAACAAACATACCTCGGGCATATTTCGTAATAGAACGCACAAAAATGACTAAAGTCTTGCCGCCCTTCGATTGGGCAGTATAATACAAAGGATTTTCTCCCCAATTAGGAGAAAGCGGTCATAGAGCCGCTTGGATCTGGCCCGGTGAGACCCTGTCTACAGAGGATTCTTCCTTTCTCTGCTACTCATACTCGGGCGCGATAGTTTCCGTCACCGTTTCGACTTTTTCTCGTCCTAATTAAGAGTTTTAGCCGATGACAAAGGGAACGTCAAGCTAAGACAAGCTAAGGTTTCACGAGCAGTACAATGGTTGTGCACGTGCGTAATAACTACATAATTATAAATTCAAAAGTCTTCATGCTCCTTCATCTGCTATTGTCAGAGTTTCCTCAAACCAGCCTTTTGACCGACCAAATAATATCATGTTGCTCTGATTTCAGGATCTGCGCATTGCTACAACAGTGGCTGTTGTCATCGGTCTTTTTGTCATCTGCTGGACACCTTTTTTGCCACCAGTTTTACATTTTATGTTTGTGAAACTGATTAAAACGTGGATGACCATTGAATGTCAGAGGTTCAAGAAACTGCTAGAAGGATTCGAATTCGTTGAGATAACCAAATGGCTCCAGTATGGGAATTCCGTTTGTAACCCCATCATTTATGGCCTTCGTAATGAGGAGGTTTGACGAACATTTCGCAAAATTCTGCTGCGCTTTTGCTGCAAAAAGTCGGGATAACAGAATATAACAAGAATGCACAAGAACGCATACATAAGGCAGAAAGAGCTCTCCTTCAATGTTAGGCAGGTTGTGAATGCGTGCATCTGCGATCGGTCACCCCTTCGTCCCAACCAATGCGAGAAGGCTACTGTCAAGCGATTTAGAGTGACCACGCAATTAAACTGGAGATCCTGGCAACAAAGAGTTTGGCGGATAGCATTCAAAAGGAGAACGAAGATTGCGCACATCACAGCTTCCCCTCTGTTTCTACATCGGCGTCCAAACACTTGACCACAGTATTAGCCGTTGCTGAACCTTCAACTGAACTTTGTAACCCTGCCTTCGAACGCGACCTAACGGAAACTGGTGCCGGCAACATGACAGGTATGCCGCGTGAATGTTACACGGAGGCTTCCACGCAGAAAAAAGAAGCCTGCGTTCAACTCACAGATTCAAAAGACCAAGGAAATGCTATTAAAGAGTCCAAACTGAAACAATCTCTACTCTAGCATCTCCATTTAAATTTTGAAATATTTTTCCGGCCAAGAAGTGGAGAAAAAGACTTTAGAAGACATTGGATGAGGTCTCAACCGATTCCTCTTCTCCCGTACGTTAGTAGCAGTTTTGATTTAAAAACCGTTCTTGCAGAACTTCGTCGAAGTTCAATTCGGCAGTACTGTAGTAATAGACTGGTTCGCTAACTGCAACTTCCAGGTGCTTAAATCTAAAATGAATACATGTAATTGTATACAGACTGTTTTAAACTTCGCAAACAGTTCTTTCTGGCAGCGATTCTACTCTGTAAATTCGAACGTAAACTACCGTAAGTTTATGACAGGTCTTTCTTCAAATATCCGGATAATTTATGGGAAATTTAGAAGTTTCTGAGATATATAGAAAATAGTAAAGGGATATTTAGAAATATTTATAGCTTTTCTTGGTTGAGTCCTGTGTTTTCCACTTTTCCTCGCTACTTCCTTGAAAAATGTTCAGTTGCCAGAACGGGCAACCAGTTGAACGGTTAATAGGCCCTTTGCAGCTGGGGTCACGTGACCACATTTTTTCTTAAAAAAATTTCTATTATGGGCTATAACTTAAAGAATGCCAGAAATGGAAAGACCATACTGAAAATACCAAAATGGCCAAGTTTGAGGCCCCCGTCTATAAAGAATGAGATTTTACGACGGTCTGAATTTTTAAAAAATAAGAAGATTTGTATGGAAAAAGTTGCTGGAGAGCAAGGCCTTGCTCTCCAGCAACAACTTCCATACAAATCCTCTAAATTTTCTGAAAATTCAAACTGCCGTATAAACTTACTCTTTAATGCAAGGGACCTCAAACTTGGCCATTCTAGTATTTTTAATATGCTCTTTCCATTTCTGTCATTCTTTAAGTTATAGCCCATAATAAAAATTTTTAAAAGAAAAAATGTGGTCACGTGACCCCAGCTGCAAAGGGCCTATATAGGCCATATCATCGACTAAAAGCACTAAGACCAACTAAAGCAGCCTTTTCCAAAATGGCGGATGCTGGTAACATTGATGGACCTGAATCTTCTTGCTGTACTCCTTCTACTACTGCAATGTAGAGGACTAGTAATGTAGATAATCTCTTACCTACTTTTCAACTCGCACAAGTGAAAACTTTGGCCGATTAAACCTGATTAAACCGTGACTCAAAATCCATTTTCAACACAAGAATAAGCATTATCTGGAGGGTTTTTCGAGATATTCAGATAATGTTTTTGACAATTTCTGGAAAGAAATTTAGGTTATTTTACGTGATATTTGTGAGAAGGCCTAGCTTATGATACAATTGATGATAATGGGAAAGATGTACATCACGCAATCAAGTTTGGAGGGAAGATTGCGTGACAAGTCAAGTTGGCGTGGTTACACATTTCCAAAGAGCGCCAAATTCGCTTGTGACAGCCACGAATGTTTGTAGAGAAAATATGGTTTATTTTGTCTTCAGTTAAAACTCAACTCTTGCCAACATAACCTGTTTGACATGATGAGTGTTTTATTTACCTTCGCCATTGTTTTAGTGAATCTAGAGAGGATTTGTCGGTAAGTTGGACGGCCTGTTTTAGCGAAAAAAAGAACAAATGTGTTGTAATTACCGTGGAATTCACTTTTGCCCTTGTCTCTATCGATAGCTGCAGCTGCCATCCTTCTCCGAGAGTGTTGAAATTTGAATTAAGAGGATATTCTCCACATCTTCCTAAGTCATCACAGTGGGAGATTGACGCAGTTTCGTACGATCGTATATCTAATTTAGGAAATGAGGTCGCCCTTGGAGATTCTGTCATTGTTCAAAATAAGCTAACACTTCTAACCCAGTGTAGTGCTTCTCTCGATCGTTCCTCGAATACAAGCGAGTTTATTCATTATTTTTGTCGCTGGATGAAAGGAAGGGATACCGGTTAAAGGTGAGAAGTTTATTTAAGGCATTCATAGTGCCTTTTAGCACTGACTCTCTTTGATTTACATGTCGATGTTTATATTGACAAAAACATTGGGCCCTACTTGTACATGTATACTTGGAGTGGCTAATAACAACGTCGCATTTTCCTACAGAAGTTACGCTAAATGCCTTCCAAAGCATCTGAAAAGTACCCTCTGGAAATATTCATACACTGTATATGTATCTTCAAAATTGATTCGATATTGTTTTAGTTTGATATGCCCGACGATTGCAGTGTGTTTAATAATTATTTTCCCGTGTAAGTCCCATGATCGTAAAGAATCACCTGGCTGTTAGCAGGTGATCACAGTCATAAATATTCGTTGTGCAGTAGGGCTGAAGATATCAAGCTTTATTATTAAATTTACGAATTTTCTTATCTCAGTGATTTTCTATTTTAACTATATGTAGTTCGTTTTCTTCTTGTTAACCTTTCTTTAATGTATCCTTAGTTTATTGTTTAATTGACTAGTGACAAGTAAAAAATTTTAAAAAGTGACTAACTCGAAGAAAACTAACCACACATTGTTAAAATCAAATATTAACTGAGTTCAAAAATTAACTTCAGCATATACATGTATTTATTCAAACAAGATTTGCATTGCAGAGTTCTCATGTAAAAGGGAATATTTCATGGCATAATATATACAGAGGATATTACAGGGTGGTGAGAAGATATGAATTTTATGTTCGAGTAGCAAGAGCAATATCTCATGAGTGAGATATTGTTCTTGCTACGAGAACTTAAAATTTGTGTCTTCGAGCTAACATGTAATGTTCTTTTTATTATATTGACATACTGATGATGGTGTATTTGATGATTTTCCGAAGATTTCCAAACACTTTCCGAAGATTTCCGAAGATTCTCCAAAACTTCTCCAAAGGTCACACAAATGTTGCCAAGCATTTTCCAAAATTTCCAAAGATTTCCGAAGATTGCAGAAGATTGCCAAAGACTTTCGAGGAAGACCTGAAGATGTTTCAATCATACACCAACAAATTTAAGTACAGTTTAAGAGACCAACTTGATATCAGTGAAATCATCGATATCTTCACTAGTGAGGATATGGAAAATACACCACCTGAGTCCTGGATATGGTTTTGTATGAATTTTACGATTGGTGTATTTTCCAGTAAAAAACCTGTGTCTTTATGATAAATGGTCAGTTTATAAACTGTGTTTTTTACATTTTATTGCACTGGCAATAATATATTTCATAACATATTTAATAAAAAACCTGGCAATATGTATATATGCCAACTCTCCCAGATGAATATTTATCCAGAAGTCTTCCTGGATGCAGACCAAGGCTAATTGACCATGTCCCATTTAGGGAACATGTGCTAATTATTTCTGTGCATCCTGACAGTGCTGGCAACTAAAGGCACAATGTTATGCCTCATCATGTATCAAGGATGCATGCTAAGAAAGCAAGTAAAGAGCAGTTCAAGTTATGTAATGAGTTTGCTTGTAGCTTACTCTTGAATGGTCCATGGCAACCTAGTTCCCAGGGTCTCTCATCTTACCTTTCCTAATGGACCACCCACCCCCTCAATAATTTAATTGTCATCTCCCAGGTTCTGGGAGACACGTGACCAGACCCAACCAGGGTCTCTCCTCTCTTGCTCCAGGGGGCCCGTAAGATGAGAGATCTTTGAAACGAGATTGGGTGCATAACCCCTACTTTATTGGATAAATAACTTCCCTTTCCAGTGCAACAACAGAATTCTTTTAAATGAACAAAACAATCAATTTGGGTTCAGTGAGAAATTTCAATTTTTTTTTCTGCCCACACCGTATTTAATCCTGCCATCTTGCATTTGTTAAGCCAGGGCAAATGAATACATGCGATTACTAAATGATTAGGTTTACTCAGTTTAGGGACCATTGGAACAGTGACCTTTCCTTTTGGCAAATTGTTTCTGAACACCTGTTTTATTGTTACAAAACATGTGAGTTCCCTGTTGTTTCTGTGCAGATTTTCTCAAGAAAATGCTGGACTGACTGACAGTATATGGCCATGGAAAGGAAGTCTAAATGTTATTGTGGGGAGATCAAAACCTCACTGTGGCATAGAGTTGCAAAATGTTGGTCTCTTTAACACACGAAAAACAGTCATTTCCACAATAGAAATGCCTATGTTAGGTATTTTTTGTTTTGCACTCTTGGGCTCTGCTTATGGAATGGCAGGTAAGCTATTTTTTAAATTAAGTATTTAATATAAAATTAATGTAAAATAGTATTACTCAGACACAGCTGTTGCAACATGATATGAGTGGCCTGTGACCATTGAGCCATTGAGGTCTTTTTGACTATAGATTGCAATACAGTTAAGATTTTAGGTGAAATGCTGTTGCAATAGTATTGCAATAGTGGTGATACTATTGCAGTAGTATTGCAATGCTATGACAGTTTGCAAATGTATACATGTAGTAAATGTATAGTGTTGTATTTTTATTTTGCCTCTGACAATAGTCATCAAATCAAGATATATGCATCTCTTTGCCCCCTTCCTTGTGAGGGAGGGGGTCAAATACATGGCAAAGAACTGCTTCTGCACTAAAAGTTAAACATAAATAGTTGAGAGTTTAACACAGCTTTTACTATATAAATGGGGCTCTTTTAGCTGATCCTAGTATTTTTGTAATAGCATGGAAAGGGCTCTGTCTAATGTATACAGTTGAATGAAACATTCCCTAAAAATTACACATACAAGAATTAATGATTTCCTTTTATCAACATTTTAATTTGTTACATTTTTCTTTTAATGTCACAGTTCCACAATTTATCCAAGCTTCATTGCCTCATGTTATGGTAATATCTGCAAAAGTTGGAGAAGGCATTGAACTAGATTGTTCATCTGATGGTCATGCACACCCAGAAGCACTCTGGTACAAATACAATATCCCTCTATTGGATATCACATATCGTACGTTAGAAGGCACACTAAAGTTCAGGAAGCTGGTTTTGAATAATCTACTACTGGCAGATGCAGGAAATTATTCTTGTTGGGTGAACGACACACTGGGTTCAATTAACAGGACATTCATAGTATATGTATATGGTGAGTATACGTGGTACGTTTTCAGTCACACAATGTCATATAGCTTATCTTGTGGGAGGTGCATTGGCCTAATGGTAAGTGTACCGGACTCCAGATCAAGTGGTCTATTTCCAAGCATTGTGGTGTGTCTTTTAACAGAAGAAACGTTACTGAAACAGCACCTCTCTCCACCCAGGTGTATAATGGGAACCAACAAATTAAATGCTGATTGGGGAACCCTTCAGTGGACTATCATTCCAACCAGTGGAAAGTAGAAATACTCCTATTCGCCTTTTGGAAACCAGAGAAAAGTTGTGCCCTATCCCAGGCTCAAATGCAGACTCTACATTTTATCTTTGCTTTTTACCTACCTTCCCAGTGTCTTTCCTTTTTATATATGCCTCTCTCTGCTCAGGGAAATAAATCATACGGGTATCAGCCAATTGTGTAGCAACTTGAGAACATTCTGGAGTGGGTGGGCTGGGTGGTAACCACTGTCAACTGTCGTTCTAATCAGTCAAACCACAGCCTGATAAGCCATGACAACCCTTACTAACAATAGGGCAGCACAGAAGCATGTACAGCTCTAGGGGGTACAAGGGCAATCTCGTGACAAAAATGTTTGACCACTCCAAATATCTTACTGTTTTCCATAAACACGCTGGAAATCAGATTGGGATCTGTGCTTGAAGCTGTGGTGTGAAATGCAAAAGATGAACTTTTGTCAATATCCTTGACATCTTTTAGAATCTTCAAACACCCGTCCAATGATTCTCAAGTCACTGATGACTAACAAGACGACAGTCCTTGGAAGCGAAGTCAGCTTTCATTGTCACGTGGCCAGCGAGTCGGTGGCATACGTCCGGTGGTTCTTCAAAAGATATACCGTTCAAGGGAATACCTTTGGCAATTCAATGCAAGCAACAGTTACAGAGATTAGGAGTACTGTACCAGTCAAGGTTTCAAGTTTTGTTGGGAATGGATTAAATGGTCACCTTTTCAAAGGCGAATCAGTATATCTTGTGAAAAACGTTTCTCATCATGATCAAGGCGAATACATTTGTGAAGCATTTAATGAACGCGGCAGAGTGAGATGGGGTGCGTTCTTGGTGCTCGTCAAAGGTGATTTTCCTTTTTTTTTTAATTTCTTTATAATATTATGACCTTGACCACTCTGTAATATCATGACTGTGACTGACATGTCTCGGCGCGCCCTCGTTTTCGTCCAGGGCAAAATTAAACCGGGAATGATGAGCGAGGAGTGAGGAGTGAGCGGTAGTGGTGAGCCTGAATAACATTCTGGTTATGCTGAAGAGCACCCCGGATGGTAAGCCTGAATAACGCTCAGGTTAGCCTGTTAACAGTTATCTCTCAATATATTAATAACGGTAACGGCAACACTCCTTACCCTCAGCCTCCTTTTAGACCTGCCAGTCTGTCCAACGTGAAGTAGACGTCTGAATTCGAAGCTGAAAAACCTCGAACTGATCTATATGCCTAGTGTGTCTCTTAATTAACTTAGCAAGCTCGAATCTCAAACTTCTTTTTTGTCCTTTGTGGAGAACTGAATACGTGCACAGTTGGAGAGCTTACTCGCTTTGGCTAAAGACTTGGAATTTTAGTTGTTTGGCGAGTGATGAGTTTTCTAATCCATTTTGCACCTTGGGGAATTTTCATGGTTAACAGGTTAATATTTGGCATCTCTCTTTTGGTCTTCTCCTTTTTTGGTCTTGCTCATTAATACCTGATTGGTTGAGAATTTTGAAAAACCAGCCAGAAGGTATCGTACATACAGATGTCAAAATTTAGGCGAGCAAGTTTTGACAGTGTCGGGTGCTTCGTTGTGACTGAAATCTCTATTTCTGAAAACGAGTTGTCTCCATTAATTAACATTGCTTTTGTTGTTGTGTTCTTCCAAGCTCCTACACCCTCAGCTCACGAAAAAGAAGCCAGGTATGCTGCTCTGTTTGGACAGACACAAGATCTGCCCTTGGCTGTTCTTGTCGCTGTGCCTGTAGCCTTTTTAATCATATTGACGGCGGTGTTTATCAGGGCTCTAGAGAAGGCCAAGCAAAAACATGGAGTCGGTCTAGTCAAGAAAACAGATATGAATGGGGATGCGGTGGTGATGAGCGAGTCATGCAGTAACAAGGAATCTAGTAATCAGGTAATCAGGTTCACTGAGTAGCAAATTAGAGAAACATATTTCTTGTGGTCTAACTTGCGGATTCACTGGGAGTCACCAAAATACTGTAGAAGAGTCGACCGAGTCCGTTTGAAGTTATCATAAAGGTGAATAAACAGAAGCCCCCAGGGATAATCGAAAGGCCGTGATAAGTGACGTTCGAAATTACTGGAATCTAGCGGTTATCTGATTACTGTTTGCAATAACTGCATATTTTCTTATGGTCGGGGTTCATTCGATGAGTTTTTTCCTACCATCTTGTTTCCGCGCTCGTTTAAATCCTCCGCGGTTTTTATTTTGCTGGCACGTTCTCGGCAAAGTAAGAGAAAATAGAAGGTCGGTGAACAGACAACTCTTGCAAAATAGTTTTCAATACCACTCTTCGCCTGAGCGTTGGGTAACGTGCCTGTTGCAGGAAGAATCATGTCTGGCTTGAAGTAAAAGCTGAATTGTTTTCGTCGACTTTAATACCTTTATTGTGCTGGATGTGTGTTTAAAAGTACAATCCGACGTGATAGATATATGAAGCTAATCACTTTGAGTTTATTTAGAGGAATGACTTCTTTCTTTTACGTGTTTCCAGAAAATGGAAAAAGAAATCGTGTTTACCGAATCTCGGCGAATTTCAAATTACTCAAAACATAACGGATTACATACTGGTCAGCAGACTACCCAGTTATGTAAACAAGTCACGTGTCTGGAGGCGACATGTTCTTCCGAGCGACTGCCGTCCTCTCAAGCCAGTGACGTAAGCAGTAAACGATGCAGTGCTGCGCTTGAACTCGAATGGGAAGGGTTTGAACTGGTCATGGAGGATGGATTTGAAATGATTAAATTGTGTAAAGAAGAGGAGGTGTAGATAAAGGGAGAGGAGGGACTGGCGATATAGAATGAGCGGTTGTTGATGGAGGGTTTGGAGCCTCAGCCTTGGAGCTCTCATCATGAAATACTCAGGATGGTACGTCATTTGTCCTTCTGTGGCATGGCGAAAAAAAAATGGTAATCAACCAAGAATACTAAATGTTTGTTTGTTTCGATTTTGGCCAGTGACTTCAAAACGATTTAAGCACAGCTCGGCACGCATTTGGGTTGTTAGGTCCTGACTGACTTTCCTCACTGGTGCATAGCGTACGATTAAGAAATATTCCCAAGAATTCCGAACCATCATGATCGATTTTCATTCGAATAAGAACACTCAGAACTAGAACTAGGGTTCCCTTGTTTTCCACAGAATTTCAATAACTGGCCAAACCAGCTCCGTGTTTCTGACTGCTCACTTATACTGTTAATCCCCTCTTGGTCCATTCTCTTTATGTGGCTGATTGCTTGCTAAAGGAACAGAGCAAAAGCTTAGGACGACGCTGCAACTGAAAACGAAAGCTGCAAAACGTTCCATAAGTAGATGGTAACGTCTTCGCAAAGCTATCACAATAGCTGCCGTTAGAGGGTGTTCAGTATCTTGAAGACCGACTAAGCAATTGAGAGATGTCTGTCACGTTTGGTAGCAGGGTAAATTTATTAGTACTTTTTTTCATTTCTCTTTCACAAATCCTGGGTAAATGTTTATGGATATGTTGTCAATCTTTAGCAAATAACTGATATGTTTTAGTCTCTCCAAAGTATTCATCTGTCTTTTTTGTTTTCTTTAATATTCCCCAGCCGAAACGAAATTTGTAGATTTCTAGTCATCACTTTCTATATCAAACATTCTTGAATTTTACTAACAAGAGGAACACCTTCTGTAACGGCTTCACTTTGATTAATTGATAATTTAATTGATAGCTTTAGTATGGCTATAGCCGCTCTGTTATTTCATTCTGATTCACAGTCGAAAGAACTAGAAGTGTGTAACAGCATAACAACACAGAAGGACGATATTACCTTCAATTTTCTGTATGTTTGCACGTCTTTGCGTCGTTGCATCCCTACAGCGGACTAGACAACATTTCTCCCTGTAAATTGGGCGACAGGCAAATCCTTTCCTCTCTGGAATTTTTACAGTGGCATAATTTTTTGGGAGGGAGGGACATATTGTACTTCGGGATCGGAGAGGTTATCGGACACAAAATGACAAGGGCAGGGGACAGAGATCTTGTAAACAACGGTTCCCAACGAGTAGAACTGAGACAACGGAATAGCGAAAACAACTCCGAGGGATGCGGCATTAAGAAAATACTGGTACTTTGCGTTTGTTAGTTTTTTCTTGTATATTTTAGTGAATAAAACAAGCTAATCTAACAGCTTTATCAAATCAAAGTTTAAGTCATCTTCATATCTGCGGAAGCGAAGCGTATATGTTTGCTAAACGACAATAGGAAACAACGAATACTATCAAAGGCCACTGTAAGGGCGAAGCGTGTGTGTCTAGTCAATACTGATATGAACGTTAGTCCAAGTTGAATGCGTAATTCGGCATCGTAACAGACATATGCCAGTTACACGTAAGCCTAAGAATGATCGTATCCGCTCTCAGTGAGACATGTACATGTACATAAATTAAAACTTTTTGCGCGACTTGTGATTGGGCTGGAACCCTGTCTCCAGGGATGTCGACTGACATTGCCTCCGTCACCCACTATACGAATCCCTTCATGAAGTGTCTCAAATATTGCTGCACGCGTCTATGCTATTGCAAACATAAACCTACTGTAGCAATTAATTCCCCGAGCAGTTCGACGACTACTGAAAGCATCCCCCGAACCAAGCAATTAATTTTCCGAGCAACTGGATGATTTCTGTTTAATCTCTTAATGCTATACTAGAAGTATCTCGGATATGATTATATTGCAATCGTCTAAGCTACTGCAAACTCGAACCAAACAATTTCCCGAGCAACTCGATGATTACTGTTTTATCTCTTATTGCTACACTGTGATTGACTAGCGATACGTAGTAAGCTTAGCGTACAAGTACCCTAAGGGCAGCTAATTTGCTGGTCAACTGTCGTTAAAATCTGTGTAGAATTACAGGTGCGTAACTAAGTAATTTGTTTATAGGTTACGAGAGTTCTAGAGTGCCGGAGTGAAATGCAATAACTCCAATTGGCTATCGACGCTAATGCCACCTTCGTTAGTGAAGTAACTTTTCATTTAAACCAAATGGAGGTTTGGCCTGTTTTATCCACGCCGTTAGCAGTGTACCATCCGTGATGTGTGTACTGAGGGTTCCCTCCCACCACATCAGGCTGGTAATTGGTTCGGGTACATCCAGAGCAAGAGTTACCTCCCGAACCTGAATGGACACTTGGGAAAAAGGGACCCTTGGTAAAGCCTCCAAATGGCGTGGTGTTGTCGTTAAAACCGTAACCGGTTGGGTAGGAGTCGGACCATGTTACCCCCAGGGCCTCCCCCAGGGCATATTTTCCGTACCTGCCACTTTCTCCTTTCAGCGCTTCCACAACAAAACCAACGATATGCATATGGCCTGGCTGTCCGCCGTAAAAGCGGTTATGATTTGCAAAGGTTATGTTGTAAGGGTTATTCTTCAGGTAAATACGGTACACGTATGCATATTGGTTGATACCACCCGTGGCTGGGTTATTACCCGCAGCCATGATCATGTAAGAAGCATGATTGGCCATTTGTACAGCCCCATGTGGCAGATTAATCAGCCCGTTTGAAGTGCTACGTTGGTTGGGAAGCCAAGCGTAACCAAAGGGATTATTCATATTAGGAATGCCCTTGTTATACTTGTCAGCTGTATTTTGTGCTGATGTGTGAACGTAACCATAACTAGCTAGCATCCATGCTCCGCCAGCAAAAGTCATGTCGCAGTAAGTTTGAGCCGGGGCTGTTTCACCAGGAGGCTGGATCCAGTACATGCCGCTGCCCTTGCCATCGCCGGCGTCAAGAATTGCCTGTGCGTTTGGTGCCGGGTTTTCTTTGGTTCCCAGCGGTTTTCTCAAAATAGAACAGCTGGTGCCAGTATAACGAGGCGGGCATTTACAAAGGTTCTTACCAATGCACGTTCCACCGTTCATACATGGCTTTTTTGCACAGTCCCTCGCACCTAGGAAGAGGTAATGTAGGCCAGAATATCCTCAGAAAAGATGTTGCTATTTAGCTTGTTATGGTAGTCAACCTTCAAGCACAAATTTAAGACTTGCGGGGACTTATTTTCGTCAAATAGGGTTGAAAAATGGAACGTCCTTGTGATACCTTTTGAAATAATCACTGTCACTGCTTTTTGTTTTGGTTTGTTTGTTTGTTTTTTTACGGTCGTGGCCGACCACAGGAAGTGCGTCTTTATAGAATAAAGCCGCTACTTACTTTTCTGACAGAAGGCTCCAGTGTATCCTGGTGGGCATGTGCACCAGGTGACGTTAGGTCCTGCGCACTGGCCTCCGTTACGGCAGTAGAGATCTTTGCAGACTAGAACGTTCAAATATGTTATATCAGAAGCGTATAGCCCCGATATCTGTGCTCCTGATTGCATACAAAAATTACAATGTAGTACAACTGTCTGCAATGTTTTAGTACTCGAACTGAACGTTTGCCATCAGCAGCTCTCTATGCATACAGCACAACGTCAAAGTAAACTCATATTAAAATCGAACTTGGACTGGAAATACCTGTACATTCCTTGTTGCTGCAGTACTTGATCATAAAAGTCTTCCCCTCTTCGCATTCTTTAGCCGTGTTATTGAGTTCACAGTCAATGTTCTTTGCAAATGCCTCACACCTCTGCACGATATTTTCCATTTCTTCGAAACACTCTAGACAAGATGCTAAGGAGAAAGCATTGATAAGAGTGCGGTAAGACTTTTCGAAAAAAATCTGGAAAAAAAATAAAAAAACGTAATTTAAAACTATATGTTCCCGAGGGCACAATATGAGTGAATTTTGCTCTCGATTTCACTTTTGTCTCAGGCGCGAGAGGCCTCAGTATGAGTCCCACATCACGTTCAGGCATTATTTCTCAAATGTACCTGCGGCTGTCTTTTGTCCATTTGCTATTGTTGTGTTGAAAACTGTTATTTATTTTTACAGGAATGAGATGTTTTAAATGAAACTCGTAGTATCATCCAGTTTAATCCGTGCTATTGGATTGATATTACTCAAGTTGAAAGATGTCTCCATTTTAAGTTGGTATGCAAGGCGTGCGCTATCTGAGGAGAGGCCAAATAAACCTTGGGAACGAACGTCAGAGGTTTTCGTTTGAGTAAGGGGTGGCGTAAAAAAATCAGTCCCCTTCTTAAATCCTGTCTTCCCCCCGTCAAATACAGTTGCCCTCGCCATGACACTAAGATGCCGTTTGAAGTATGCGATCGATATCAACGAAACACAGAAATACATGCGAACTGTAAACAGCTTATGGCACAACTGTCACGGTATGGTTAATGAACGCCAACCTTTTCCGCAGTGAGCCTTGCAAAGCTTCTCCAACTCCTGTTCGAACCCGTCGCAAATTTTGTCAAAGTTTAGGTGTGAACTGTTCGACTCGCGGCATCTTCGGGTCTCGTCGGATGCTTTTTTCACACAATCTTCATAAGTTACGTACTAACATAAACAAAGAATGAATAAGAAATTATTGATGAACAATAGCCTTCTACTTTCTCTCGGAACCCACAGTTATGACTAATGCTGTTGTATGGTATCTAGATTGGGTAGTGGCCCTATCAAGGCCGGATCAAACGGCCAACTGGTACCTCAACTACTGGTCAGTTAATTGTGTTCTTGGCCAAGACAACTTACTCTCACGGTTGCATTTTCCGCCTCGAATTATGAATTTAGGAAATCTGACAAAATGTCCAATGCCCTAAGATACCTTGGGCGTTAGACTAACATCCCATCTAGGAGAGCTAGTAATAATTCTAGTTGCTTTATGCCTAAGATAACTCGCTGATAACCAGTCCAACCAGCTCCGTGTTTATGACTACTCACTTACGGTGTTATTCCCCTCTTGGCATGTCTCCATTCTCTTTACGATGTCTGGCTGACCGCTTGCCGAAGGAACAGAACAGAGGCTTAAAACGATGCTACTACTGAAAACTAGGGCTACAAAACGTTCCATGTTGAGCTTTTGGATGCTAACACTAGAGGTGAAGTCTTCAGAATAGCTGCCCTATGGGGCTGTTCCGCATCTTGAAGGCCGACAAAACAATTGAGAGATGTATGTCACATTTGGTAGACAGATTTGTCTCTTTCACAAATCCTGAGTAAATCATCGTGTAAAGTATTGCCAATCTTTGGCAAATAACTGATGTGTTTTAGTCTCGCCAAAAGTATTCACCTGTCTTTTATGTTTCCTTATTTCCCAGCCGAAACGGAATTTCTTGATTTCTAGTGATCACTTTCACTATAAAGGATTCTTGAACTTACTAACAAAAGGTACACTTGCTGTAACTTCACTTTGAATCATTGAGACTTTTTTTGACCGTTTTTAGCCGTTGCACGAATAAATGAGAATATCGAACTTTCTAGAGCCAGCTTTAGTATAGATACAGCTGCTCTGTTATTTGATTCTGATTCACAGTCGAAAGACTGTAGAAGTGTTTAACAGCATAGCAACACGGGAGGACGATATGCAAACGTTTAATTCCTATTATTCACTTTTTGTAGTTTCCCCTAATAATCGCGTCGTTGCATACCCACAGCGGACCAGAGCGCTTTTCCCCCTTGGGTTTTTGGGCAGGATGCAAAATGTTTACAGCGTAATAATGTTTTAGGAGGAAGGGACACAATGTACTATGAGATGGGACAGGTCGGACACAAAATGACAAGGAGGGGGAGGGCGGGTAAAAGAGATCTTGGAAAAAAAGTTCCCAACTAGTAGCACTGAGACATGTATGGCGGATAGAAATAGGGATGCGCGATAAAGAAAGTGCTGGTTTTTTACATCTGTAAATCATTTTGTATATTTTAATGAATAAAACAAGCTAATCTAATACCACTATTAAGTCATCTTTATTCTTGCGAAGGCGAAGCGTACTAGTTTGCTGAACGACAACAGAAAGCAAATATCAGAGGACTACTGTCAAGGCAAAGCGCAGTGTCTAGTCACTAACGTTTGTCCAATTGAATGCTCAAGTCGAATTATTACGTACATTTGAGTTACACGTACACTAAATGATTGTTTCCTCTCAGTGAGACATGTGCGACTTCCGATCGACCGATGGTTCGAACCCTGTCTTCTGGACGTCAACTGACCTTGCCTTCGTTACCCGCTATCCTACACCGTTTATTAAATGTCTGGGATAGGATTACACTACTGCAAGCTTCTACATCACTGCAACCCCGAACCAAGCAGTTACATCCCCGAGCAATATAAGTGATACGATGATTACTGTTTGTCTCTACATGCTAGACTATGACCGACTAGCAATACACCTTAAGTCTAGCATACAAGTATCGTTTAGAGTGTCACAAGATTCTGATTTCTACGTGAAACAAGCTAGGTCAGGGGTAAACAGGGAGCTCATTTTGTTCGTATTGCAGATGCATAGAGGAGTTTTCATTTGAGGGTCGAAAATTAACTGGTTTTGCATTTACTACGCTACACGATTGGCTTAAAAAACTCGCGCCACTTTTTCAACCAATCAGAAGTAAAACCAAAACCAATCGTGACTCGTTCGCACACGTTTTCCCGCGCTTTGCGTCAGCTACATGTAATTTCTTCGAATTTTGATTGGTTCACTTTATTGTCTGTGTCCTTTGTGATTGGCCAGAGTGATTACTTTGGTTTTGGTTTTACGGCGCTCATTGAAAACAACTGCAACACAATAATTGGTTTTGAAGTAACAGAGTTCGAGACTAAGAGTGAAATGCAGTGACTCAAGGGAGATACTTGTACAATAGACTATCTACGCCGAATGGCATCTTCTTTAGTAAAGTAACTTTTCATTTAAACCAAATGGAGGTTTGACCAGTTTTATCCACGCCGTTAGCACTGTACCATCCTTTATGTGTGTACTGAGGGTTCCCACCCACCACATCAGGCTGATAATTGGTAGGAGTACATCCAGAGCACGAGCTACGTCCCGAACCCGAATGGACACTTGGGAAAAAGGGACCCTTAGCAAAAATTGCGTAAGGCGTGGTCTTGTCATAAAAACCGTAGCCGGTTGGGTAGGAGTCGCTCCATGTTACCCCCAGGGCCTCTCCCAGGGCATATCTCACGTACGTGCTTCTGTCTCCTTTCAGCGCTTCAACGACAAAATCAACGATATGCATACGGCCCGGCTGTCCGCCATTATAGCGGTTATGATTTGCAAATGTTATTTTGTAAGGGTTGTTCTTTAGGTAAATACGGTACACGTATGCATATTGGTTGATACCGCCCGTGGCTGGGTTATTACCCGCGGCCATAATCATGTAACGAGCGTTATTTGCCATCATTACCGCCCCGTGTGGTAAACTAATCACGCCATGAGAGTAGGTGCGTTGTGTGGGAAGCCAGGCGTAACCAAAGGGATTATTCATATTAGGAATGGCCTTGTTGTTGGAGTTTGTTCCCGTTGTGTGAACGTAACCATAACTAGCTAGCATCCATGCTCCACCAGCAAAACTCATGTCACAGTAAGTTTGAGCCGGGGCTGTTTCACCAGGGGGCTGGATCCAGTACATGCCGCTGCCCTTGCTATCGCCGGCGTCAAGGACTGCTTGTGCGTTTGGTGCCGGGTTGTCTTTGGTTCCCAGTCTTTTTCTGGTACACTGAGCACCAGAATAAGGAGGTGGACATTTACAGAGGTTTTCACCAATACATGTACCGCCATTTTTACACGGCTTTTTCACACAATTACCTTTAAAAGAAAACGAGAATTTTGTTATTTATCAGAAGGTAGTAAATATATCATACTGGTCATACGCAGATTGGTTCTTCCACTCCGTATGTCACCACTATATTTTTCCCGCTCTTACAGGTCAATACGTAGCTACTGGCCTGTTTCATAATATTTACCCATTTACCTTAAGAGGATAAAGAAAAATGTCGGACAAAATATCATTGGCAAAAATTATCCTTCAACCCTAAGACTTTGAGGGACCTCTTTCTGTCGTATAAGAGCGAAAAGTAGAACATCCGTGTGCTTCTGAAAGAGAGACTCACCGTTTCTTCAGTTAACAGCCGTCCTTTTAACAGTCGTTATGCAATGAGGCCGCTATACTTACTCTTTTGACAGAACGCTCCAGTGTATCCTGGTGGGCATGTGCACCATGTAGTATTTGGTCCAGCGCACTTGCCTCCGTTGCGGCAGTAGAGATCTTTGCAGACTGAAAATGCAACGATATTAAATCTCGTTAATAACCGCGTTACATTTTCTAAGCGACAGTTGAGGTTCAGTGGTATCAGTGGTATCAGTGCCACCTGGCGGATTAGGTTTCTAAATTTTACTGAAATTTGAACTCCTCTCACGGTTTTCTTCCCGCTCGTAGACCACGATCACATGCGTGTTGTCCTTGAAAGGGATATTATTATCGACTTTTAGAAGACAGCCAATCAGGGCATATGCCATAGTTAAAATGATCATAATAATTTTAAATAGAAATACTCGGTAGTCACCTTGACATTCGTTGCTGTTGCAGTACTTAGTGAGAGATGTCTTTGTTCTTTCACATTCTTGAGCTGTGGCATTGAGGTCGCACTTAATTTTCTTGGAAAAAAAATTGCAGCTCTCTACGATCTTTTCCATTTTGTCAAAACAATTGAGGCAAGATGCTATAAATGAGTAAGATTATACAATTAGAATATGGTACTAGAATATGGCGTCGTAGTTTTATGTAATTGTAAAATCTCGTCTATAGTACTCTAAAGCGTTTATGCATCGTTTATACATGTTCCAAGAGGTTTTGAGGGCGCTCTGGAAAAGGAAAGGGAAAGACTTGAAGCCATAACAGTTTCCTGTCACAAAAGCCCGAGGCTAGGTAAAATGCCATTTTAACGGTACATTTGAAGCTCGGATTTTCTGGCCTTGTTTTCATAAACCTTCCAGTCTGGGCAGGCTACTTTTTGCCTGCACATTTGTTTCGTGATATTTTCCTTCCATCCCTCAACTTAATATAGTTCAAAGAACTTTACAGAATCAACATCGAACAAGGCTTTTTCGTGGGATTTCTTATATTTTAGCCCTAAATTAAGGTACAGACCATTAGAAAAGTGATGGGTGGGGGGGAAAGGTGGAGGGAAATCCAAACAAAAGAACCGAGCGAGGGAAAATGGCAGGAAAAAAAATTGTTCCAAAAGAAACCCAAGAAAAAAAAAATCACGTAGAAGAAGGGTCGCACTGTGGTATCAAACCAGTCTAATTATAACTCTGCCAAATTACAAAGTGCTCAAAACGGGGGTGTTTAAATATTGACAAATTTTCCAGTGTTCTGTCATTGGATCCCATTTATATAAAGCCACTGTGTGTAGATTTTGGAAAAGCTGTTGTATGAACCCTTTCATTAATTCAAAAGACACGCCAAACAACATAACAACTTTGCCTTGAGCTGTCTCCGTAGACTCCTCCGCATCAGGTGGCTGGATAAAATCCAGGACACGGAGGTCCTGTAACGGACCAGCATCCTGTGTCCATAACCTCTTACAGAAAGCACAAGATAAATGGACTGGCCATGTCTGAATGCCAGACAGCCGACTGCCAAACGGCTGCTGTATGGAGAACCGTGTCAGAGCAAGCGCTCAGTTGCAAAGAATCCCTCAAAGACCTAGTGGCGGGCATCGACGTCAGCACTTTGGAGTCGCTTTCTCTAGACTGTCCTACCAAGCGAAGAAAGATCACCGCATAGATGCCCAGAGCAAACGCACCACGCACAGGTGAATATGGTACGAAGCAGATTAAAAAAGAAATTCGTACAAAGGGTTGCAGTTGAAAAAAAATCTTGCACAGTCAACAGGTAAAAAAAAAAACAAATTTATGCGAGTCAAAAATCCCCCATCCCCATCCCCCAATCACTTTTGTAATGGTCCGTCCCTAAATTGAATCAACACAGAATTAGGGGAGGGCATTTTAGACATTTTACACATTTTACACGGCATTTTATATGGAAAGCCCTTAAGTGGAATAATTAAGGGCGGGGATCAATTTTTCACGCCATTTTTCATTTTAGCGTAATAGAATCAACATAAAATGAGGGGAGGGGATTAATTTTTCACGGATTGAACTTGGGACGGGGTGATCAATATTTTACGGCATTTTATATGTTTAACCCTCTAAATGAATCAACATTGAATTAGGTCCAGGGTTACTAATATTTCTCAGTATGTCGTCAACTTGCCTAGCGCTTTATTTCTTCACTCATAATGTAAATTTCATAAGCTAGCTGCCCTGAATCTTACTATCACAGCTGGGATTTTACTCGCATGCCTACGTTTTGCTTTGACAAGGCCGAAGGTTGTTTATAACATAAAGATCGCGAGGGTTTTATGACAACTAACCTTTAGCACAGTTGGCGGAACATAGGCTTTTCAACTGTTTTTCATACTCATTGCAAATTTTGTTATTGTCAGTCGTGAGCTGTGAGTGATTTGATTGTCCCCGGCATTTTCCAACCAACATAGACGCTTCTTTAACACAATCCTCGTAAGTGGTGTACTGAATTAAATAAAAAATAAAGCGGCAGTCAACAAACGGGAACAGTTCTATTTACAAGTTTTCGCGACGGCCTTCTTAGGTCATGTCAAGAGAAAATTTTCTTTTGGTCATGTAGGTTCTAAAATACCGCAAGGATACAAAATTGAGGGTACGGCCCAGAGAGACATTCAGTCTTATATCTTTAGGAAATTCTTTGCTGAAAATTAATTATTCTGTTCCTTTGTGAATTGCTGATCAGTGTGTGAAAAGACGAATACGCAATATGTATATCATTATTTATGTTATTTTGTTTCCTCCTTTGAAGTTTTTATTACTTTCTCGTAGCACTTGTTCAAGGTCACGTACGTTAATCCAAAACTCTTCTTCAGATTTGTTCGTGTCTTTCTTTACTCTGCTACCGTTTTGAAACGAAGTCTACTCGACATGTACAAAGTCAAAAACGTTTTCAAGTGCACTCCAGCGTAGCTGGATGAAGGTAATTTGATTAATAAAAAGTTTTTGTTATGATGACAAACTCAAGATCACTATATTTACTACAGGTATGGCGATTCTGGGTCGGGTTTTTCAAAGCCCGATTAAGCTAACCCGGGATTAACGAGAATTTTGATTTCAGTTGTAACTTTTCGGTGAGGTTTTCTGTTCACATTGTTTGTCCTTCAGTTTTGAGTTTGAATAATCTCAAACGTTTTGTTACGAGAAGTAAACTTGCATTAAAAAGTCGCGTGACAGATTGCCACGTATGTACGATTGTCAAGTGTTTGGCAGTCGACGGGCTGTTCGGAGTGTTCTCCGTTTGTAGATTGTTGATTTAAACGTAAATATGTCGTCAAAGAAATCCAAACGTTTTTGTCCATTAGCAAGTGCGAAGAAAGTACCACAGAGGAAAAAGTCGCGGGAAAAAGATTTCAAAAACATTCGATCAGAATTGGGCTGGTGCGTTAGCTGCTAGCGACAAAGGTTCCCGCCTCGAGCAGGAGAATACTTTGCCCGGACTGGACGACGAAGACGTTTGACATTCGCTAAACATTACTTCACAGGCCCGTTCGCCGTTCGAAGCGGTAACAGTAACATCTCAACTCAATCAGTATTCTTCCTCCACGTTGTTTACGAGTGCGCTCTATCCTCGTTTTAAAAATCGAAAGGAGCAAACAGAAGCGAAAACTATTTTGGGCGCACGAGCGGTGCAATTCAGATCATGCAAAGGATCTTTCGTGCCGGAGGCAACATTTGGGGCTCCTTAGTAATGATACGAGCCCTTTCGCTTTATCGATCAACGCGTCGTTATTTTGACACGTTTTGTGTAATTATCTCATTACGCCGGAAGTATATTTTCCTTCGTATCTCGAAACGAAAATTTCAGCGAGTGAAGCGCACATTTTGAATTCGTTTTCGGCAAGTTTTCGCCGTTTTTCGCTGACATTTGGAGAGAATGTTGCCCGACAATCCGGCAACAGAACAGTGTCGGAGAATTTTTATTTTTTGCTTCTTTTAACAGTTATGACTATTTTAGTGAAGAAAATGCATGTTTGCCCATTAACAAACCAGACAACTTATCAAAATTTCCCGGCACCGTTTTCAGTTCAGAGAAAGGTGTCAAGAAGACATGGCAATGTTGATCGCGTGCCCCCGGCTCAAATCCGACCGGAAACGAACTTGATTAGTGAACCTCTGTACTTTAGGAAATAGGGCGCTAAATTCGGAAAACCTTCATTTCTTTATTTTAATAAATATACCTTCGTAATCTGCAATTCTTAGGCTTTCAGAAATTGCAGTTACACTTACCTTTTGACAATTTTCCGTTCTGTTCACAACTGAGTCCGATTGAGTGGTCAGTGAAGGAACAGACTGAACAGAGCAGAGGCTCAGGGCCAGACAGGAACTGAAAACTAAAGCTGAGAATCTCCGCATTTCAAGTTTTTGCCACCTGTTTTCTTCAAAAACAGCTACCGTTTTTAGGCTTCGCCTGCAATTGTAACTGAACTTGCTGAAAATTACCGTGATCCGAAACACAAAGCCGCGCCGTTTGTTATTGAGGGTGTACACGTTTTGTCGTGTTTTTCCTTTGTTCGAAAACTTCCGGTGTCGTTATTTAAGTACTAATTAGACTTCATAAATAATTTCCGGTGTTCCTGACGAGGTGCCGAGAACACGGTAAGTGGGAAAACAGGGAATCCCGGAATTCGGAACCCAAACCGGAATACTCGGAATACCCGGAATGACCAAAAAATAATAAGTTTTGAAAATATAAATAAATAAAAATAACATTAACATTAAAATAAAAATAAATTAATAATTAATGAACAATTAATAACGAGATTAGATAATTAAATGCAAAATTTTCTTTTGATAAATATGTAAAAAGAAAAACAAGGAAACTGACAAAGAAACGTGAGGTAAAATGGATAACCACGTATGGCATTGTTGGAGATGCACATAATAGAACTAAAAAAAACATCTGCGTCAGGCCAGTGGCCCAGACAGCCTGAATCGAACCCAGTTTCTGGAGCATGAAGCGACGAGAATATTTCAGCTCCCCCCTGAATGGGACGTGCGTTACCGTTTTAAATTCGCCGGTATTCATTTACACACTCTAATTTTTTTTAGGCCGGTTGAAATCCAACCTCGTTTCCCCGAGCCAGGGAAAAGGCCCCGGGAACGAGTTTAGATGAAATCTTTTCTGATGAGTAGTCTTGTATCCATTTGCTTTTCTGCTGTAATAGCTTGTCATGAAAGTTCCAGCAGTTGAAGGCAGTAAAGAAGATATGTTTTTGTTACGTCTTAAAACTGTTGTGCATGATCTTAACATTTCAAAACTATTGTTCAAACTGTTTTGCAAACGTATTGACTTAGCAGCACGTTTAGCAGACATACCAGTAAGAGCTAAGCTATATATGAAGGATTGAGAAATTATTTGCGAATTGCAGGAGTCGTGTGGACCCCGCCAACACCTTTTAAACTATATGTGGACGGGTCTCGTTCTGACTTGTCTGAGATAATTGAGCTTTCCAGAAACAGACTGTCCTCTAGCGGTCTAAACATATCCTGTCAACATTTCTTACTATCAACAATTACGGAAGGAATACTTCTACCCTCGACCCTCTATAATACTTGCCCGTTTTCCAGCTGTCTCTGAACTACTTGATTGTGCGCGGTTTATCAAAAAAAAAAAATCTTTCAACACAAGATTGATAAACAGTGCCTATGCACTTCAGAATCGCTAGGAGTACCATCAACAAAGACAATGGACCATGTGGCGAGTAAAAAATTTTGAAAGTTTCCTTGTTTTGCGTTTTGCATATTTATCAGAAGAAAGTTTGTATTTAATTAATTATTAATTTATTGTTTTATTTTTATTTTTATTTAATTACATTTTTAAAATTTATTATTTTTCGGTCATTCCGAGGATTCCTGGTATTGCGGGTATTCCGAGTATTCTGGTTCCGGTTCCAAATTCGGGGATTCCATGTTTTCCAACCTAGCCGAAAACACCGGGTATTGTGAGCGTGAAGTTCTCTCTATTTGCAACACTTGTTGCACTTTTTTCCTTGTTGTCACTGTATTCGCGAAATGGAGTAGAAATGAATGTATTTACGTAATCACCGCAGTTACTTCTTCTGAAATGTTTCTTGAGTTTTACTAGGTGTGTAAAGTTTTCAATTGATATATTGCAAAAACTTCCGGTACCGTATCCGTAAAGTTTCCTCCGTTTGCTTTTTTTATAGCCCAAAGAACGTGGCATGAATAAGATCTCCAGTGCTCTCTCTCTCCTTAGCAGAATATGAACGGACAGAAACCTTGATGAAGACATAATCTTAGTATGTGCGCATGTTTGTATTTCGACACTTGCCGAACTCATTTCCAGTTTTTGTCAAACGCAGGTATAATGGCTGGCAACCGAGATGCAGTGAGCCAATCAGAAAACTAGAAATGCATTATTTGAGGTTTAGAATTTAATAATTTCTATTCTTTATTTTCTGTATTTTTTCTGGTCTTTGCGTCGTTGCGTACAACGGACTAGACAGAATTTCTTCCTTGTAACCTTGGCAACAGGCAAATCCTTTCATCTACGAAATTTTCACAATGGCATAGCATAATTTCGTGGGAGGGAGGGTTACAATGTACTATGGGATCGAAAATGTTGTCGGACTAACAAAATGATAAGGAGGGGGAGAGCGGGAGAAAGGGATCTTGGAAACAAAGTTCCCATCGAGAAGAACTGAGACAGTGAAATGACGGACGCAAATTGGGATGCGAAATAAAGAAAGTACTTGTACTTTACAGTTATCAGTATTTTCAAAACTCTTCTGTATCTTGACATGTTGTATATCTTAATGAATAAAACAAGCTGTGGTAAAGCTATTACCGCTATCAAATTAAAGTTTAAGTGATCTATCTTCATTCCTACGAAAACAAAGTGTACTTGTTTGTTAAACGATAACAGAGTGCAAATATCAAGGACTCCTTTCAAGGCGAAGCGCATGTCTCAAGTCCCTAACGCTGTTCCAATTTCAAAGCTGAAGTTAGCTTTATAACGCGAACAGATACCAGTAACACGCACCAAAATACTGCGTAAAGTTGTACTGCGTTGGTTGTGTTGAAAATTGTTCTATTTTCTCAGTGAGACATGTGCCTGAATTAAAACATTTTTGCGCGACTTGCGGTTGACCGAATTACGAATTATAAAGTTTCTCGAATATGACTACATTGCTGCAAACGTCTAAGGACTGCAGCAATTCGATGAATGCTGATTGTCTCTTATTGCTAATCTATGACCGACAAGCGATACACCTTAAACTTAGTCTACAGATATCGTTTACACACAAGATTCTGATTTCTGTGTGGAACAAGGTTGGGTGGTTAAGGGGAGCTTATTTTGTTAGCGAATCTGATTAAAATCTTTCTTTCTAGAATTTTAGATGTATAACTAAATAACTGGCTTTGAAGTGATGAGAGTTCGAAAATGTAATGACTCTAAAGAGTGTACTTGTCCAGTAGGCTATCTACTCTAATGGAACCTTCTTTAGTAAAGTAGCTTTTCACTTAAACCAAATAGAGGTTTGACCTGTTTTGTCCCACCCGTTAGCGGTGTACCATCCATGATGTGTGTACTGAGGGGTCCCATCCACCACATCAGGCTCGTAGTTAGTAGTAGGGGTACATCCAGAACACGGGCTTCGTCCCGAACCCGAATGGACACTCGGGAAAAAGGGACCCTTGGTAAAGCTTCCATAAGGCGTGGTTTGGTCATAAAAACCGTAACCGGTTGGGTAGGAGTCGGACCATGTTACCCCAAGGGCCTCCCCAAGGGCATATTTTCCGTATGCGCCACTTTCTCCTTTCAGTGCTTCCACAACAAAACCAACGATATGCATACGGCCCGGCTGTCCGCCATTATAACGGTTATGGTTTGCAAAGGTTATGTTGTAAGGGTTATTCTTTAGGTAAATACGGTACACGTATGCATATTGGTTGATACCACCCGTGGCTGGGTTATTACCCGCAGCCATGATCATGTAACCAGCGTTATTTGTCATCATTACCGCCCCGTGTGGTAAATTAATCACGCCATGAGAGGAGGTACGTTGGGTTGGAAGCCAAGCGAAACCAAAGGGACTATTCATGTTAGGAATGGCCTTGTTGTTGGAGTTTGTTCCCGTTGTGTGAACGTAACCATAACTAGCTAGCATCCATGCTCCACCAGCAAAGCTCATGTCGCAGTAAGTTTGAGCCGGGGCTGTTTCACCAGGAGGTTGGATCCAGTACATGCCGCTGCCTACACTATCGCCGGCGTCAAGAATTGCTTGTGCGTTTGGTGCCGGGTTGTCTCTGGTTCCCAGTCTTTTTCTTGTACACTGAGCACCAGAATAAGGAGGTGGACATTTACAGAGGTTTTCACCGATGCACGTGCCTCCATTTTTACATGGCAATCTTGCACATCTACCTTCAAAAGGAAAAAGGAGCAACCGTTAACGGATCTTGCTCAGCAGAATCATTCAAATCTATACTATTGCTAACCACTAACCATTAATTTGTCTACTGCATATAATAAGCATCTAAATTTTTTTTCATCTTGGAAGTGAAATATCTTACATGCTTATTGGTAGCGTTACGGAATGACTTCACGGCAAAGCTAATCTAAACTAAGCTTTCGCAGCAGTACGACTTAACTTAGCCCAATTTCGCGTTTTTGAATCTAATTACGAGCAATCTTCAACCTTAAATGAACGCTACACCGTATTTTAAGAATCTAAGATTGATTAAATGTCTACAGAGAGCTTTGCATTGTTTGATTTCATTCCGAGCTTTTCACTTCAAAAAATAAAAAATATAAAGTAGGAAGCCAGCACTTACTTTTATGACAGAAAGCTCCCGCGTAACCTGGCGGACATGCGCACAAAGAAGCGTTGGGTCCTGCACACTTGCCTCCATTGCGACAGTAAAGATCTTTACAGACTACGAAATACGAAAATATTACAAATGAATTACAACTGTACGCGCAATATTTTTTGGGTTAAAGTTGGTGTGCCCCTTGGGCGATATGTTTTTAGTGGCTGGTTTAAACCGCGCTCTTTTTTTAACTGACTGAAATTCCTTTTGGTTTACGTGAAGTACCATACGTACCTTTGCATTCCTGGCTACTGCAGTACTTGATGAGAGAAATCTTTGTTTCTTCGCATTCCTGAGCTGAGGCACTGGCATTGAGGTCACAGTTTATTTTCTTGGAAAACAGTTCGCAGCTTTCGACGATCTTTTCCATTTTGTTGAAGCACTCCAGGCAAGATGCTTAAAAGAAGGAAGAAAACAATTGTTATAACCATAGGCTTCCTTTTACAAGTTGGCTCATCTAATGGTACTAACGACCGGGATTGATTCACAGCCTGTGTTCACACTTGGTGCCCTAGCACGGTGCCCGAGTACGAGTTTCGCGGGTACTAATCTGAATGTGTACACACCCTTTTTTCAATTACTCACACCGGAATTCGGGGACACTGCCCATGCTCGGGCACAAGGTCTTGACCTTATACTCTGGCACTAAATGGCACTTGGGTACTTATACTAGCGCGTCTGAACGCAACACTATTTTGTGCCGGTGCCTTGTCATCAGTGCTCGGGCACCAAGTGTGAACACAACCATAATGAACCGATTGCAAAACATCAACGTCGGAAATAATCAAACGAAGACTCAATCCGGAAAAGAGAAACGCACTTGGCGTGTATCGTTTACCGCAAACTTTCCTTTCAAAGTTTTACGCAGCAGGCTAAATTTCGAAATTTCTTGTCAGTTGAAACAAGGGTCTTCCAAAATTTCGTTGGAAACAAAATGTCGTTCGTTAGCATTGAATTTCCGTTGCATTTCTTTAGCACAGCAGTGTATTTCATTGCGGCTCCGAATGCCCGCGCAAAAAAAAAAAAAAAAAAGGCGGCGCATGCGTATTAGGAGATAAGTACCTCGGCTTGTATTGACTGTTAATTGTTACTTTATGTTGGCTCATATTTACAGGGGAATGATTGGCGTAATTGCATTTGTTAAGCTTGGCCGAGAAATCAACTCTTAAACTACCACTTAATAATTTAGAAGGAAATTTTGATCACGGATATAAACACCTTTTCCCTCGGGTACAACTTCAACCCCTCCGTTATAAGCCTCCCTTGCATCCCTTAAAGATGATAGATAAAATCGCATGTCACGCTAAGACAAATTATATTTGTGACATAAGTATCACAGGGGTCTCATCTTAACTGACCTTTTGCGCAATGAGTAGAACATAGGCATTTCAACTTGTCCTGATATCCATCACAAACCTCGTAAATGTTGAACGTGAGTAGTGGGAGTCTTGAATCTCGACATTTTGCGGCCGCCGTGTGCGCTTCCTTCACGCAATCCTCATAGGTTGTGTACTGAAACAAACAGATAATAACCACTTTTAAAAACATCTTAGCCGATATGCGAATGCAAATGAGGAGTATTTTCCGCTAACTCTAACACTCGACTAATTCTGTAGGAAAACAAGAATTATGAGACGTAGAATCACTGAATTTCTTCCTTCCCGAGGGCATACAGGTGATTGTTTGTTTTTAAGAGGGATCCCCAAATCTTGGATAAAACTGTTATCACATATATTTTATATGATCGATTTATCCGGTCACTGTTTTTCTGCCACTCAGGATCTTATGCTCACTCTGGATCTTACATTCCTCAGCCCTGATATTTCCCGTACGTGTTTCGAAATCTCAAGCAGTGCGCCCCAATTAAAGTGTACACACAACACCCATAATATCCGATGGTCGGAACTACAACAAGCAAAATTGTCTAGCCTCTCATCTCACCTCTTGGCACTTTTCGTTGCCTTCATGTGGAATAAGGAAAGAGTTAACAGAGCAAAAGCTCAGAGCTATACTGCAGCTGAACACTAGGGTTAAAAAATATTGCATTTTCTTGCCTATAGCAGGCAACGCTTTCAACCTTTGCCTTGCACCGTTCAGCTGATTGCCGAAAGTGACACCCAAAATACGATGCCGTGTCTTCTATATGGCAATGTACGTTGTTTAGAATGTATCAGATCACGTTCGCCACGCTGCTCGTTGTTCATGCGGTACTTTGTTACTTAAGTTGTTATCAGATTTGTGCATTATACTATACTTCCTGTGTTATCAGATCTGTACAAGAATGGCACTGCGGTGCATTTCAAAAGGAGTAGTGCGAAACAAGAGTTTAAAGAGTTCAATAGTCTCAGCTTTTTTTTTTAGTGATGAAGAAGTCAGGGCCATATATTTTACTGCCATGAAACACAGTTGATGTTGCAACCACGAGAACCACGTAGAGGAGCGAGTGTTTGCTAAGTCCTCTCAAGGTGTTTATGACGGTAGAATACATGACTGCAGTCCTAGAATATGACTTGCGTTATACATTTACATTCGCGTGAAACAACGCACGATTGTTAGTCATACTCTGAAAGATCAGCATTCTTTAAGCTGTAATCAGGGCGCTCGAGTATCCATTCTATCCATGACACACTTTGCGGTGCACCATTTTTCCGATAGACTGTTTTCGATATATTAAAATTCAGCTTGGCAGTGAGGCCTAGAGAACACAAACAAAGGAAATTGAATGGCCATGTTCATTCGTGATCATTTCTTTTGTTTGTGTCCTCTAGGCCTCACTATCAAGCTGAATATTAATACATCGAAAGTGGCCTATTGTATAACACCGTCAGCAATGTCATAACAGAATTGAAACATACCATAAAAATGCGACTACTGCACAAGTGAATTGCCCTTAAATTAGCAAAGAAAAAATATCATCTAGGTATTTTGGCGATGCAACCAAAAGGCTAATTGATACACACGGTCTTAAGAGTTCACTCTTGACCAAAAGATCTTACCTCTTTGAAAACCCCACTGCATATTGTAAAGCACAGACTATATACTGACCGAAGGCACGTACGCGAAGTGTCAAGATCTTTGTTAGTCAATAACAGTTATAGGACTGTTTAAAAAGCACATATTTCACGTGTTTATTACACGGAGAGCTTGGGAACGCGTCCAGAACTCTGACAAAACATATTGAACCTTTCGGAGCAGCTCAAAAAGTCTTTTTCGTCTCCGTTCTTGAAAAAAAAAATGTTTTAATCAAGACTTAATTAAATTTTATTGGATTGATCCAGTTATACTTTAAAATTTTGCGAAGGAACAATTGCAAAGAAAGCAGTGAATGGGAAGGGATTTCACCCCTTTTATCATGTGTGTTTATTTATTTACTTTTTTCCTTGTTTCAAAGTCTCAGATCTAATTGGAATTTTTGATTTAAATTTTATCGCGGTGTATAATGGACTTCGAAGCTCCCGTTTTAATTAACCACGCCCGTCTATATTCATCGCGTCCTTGGGGATTGGTGCCTGATACATTTCATATCGTGATTGCCTTTGTGCTTTTTTATTCTTTTAGAAATAACCTAAGACGTCTCAAACATATCGTAAAGTTTTCGTTAATGCCGCGTACATGATCAATTGGGAACAATTTGAAGGTCACCACCAAAGTTCTTTAAAGTCTCACGTCTATGTCAAAATACCGCTTCAGCACTCTCAGTGCAGGAGGGTTCTACTGGAGACACGTTTTTAAATTTACTAATGTGCTGTTGGGCGCGGTCGGGTTTTTAACACTGCTACTCAAGGGTTAGATACTTTTGGTAGCGCTTATTATTGTAGAGGGACGGTGGCTTAATGGTTTGTATGCCGGACTCTGGATCGAGGGGTCTGGGTGCGAGTCCTGGCCAGGGTCATTATGTTGTGTCCTTGGGCAAGAAACTACTCTCACAGTGCCTCTCCCCATCCATGCTGGGGGCAACCAAGCGATTGGCTAGCATCCCATCCAGCGGGGAGTGGGAAATACACCAAGTCGCTTCATGATAAGGAAACTAGGGTGATATTAGGCAAAGTGAGACACTTTTGGCTGACGTACACTTAACCTTATATTTTTTGATACTTCAAGAAAAGTAAAAATTAGTTTTGACAGTTATTTGTTAAGATTATGTATCGTAGCCAGGACTAAAGGTGCTCAGCTTTCAAAACTCCCCTACTTAAAAGAAATACTAGGTTCAATACTTAGGAAGAAGAACCGTTGTAAAGCTCATCCCACTACACAGAAGTGGTTCACTATAACAGCTTCCTAAATTGTACGCATGTTATAGGTGTCCCCAATTAGTGTACATTGTACGCTAGCGACTTCGACACGTTAATAAAGTTCTTATCTTTATCTTATCTAACTTCTCTTTATTCCTAGCCAAGAAATACTCTGGGAACAATCCTACCGGTCTCTTATGAACAATTAACAAAACCTGGACATGTTCACCTTCCTCCCCGTGCGCGGGCTCCTTTCTCGTACAGCAGCTGGTAATCGAGCCCAGGCCATGCCACAATATCTTTCCCGACCAAGAACTTCCGTGAGAAAAATTAAAAAGGTACGGATATTGCGTAATGGTATTTTTTGGTATTAACCTTGCACAAGTCTTTACAAAAAAAAAAATCTCACATCAGAAAAATATATCAGTAAATCTACTGACTGGATATAAAGGTTCACCCCTTACATTTACTTGTTATATTAGAGCTTTCACTCGTCCAAAAAAGTGGCCTTATATGGAGTTCAAAATTACTGATTTCCTTTCAGTGATTACGCGCTTTATCACACAGATACCAAAGACGGTCTGAAATATTGACTTAAGTGACTAACGCGGAAGTTCTTGCAACACTCGACGCACATGTACGACTGTAGGCTTTTTCATTTTTTCATGTTTGGGTACCTTAATATTAAGCCGGCTACTTTCACTGTATCGACGGCAAGAATACGTCTTGTATTTCACGAATTATCTAGTTTAAACTTTTGAAAGCTCCATTTGAAACGAAAACGTTGAGACTTTCTCTGTTGGCTTATAATTTCTTTCCCTTCTAGTACTAAATTTTTACATTGTAGCGAAAGGAATTCTGAAACGCCGTCATCAAAATGAATTCAATATACAACGTAACTTTCAGGAGTCACGTCATCTTTGCGTGTAGGAATTTAAACTTTTTGCTTACGCAGATCTCTTAGAATGAGAGATGAATCAAGAATTCCTTGTGATGTAAACCTGTCAAGAAAACTCGCTGAATTATATCGCTCGGTTTTAAGATGAGCTCTCCGACCAATATAATTACGGTTCCTAAAACGTTTTCTTTTTTACCCTCGTAATGCACGCAAATTTGCAAAAAAACTGGTTCAGTGTTTAGAACGAAAAATATCATATTGGCTTTTGAGAAGATTACCTCACATTGTTGATATTTGACCCTAACCCTAGGTAAAGTTAAGACTAAATCAGGTCATTGGCCCATACAGCTGGCGCTCGTCCGGTTCTAATTCTGTAACACGTGGCGACTAAGAGTGTTCTAACCCCTCCTCCCGCCCCCGGATGGGATGTTAGTCCATCGCAGGGTTAGACCCCAGCATTAAATTCACCGGTACCCATTAATGCTCCTGGGTGGAAAGAGGCACCATGAGAGCAAAGCCTCTTGCCCGAGAACAAAACGCAATGACCCCGGCTAGTCTCGCGTGCGAACCATAAGACCACCCGGGCGCGCCTCTATACAAACCCTATCCTAAAGAAAAAGCCGGCTACTTAGATATAACGATTTAGTTCCCTTTATTATGACATATACTGAGACTATATTACAACATGAGAACGATTTTTCCTTTCAAAAATGTTTGGGTTTGTACGTGGTGCAAACACAAATATAACATAGTAGGACTTGTATTTCTGCTTATGACTCCGCTTTCTGCGTAAACGTCGACATAAAACGACTAAACTTAACATATATTGCATGTTTAAGAACACTTAAAAATATTTTTTTGTCCTTGTGATGGTAGAGCCTACATGGACGGGTGAACAAAAACAAAAATAAATTATAACAGTTTCAAATAAAGCTGTCAATATCTCTCCTCTTTGAGACATACTCTAGAAACTGTATTTCCTTATTCTTTTGTGCGCAGTTTAAGAAACTGTTTTAGCCTTGCTGCGAATGTTTTCTTTCTTGTCACCAAGTCTATTTTGCATCGTATTCGAAAAATAAGAGAGCACTCATTCATATATACCTCCCAACAGATACTCTCTTACCGTCTAGTATTAAATGATGTCTGGGCTGAAGCTTTAATGTCCTTTCCAAAAATAACAGTTTTAATAAAGCCAAATTTGTTTCATCGTTTGTATTTTTTTGTTTTCTCGAATAAGATCAATATAAATCACAGGGAAAATATATAGAAAAGCAAATATTTTAGCCACGTCATGTTTAACTATACTGGCTCGGGCTTTCATCATCTTTTGAATCAGTTTAACGCTAAAGAGAATATTTGAGACCCTTCAGCGCTTCCTTTTTAAAGTTAATGGCTATTTTTTACCAAAGGACAAGCAATGATATTTGTAGAGGCTCGCAATGTTTTCTTTTAACGTTGTGCCATTTTTGTAAAGACAACGAGATAGTTCTTTATTTAAGTTATATTGAGACATAACAGTAAAAAGGGAAATTAAATCAAATATCTATAGCGTTGAAAGCTTCTTAATGCATTTTTAAGGTAAATGGTCATTTGAAAAAGACAATGAATTATGCTCTAAATGGACGTCTAACAGTTAAACAGGAAACTAAATCAAATGCTAATATTTCACAGAGTGCTGGGTCATACGTTTTTAAAAGTAATGACCATTTTAAAAACCACAAGAAGATTCTAAATTTATGCGTAACAGTATAACAGGAAATAGAATCAGATATTTACAAGTTAAGCCAGAACTCTAAATCATAAACTATACGTAACTTCCTTTTTAGGTAATTTTTTCATATCAGTACATTTTAACGTTTTCTTAGAGACACGGTCTTATGTAATTGCTGATTACATCACTGGACAAATATGAAGATTCATAGGAAGGATTTCCTGTTTCAAGAAATGCGAGAGGTGTGAAGCTTTAGAAACTTTGGAACTTAGCTTTAATTTCGCCGTTGTAAGCAGGCGCTGGTACTAGCATTTAGCATTTGTACTTCCAAATAAACTCCTATTGGTGCTGTCAACATTGTAACTTAAAATCTCTGTAACAATTGTTGTGTGATTTTCTCGTTGATAACGGTTAATACATTTGTAAATTGCTCAGTGCGCGTGAATGACGAACAAAGGAACTTAAATTCCGTCTTGTCTTTGGAGCAATTTCGTTCTGTATTCTTTTTAAAATAACTGAGAAACAGCAAGCGTTCATCGCCAACACAAAGGCACAGTGGCTCCACGGCTTCACCTCTTTGATCAACTGATTTTATTCTTCGATTTTTTTTTTGCAATATCAATACCAGAATATACATTTTAATTAAAAGAGAAAAAAGGACAGAGATTCCACCCAATTTAAAACTGCTTAAAGACACGATCGGTTTCGTTTGAAAGACGTTCGCGTCTTTACTTGTTCCACCCCCAGTGTTTTTCAAGATACTTTCCAAACAAGACCTCGGGTCAAAACACTGATCATCTTTTAAATGTGTTCCCCTTTCAATTAGCAATCCCCCATCAAAAGATTTGAATCGAGACAATTTCTAGGCAGGAGATAACTTCAGTATTATTTTCCAAGCTTGAAAAATATGCATTACTCCCTCCCCCAGAGAGAGAAGAAAAGAAAACCGAAGTAGTTGTACAAAGAAACAAGCCCCGCAGGGAATTAATAAGAGATTTCATAATGTATGTTGCTCAGGAAGCATTTTAAGCAAAGCAAGATAAAGTGATAGGAAAATATCGAGTGACTATTCACCAAAAAATGCAGTTGGTATTTATTTTGAACTTGTTTTGCTAGTACGTAGTTCAAGTAAAGCCTGGTATATAGATGTGACTTGACTTTGAAATTAAACTGATATGGGATTATCCTATAATGAACAAGCTATAAAGCCTGGTGAAGTCAGCAAATATGATTTATATTTATATCATAAACTTAAATATCGAACTTCCTGCTGTACGTAACGTGAAACATCTCGATCACGCGATGCTGTAGGGCTTTGTTAGCTTGACGTAATTTTGTTTCTTTGAAGTCGGTCACGATTTTTTCCGTAAATGAATTTGATCACAATATCTCTAAGACTATCACCTCTCATTTTAAATGAAAAAGGCTGTGTTTTCCTTTCTGTATTGCTCTGAGGTTGAACGTTATATTTTAAAGTCATTTAACCTCGGAACAATTTCGAAAGGATAAGACGCCTATAAAGTATTTTCGTGAGTAATAATTTCCGCTCACCAGACGAAGTTACCGGGAAGAGTATGGAGTTGTTTTCGCGGTCCTGGAAATTCTTTCCAGCTAGTACTCACTGTTATTCGTTTGTTTTTGTGTCGAGGTTTGTGTTTTTCAAATCTTAATTTTTCTCAAAGAAATAATAACTGACTTCAAAATGATACATTCATAGTGAACAATGCGTCTTCATGTTACTTCCGTCAAAATTTCTGTGTCAAAAAGTAACGTTTCAGAGTTTCAAACAAAACTAACGTTTGTTCGATATTCAGAAACTTTTGACCAAAAATACTAATCCGTATTGAAAAAATAGTTTTGCCAGTTGTACATTCCCTGAAATTAGTGCCTTGATTTGAGAACCTCGCTTTTTCTTCTGAGTATAATTAAAGCAGAATGCATTGCTAAAATGGTTACCTTTAACCACAAAACCAACACTGATTCAACGTAACACTGAAAAACGCGAAAAAGGTCTTAAAATTCCTTGCTTTTACAAATTCATCCAAAAACAATTAAAACGTACGAATCATGATAGTTTTGCTGAGTATTGAAATTTCTTGTTACCAGTAATTTGTCAATTTTGTCGTCAGGTGTTTCAGCGAGTTTCAAGCCGTTAAATAACACGCAATGAAGATGTCAAATTCAACTGAGGAAATAAATATTGCACAACACCTCTTTTAGCAATAACGAGATACTTTTTAATAATCATGCTGAATCAATTTCAGTAGCATCCCTTCTCACGAAATTCTTTTTTGTTTTTTTGTAAGAACTTAAAAATCTTTTGTTTGAACCAAATGTCAATCAAGTGTTATATAGATTTTCGTTATTTCCAGATCTGATAAGATTGACTGAAAAAAAAAAAAAAGAAACTACTTTACTGCGTTAATACACTTTGAAATATTTTTATTTATTGCATTCGGGTATAGCGACCTTCAGATTATCAGACGAGTAAATCTCGTTCCCAGGTTCTTCGCTCCAAAAGACTGACCCGTAGATAGTTCAGTTGTCGATTCAGGTCATGCCGTGTGCCAGTTTAGTTCAAGAGCTATGTCGCGATATTTAAGTCTATTTTTCTGATGCACACAATAATCTTCAACAAAACCTCAAACTATATAGTTTCCTAACACAAAAAACATCAAAAAGTAAGATTTAGGAAGATTGAGACGATTTCGCGCGACAAACTTCAAAACTTTGGCCATGTTTTTGAAAATACGCCTTCCTTGTTCAAATTTCCTTTACAATTTAACAATGTCTAAAACTGGTAAAACGCCTGGCAGTGCGTTTAATGGCAAAACGTCATGATCACCACGTAGTTCTGTATCGCCCTGTTTGAAAGAGGGAGTGTCAATACAAAACACAAAACGTACATTTTTCCATTATTTGACTAATCTTTCTTCTTATTATTATTTTTTATCAGCTTTCTTTTAAATCAATTCAATGTACCTTTTGAAGATTGTAATGATTGAGAGAAACGGGTTATCAAACCAAAGGCAAAACCACAACTCCTCCCTTTAAGCTCATTTAAGATCTTGTGGAGGAATGTTCTATTGTTAAGACTTGTTAAGCAATATTTTAATGGTTTTTTGAAGTGCGCTGATAAAAACTCCGTGCAATACTGCACGGCTATTTCAATCTGTTTTCCTTCTAATGATTTAATACAGAAGTTTGATACGTTAGGCGTTGGACTAACACCCCATGCAAGGGAAGTAGTTATAATTTTAGCTCTCCCATGCCGCATAACTAGAATGACCTCTCGCCGTGTGTTTCGATTTGACTTAAATAAGGAATTAACCTTAAGTCAAGAATATACACCGTGAAGAGTAGAACGTATCGTAAATTCTCATCTTGCCTGGATCAGTAAAAGTAATAAATTTGTGCTTGATAAGGAACAATCTGAAAAAAAGTTCATTTCTTCGACTTAATGAAACTGTTGAACAGTTAATGCAAAAGCAATCAAACACTACCCTCCTAACCAATGTGCAGTTTTTGCTTTATTTTACTGGCCACTTTTGTTTTCTTGGTTCTACGAAGGCTGTCAACATTGTGCTCTAATGCATTGCTTTTAATTGTATTTTCGTTTTCTCAGCGCCATTTAACACATACCTGATGTTGCGTACTTTTCTTGAACGCATTGAGTATCTCAGTCTAATGTAGAGATAGAGATTCCCTTCTCTCTTTCTCGTCAGGGTAAGCATGATTTAATGAAGCAAGGCCAAAAGTACTGTTAAGATGCCAAAAACTATTACTTTTTTTAAAAAAATTATAAAATCAATTCGATTCAAACTCAGTAGGCCATACATTTGTGTCATCAGTTATTCTGACTTTCATCCGTTGTGTATAGCACAGGATCAAGATATTGTCCCAAGAATGCTAAGACACATCGATTTTCACTCGAATTAAAACTTAATTCTAGAATCCCTCTCCAGCCTTTCGGTGATAACTGGCCAAACAAGCTCTTTGTTACTGACTGCTCACTTACAGTATTAATCCCCTCCTGGCATGTCTCCATTCTCTTTACGATGTCTGGCTGACCACTTGCTGAAGGAACAGAACAGTGGCTTAAAACGATGCTGCAACTGTAAACCAGGGCTGCAAAGAGTTTCATGTTGAGCTCTTGGTTGCTAGCACTAGAGGAACAGTCTTCAGAATGACTGCCTAAGAAGGCTTTCTCTGCCTTTTGAGGGCCGACAAAGCAATTGAGAGATGTATGTCACGTTTGGTAGACAGAAAAATTATTTGTTTTTTTCTTCCCTCGTTTCTCTTTCGCAAATCCTGAGTAAATGATCGTGGATAGTACTGTCATTCTTGGGTAAATAATATGTTATGAGGTCTCGCATTTTATTTTCATAAAAAAATATTCACCTGTCTTTTGTGTTGTTTTGTGAAGCCCAAATCAAAATGTCTAGACTTTTAGCCGCATTCACTTTCCATATAAAGGGTTATTGAACTTAACTAACAAAAGGTACACCTGGTTATATCGTCACTTTCGTTTATTCAGATTTCTCTCAGAAATTGGACTGCCCTTTTATCTGTTGTGCACATGAGAATACCAGAACAACCTTTAGTATAGAGACAGCTGCTGGGTAATTTTCATGCGCTACTGAGCATCACATGCATGGAAAAAACTGCGCGTCATAAACTTTTCATTATTGATTGATTAACTAATTAATTAATTCTAGTTATGATTTACAATCGAAGTAACTAGAACGTTTCATTTGTGTTATTCATTTTCTCTATTTTGCCTTGTCATTGCGTCGTTCCATCCCCATGGTGGACGACCTTTAGTGTAGATACAGCTGCTTTGAGTTTTATTAGCACAGCTGTCTGTGTCATTTTTGCTTTTTTTGCTCAAAGAATTGATTTTAATGTTCTCGCTAGAGCCGTGTTTATTGTGTTTGATATTTCAGAAATTGTGTAGACAATATAATGCTTGCTTCTAATTAGAAAGTAATGCAACATTTCCGACTTTTATCATACAACAGACTATATAACTTATGTCGCATGCAGTTCAAATGTACTTTTCATTTGAGCCAAATAGAGGTTTGACCAGTTTTGTCCGCGCCGTTAGCGGTGTACCATCCGTGATGTGTGTACTGAGGGGTCCCACCCACCACATCAGGCTCGTAGTTAGCAGTAGGGGTACATCCAGAACACGGGCTTCGTCCCGAACCGGAATGGACACTTGGGAAAAAGGGACCCTTGGAAAAGCTTCCATAAGGCGTGGTTTTGTCATAAAAACCGTAACCGGTCGGGTAGGAGTCGGACCATGTTACCCCCAGGGCCTCCCCAAGGGCAAATTTTCCGTACGTGCCACTTTCTCCCTTCAGCGCTTCAACGACAAAACCAACGATATGCATACGGCCCGGCTGTCCGCCGTTATAGCGGTTATGATTTGCAAAGGTTATGTTGTAAGGGTTGTTCTTTAGGTAAATACGGTACACGTATGCATATTGGTTGATACCGCCCGTGGCTGGGTTATTACCCGCAGCCATGATCATGTAACGAGCGTTATTTGCCATCATTACAGCCCCGTGTGGTAAACTAATCACGCCATGAGAGGAGGTGCGTTGGGTTGGAAGCCAAGCGAAACCAAAGGGACTATTCATGTTAGGAATGGCCTTGTTGTTGGAGTTTGTCCTCGTTGTGTGAATGTAACCGTAACTAGCTAGCATCCATGCTCCACCAGCAAAAGTCATGTCGCAGTAAGTTTGAGCCGGGGCTGTTTCACCAGGGGGCTGGATCCAGTACATGCCGCTACCTACACTATCGCCGGCGTCAAGAATTGCTTGTGCGTTTGGTGCCGGGTTGTCTTTGGTTCCCAGTCTTTTTCTTGTACACTGAGCACCGGAATAAGGAGGTGGACATTTACAGACGTTTTCACCAATACATGTTCCGCCATTTAAACACGGCTTTTTCGCACATTTACCTGTAAAAGAAAATCAATAGGTAGTGATTATCATAGTACTCATGCGCAGATTAATTATTCAACTCAATTGTACCACTTCGTTTCCCTTTCTCTTACTGGTCAGTAGTTTTTTGAATATTTTATTCAACATATAACGTCAAACCATTTTGAGGTACTTCTCACTTTTATGACAGAAAGCTCCTGTGAATCCTGGCTGACATGCGCACCACACAGCATTGGATCCGGCGCACTTGCCTCCGTTGCGGCAGTAGAGATCTTTGCAGACTGAAAATTCAACGATATTGCTGGTCATTAGTTTGGGCATTGCTCAAAAAGACTACAAGGTAGTCGAAGCTGGTTTTCTTTTGATCTGTTATGTTGCCACTGCCCTTCTATTTTCATGAAATATCTTTTTGATATTGAGGAAATGGAATGTTTGCAATGTATCGCCATAAAATGTCAGGAAATACCCTAGAAAGAATGCGCGCCCTGAAAGTTGTCATACTAGAACTTTACTTGGTGATATAGCGCGTGCTGTAACTGGTGAAGAAATCCCTCTGGTTTAAAGGGTCTGACCGCGGCTAGAAGGGCCGAGAAGGAACTGGGTGAGAGTGAAGTGGCCGAGGGGGACTCTTCTCTCTCCTCAGTTCTTCCCGCTTTCTCTTCGCCCCATCACCAAGAAAGCCTGTTCACAGGCCATTTTGTGTGAGGTCATGTGAATGTGGTAGTAGCCCTCTCGTGTTTGCATCAGGTGCGGCTAGGTAAAACGAGTAATTTTCTACTTGTTAAAGTAATTTTCGGCCCAAAAGTACACGGAATTGTAGGTTTTCTCTTGCAATTCTTTGTTGTGCCGGTCTACCAAAAGAACTGACTTCTGTCGTCGTTTTCTTTTCAATGATGAGCAACATCGCGTGTGCGTTGCAATCATCCAACCAGTACGTGCGTTAAATCTCAAACGGCATTGGTTTTATAGACATAAACACGCAGCGTAATGTAGTTCAAACCTTGGCATTCCTTGCTACTGCAGTATTTGGTGAAAGAGACCTTCGTATCCTCGCATTTCTGGGTTGTATCATTAAGGCCACAGTTTATCTTCTTGACAAATAGTTGGCAGTTTTCCACGATCTTTTCCATTTTGTCAAAACAATCAAGACACGACGCTAAAATGAGTAAGAGTAAAAACGATTTTTAAAAGTTAGAGAAAATTATTTTACTGCTAGAACATATTCACTCCAGCTTCAACAAAGGCTTGAGCTCGTCATAATGTTAACAGGGGGAAGAGAGAACCAGTAACGATGGGAGGGGTATCTTATTTTATTGGAGGTTTTTCTGGATAGACCTGACGTCTCGTTGACTTTGTTGTAAAACCGCGCCCTTCCATGCTTCATTTCCCTTTGCGAGGATTGCTAGCATTTATTTGATCGTTTCATCAGTAGAAAAATATGGAAGTTTCCTCGAGGAAAGAACAAAGCCCAAGAAAAGGTTTTTCAAACAAGTGTAACCTCAGGGTATCTTTCTTCGGAATTTTACGGTTTTGGCAAAACGTCAAAACATTTTTGTGACGCTATACGTTGTAACGTAGCTCTTTGTGACATAGATGTCACGCGTTTAAACAAGACAACTAACCTTTTGCACAGTGAGCGGAACATAGACTTCTCAACTTTTTTTCATATTCATCACAAATATTTTTATTGTCAATCGTGAGCTGTGCCTGGCTTGAATCTGCCCGGCATTTTTCTACCAATTCATACGCCTCCTTCATACAATCCTCATAAGTCATGTACTGAAATAATAAGATAATGATAGTTTAGTTCCGTTACCAAGCTCTAAATATGTCTAATCGAGAGGAAAGTTAAAGTTTGGGATTAGAATGAAGGTTTCTGGCCGTAAATATAAAATGGCGGTGAAAAAACATCAAAGGGTTGCATACCACATCTACTATTTGTGGTCCATAATTGACTATCCGAGAGCTTTTCAATCATTTTTCAACCTGTTTTTATTATTATTTATTGACTTTTTACATGCAACTGGTTAGTATGAATTTCGCTCTCTCTGTGTTCTAGAGATCAAGTTCCAAGCAGATCCTCTTTAAAACGCATGGCCAACGTGTTGCGGAGGAAGGTCCTTGCGCACAGCCTATACTCATGGTTCACAAGAGCTTGGTTTCCCTGTGCTGATTTAAATACCATATCATGTAACAGGTCATGTCATATCCCGGGTTATATCCCTCCTCTGTCCACCAGTACGAAGTGCGAGTGCAATATTACTAAACAGCGCCAAACAAGCTGTGTCTTTGTTTGAAAACAGCTGGCAATCATATTGCATCCCCTCAAAGTTTCGTTCAATGATGGTCATATTTTTATCGTTTAGTTTGCGTGCCTCAAGAAACTGCTCTGAAGTCCCATGCAGACTTTGGACAAACAATGAAAGATTCCCCCCCCCCCCCCCCCCAATTGCACAATGTCTTACTTGTTAAATAATTCAGGACGTAACATGTCGATAATTTCGATAGTCGATAAAAATCGATCATCGTCGATCGTTGTCGATACTAATCAATCGACAAATATCGGAAACCGATAAAAGTCGATCACACAATTTATTGTGATTATCGACTTTGTTCGATTATGATTGATTTTGATCGATTTTGATCGATTTGATCGATTTCAATCGACAAGTATCGGAAAACAAAAAACGATGTATGGCGGGAGGAAAGAGTACAGTTGCCGAGGACAGATTAATAAAGCAGCATTGGCTATGCCAAGACTTCATTTTACCGCTTTTGTACTGTAATTGAAAGCTCGTATAAACCTCAATAACCGCAGAGAAACTACCCTTTTCTTCCAGCAAAAGTACTTTATTAAGTAAATCATTTCAGATGGATTCTCTGAAATACTTTCTGATGTATGTGTTTTATAGCAGCTGTTATCACTGTAAGCAGTGATAACAGCGTAAGACCTGGCCGCACTTTATACAGATCCCTGGTACCTAGAAAGCTGAAATGTCACTTAAATAAAGTCCATTTGTAGTCTTTTTCGGACTTACAATTGCTTCAACTTTCTCATAAAAATCACTTCTTGCCACGGCCATCTACCTGGCCATTCTTGAAGTGGAGGGGTTGTACACTTTACCTTGTTGCAATGATAGGAAATTTGCGATGTGGTAGAATTTCCCCTCATACTCCACGTAGTTCGGGGGAAGAGGCTGCTCTGTTGATGATGTTCCGGCGTTGTATGTGGATCGTCTAGCTGTTTTTATAGTCGCTGACCCCTCTATTAATTCTTCATCTTCGACCTGCATACATATGTCGGATACTGGTGCGGTTACGCGATCGGTAAACATGTCTAGGCCACTGATGTTATCGTCCGATTAGCACACAAAGGCATATCTTTGCCTTTCCTTATCAGATGAGAATTTTAGTCCAAGATATGACTCGTGGAACCACCTCCCACATTCAGGAAAGTCACAACCAATCAAGTGTGTTGTTGATGGTGGTTTAAAAGTAGGTTTAATGGCAGCCATCGATTGTAGATTATCTGGGATTATAGATTATTAAATCAGCTTATGTTTAAGTGCTGATGTGTGCTGCCGATTTTGATTAACCCGGATTTAACCACATTTAATAAACAGTACTGCTGAGTACCTGTGACTGACGTCGTTTTGTGTCTGAACAAGGCTAGATCTGGCGAGATTATCTGTTTATGGTTTATACACGGGTTCATACTTTCTGATACCGAGCAATCGTAATTCGCTGTATTTTTACTGTCATACGTAGGTTGCGGACTGGTACAACAATCACAGGCGCAAGGAGAAGCAAGGGGCATACAAACCCGGCGAATTTAGCCAACCTAGCGGATAGGGAGGAGAGTCGTAGCAGCTTGTATTTGTCAAATGTTGAACTGAGTAAAAACACTGATGAAAATAAAATGTCAATTTACTTTACTTTACTTTACTTTTTAATTACCTTGCTGGCCTCGATTTTTTCCCGCATCTAGTCTAAACTTTGGCCCGTTCTGTCCCCACAAAGAAACACGACTTCGAGTTCCCAGGATCTCTCATCTCTCCCGCCTAGAGAGAAACTGGGAACTAGGTTGGTTCGAGTTATATTGCAGATCGCGATTTAGTTCAGCTGAAACTGTTAATCGATCATTTCTCGAGGTAATTTAAACATTCTATTCTGTAATGAATAACAGACCACTTGGTTGTTCAGGGTTTTATTTAAGTTTATTGCCATACAGATTTACTTTACAGCTGTTTACACTTCCATAAAAAAGTCATTGGAGCTATTATTCGTTTGGTTACTTGAATTTCGTAGCTGAGTGAAACATTTGTTTGCATTTTTGTCGATGAAATCGATAATCAGTTGAAAATCTTGTGATTATCGACTTTTATCGACAAATTTAATTTGTCGATTGACAATTATCGACAACTATCGAGTACTATCGACTTATCGACTACGTTTTCGATGATCGACTTTGATCGACATGTTACGTCCTGAATAACATCAAATTAGAAGCCCATGAGCAACTTATATATCTGCTAAGTTTAACAAAACATGTTTTAAACTCACCTTTTGACAATTCGTCTTTGTGTTCACTAAGTCCGATTGATTGGTAAGCGATAAAACAGAAGAGAACCTTCCGATCCCAGAACAGAGACTTATGGTCAGACAGCAACTGAAAGCTAGGCCTAAATATCTTCCCATTTCAAGTGCTTGCCCTGTACTTTCTATGAACAGCGACCGTTTACCAAAATTCCCTTCAACGTATCGTAAGCTCAGCAAGCTCGCAAGAGAACGTGATCCGAAAAATGAAACCGTTTTGTACAGTGTTGTCGAGGTCACGTTTAGTTAGCTTTTTAGTCAAACAAACTTCCGGTGTCATCACTTCCGCTTATTACTTCCGGTGTTACAATGCTTCTTTCAGCTATGCACGTCACAAATTGCGACCAAGAGTCGAAGCTAGGGTTCACTCTATTTAACAAATAAAGAAGCCTCGACTGTGCTCTGTTCTGTTGTAAAGCACGCAGGAAGCGGTAGAGCACGAAAGAAGTGTAGGGGAAAACACGAGACGAAGTCGAGTGTTTTTCCCCACTTCTTGAGTGCTCGACCGCTTCCTAAGTGCTTTACAACAGAACAGAGCACACTCGAGGCTTCTTTATTTGTTTTATGATAAAGAATCTAATAATTTCCCCACGCATTTGGCTGAATTTTCAAACCAAACTTTATTTTCCAAACGAACAAAAGTGGCGTCACCCGTGCACTGTTCTCTGATAAAGCACGCTAAAATAAGCCAATCACAATCCTTGTTAGAATTGTTCAAATAATTTGATTGGCTAACGAAGCGACAGCTGTCAATCACTAACTGGACTTCGGCTAAGCTTTCAGTTTCGAGTAGTTTGAGCGGCTTTTGAGAGAAGAACGATGCCTTCAAAGTTCGCTTTGAAGTTAATTTTTAAATACGGATCTAAAGGCAGGTGAAGGTTTATAGTCCAGAGGAATCCGGCCGTATCGTGGCCCATGGAAACGTGCACTTTTCCAGTGGAAATTACGAAACGCGGAGCTCAAAGCTTGTGGATGAAAATGCGAAATGCCGAGTTGAATTTGAAAGGAGGTACAGTTATTTACGGCTTGTAGCTGCATGCAGCAAGATTGCCCGAACTAGCGTAAAAGTTAGAAAGACTAAACGGCTCCCACTGGTTCTACTCCGAGCACAGAAGAGAATATCAGAGCAAGCTTTGCACTGAGCACTCGTCGGTTCACTTCGCTGAGATGACCGGAGAACGAGCGTTACTACACTGCATGTAAGTGTTGTTTGAGCAATTGAGCATTTTTACAAAAATAAAGCTTCTCATCATAAAACAGAGACACTTCAATTGTTGTTTTCTATCATTGTTTTACTTCTTAAGTATAATTTCTGCCTTCGTAACAAATATAATGTCTTTTATCGAAGCACTGTTTAGGTTGAGAATTTGTTTATTTCGTTACGTGTTTTGTCGGCGGGAATCTAGCAAAACTTGTTATTTTAGTACAGTTTTAACAATGGTCTCTGTGAGCCATATTTACTACAGACAAATAGCTCGTTTCCATTGCGTTTGTCTGAATCACAGGGGATGTTTAATTTGGCGCAAATTTGTCAAAATTCCGACGCAAAAATTTGAAAGCCAACTTACCGTCATCAACCCGTGCTCTGTTCTCTGATAAAGCACGCACTTTCAGCCAATCAGAGCGCGCGTTATATGGAAACTTTATTATAATTTGGAATACAGCATGATGCTATGAACAATGTCTTTTTACCCTGCTGTGAGTATTAACAACACAATGAAGTGGAATCCATTGCTTGAGGGAATCGCCCGTTGACAGAGTCTGTTCCACTTGAGTGTCGAAAATGGGTCGCATTTGCTTTGGTTTTGCATTACTGCGCCAAACGATTGGCTTAATATGCTCGCGCCACTTCCTCGACCAATCAGAAGTAAAACCGAAACCGATGGTGACTCGCTAGCATGCGTTTTCCCGTGCTTCGCATCGATTACAGCTGGATTGTTTCTGCTCTCTGTGATAGGCTAGAGCAGGAGTCCATGGCCAGAGTGATTTAGGTGAACTTCAGCATATGATGAGGATCATATTCTCTTGGTGAACTACACTGATTAAGGACTCATTAAAATGCTAAGATATAAACTAAATCTAAGAAAGCTGATTTGCTCTATAATAATATTTACCAAGGTAGGAGTTCGATTTAGCGGTCGAGGAGCTTACCGTATTGAACGATGGCAGCTAAAGGCCCTTCGGTCTCAAGAGTCCTCATGGGCCCGATGAGGATTTGTGAGTAGTGAGCTAAAGGCCCCTATTAACGACAAGGTACTTATCTATTTTATTTTCTGCTGTGATCTGTGATATCTCTAAATTGCTCAGACTACAAACTGCGAATTTGGTTAGAAATGATTAGCTGTACTCAAAACTAAACGAATCCTTCTCAACTCAAACTAATTAAACTGGGCACCTGTACTGTGCACTATTATTAGATGATGACAGACGACAACATATTGTTAAGTCCTTTTTTTAATACAAAAACATTAAGATGCCTTTGAAAAGCGATGATTTGTTCAGCAGTCTTGCTTCATTACATCAACTAAAAAGTAGGTGTTAAAATCAAGACACGTCGATCAGAGGACTGGGACTACAATGTGCAGGAGGCGGCGACGTTATTTGTTTCGCTTATGGGTGCTCAACGTGGTTAGGAGAGAATGCCATTGTTTTTACCGACCCGTGAATCTCTTCATGTCCTTCGATAGTTTCAGCACTGCTAGAAATATACTCGATGACAATGTCATTATGCCACTAAAGCCTCTATAGATTTTATTTGTGTGTCTCTTTTAAGGCCATTCCCCAGTATTGCATTGCGCATCCTTACTGCGCATAATTTATGGCGTCATTAGCGCGCGTTCGTGCACGCGCACATTGAAAACATGGCGGATTTGCCTTGATATTGAGTTCTGTCAGTTGAAAAATGGCTATAGCTCACTAACGAGCTCGGGCACCCCAAATTTTTTTCCAGTCATTTTAATCAACTAATCATTAGCTTTGCGTGAGAAAAGACTGATCTGATTTCTATTGCTGAAAATTGAATAAATAAGGAAATTAGCAGCTGCACTGTAGTCTTTTCTATTTTGCAGTTTGATAACCGTGGCAAGCAATTTGGCTCCAATATTTTAACAAGGATTCAGCTGTCTGTCAAAATCAAACTTAAAAAGTTTATTTGTGTCCGACACAAGTATTGACTGTAGTTTGAGGCGTGTTTTCATGAGTCTGGGCTCACAAAAAGTTTACAATAACTTGGAATGCGTTCTTGTAATAAGCATCAAATAACGCTAAAATGGGACATTTTCAATGCCTGACAGCTCCTTAACGAGCATGGGCACCCCCTTTTGTATTTTATAATTAAAGTTCTCATATGATAAATATTCACAAAGCTTGAACAAAAATCTATGTGCAGTTTTATTTCAGGGGAATTACCTTAAAATGGTATTTTAGAGTTCTCATTAAGCTTGAGCCCCGTCTAGATTGGTTTCTTTTACCCGCCCCTTTCACCCTGCAGCCGGTCCACCTAGGTAGTCAGTGAAGCTCATCAACTTACTAAAGCTTAAACCGATGTTTGAACAATAACTAGGAATAACCCCTTACTTAAACCAGATAGAGGTTTGGCCAGTTTTGTCCCAGCCGTTAGCAGTAAACCATCCGTGGTGTGTGTAATGAGGGGACCCTCCCACTACATCAGGGTCGTAATTAGTAGGGGTACATTCAGAATATGGGCTTCGTCCCGAACCCGAATGGACACTAGGAAAAAAGGGACCCGTGGTAAAGGTTGCAGAAGGCGTGGTCTTATCATTAAAACCGTAAGCGGTGCGATAGGAGTCGGTCCATGTCACCCCCAGTGCTTCCCCCAGGGCATTTCTCACATACGTGCCACTTTCTCCTTTCAACGCTTCAACGACAAAATCAACAATATGCATAAGGCCCGGCTGTCCGCCATTGTAACGGTTATGATTTGCAAATGTTATTTTGAAAGGGTTGTTCTTTAGGTAAATACGGTACACGTATGCATATTGGTTGATACCACCCGTGGCTGGGTTATTACCTGCAGCCATGATCATGTAACCAGCGTTATTTGCCATCATTACCGCCTCGTGTGGTAAACTAATCACGCCACGAGAGGAGGTGCGTTGGCTGGGAAGCCAGGCGAAATCAAAGAGAGTATTCATATTAGGAATGGCGTTGTTGTTGGAGTTTGTTCCCGTTGTGTGAACGTAACCATAACTAGCTAGCATCCATGCTCCACCAGCAAAGCTCATGTCGCAGTAAGTTTGAGCCGGGGCCGTTTCACCAGGGGGCCGGATCCAGTACATGCCGTTGCCTACACTGTCGCCGGCGTCAAGAATTGCTTGTGCGTTTGGTGCCGGGCTCTCTTTGGTTCCCAGTCTTTTCTTGTACACTGAGCTCCAGAATATGGAGGTGCACATTTACAGAGGTTTTCACTGATGCACGTGCCTCCGTTTTTACATGGCTTTCTTGCATATCTACCTTCAAGAGGAAATAAGAACAACCGTTAGCGGATCTTGCTTAGCAGAATCATTCAAATCTATACTATTGCTAACCACTAACCATTAATTTGTCTACTGCATTTAATTAACATCCAAAATTTTTTTCATCTTGCAAGTGAAATATCTTACATGCTTATTGGCAGCGTTATGGAATGACTTCTCGGCAAAGCTTAGCTAAACTAAGCTTTCGCAGCAGTACGACTTAGCTTAGCCCATGTTCGCATTTTTGAATCTAATTACGTGCAATCTTCAACCTTAAATGAACGCTACGCCGTATTTTAAGAACCTAAGTTTGCTTAAATGTCAACAGAGAGCTTTGCATTGTTTGATTTCATTCCGAGCTTTTCAGTTCAAAAAAAAAAATATATAAAGTAGCAAGCCAGCACTTACTTTTATGACAGAAAGCTCCCGCGTACCCTGGCCGACATGCGCACCAAGAAGCGTTGGGTCCTGCACACTTGCCCCCATTGCGACAGTAAAGATCTTTACAGACTACAAAATACAAAAATATTACAAATGAATTGCAACTGTTTTGTATTAAAAAAAGGACTTAGGCGTTTCAACTTGTCTTGATATCCATCACAAACCTGGTAAATGTTGAACGTGAGTAATGGGAGTCTTGAAACTCGACATTTTGCGGCCGCCATGTACGCTTCCTTCACACAATCCTCATAGGTTGTGTACTGAAACAAACAGATGATAACCACGTTTAAAAACATCTTAGTATGCGAATGCAAATAGAGAGTGTTTTCGTGGAACGGTTTCAACGTGCAATGCACTGGATTGCCTCCTTCCCAAGAGCATACAGGTCATTGTTTGTTTTTAAGAGGGATCCCCAAATCTTGGATAAAGCTGTTATCATGTATGTTTTATATGATCGATTTATCTGGTCACTATTTGGAGGTCTTGTCTGTTTTTCTGCCACTCTGGATCTTACACTCCTCAGCTCTGATATTTCCCGGACGTGTGTCGAAACCTCAAGCAGTGCGCCCCAATTAAAGTGTACACACAGCACCATAATATCCGATGGTCGGAATTACAACAAGCAAAATTGTCTAGTCTCTCTTCTCACCTCTTGGCACTTGTCGTTGCCTTCTTGTGGAATAAGGAAAGAGTTAACAGGGCAAAAGCTCAGAGCTATACTGAAGCTGAACACTAGGGTTAAAAAATATTGCATTTTCTTGCCTATAGCAGGCAACGCCTTCAAACTTTGCCTTGCACCGTTCAGCTGATTGCCGAAAGTGACACCCAAAATACGATGCCGTGTCTTTTATGTGGCAATGCACGCTGTTTAGCATGTATCAGATCACGTTCGCCGCGCTGCTCGTTGCTCAATATAACGGTACTTTGTTACTTATGGTGGTATCAGATTTGTGCGATATCTATACTTCCTGTGTTATCAGATCTGTACAAGATTGGCACTGCGGTACATTTCAAAAGGAGTAGTGCGAAACAAGAGTTTAATAGTCTCAGCTTTTTTTTTTTTTTAGTGATGAAGAAGTCAGGGCCATATGTTTTACTGCCATGAAACACAGTTGATGATGCAACCACGAGAACTACGTATAGAAGCGAGTGTTTTCTAAGTCCTCTCAAGGTGTTTATGACGGTAGAATACATGACTGCAGCCCTAGAATATGACCTGCGTGAAAAAACGCACGATTGTTAGTCATACTCTGAAAGATCAGCATTCTTTAAGCTGTAATCAGGGCGCTGGAGTATCCATTCTATCCATGACACACTTTGCGGTGCACCATTTTTCCAATAGACTGTTTTCGATATATTAAAATTCAGCTTGGCAGTGAGGCCTAGAGGACACAAACAAAGGAAATTGAATGGCCATGTTCATTCATCTCTTTTGTTTGTGTCCTCTAGGCCTCACTATTAAGCTGAATATTAATACATCGAAAGTGGCCTATTGTACAACATCGTCAGCAATGTCATAACAGAATTGAAACATACCATAAGGATGCGACTACTGCACAAGTGAATTGCCCTTAAATTAGCAAAGAAAAAATATCATCTAGGTATTTTGGCGATGCAACCAAAAGGCTAATTGATACAGACGGTCTTAAGAGTTCACTCTTGACCAAAAGCTCTTACCTCTTCGAAAACCCCACTGCATATTGTAAAGCACAGACTATATACTGACCGAAGGCACGTTCGCGAAGTGTCAAGATCTTTGTTAGTCAATAACAGTTATAGGACTGTTTTAAAAGCACAGATTTTACGTGTTTATTACACGGAGAGCTTGGGAACGCGTCCAGAACTCTGACAAAACATATTGAACCTTTCGGAGCAGCTCAAAAAGTCTTTTTCGTTTCCGTTCTTGAAAATAAAAATGTTTTAATCAAGACTTAATTGAATTTTATTGGATTGATCCAGTTATACTTTAAAATTTTGCGAAGGAACAATTGCAAAGAAAGCAGTGAATGGGAAGGGATTTCACCCCTTTTATAATGTGTTTGTTTATTTATTTACTTTTTTCCTTGTTTCTAAGTCTCAGATCCAACTGGAATTTTTGGTTTAAATTTTATCGCAGTGTATAATGGACTTCGAAGCTCCCGTTTTAATTAACCACGCCCATCTATATTCATCGCGTCCTTGGGCATTGGTGCCTGATGCATTTCATATCCTGATTGCCTTTGTGCTTTTTTATTCTTTTAGAAATAACCTAAGACGTCTCAAACATATTCTAAAGTTTTCGTTAATGCCGCGTACATGATCAATTGGGAACAATTTGAAGGTCGCCACCAAAGTTCTTTAAAGTCTCACGTCTGTGTCAAAATACCGCTTCAGCACTCTCAGTGTAGGAGGGTTATACTGGAGACACATTTTTAAATTTACTCATGGTATAATGTGCTGTTGGGCGCGGTCGGGTTTTTAACACTGCTACTCAAGGGTTAGATACTTTTGGTAGCGCTTATTATTGTAGAGGGACGGTGGCTAAATGGTTTGTGTGCCGGACTCTGGATCGAGGGATCTGGGTCCGAGTCCTGGCCAGGGTCATTATGTTGTGTCCTTGGGCAAGAAACTACTCTCACAGTGCCTCTCTCCATCCATGCTGGGGGTAACCAAGCGATCGCCTAGCATCCCATCCAGGGGGGAGTGGGAAATACACCAAGTCGCTTCATGATAAGTGGGGTGATATCAGGTAAAGTGAGACACTTTTGGCTGACGTACACTTAACCTTATATTTTTTGATACTTCAAGAAAAGTAAAAATTAGTTTTGACAGTTATTTGTTAAGATTATATATCGTAGCCAGGACTAAAGGTGCTTAGCTTTCAAAACTCCCCTACCTAAAAGAAATACTAGGTTCAATACTTAGGAAGAAGAACCGTTGTAAAGCTCATCCCACTACACAGAAGAAGTTCACTATAACAGCTTCCTAAATTGTACGCATGTTATAGGTGTCCCCAATTAGTATACATTGTATGCTAGCGACTTCGACACGTTAATAAAGTTCTTATCTTTATCTCATCTAACTTCTCTTTATTCCTAGCCAAGAAATACCTTGGGAACAATCCTGCCGGTCTCTTATGAACAATTAACGAAACCTGGACATATTCACCTTCCTCCCCGTGCGCGGGCTCCTTTCTCGTACAGCGCCTGGTAATCGAGCCTAGGCCATGGCACAATATCTTTCCCGACGAAGAACTACCGTGAGGACAATTAAAAAAGGTATGGATATTGCGTAATGGTATTTTTTGGTATTAACCTTGCACAAGCCTTTACAAAAAAAAAAACATCGCACATCGGAAAAAATATATCAGTAAATCTACTGACTGGATATAAAGGTTCACCCCTTACATTTACTTGTTATATTAGAGCTTTCACTCGTCCAAAAAAGTTGCCTTATATGGAGCTGAAAATTACTGATTTCATTTCAGTGATTACGCACTTTACCACACAGATACCAAAGACGGTCTGAAACATTAACTTAAGTGACTAACGCGGAAGTTCTTGCAACACTCGACGCACATGTGCGACTGTAGGCTTTTTCATTTTTTCATGTTTGGGTACCTTAATATTAAGCCGGCTACTTTCACTGTATCGACGGCAAGAATACGTCTTGTATTTCACGAATTATCTAGTTTAAACTTTTGAAATCTCCATTTGAAACGGAAAAGTTGAGACTTTCTTTGTTGGCATATAATTTCTGTCCCTTCTAGTACTAAACTTTTACATTGTAGCGAAAGGAATTCTGAAACGCCGTCATCAAAATGAATTCAATATACAACGTAACTTCTAGGATTCACGTCATCTTTGCGTGTAGTAATTTAAACTTTTTGCTTACGCAGATCTCTTAGAATGAGAGATGAATCAAGAATTCCTTGTGATGTAAACCTGTCAAGAAAACTCGCTGAATCATATCGCTCGGTTTTAAGATGAGCTCTCCGACCAATATAATTACGGTTGCTAAAACGTTTTCTTTTTTACCCTCGTAATGCACGCAAATTTGCAAAAAACTGGTTCAGTGTTTAGAACGAAAAACATCATATTAACTTTTGACAAGATTACCTCATTCTGTTGATATTTGACCCTAACCCTAGGTAAAGTTAAGACTAAATCAGGTCATCGGCCCATACAGCTGGTGCTCGTCCGGTTCTAATTCTGTAGCACGTGGCGACTAAGAGTGTTCTAACCCCTCCTCCCGCCCCCGGATGGGATGTTAGTCCATCGCAGGGTTAGACCCCAGCATTAAATTCACCGGTACCCATTAATGCTCCTGGGTGAAAAAAAGCCCAATGAGAGGAAAGCGTCTTGCCGGAGAACAAGACGCAATGGCCCCGGCTAATCCCGCGTGCTAACCATGAGGCCACCCGGGCGCGCCTCTATACAAACCCTATCCTAAAGAAAAAGCCGGCTACTTAGATATAACGATTTAGTTCCCTTTATTATGACATATACTGAGACTATTTTACGACATGAGAACGATTTTGCCTTTCAAAAATGTTTGGGTTTGTACGTAGTGCAAACACAAATATAACATAGTAAGACTTGCATTTCTGCTTATGACTCCGCTTTCTGCGTAAACGTCGACATAAAACGACTAAACTTAACATATATTGCATGTTTAAGAACACTTAAAAATATTTTTTTGTCCTTGTGATGGTAGAGCCTACATGGACGGGTGAACAAAAACAAAAATAAATTATAACAGTTTCAAATAAAGCTGTCAATATCTCTCCTCTTTGAGATATACTCTAGTAACTGTATTTCCTTATTCTTTTGTGCGCAGTTTAAGAAACTGTTTTAGCCTTGCTGCGAATGTTTTCTTTCTTGTCACCAAGCATGATCATCGATCGTTTAAAATTTGTTTAATTAGTGTTATAAAGTCTATTTTGCCACCTATTCGAAAAATAAGAGAGCACTCATTCATATATACCTCCTAAGAGATACTCTCTTACCGTCTATTATAAAATGATGTCTGGGCTGAACCTTTAATGTCCTTTCCAAAAATAACAGTTTTAATAAAGCCATATTTGTTTCATCGTTTGTATTTTTTTGTTTTCTCGAATAAGATCAATATAAATCACGCGGAAAATATATAGAAAAGCAAATATTTTAGCCGCGTCATGTTTAACTATACTGGCTCGGGCTTTCATCATCTTTTGAATCAATTTAACGCTGAAGAGAATATTTTAGACCCTTTTTGTTTCCTTTTTAAAGTTAATGGCTATTTTTTTACCAAAGGACAAGCAATGATATTTGCAGAGCCTTGTAATGTTTTCTTTTAACGTTATGCCATTTTTGTAAAGACAATGAGATAGTTCTTTATTTAAGTTATATTGAGACATAACAGTAAAAAGGGAAATTAAATCAAATATTGATAGCGTTGAAAGCTTCTTAATGCATTTTTAAGGTAAATGGTCATTTGAAAAAGACAATGAATTATGGTCTAAATGGACGTCTAACAGTTAAACAGGAAACTAAATCAAATGATAATATTTCACAGAGTGCTGGGTCATACGTTTTTAAAAGTAATGACCATTTTAAAAACCACAAGAAAATTCTAAATTTATGCGTTACAGTATAACAGGAAATAGAATCAGATATTTACAAGTTAAGCCAGAACTCTAAATCATAAACTATACGTAACTTCCTTTTTAGGTAATTTTTTTATATCAGTACATTTTAACGTTTTCTTAGAGACACGGTCTTATGTAATTGCTCATTACATCACTGGACAAATATGAAGATTCATATGAAGGATTTCATGTTTCAAGAAATGCGACAGGTGCGAAGCTTTAGAAACTTTGGAACTTAGCTTTAATTTCGCCGTTGTAAGCAGGCGCTGGTACTAACATTTAGCATTTGTACTTCCAAATAAACTCCTATTGGTGCTGTCAACATTGTAACTTAAAATCTCTGTAACAATTGTTGTGTGATTTTCCCGTTGATAACGGTTAATACATTTGTAAATTGCTCAGTGCGCGTGAATGACGAACAAAGGAACTTAATTCCGTCTTGTCTTTGGAGCAATTTCGTTCTGTATTTTTTTTTTTAAAATAACCGAGAAACAGCCGCATTCATCGCCAACACAAAGGCACAGTGGCTCCACGGCTTCACCTCTTTGGTCAACTGATTTTATTCTTCGATGTTTTTCTTACAATATTAATACCAGAATATACATTTTAATTAAAACGGAAAAAAGACTTTCACAGAGACTCCACCCAATTTAAAACTGCTTAAAGACACGATCGGTTTCATTTGAAAGACGTTCGCGTCTTTACTTATTCCACCCCCAGTGTTTTTCAAGATACTTTCCAAACAAGACCGTACCTCGGGTCAAAACACTGATCATCTTTTTAATATGTTCCCCTTTCAATTAGCAATCCCCCATCAAAAGATTTGAATCGAGACAATTTCTAGGCAGGAGATAACTTCAGTATTATTTTCCAAGCTTGAAAAATATGCATTACTCCCTCCCCCACAGAGAGAAGAAAAGAAAACCGAAGTAGTTGTACAAAGAAACAAGCCCCGCAGGGAATTAATAAGAGATTTCATAATGTATGTTGCTCAGGAAGCATTTTAAGCAAAGCAAGATAAAGCGGTAAGAAAATATCGAGTGACTATTAACCAAAAAATGCAGTTGGTATTTATTTTGAACTTGTTTTGCTAGTACGTAGTTCAAGTAAAGCCTGGTATATAGATGTGACTTGACTTTGAAATTAAACTGATATGGGATTATCCTATAATGAACAAGCTATAAAGCCTGGTGAAGTCAGCAAATATGATTTATATTTATATCATAAACTTAAATATCTAACTTCCTGCTGTACGTAACGTGAAACATCTCGATCACGCGATGCTGTAGGGCTTTGTTAGCTTGACGTAATTTTGTTTCTTTGAAGTCGGTCACGATTTTTTTCCGTAAATGAATTTGATCACAATATCTCTAAGACTATCACGTCTCATTTTAAATGAAAAAGGTTGTGTTTTCCTTTCTGTATTGTTCTGAGGTTGAACGTTATATTTTAAAGTCATTTAACCTCGGAACAATTTCGAAAGGATAAGACGCCTGTACAGTTTTTCCGTGAGTAATAATTCCGCTCACCAGACGAAGTTACCGGGAAGAGTATGGAGTTGTTTTCGCGGTCCTGGAACTTCTTTCCAGCTGGTACTCATTGTTATTCGATTGTTTTTGTGTCGAGGTTCGTGTTTTTTTAATCTTAAGTTTTCTCAAAGAAATAATAACTGACTTCAAAATGATACATTCATAGTGAACAATGCGTCTTAATGTTACTTCCGTCAAAATTTCCGTGTCAAAAAATAACGTTTCAGAGTTTCAAACAAAACTAATTTTTGTTCGATATTCAGAAATTTTTGACCAAAAATACTAATCCTTATTGAAAAAATAGTTTTGCCTGTTGTGCATTCCATGAAATTAGTGCCTTGATTTGAGAACCTCGCTTTTTCTTCTGAGTATAATTAAAGTAGAAAGCATTGCTAAAATGGTCACCTTTTTCCACAAAACCAACACTGATTCAACGTAACACTGAAAAACGTGAAAAAGGTCTTAAAATTCCTTGCTTTTACAAATTCATCCAAAAACAATTAAAACGTTCGAATCATGATAGTTTTGCTGAGTATTGAAATTTCTTGTTACCAGTAATTTGTCAATTTTGTTGTCAGGTGTTTCAGCGAGTTTCAAGCCGTTAAATAACACGCAATGAAGATGTCATATTCAACTGAGGAAATAAATATTGCACAACACCTCTTTTAACAATAACGAGATACTTTTTTGGATAATCATGCTGAATCAGTTTCTGTAGCATTCCTTCTTATGAATTTTTTTTTTCCAAGAACTTAAAAATCTTTTGTTTGAACCAAATGTCAATCAAGTGTTATATAGATTTTCGTTATTTCCAGATCTGATAAGATTGACTGAAAAAAAAAGAAACTACTTTACTGCTTTAATACACTTTGAAATATTTTTATTTATTGCATTCGGGTATGGCGACTTTCAGATTGTCAGACGAGTAAATCTCGTTCCCAGGTTCTTCGCTCCAAAAGACTGACCCGTAGATAGTTCAGTTGTCAATTCATGCCGTGTGCCAGTTTAGTCCAAGAGCTATGTCGCGATATTTAAGTCTATTTTTCTGATACACACAATAATTTTCAACAAAACCTCAAACTATATAGTTTCCTAACACAAAAAAACATCAGAAAGTAAGATTTAGGAAGATTGAGACGATTTCGCGCGACAAACTTCAAAACTTTGGCCATGTTTTTGAAAATACGCATTCCGTGTTCAAATTTCCTTTACAATTTAACAATGTCTAAAACTGCAAACACGCCTTGCTGTGCGTTTAATGGCAAAACGTCACCATGTAGTTCTATATCGCCCTGTTTGTTATCATCATTATTTTTTTTTTTTTGTCAGCTTTCTTGTAAATCAATTCAATGTACCTTTTGAAGATTGTAATGACTGAGAGAAACGGGTTATCAAACCAAAGGCAAAACCACAACTCCTCCCTTTAAGCTCATTTAAGATCTTGTGGAGGAATGTTCTATTGTTAAGACTTGTTAAGCAATATTTTAATGCTTTTTTAAAGTGCGCTGATAAAAAAATCCGTGCAATACTGCATGGCTATTTCAATCTGTTTTCCTTCTAATGATTTAATACAGAAGTTTGATGCCTCTTTAAAATCGATTTTTTTCGGTCAGAAACTCCTGTAGGACGAGCAACATTGCTATAATTGTGTCGGCAACAGGCCCTTTTCAGCTTGCTTTCAAAATACCATGTCAATGAAACTGATCAAGAGACTCCTCCGTGGCTAAAAGGAATAAAAACGGCAGCTCTAAATTAGTTACTACTAGTAAGCCCATTAAGCCGTCAAAAGCCTCTACTCAAGTGCTCTTGTCAATCAAAATAACGGCGCTACTCGAAGAGCCGGAACATCGCTGAGAAGGTTTACAATTTTAAATCTTTTTCTTTGTAGTAAAATGACTAATTACCCTTATATCTGTCTGTTGTTAGTTTTCCCAAACCAGATAATATTGTTCCCACCGAACAATGAAGACATATCGAGGAGAATAAAGTCTCGAAAGTTGTGCGACACTAATAGTTCCCTACTAGCTAGTTAACTGCGGTTAACTTTAACATCTAGTGAGCATAGGAATTTCTACCATCTTATTTTCAGCTCACTTAAGCTTTCGTTCCAAAAATAACATTTTAACAGAATCAGTGTTTGTTTGTTAATTCATAACTCGTGCTTAATCAACGGTTTAATTTATAACTTCAAGCACGTTGTTTTTCTACTCTGGATGACTAGGCAAAATGAGGTTCTTTCTTTAATACCCTTGTCACGCTAAGAACAATGAAAATGTCACAAATCATGATTATTCACCAATAACGGTCAAAGTTTATGACGTGATGATGTTGTCTTTCAAGGTATGCCCATTCGTAATACAACTACTTACTCATCGAAGAAACTGCCTAGTAACACCTGCAGATATTGCTTGCAAAATTGTGAGATTTTGTGGTTGACATTGTGTCAAGAGCTTAGTGTTCGTGCACACGTGATAACAGATCTTTTTCACGGGCAATTAAGTAAAATATCTAAATATATATTTGTTTGTAAAGTTGAAATGTATAATGATTATTGATGACGAAACAAAGGTTATCAGTGTTTATAAAAGACATTTTTTTGGTTTCGATCATTCATTTTGCTCATACGAGCCCAAAGCGAACCTCGGAGCAACAATTACTTCTTTAGAGCGAAATTTTCACTTCTAGTTTTTCTCCTTCTAACACCAACGTTCAACGGCTGTTCCACGCTTTCTGGTACTCAGTATATCATAAATTTTAGGTAAGTAGAAAAACCGAAAGCTGAACAGCTTCAAGGGCCCGATATTGCAAAAACTTTAATGGATTTTTTCGTAGAAACCGTGCCTGAACGATCAATTTTGTTCACCTATTTGGTGATTGCAGTGCTATGCGATGTCACAATTTATCCCTAATACTGGGCTCCGCAAATTTGAAGACTAACTCAGACAATTCAATAATTATTTAAAAGTAAAACACAAAAACGTCATCGACAAATAAGCCTTTACATTCTTTTCATTTAGCACCAACAAACTTCTCATTCGTCTTAAGTAGTTTTTGTCTGTCCAGAAGTTTATGTTTGTTTCATTGTTGCATTGAATAGATAGACCTTCGCTGAACCTTTAGCTGGCAGAGCTGGACATAATGTTGAATCAACAAAGCAACTACAGAGCTCACCTGATAGGTAATTACATGAGTTTTTCCTTCCTGCTGCCTCAATTATGGCCAAAGAACATGTGGCCGGTTGCAATTTAAATTGTGTTTTGTTATAAGAAGCACCCTATTTCATCCTGCTACACATATCATTTTGTTGAAAATTATTTCCATTATAGCGTTTCTTTAAAGAAAAAAACAAAACAAAACAAAACAAGAGAGAGAGAGAAGATCCGGTTCAACTCTATCCCATTCCTTAAAAGACTATAGCCCAGGAATATTAAACTGTTTGAGTCTCGCTCACGAATGATGCACTTTACAACGTATATTTTACACTGATATGGTGAGGATTTGAAGGAAAATCTGCAAAATTTAAATACCTCGTAATGTACTTATTATTATGTTACGACAAAACGTTTCTGCGAAATGGACAGTGGCTATTAGCGTAACTTTTCTGTGAGCATTGTTTCTCGATGTCCAACTTCCTTTTTCCGTATACATTGACATTTGATATCCTATTTGAGGAGCTGTGCTGAGTCTGTTTTCAGCTGACTTAGTCGGGTAGAGCTGCTAGCTGAGAATTGATTAATCTTTTTGACGGTCGACTGAAAATTACACGTTTTTCAACTGCTTGCTGGGATCTGAGATTTGGAGAAGTTACTGATAGCTGCGGAGTAAGGGGATGAAATTTTTAACCATGTTCACTGACGGCTGAGAAATCGCCGATAATTCAACTGACAACTGAAATAACATTCAGACTCTCAGTACTGTTAGAAGACAAGTTAAAAAATGGTCCGTTATGCAAAAACTTGCAATAAAGCCGTAGTACAGTAAATTACATCCATGCTACCATAAAATATTACTAACTTACCAAGTAAGGTTCTTGTAATATTTAGTATTTCTTATATTTTATTTTCTTCAAACTTCCGTTTCCATAGTTACATTGTTTAGACAATACAAATACAAAAAAAAATCATATTTCGAACCAAAAACTTTTCCTAGGAATATTTAGATAGGTACCTAATCATGTGGTTAAAAACATGATTGAGATGGGGCGACACATTGTCTTTTCCTGTCTAGAGTTAATGCGTAGTTTCATTGTTCCCCTGTGACGTAAAAATAAAAACAAATAAAAAAAACAAATAATATGAATTGGTAATATTTTACGGTAAAAACACTTCCACGACACTGCGATGAAATGTGAATTTCCAAGGTCGCTAAAGACACGGTGTTGAATCATCACACGCTGTCTTGGCAGCGACCAAACATTGTATTCAATCTTGCTGTGTGCTGTATTTTTTCCATACAATTGTCCGATATCATAATTATGAATTGGATTTTATGCCGTTCTTGTCACGAACAAAGAAACTGTCGCATTGTAGTATTGTATAAAAAAACAAAGAGGAAAAATTGTCTCATCAATGACGTCATAGCTGTGTCACGTGACTCGTCATGATTATGTTTGTTGGTTCCTAAATTCTTTCTCAAGAAATTCTCTTTTTTAATTTTGATACTGGTTAGCTCAGCAAAAAAGCCTGTAAAACAATCTTATTTCGTTCAAACGAGTATTTGATGGAGACTTTTAATTCTTTACAATTTGCAATTGACAGTGCAGCATGAACAGTTTTGGGCCGTTCTTTCAAATTAAGCACCATGAAAGTTTGACCTCGGCAAAGCTATAATACAATTTTGCTCGAATGATTTCTATACGGAGTTATGCACGATAGCAGCCCTGATGGCTTCCAAGCTATAAATATTGAACGACGACGAAGAAATTTTAGAAAAAAATTATCTCCTATTAACGAGCAACTGCGCTTTACTGCGTCGAAAGACCTTGAAAGAACCAGTCGAATGCGGTACGTCTTTCCTACGGGTTGTTCATGTTCATTCAATTCGCTTTGAAAAATAATTAGGACACAAAAGCATTGATCACTTCTCTTTTCTTTTAACCATGGAACTTTGTTATAACATTTGCATTTCTGCAAGGACTAACATTTTTCAATTTTGTAGATTCACCTCGCATTAAAAAGCAATAACAGACTAAAACTTATCCTCCTTGTAGCAATACCAGTGGGACAATAAATTCCAGTGCTAAGTTTCTTCATCACACTACATTGATTCATTTTCTCCTTCGCAGAATGCTATGTAACGGTTTCTGTTTGCATTTGGAAACATTTAGCCCAATTTTTTTCGTTTATCGCTTCTATAGTCTATTTTAATTTCCACCATCCTTAAAAGATCTTTGATCTCACATAAAGCAGTTTACCGTACCGTTATATACGTAAGTCTCATTGCCTATTTAGGCTCTATTTCCTCCGTATTTCTATTTTTTAATTAGATTATGCGTTCGAGATTTCTATCGCGTGATAGAAATGGAGAGCGAATAGTCTAATTGGTTCAGTATAATCTATTAGTCGTCCAAACGTTTATCTAAAATAATTAATCCTATTCACAGTCACGTCGAAAACGCAAATAAGCGGTCGCCATTTTGTTAACAACCGCATTCTGCCAGGCTACTCACTATCTACAACAGAACAGATGGTGAGTAGCCTAGTCAATCACAGAACGGCATTCGCGATAGAAAGCTGGTAGATTTTAGTAAATTTATACTAAATCTAGATAGAAACACGGAACTGTTTTCTATTTCTTAATTAAACTTTAATAATCGTTTACAGTCGTCATACGCGGTAACACAGCAATATATATTTTTACGATAAGAAAAGTTTGGATGTCAGTTATAATGACAATGTTGATTAACGTCATTTAGTCACAAGATCCGCACGAGACAAACTAATGACATCAATTCTGTAATGCGTAAATTTAGCTGCTTGTGTTGAAAATATCGTGTATAAACAGTTATTGGACGAGGTTCTTGTGATATCCAGAATACTCAAGGTCGAGGTAGGGGCTATCAGCCGAAGGCTGAGGCTGATAACCCTTACCGAGAAAAAAATGGAAGTCATGTGTTTGCTTCTTCACTGACGACAAGCAGCACAAAGCGCGCGAACTTGACATGATTACCCTTAGAAATCATGCAACGGGGTCATACATGACATGATGACGTCACAACCGCTGATTTCGAAAATTCACTGTACTCTTTCGGCCAATCAGAAAAGAGATTGTGAGTTCAATGTATAATAATAACAGCTTAACTGGCTGGATAATGAAAATCAGAAATTTACTGAACAAAAACCGCAATCGAGCCGGGATTTTCACCTATGAGAATAAAAGAAAACTATCGACACTTTCATCTTTCTTTCAGTGAATTGACAACAGAACGTTAGCCGGTTGAGTGCCTCAAATCAATGATGCAAGTAATCTGCACTATTATGCATTAACCTTCCCTATTGATGTGGTTGTCGCCGTACCCGGCAGAAAACACGAGTACTTTGCTTTGCCATTTATTTAAAATAACGTTATGAACCAGCAAATGTACCTTCTATGTGTTGGTGTATTATTTTTTCTAGATCAATTCTCTTTGCAATCATGCTATGATCTCCATATAAACTAATTCAGGGAAATGAAGCAAGCATAACAACACAGCCCCTCCCCTCTACGACTTGCCAAGGAATATTTATTGCTTAAGAGTAGTAAATCAATATATCAAATCCTTTTTTTTTTTTTTTCATTTTTTTCGATGAAATTAACAAAACAGTCAACAAACTGCATGGCTGTTTTTAATCTATTTTAGTGCTAATCATTTGATTTAAAATTTGCTATTTATGGCAAACATTTTATTTTTGAGTTTATCTTCCTTATCTCTCAGTAGCTCGCTTTGGCAAAACCTTTGCAGCTCATTGTGGCCATGTGATCTTGTCGATCAAAACAACACCTGTTATAGTTGAAAAACACAGCCAGCAGAAAATATTTCCCGTTTTGAGAGTGGACAACCGCATGAAATAATGTACTACTAACTCTACGAGTTTTCGTAGTCCAAAGATGTTCTTACCTCGCAAAAGTTAAGGAATGTTAATGATATTTCATTTAGTTTCTTTCAATTTCTGTTCCAAAAATAACATTTGTTTGGATGTTTTTTCACGTTCATTGAACAAGGAAAAAGACAGGGGACCGTCTAGTAAAAGAGGCCTTCAAATTATACGCTTGGAATTGAAGTCGGGTTGAGACTGTTTAAAATACTGATTATTGTTCCTCGTAATAGGATAAAAAGTTTGGTTCCCTTGTGATACCAGCTCTCGCTAAGATGTTTTAAGGGGTTGCTTAATACTGACAAACAAACAGGGAGGTTTTTTTATACCAATTAGGGGTAATTTGAGTAGATTTAGTTAGCATTAGAATGTTCCAGCCTAAAAACGTCAGTTCCTAAAATATCATTTTAACCAAGACAATATCAATGAATGTTTGTTTGTTTGAACCCAATTTCCTTCCGCACCGCTAAAGGTCAAAGTACATCGATCGCGCGAAGTGACGTTTTCTAAGTGGATATGTTGCTAGCGAGAAATTTTGTCAAGGTCTTTTATGTCTGATGCTTACAAATTACAAAGCAGTCGCCGAAAGGACTCTTATTGTAAAGGAAAGATGAAACCAGGTGAGCCAGCACCACTACGTCATAATTCATTGTATTGAGTTTTCAATTTATGCAGTTAATTAGAGGCTTTTAATAATTTGTTTTATTCATAACGATTAGACAGTTGTTTTTCTGCTCACCATGACAAGGCATAATGAAATTTGTTACCAGCATTGCTTGTACAGAGGTAGAGTTTCTAAGTTTTTGGCCTTGATATGATTATTTTTTTCATGCAGTTTGGTCTGGTTTTTCGCTTCGTCGGTATTGCAACACAAAAAACACCCTTCTACTATTGACATCATGATGTTCTTCGACGTTTTGGCGCGTATATATTGATTCTGCTTAACCCTGCTTATCCATCAAAAGGTCAGGGCTCTGTTCTCTCGCACATTGCATCTAACGTTACAGCAGATATTGTTTTGGAAACTGGGATATTCAAATCTTGGAATTCATGGAATGCAGCTCTTTCTCATAGGCTAAAAATAAAGTTTTCTGTAAATACGAGCTACAAATTAACAATACTGGCTGATGCAACAAGGCTATCATGTGATCAAGCACGTTAATTGTTTGTATCGTCTACTCCCCTCAAAACCCTGAACTCTTTTATGACGTTACTTTCGCAGAGCGAAATTAGCTATATTTGCTTTTGACTTTACTTCTTCTAGTTCCATACTGCATGTGACAGTCCTTTTGTTCTAAGTACTTATAACAGCTAGCATAAGTGCTATAAATGTGAGGCACAAGCATTTACTACAAGTTATAGAGACAAAACTACTTACTGAATAACATCACACATATGTCGAGGTTTTATTCACTATGGATAATTCTTCAGTTTTATTGTGGTGCCTTTCACGCTTTCAGTGGATTGTGAAGAAACAAGCAAAACAGTATCGCCATATTCCTGTTAACTGTCTACAATTCGTTTGTACTCATTTTGATAATTTGATTATGTCTTTTAAACTGTTGCACCATAATGATAGTTAGTGATTCAAGGCTTTCAATGTTATCATGACCTGTTCATGTGCCCGATTTGTATAAACTATTCCGAAAACAAACTCTCTAATTGTGCAAGACCAAGCTCTGTCACTTGAAAAAGTGAAAAAAATCAAATGAACTTCCTCTCGTTCCTTCCCCCCGCCCCCTGCTGTACCTGTTGTTTCCATTATTTAAAAAAATAAATAAATATTTAGAAGGGAAGCCACATCAGTCTTAACTATTTTTCATGCGGGTCCTCTATCCTGGTCGAATTGGAATTTGGAGATGTTGGTTTTTGATCTCATAACAATTGAACTTTGAGGTCGCTACTTTCGCAGAGTCGCTTCGAGATCTGCATTGTTAACAAGCGTGACGTCTTATGATCCTTAGTTCAGCAAATGTACGTCATTGATTAATAATAAATTGTGTCATCACTTGGATGATGGATTTAACAATTACTGGACGAGGTTGAACGAAACATGGTGATTTGTCAGCGGCAAGAAGACCAGTTATTCGACTGAGGCAAATAAATGATCTACGAGACATTGACAAATCACGATATTTTGCGATATTTTTCGATAACCGAGTTCAATAATTATTTTATCATTCCATCACCAAGTTTTTTTTCCATATTTAAATCACTCTCTAACAGCTCCGGGAAGCGATCTGCCATTTTTCACACAAGAGCGTGGTTACAATTACGCATGAGCAGAACATTGTTTGAAGCGAAACGCATTTACACGGTATTACGCATGAGCAGACCATTATTTGTAGGCAGTTATTTGAAGATCAGGTGGTGGCCTTTCGGTCAATGAAAAGGAAGAAAACGCATCGAATATTGTAATTGGGTTTGTCAACATCTACTTTACCACTTTTCGGTTGTCAGTTTTGCGAAGTAGAAAATAAAAGAGAGCTTCTAGTAAACTTAAAGCTCGTTTCTTCTTTCCTTTTTCTCTAACAGAAAGAATAGATACTACTTTTATTTGATTCATAACAAAATTAACTATGCAAATTTCTTTCCCGTTACTTCGCGTGATCAGAACATGGAAAGCGCTATCTTCCTGTAGGAATGAGTAAACGTTATCACACATACATGTATAAACGCATATAAGTTTATATTTTTGGTTTATTTTTATTTAACGTATATTTCTTTTTCATCGGATTATGTTTTTCTACAACAGACTGAGTAAGGGAGATCAACTAATAAGACTCGAAAAACCAATCCACGACTCCTCCCTTTCAGAACTTGTAAAGAATGGTCTCGTGTCGGCAACATTTTGAATGCCTTTTACAATAGAATAATTAGAATCTTTTGTGAAGAATAACACGCCTGTAGTTATGGTGCATTTTTTGTAACAATTTCATTCAAAAGTTTTTTATTTACCTTGTAAATCTAATTATTTGCCGATGAAGGAATTGTCTTCGGAGAACAGTTATCATTTGCCAATAAAAGGCAGATTATAGATGAAAACCAGCATTGTCAACAATTTAGTACAGAGAAACTCTTACTGAAACCCTCAGCAGTGAATACAGATTAAATTGAGATATTAATTTTGCGCCGGTTGTGGTTACCTGTTGTGGTTATTTGTACCTCTCTTTCTTTCCATTTGTTCATTTGAATAAACGTTCTGGGACAGGTCAAATAGATGTGCTTTTTTATTTTGTTTTGCAGTTATGTCTATGGTTTTTCCATCCCTTGAAAAATGTCGCCTTTCTAGTGGATTTGGTTACTAGCTGACTGGCCCCGCTGTATCCAATTGGAAAACATTTCTTTCTCCGCGTTTGATAAAGAAAATACTTTCTGAAGACAATTTATAGAGATTTTTCTGATAACTTTATACTGACAGAGCAGTGCTTTTCTTTGCTTCCAAATATTTCTGTAGTGTTATAATTAAATAAATTATTCTCGGTGCAGCGCAGGTACGCGTAAAGATCCAGCGAGCAAGAATTTTCTCATTTACGATATTCTACCGCTATCTAGCTTCCGCGCAAAAAAATAACACTTTAAACATGAAAGCAATGTTTGTTTGAGAACAAAGTGCTTCCTAAAGTCGATATAAATGAAATCAAATCATGCTGGTTTTAAGGGATATTTTCCAACCAAGAACGCTTTTGGAAAGTTTGGGAAGAAGCGCCTCCCAAATTCGAATACAACACTCAGTTCCAACAGACGGTGAATAAGACGAGCCCGTTGTTACTGACTCCGGTTAATTTAACGTCAGATACTTAGTCAAACAGTTGATCATGGCTTTAAAATTGGTGTTTTTCGTAGCTTTACGGTGACAAAATTATTTTTCTGGTAAGAGGTTCAAATTAAGGCAAAGCAGCATTCTAGAGTGCAGTAAGAAAATAAATGTCTAACATTAAGAGTAAACGTGTTTGGTTATAAACTGTCTTCACTCAAATATTTTAATTAAATACAGTTTAGGTTTAGATTTTTATGATAATATTAAGAGCAAGACTTTCGTAATTTTATGCATGGATGATTCAGTGAAATGCGCTCACGTGAGCGCAATAATTGTTGCTTATATTGAAAGACCAGAAAACAACATTGTGATTGTCTTGTTGAAAAACGACTGATTTTGGTAAGTGTTTGGAAATCAATGGCTAAGTTAGCATCCTCCAAGGTCATGATACATTGGTTAATTGACAGTTATTACAAGTATTCATTCAGGCTGTATGTCTTTCTGACAGTGTCCTACGGTCTGTCCGGTTCGTACTTCACTGAGGCAGTCAGTCAGTCAGTAAGTCAGCCTATTTTATAACACCGTTCTGTGAACACGATATACAATTTTTGGTGAGTGTTATGACAATTACCATGACCTAAATCTGACGTAATTAGCCTATTAAAGACAAAAGAAAAATGTTCTCACACGAAGATTCCGGAACACTTTTATTCATCCACTGTGCATAAGTCGGCGTGATTTAGCATTTTCAGTGATAAAACGGTTACTATGTAATATGCCATCTGTCGTTTCGGGTAATTTTAAGAATACGATAACAAATTCCCCTGACACGCGAACAAAGCATTGCAGACATGATTCCAACATTGCTTTATATAAACAAAACGATCACACGCAATTTGTATTAAATTATATGTTATGTATTCGTAATGAAAAGATAGTATAATTTATTTACGACTGAAACTTATGTTATCGAGTTCTTCTTTTCTATATGTTGGTATCCTCATCAGGTTTTGACTTGCACAGCCGCTGAATATTATTTCTAAAAGAAACTATGAATGGGAAAAATCCAAACACCAATTACCTTAAACGGCAAAGAAAAGAGCACTTAAAAAGGGACAAGAGAGCTCAGGAGAGTATTAACGTCATCATACAATTCAAATATTGTGTACAACAACGAAATCAAACTATGACCAACTTTAAGAAAATTTAAGTATGATTTACTTTCAAGTGAAAAGCCACTATCGGCTATTCAGGTCAGGCAAGAAACTTGTTAAACAGTTTAGTTCGTGTTAATTTTATGTTTTACGGCCATTGAAAATTAAGGTAGCTAAATGAGACTGAATAGTTCATTTACATTCCTCGTAACTATACGCGTTGTTTTTTCGTCGCTATGCGTGATGACAAGGTTGACTTCGTCCTATCTTTCTGTTTAGTCACGCGACATATTAACCTTCACCTTTTGTTAGTTTGCCTTAAATCAGTTTTTATTTTTAAATGACATTATATAAACGCATACACGTCAATGGTCTCTTTTATTTTTATTCAATGTAAATTTCATTTCCATCAGGTTATGTTTTCTAAAATAAGCTGAGCAAGGGAGATCAACTAATAAAACTCGAAAAACCAAGCCACAATTTCTCTTTTTCAGAACTTTGTAAAGAATGTTAAGTCTCTTGAAGCAATATTTTAAATGCTTTTTACAATAGCATAATTAAAGTCTTTCATGCAAAAGTTTTTTATTTATTTTTTAAAACTGAATCCAGTTGTTTGCAGATAAAGGAATTGCTTCCGCGAACAGTTATCATTCGCCAATAAGAAGCAGCTTATAGACAAAAACCGGCGTTGTCAGCAATTTAGTATTGAGAAACTCTTACTGAAACCCTCAGCAGTGAATACAGATTAAATTGAGATATTAACAATCAGGTGGAAAAAAAAAGGACAGAAGGAAGGAGTTATGTTATATTTTCATTATTTATACCTCTTTTTCTTTTCATAGTAGATGATAGGCTCGTCGTAAAGTACGTTCTGGGGCAGTTCAGATAGATTTTTTTGCTGTTTTGCAATAATGTCAATGGCGTTTTATATCCCTTGAAAATGTTGTTTTTTCCAGTGACTTTTCCTGCCTTGCAGTTGGAAAGCATTCCTTTCTCCGCGTTTGGTAAAGAGCATAGGCGCAGTTACTGCGATTTCATGATAACGTTATGCTGACAAAGCATTTCTTTTCCATGCTTACAATAGTTTTTGGTGTTGTTATAAAGAACATTTTTTTTTTTTCGGTACAACGTATGTGTGTGTGTAAAGATTCGGCGAGCAAGAGTTTGCTCATCAGTACAATATTTTACCGTTATATCAAAATTCCCTACCAAAAAAAGTAAGGCTTTAAACACGAAAGCAGTGTTTGTTTGAATACAAATATCTTGCTTCATAAAGTCAATATAAATGAAATCAAATCGTGCTGGTTTCAAGGGAGGGTGGGTTAAAACAATTTCACGACCCCGGTTTTACTAACTCCGGTTAATTTAACGTGCGATAGCCAAACATTTGTTCAGCGGCATGAAAATCTGTTTTATTTATGGCGTTACGGGGATAAAATTATTTTTCTGCTTATAGGTACAAATTATGCCAAAACAGCATTCTTAATTGTAGTAAAAAAATATGTCTTACTTGAGAGTAAATAACAAACACTTACAAATAATGATCAAGGAATTGTCCCTACTTGCCATGTTTGGTTTTGAAATTCCTTCACTCAAATATTTTAGCTAATTCTAGTTTAGATTTAAATTTTGCTGATATTAAGAGCTAGACTTTCGTCATTCTATGTACGGGCGATTTAGTGGCATGACTTAACGTAAGCGCATTCGTTATTCAGTTGTTCAGTCGTTCATTCCGGCAGTCTGTCTGTCTGGACACATGTTCAACTGTCTGTAAGTAATTTTCCTGTATTTTGTCCGATCCGTACTTTGCTGAGGCAGTCAGTCAGTCAGTAAGTTAGCTATACTTTTTTTCAAAAAAATTCCTCCGCTGCTAAATCACTGTTCAGCTTGACACGATGCGCAATTCTTGCAAAGTGTTTTGACAATTGCCATACATGACCTAAATCTGACGTAAACCAAAATATTCTCACACGAAGATTCCGGAACACTTTCATTCATCCACTGTGTATAGATCAACAGTTCATGGTGTGTGTGGTCTGGAATTTTCAGTGATAAAACGTGGTCTTGATGTCAGTTGTCGGTTATATATAACTAGTAGTATGCCATCTGCCGTCGTTTCAGGTAACTTTAAAGTTATGATAACAAATTCTCGTGACACGAGCAAAACATTACATACATGATTCCAATATTGCATTACATAAACCTCTTATATAAGCATTCTTATCTGTGCTGCACAACCTTCCTTACTTACGGTGCCAATTCTCTCAACAACATTTCTTTTCTTTTTTTATTATTTTCTGGAATAATCAAAAAGAAACTTTGTCTGCCCTACAGACTTCACCTTTACTTAGTGAAACGTATATTCTATACAAATATTCGTTATTTTCAATATTTTATTCTCCAATTTCATACTGTTCTATATCTTTTAACGGTTTGGTCACTCAATAATCTCACGCAATTGCTATTAAATATATATTACCTAATGAAAAGAGGATATATTTACGACTGAAATTAAACTTATGTTATTGAGTTTTCATTTTTTATATCTCGTTGTACTCATCAGTTTCAGTTTAACTTGAACAGTGACTGAATGTTATTTTCTAGAAAAATATGGATGGGAAAAATCTAAAAACCAATTACCTTAAACGACAAAGAAAAGAGCACTTAAAAAGGGACAAGAGACCGAAGGAGAGCGTTAACGTCATCGCCGACTACAATTCAAATACCGTGTACAACAACGAAATCAAACTATGACCAACTTTAAGACTATTGTAAGTTTGATTTACTTTAAGGTGAAAAGCCACTATCGGACAACTCAGGACTATTTATTTTCTAGAACCAAATATCTGCTACTACGAAAGTCAAATGTCTTCACCAACGATCGACATTGTGTTACAGATACTTAACACCGATTCTCTTTTTGAATTGACAGTTTGAAGCAGAAAGTCACTACAAGTGTAATTTGATCAATTTTCAAAGAACTGAAGGGATGGGTACATAATTTCTATATACAGAACGCATCCTGTCCAGACGCGTTCCTCAGTCTAGAGATTTATTCACGTTTACTTCGTATTTATAGATTTGTGCAGACTCTCTTTTAAAATTAATTATATTTCTTTGTCGTTTGTAATTCGCGTGAAGATTCAGCGAACAAAGAATTTTTAGCGATATTTATCTTTCTTTAACTTCCGTTCCAAAAATAACACTTACACGATAACAGTGTTTGTTTGAGTACAAATTTCTTACTGCTTTAAAAGTCAATATACAAATACAAAATGCCAGGTTTTGGTGGATATATTTCTAATCGAGAAAATTTGACAAGAGCTTTTTTAAACGGCTTTTGAAAGCATCTCGCACAGGCAATGAATAAGACTAGATATATAGAGACATCGTTCTAACCAACTCTGGTAATTAACATAAAACGTTAGCATAAAGTCGATTAACGGATCTAAAATTTGTTTTATTTACACCTTTCATGAGAAAATTTGTGTTTCTCTGTTGAGGACGACAAATTTAAGCAAAATGATATTCTTACTGCAGTAGCTTTTTAGTGTACTGAAGAATGAAAATGTCTTAACTTTAATCTAAAAAGAACAAACCGCGGCGATAAATTATCAAACGCCCTTAAAGTAACAAGAAAACAGTTTTCTACAATATTGAAAGTCATTCTTAAGAATATTTTTTCCAATTATACATTTTGTATTTTATTTGTTAATTGTTCTTTTCCACGAACAATGAAACTACTGTAAAATTGAATTAAGGAGAAAAAACATTACATTTAAGTTGGGTCACAACTGCTCCTCACGACTTTCGTTTGAGGTTTCGCCGTTTGCCGCTTGAGGTTTAAATAGCATTCTATAAAAAAAAAAAATATCATAATTCCTGATCCATGACGAAATCATGACACTAGCTGTTAACAAATTTTACCATTTGTTTGAATAGTTTTGAGAGAATAAAATGAAGTAGTATCAAAAGATGTCTTCCAATTTTAGTTTAGATTCCGTTTAAATGACGTAAACTTCATACATAGTTCACCACGTCCGTTTAGATCCATGCCGTGAACCAATTTCAGTTCTTTACCTTATCAGTGAGGCAGGTGTTTTGAATAAACATGTACATATTAGTTTAATTCGGTTTAGATAACAACTAAGACACGAAACATTTTGTTCGGTGTCCGCTTGGACCCTGCCTCTGATTAAAAAGTGAATGTATTATCTTCCAACCGCGCAAATTTTAAATGATATTCGTAGTAAATGTAGATTATGTATTGCTTCAAAAGGTCATTGCACACTATTTTCTAGAATGATAAGTTTCAGTTTTTTACTGTTCTGATCTTTGGACAGAGTGAATAATTCACTTTCTTGAAGGATTTTCAAAGATTTTCAAAGTCAAAGATTTTTACAATCTGAGCAGCTTTGACTTTTAAAAAACATAATGTCGTAGGAGCCACGATTTAAGGCACTTTGTGTTTCAATCTGCAGGTTTTCAGCGATATTTGTACACATGTGTTAACTTCCATAAAATTTCCATGAAAGTGGAGAAAGCAAATTCCCTCAGCCGTTTTGAGATTACGGGGCATATAACCATTCAGCTCGTTTATTAATTTTTGTACCAGCAGTTCCAGTTTGTAGCATTTTTATCTCTCGAGTCGTCTTGATCGTTATTTTATGAAAAACGCTCCTAATACTCTTGAAAGGTAGTCATTCGTGCTCTTTGATTTCATTGTTATATTTGCCTTATTTTGAATGTGTCAAAACTCGCCTACTCTCGGACAATGGGACAATTGTTTGATATTAAAACTTATCATGTAATGTCTTAGTTTACTTACTGCACTTAGTAAGTGAATGTGGAATGTGGCATAGCAACAGTATCCAAAACAAACTAACCTCAGTGTCGCACAAAATTTGCGCATCCCAATTAGGAAAAATGCGATGACTTGACAATTTTTATGCTACGTAATTCTTCTAAGAATTTAATGTCCTTTTCCAAATTGTCGAGAACCTCAACATTATTTTCCTGTTACAAAGCAACCAACAAAACCATTTCCTTTTCAAAACTGCCAAAATTCTGACCCAAATTCAATACCAACAAATAGTTTTTAAAAAATTTCTGACTAGGGCCATGACCCTTGGTCTATTTTTGACGCAGGTTAATAAATGTCCATCGGAAATGATTCTCTAAGAGATTGTTGTGCTGTATAGAAAGGCAAGTGGAAGCACTTGATTTACTTTGTTTTTAAGTTCCATTCATCGAAGGTTCCTTAACAGGCTTTTCGATAACCATTCTAGCCGAGCACGGAGCGAAAACTCTGTTGTCTCGGTTGGTTACTTTTATCAACCAATAATTGATAACTAAGATAGAAAATAGAATGTGTATTTTTGTTCTTAGAGAATAGATCAGAAATAATGGCGACTAAAAAATGTAGTTTATTATACAAGCAGAACAATGTACTGCTTTGTCCGGTATGAAGTAAGGAATATATTTAAACTCAGTAAGTTATAATTTTCGCTCTTCAATGGAACGATCTTCGGTCGCGTCCACACTGGTTCAGTTTACGTTCAAAACAGATCGCTGTTTTGAGAGAGACTGAAGCACTGCATGGTTCTTTCGTTATAGCTAGGTGTAGTTGTTTTGGTTCGTAACTCATCGGTGGACCAACGTCACCCCATGCGGGGTTTTGACTTAAGACTGAGAGATCGCACGGACGAAGTTGAGTTATAATATTATATTAATAGCCTGTTTTTTGTTGGCTTTTAAGTGATATGACGCTGGCATGTGATACATAAATCGATGGCATTTTAACTTCAATACAAATCAATATAAGAGATTTGAAGTATGGACTCAACTAAATGTTATCTTTTTTTTAAGATATTGCCAGAATAAGAGAAACCTAGGACCCCTGTACTGCTATGGAAAGTTCTTGAGGAATCCTGTGATAAGTTGCTAAAAGGATCACATCCCGTTGGTATAGTCTTAAGACCTTTTGAAAGAAGGTTTGTTCGAAGCCCATGGGACCCTTCCTGGTCCGCTTCATATCAGTTTATTAGAAAGAAATTTTTCTAGCAATCGATGGAAACACCTGACTCTGAAACTGTCAAAAAGAGAAAATTTGGGCTTTTTTACATGATCCTTTCCAAATTTTCCATGTCAATATACGAATTCTCTATACCAGTCTTTGTATATTTCTAACAGCACTATCAGGAGAATCTTTTTGATGAGACATTCTCGTGACCTGTGTTCCGGCATAATTACATATTGGAAATGCGGGAAGAACTGGCAGGATGATACCTCTTAGAGCTTAAGTTATGAAAGAACAAGGTTCTGAACAAAACCAAGCTTTAATCTAGTTTGTGTAGCACGTTTAGAGAGAAAGTTGATAGCCATAGTATAAACTAGCCGTGGAATTTCTCTGACTGCACTGCCAAATTTATCTTATGTGCTGTTAAGTTTAGTTACGATATCCGGTAGCTTTTATAAAATACTTCCATTTCAGCTTTAAGAGAGCAATATTTGCCAGAGGTTTCCGGAATTTAAAATACTCGTACTTGCAACCCACACTTACTTCTTAGCCAATATTTTCAAAACAGCACAACAGCGCTACTCTAAAATAATCTCACGAGTTTCAAGGAGTGCAATTGTCTTCAAAAGACTTTCGTGAACTTTTTCTTGGTGACAGACAGAATTTTCTCATTTAGATTACCTGTTTATTTAGTTTCAAGTCTGTAATTACACTCGCGATAATGCTATCGATTTGTTTAGTTTGTGTAAACTTCCGTGACATATTTTGAATTTATGGTGTTGTGATACCAACTAAATATTGCCTTTAATTATCCACCAATATCATACAAAGTTCTATCGGAGTACGTGAGTTTTCATTTATCCATTCACGAACGTCTTTAGACTTCTTTAATTCCTTGCTCTGATTTTCCTCTTCCGCTAGATTCTTCACTAGTTAAGGAAAGTTTACATTCGATTTTGCGACTCTGACAAAATTTTGACTTTTCGATTTTATCAAACGTTCACTTTTGAGAACACTCACTAATTGCGTGCGGCGATATCTACAAAAGTGAAAGCACTCCTAACTTTCGCTCGCAGCTGGATTGGAATATTTCTGACATGTGAGTGCAGTCTCATAATATACAACTTAATAATGAAGTAATTCCCTGCCTGAAATATTTTTAACGTTTAATATTAAACAACGTTACTGCCGTAAGCTGGGCACGAAACCTTGGAAACGTAACAACGCTGCTCCAAAGAAGGTTGAACAAGTGTGGATTTTGAAGTACAATGTAGACTGAAAAAATAACGTTATCGTGTTTCTTACAAACCATGAAGGCAAACAAAACGTGCCAAAAAATTTCCCTTTGTTTCCGGGATTTACTTGGCTGACTTGTAATTCTCTAGACAATGGACTAATTAAATGGATAAAACCAACTAAAAGATCAAAATATACACACTTTTTAAAGCACTTATCGCATTCGGCTTAGCGATGTTGCTTACGGGTGATAAATAGATTAACAGTGAGGGGGGATTAATGGAAAATCAGCCCAAGACTACAAACACGCAAGTCGGCCAAAACAATTCACAAAAAACTCCAGTTGTGTTAATCTGCGTCTTAGGAAAAGCTAAAAACACAAAATCAGGTTGGAAACGTGTTTCTCCATGTTCTTTTTGAAAGCGGGGATGTCAATTCGGTTACCCATGCGTGCAACCCCGGGGATCACATTCTTGTTCCCACTTCAAATATAAACGCTATAAATATTCTCCGCATGTGGTCGTAATGTTACAGTTCCCACGATCCTCCACCACTACCGTAAGAACAAAAGACCGCTTACAAGTCGCCGTATTGGCTCGGTCACGTGACACGCTTGCCTAGCGTTTATAAACTGGAACGCGTTTGCAAAATGCTATAGTGCTTTGTGAAGCAACTTGAAGGCCACTTGACTGTCACAGTTGGATTAAGACTTATCTGTCTTTGCTTATTCAGGAAATCATTTACAGAAGAAGATGTCAGCGTTTAGTCCTGTCTCAAACTACGAAAAAGGTGCGGATTATTTTCCGTCTGTTCCGTCCGTTAGTGCAGTAACGTGGCCTAGCGCTGTTCCACCAGCCTTTGATCTCGGACCGTGGTATTCGTGGGGACTACCACACTCCAAATTGAACTGTCACGGGCCTCCTCCTCCACCAGCTGTTACCCCGTTGGAGTACACAAGCTTTTGGCCGACTGTACCCTCCCTAGGAAGCTGTGGTTTCTTCCTACCCTCTGGAAGTTCCCTGGCTAGATCGTACGAGAAACCAAGTCAATCCTACATTGGGCTCATCGCGGAAGCCATCCTCAGCTCTCCGGAGAAGAAGCTTGTGCTAAGCGACATTTACAGTTACATCCTAACACGCTATCCGTACTTCAGGACCAAAGGCAGTGGTTGGAGGAACAGCATTCGACACAATCTGTCGCTAAACGATTGCTTCATCAAGGCTGGTCGAAGTCCAAATGGAAAGGGACATTTCTGGACGATTTGCCCCATGTATTACGAAGACTTCTTGCACGGAGACTATCGCCGGAGAAGAGCTGGGAAGCCGTGTCTAAAGTTGGATTTGAAATCCGAGCGACTTCTGGCCGATCCTCACCGTTACTTCGCCTTTTTCAGCGAAGAAGCAAAGCCGAGCACGATCGCCCAAAGGGAGACAACTCCGCCGAGATACGAAGAACGCGAGCGTGATGAAATCAGAGACAGAGAGATCGACTGCGTTTCGATCGAACAGTGTTCGCCTGAACACGAATCAGGACGAAGAAGAAGCTTCGACGTGCAGAGTTTACTTTCGCCTCCGCATTAAATAGACTATACAAAATAGAACAAAGACATGAATTAAGGACAAGAACATAATTTATATATAACGTCTGGATTATGATAATTTAATTTTATGTATTTAGTATCTTACAAAGTTATTCTCGGGTCCTAGTTTATCCAGAAAAAAACTTTCCAATCATTCCTATGTATGAGAAAGTCAAACAAGAAAAAGGGGGAAAAATAATATCCATTTTCATGTTTAGATCTTGAAATCAACAACGCAAGTTTGTGTTGCGTGCGGACGAGTGATATTAATTCATGAACACAACTTGAAAACCGCAAATTGCATTTGTTTATGTAAGTTTAACGATCGCACATATTGTCTTTTAATTCCGGTCTTTTTCTCAGCTAAAATCATTCTTTGTATTATAAGGAAAATAGTTAGTGGTATTACCTTATTTCATGGTTCAAAGCTGGGTGAGCTATATATATTGAAGAATGGGGAAAGAAAAATAAAGAAAAATTTCCGACACTATTTTGACATTGTTTTGTGTTTAATGCACTCAATATAAGTGCTAATGGAGACATTATTCGGCTTAAGTTGCAACACAAGTTTAGTTCTTGGTAGATCTTAGAACCGTGGAAGATGTGAAATCTTGCGCTTGTAAACACGCGAATTTGGAGGGGAGAATCCTTTATGAACTTTTCGGGAGCTGAAAGCTGGAGTTTGACTTAACTGTTTGACATACAGCGATATCATGACGTGTCTTAGGAGAAGATTACCTACAACATAATTAATTGACAATCTGAAGAGGAGACGCAAGCCTAACTTAAACTTTGCCTGCGGAGAGAATTTAAATGCAGTGTAAAATTGACCGAACAAAGAAACTGCTTTAAGGGGGAACTTAATTGCTTCGGGTGGATATAACAACTATTGAAAACTGTCAGCGAGAAATTAGCTTTGTCTTCTTTGAAGAAAGAAACTATAAGAAAGAAAGTGTCATGCGCATGCGCAACATGCACAGGCTTGTTTTTCTCGCAGTTCATACTCCCTGTTAGCTTTGGTAAACCGCATGCTAGGATTAGTCGGTCCAAGGTTTACTAAAGATTTATTACCAACGACTTACAAAAGAAGGAGTATTTTCAATTCAAGTTAAACTGATTAAGCACTAGTCTTCTCTTTTAGGCTTGTTCTGTTATTGATTAGCAGTTTATTTTTCAAACTGCTCAAGAGATGACCTTCTTAGAATACTGTTATGCTGCGTGGGTGGGAAAGTGAAAACAGTTATTTTGTTCGATATGGCACATCGACTGCTGACGTTTTGAGTGTCAGTCCTTTCTTCAGCCATCTTCATCTAAACTAAGTTTGTGGCCAGTCAATTAACCAGCCCTGATCTATTTCAAATAAGTGAATTTGAATGGCTGTGCTATCATGGACTTTTCAACATGACCTACTGCTTGCGAGTGGGTAGCCATGAGGCAAAACTTACAACAGCTTCACTTTCAGTCACTTCCAACTTTTTCCGTTCATGAGGGATCGATTTCATAAATTTACTTTCAAATTTACTATACTCCCTCCCATTTGTTTTCAAAGGATAGTCAGCGAGGTAAGGTACAGCCGAGTTTATTATTCGCCTGCACAAAACATGAGAGTGTCTTTCAAAATTTCAAACTCCCAGTCAGTATTGACTAAGTAAAGAGTATCCGGATAGGTCAAACGGATCCTATGCAAGTATAATTTACAAATTCTGGCATTACTCAAGCAAAGTTTGCACGTGTAGCCCAGCTGGGGCCCAGCTGTTCGTACGAAACTGAACATACATAACAGGAAAAGGAAAGTTTAAACTGCATGCTTTCTCCCATTTGTTTTCAAGGGATGTGGCCAGCGAGGTATGGTAAAGCCGAGATGATTTTTCAAATTCGCCTGTACAAAACTGGAGACTGAATGTTTTAAAATTTCAAACTCCCGGTCAGTAATGACTAAGTAGCTTATAGCGTATCCCGACAGGTCAAACAAATCATGAGCAAGTATAATTTGCAAATTCTAACAGAAGGCAAGGAAAGTTTCGACGTGTTGCCCTGCTGAGGCCCAGTTTGCCCAGTGCACTCTAGTTTTCGCGCACGAAACTTAAACATCCAATGATAAGTATAGACACGTTTAATTATTTATATAAGCCAAGCAAGAGACTTAGATCTTGAGCTTGGGTAGCCAAGTCAGTATCAGAGCTGCCTCTGTTTTCAAAGGAGCCTTGGCAAACTAGACTACTACAAGCTCAGAATTAACTATTACATTTTTTTAAATATTTAAAACTGATTTATGAAGCATTGTAAGCTACGCATGAGATAATAAAACCATGTTAAATCTAGTTAACCTTGTAAGTAAATAAAATTATGAGAGCGAAGAAAAGAAATAAAATATAGAGAGGGCTTTAGTACAAAATAATTACAAATAGCGAAATAATACGGATGTAATTCGAAAATTTGTTGAAAATTAAAGCACCATTTTCTGCGTAGTTCCACTGTCAAATATAAACTGCCAGTAGTTCAAGACTAAGAACGCAGCAGGAGTCCAAGAACCCAGAATGCACTTAGTGTTTTTTTTTCTTTCAGATTCATGCAGTATAGCTTTGATTGACGCTGAACTTTCAAACAATATAATCAACTCTAGGGGACATGATATAACGCAGTGCGCTATTGTACCGTATCCATAATATGGTGCAAAACATGACTTAACCTAAATTCACTCAGTCCCAATTCTTTTAATATTGTCTTAGTGGGGGAAAGCTAACGTTTGAGTAGGTTTATACCGTTTTATTCCTCCACAATCCTTGCGGTTGTACTCTGCCATGATTCCCATCCGGCCGCAGTATAATCTTCCTAGGCCAATAAACTCTTATATTCTTATTTCAGCATACATCTATCTATTGTTATACCAAATGCTCTTCTTTTTATGACCATACAGAACTTTTTGGGGCTAAGTTTTTTCTATGGATCGATTTGACGTACGAGAACTCAGAAATAAAGGATGTTAAAGCAAAACTGCATATAACGTGACAGGGCAGGGGTTCTAGATTTAACTAGTATGTACTTAAAGTGTTTTGCGTGCAAACTTCACTTCAGCTTTCCGTTATGATATCGGATAGGTGTTTAGTGTGTTATATTGAAAACTTCTGATTAAATCCCCCTTGAAAGGGCGTGTGATATAAGTTCAGGTCCATGCGGCAGATCTTAAAGTGGGTGGGACAGAGGTGGGGTGCTGATGAAGATCACGTAATGGCCCTCAAGTTTGGAAAAGAAAACTATTAACAGCGCATAAAAGGGAGTAACTACAACGGAACGGATAAACTGCTTCATCTATCTCCACACTATGGCGGATTCCTTTCTGTAGTTTTGTCTTCCATAACCTGGATTAAAGAGAAAATTTATCTTAGAGTTTTAATTGGTTCGTGCGGCTCATTTGAGATCAGGTTTGAGTCCAGTATTTACTTTAACCACTACTTTGAAGAGACCACCTTGAATATGATACAAATCATATGTTAAATAACTATCGATATAGAGTGGTTTTCACTTGACTGTCCAAGTAAATTCGCATTTGCTTTGGTTTTGAATGATAACGCTAAACGATTGGCTTCAAACATTCGCACCACTTTGTCATCCAGTCTGAAGTAAAACTAGCGTTGCGCTCGCGTGTTTCCCGCCCTTCGCGTCAGCTACATGCACTTGCTTCAAGTTTTGATTGGTTCTTTGGATTGTCTGTGTCCATTGTGTGCTTTGTGATTGGTTGGGTAATTACTTTGGGTTTAGTTTTTTAAAGAAAATCGGCTTGTTATGAAACCCGAACATTCTCTTTTTTCCTCGTACTACTAGCAAAACTCTGTTCACTGACGTTTTTTTTTTTTTTTTAAATCAAGATCCTGTCCACGAGAACTGACTGAATTTTAATGGCTGTTCGGTATCTAAAGCTTATAGCCGATGAGGTTTATAAGCTAAAAGATAATAATAAATAATAACAATAATAATAATAATAATAATAATAAGAAGAAGAAGAAGAATACCGACTTTAAAATGGCTCCTCATCCGAAAGTAAAACTAACTACCTTACTAAGCCTGTAAAGAAAAGAGTGATCGATAAAATGTGTTTTTAGAGAAGTACAATGCAGTTTAAAGAACCTTTAACGGAGATCAGTCATTGCCAAATCAAACTAACATTTTCAGACATCATACTAGAGATATTAAAAAACAATTTACGAGATCATCTCTGCATTTCCGCCTTGACAACAATTATTATTTACCGACGGAAACAGGGTGAGTATTCGTTAGTTTGTCACTTCAGTTTGTTGTCATGGAGATATGTAACACTTGTGCCAGCAAGCCACCTTAACCTACTTGCAAAATAGTTGAGGCTATCCCCAAACTTGCATTTATGATCACGCAGATGCCTTTGTTAGAAATAAAGAAGGTAACGAAACAAAAGTGCCTCAACTAGTTTTACAAATTTTTGTAGTGGTGCGAAGGTGGAGTAAGGGAACCGGTTGTTGGAAAGATGATTGCGCTTTTAAACTAACATATTTTATTCAAATTCTGTTAATTTGCTACATAAACTGCAGTTAATATTGTGCTACATTCAGTGTAGGATCTTGAAGATCTTGAAGATCTTCTAAAGGAAACACGTTTCTGGTACTGCGTCATTCATTTCCACCACGAAGTAAATAATGAATAAAAGGTTAATTTCATACAACATATCAATAGATTTGAAAGTGATTATTTATAATTCGAGACGGACATATTTATATGTCTACAGTGAAATCTGTATTAAGGGGAGACCCTTGGGACACTCACTAGTTTTCGCTTAATAAGGGACCGTTCATTTTTTATGAGGGAGGGGGGGCTGGTGGGATTTGGGAAGCACGATTTAAAAATCGCATGACCCCCCCTCAGCTTACCAATTTTTTCACATGCCCCCCCCCCTTATAGCGGTCATTTTTGGGGATGACCCCCCCCCCAAAAAAAACAATTGAACAAACAATATTTAGATTTCAACTTTTTTAATATTTCTCTATTATCCCCCTACTTCACGTTTTGTGCTCACTGTGAAGACAATATTTACAATCCCTATACTACAGAGAGCTGTTGTTTGAAAAACAAATCAAAAGAAAGAGAAGTCAATTTCGGATCTCCTAGTTATGGCTCGCCCTGAGCGTGTGGCATTTGGCCTCTCATTGGCATCTCCCTCATCTGAATTGATGAATGCCCACAGTTTTAATGTAAAACAGATCAAATGTATAGAAGCTAAGTTGACGAAGGTTACGTAGGACATGGAAGCACTAGAAAATAAGAGCAATTATAACAGCATATTCAAGGGCATACTCAAACAGCACATCAACAAAAGGAGAGGGAAAAAAGAAAACCGTAGAAAGTCAAATGAAAGAAAGAGGAAGCGGACTGAAAACAACGTCCAACGAGTTTATGGAATCTGTGTTGGAAACCCGCTAAGAAATGATCTTCCACAATGCCTTGTGTACCCTCCTAGAACGGCCGTCCCGGAAGAGTGTATTAAAGTTGAGGATGTTGCCACGTCGTCGCACAGCTCTTGGAAGGGAATTATTTCACCAATGCTGCAAGAAGCAGAATCACCACCAACTTTGAGCAGGAAGTCAGAGATTATGTTTACACCTTCATGTACCCTGAAGAGTACACTCTGACGGAAAGCATTGCTGCTTCTTGCAGCATCGGTGAAAGAGACTCCCATAGCAGCACAAGCGGCGACGAAGAACTCGACGACAGCGAAGATGAAGATGAGTGCCAGTGAAAGTTGCATTCGAAAATAACAGTGTTAAATACTTCTTTTCAGTAACTACAAATGCTTTTTGTCGCCAAACGTTTTTTTAAAGCAGAAGGAAAGTTTGTAATAAATTTGTATCCTGCCTTCTATGTTTATTCTATAGCAATTTTTTTGTCATCACGCCATTTTAAAGTTTTACTAAAATATTTCACGTGACCTCCCCTTTTTCAATTATTTTTTTGGGATGGCCACCCCTCGAAAGCCATTTTTTTTCGCATGCCCCCCCCCCCAAATCCCACCAGCCTCCCCCTACCTGATAAAAAATGAACGGTCCCTAAAGGGTATCCGCTCTAAACAGGTTCAGCAATATGAAGGTGGATTAATCAACATGACACGAGCGCGGGACAAAGAAAAATTCTGAGTCCCCGACAGGAATCGAACCCATGACCTCCCGAACACCGGACGGGCGTTCTATCCACTGAGCTACGAGAACTCATGTGGAAAATGGTAATTCCTCATTACCGAACTTAAAATTCTCCATCTTTATTAACTTATCACTACTCACGATGACTTCGATAGTGTTGATCCTAGCAGTATGCAGGACACCTGTCATATATGAACTCAGTTAAATGACCTTGCTCTCCATGAGTTCTCGTAGCTCAGTGGATAGAGCGCCCGTCCATTGTTCGGGAGGTCATGGGTTCGATTCCTGTCGGGGACTCAGAATTTTTCTTTGTCCCACGCTCGTGTCATGTTGATTAATTCACCTTCACATTTCATTACCGAGCTTAAAATTCACCATCTTTATTAACTTATCACGGTTCAGCAATAATAGTTAATTATTAACCTTTTGTAACACAGTGCAGTGCAACACAGTGTAAGAACAGAGACTGGTCATAGCACAATGTCCAGTCAGTCAATGCATCAATCTGGAGTAATCATTTAGCTTTAAAACGACATCGCTGAACAATGTTTAAGTAGTCCGAGCTGAGCTTTTAGAAGTAAAAGGCCCTTGAAGTGTCCGCTTATTGCAGGTTTTGTGCAACAAAATGGCTTAATATTGGTGTCCGCGTCCGCTTAACAGAGGTGTCCGCTGAATGCAGGTTTATTTTACAGTAAATATGGAAAGACAATTTAGGGACTCAAACTGGTGTCCACCGCACTTTCTAGAGGGTGTCCGCTTAATACAGGTTTCACTAAATAATCTATGCCGGAAAAACTGTGCGAAAAGCCGTGTACAACATTGCAAATCCCTAAAACAGACAAGCTACAAAGTTACAACAGGTGCTTATCGAATTCTGCTTTGAAAAACGGAGAGTTTCGTGCCCTGACTTACAATGCAGTCTCGGTTCAAAGCGTGCCTGATTGGTCCCATGTTCCGCGCACCATGTCGCTGCTGAATCCACGCCGGCTTTTCAGGGCCCTTGTGTCCAACAAGCAGCCACGGCTCTCTCCGAAGCGGCACCGCAGGTGCTACAGCTCCAAGGCTGGACAGAGCACTCTTCCATCCTTTTATCAGCTCTATCCTCTCAGGATTCGTGGAATCCCACACTCCAATACGTACGATCAAGTTATCCGGAAGGCCTTCGATAAACGTTTTCATTTTAGAAGCCTTGTGTCGGTTTACTGCCGAATGTGTCGAAGCCCTTGGTTGCGTGTATACTGCCATTGAGATAAACTGTCACGATATTGTGACCTCTGCTCTGTAAGAATTGATTAGGAAATAGTTTTAGCCTTGATTATTTCTGTTACCTTGACAGAAGCTTTATCTCGACTTGATGGAGAGATTGAACAGGTGATTGGCATGGGTAGAGTGGACGAGGATGGGTTTGGATAAATACCGGTACTGCGCACAACAGAGGAAAAACAGAGAGATCGCTAACTCGTGTCACCATTATCAACCCCTAACACCTCCCTCGAAGGTTGAATCAATAGATAAAAAGGAAATAGATGCAAACTGTCTTCAACTCTCTGAATCATACCAGCAAAACAAAACAAACTTCCAAAACGTACTTTACGAAATTGCCAAAAAGATCCTAATCGTCAAGAACTCCGAGCGTAAGTCCAAACGTTTGGTAAAAGATTCTGTTGGATTAATTCGGTTATACAGGTCATAAGGTCACCTAAAATTCATCAAAGTGAACTTGCCTTTTTGCAGTAGTCTATCCCATTGACTTTAATAATTGACTGTACAAATGGAGTGGTTTTCAGATCATCTGGTTTTGCACAAGACTTAATAAAAATAGAGATGCTGATAGCTGCAAATTAAAAATTAAATCACATAGTCAAAAACCTTTGGAACTTTAGTAGTAAGACCTCAAATCTCTTCAGGAGTGTGTAACACGTAGATTCTCATTACAATATCATCCAGTTGGTTAATCTCGTGCTCATGTTTCCAGGCTGTGGGTGAAGCCGCAAGCTCGATCATTGCTTGGCTTGCCCTCTTCCTATAGAGAAAATTACCACGCGGAAAGACTTTTTAAGTCCAACTTTATAAGTTGGAGAACGAGATTTGGCCGAAAGCAGGAAGCAGCTTTTTTGAATTTCTCTCTTCAAATGAGTAACATATTAAATTAAACCATTATTTCGAGTTACTTTTGTGAAGAGGGTTAGGCAAGCCATTTCGTGATTATAACCGTTTGAGCAACACAAACTTTCAAGAACTTCTTTTTTCGTTTTCGCTACTATAGCATTAGTGACGACGGCTGCTAAGGTTAATTTCTTTCGCGCCAAAATGGCACTGGCCGACACGCGCGCACTTTTTTTCTGATTGATAAACTGACTCTTTCTCGTATCACAACTTGATGGTCTCTATCGTGGTGAGGTATGAGCCAGCAAACTCCCAGAGCTAACATCGAAAGAAATGTATTGCAATGAGTGAAGTTTAGAAACCATTTTTTCCCTACATTTCAGGTGCAACCATTTATGCTAGGGCATTTAAGCTAGTGTCTTTCCCGGCTAAGACTACAGCATAAGGAGAATGACTTCTGAACCCAACTTTAGCCTCTAATCAAATTAAAATATCAAAATTTCGATTAGCTGAAACGACTTAAATATGTGAAAAAAAGCTGCTTGTTTGAGGAAGGGGTTGGGTAGAGGACAAACCAACGAATGAAGAGAGAAGAGAGTCCTTTTCATCGCTCCATTGACCTCCTTCTACTCGTCTTATCCGAGTCTCCGACAATCTGTTTCACCAGCTGTTGAAAGTTTAGTAGATGTGGCCGGGCATGGTGACCTTTTAAAGAGGGACCCAATTGGTCACTCCTGACTTTTCTAATTACCGGTATTAGTGAAACTTCTGAAGTATTGATCGTTTACTAGTGCGCCTTCTGCAGCTAAACTGAAATAGCTTTGTGTGATTTATATCATAGACAGGATAATTAATACAATGATCATACTCATAGATGCGTAAAAATAAGAACAAACATTGTTGTTAGCATTCAATCATCTCAATTTTGTTACACATGACCGACAGAGAGTTTTCGTAACATGGGGCAGTGGCTTTTAAGCATTCGTTTAAATTGAGCCATGTCAGCAATAAACAAGAATTTTGTTGCTGTTGTTGTCGTTGTAGTTGTAGATATGCCATACCTTTCCCACAGTGCTCACCAGTGAAACCTTGTTTAACACATATGCATCTGTAGCCACGGTCAGTAAAGCCGGCTTGACACTTGTCAGGATGCTGAGCAAGACACGGAGAACTGGCGCAAGGATTCTACGAATAAACATAGCAGTAACTAATCAGTTAGCGACTTCTAACGTTATGTCCACATGTATACTTTGTCTGTAAACGGATACAAATGTTTTCGTCCACACGAGTCTGGGGGTTCACACCGGACCAAACATTCATGATCTCAATAAAGAAATCTTAAATGGTCTAGATAATATCCGATATCACACGAGTCCACCTAGGTACAAGACTGGCATTAAAGAAATTTAAAAAATGCGCTGGCAATGCGTCGTGACGTCAGCGTTTACAAATGTACAAGTTTAGTGTGTCTATACCGGAAACTATAATCAGATGGTTGCTCGTTTGCGAAATCATTCACTGAGATCGTAAACGAAAATTCACCTTTACAATATATCAGTTTACAGATGTATATTTAAATGTATGCGAGTGGCTAGAACCTAGCTAGTTCGATTAACGTTGTCGGTTTATAACTACATGTAGCTAAAGAGCTCGGCAACCAGATATGTTTAATCTTAGAAATGTATCTGGCAACTTGCAGTTACTAAAGAGGTCTTGTAAAACTTTTGTGCTTTATGCTGGCAAAAAAGTTACACTTACCTCAATAGAAGAATATATAGTGTCTGTCGCTTCTATCAAACCGTCAGGTCTCTGGGTGTGGTCGAGTCTGCTGAGATCACATTTTCCATTGGATGAAAAGTTGATTGACACACAGTCGTCAATCAAGTAGCATTTTAACTGACAGGTGTCAAAATCTTTTGTTTGGACAGTACTTAGGGCGTGGCCTCGCAATGCCTTGTTTGTTAGCTTGTGAACGAAGTTAATAGTTCTGCAAGCTGCAAGGAGAATAATCGTATGGTCGTTACTTTTGATCGTGTGCGCTATTCTGACCAATACGGTGGTTTAGTTTCGAGAGTCTGACAAGACACGTGACATTCAGATCCCTTAAGTGAGCAGAAGACGAATCAGAACAAGCTCAGGACCACAGAGTAGTGACTGTCTTGCAGAACCTGGCCATTTTGTATCTTACGATAACTGCAGAAATTATCGATTATTGAGCTAACACCTCCGAAAGAATTTGTTAAATACTGATCAGTTTTTAGGAAATAACGAAAGCGGCCTGGGGTTTCGAAGGAAGAAAATATCGCGGTTTGCGAGTAGATCAAGCTAAATTGGCCGCCTTAGTGCGCTTGTGAAGCGGACGTTTCGTAAGTTGACTAAACAACAATTCGAGCTAATTCTTTTCGTGTAAAACATCAATGCTGCCTTGGGTTACGAGGTAACTGACAACGTGATATATCAATAAATTTAATATATGACTGAGAAAATTACTTCATTGTGACTGGCTGAAGCTGAGAACAGGCCAATTTGTCGTTGTTTTTAATTTGCACTGCAGTACAAATTAGCGCGCGCGCTTTCGTAACTTTCTCAGGCATATAATAAATGAGTAATCGTATGGAAGCTCGAGCAAAAGGCTTTACACTACTCAGTGTAAAATACTTAATTCCACTCGCATTCCTAAGATTACTAATCAGATAGCAGTCTCGTTCCCAGAGGGCGGGAAGTACAGAGTCCCCGGAAAGGAGCTCGTTTCCGGGGACTCTGTTCTTCCCGCTCCCTGGATTGTACTTTGCACACATAAATATTTGAGGCTGATCAAACAGATCCCTGAAATTACCACAGGGAATTGGAAAACGTTCCCTAGCTTAATTGTCCTGTCTCGTTCATACACATCACTTGAGGAAATTTCAGTTCAAAAATATGTCGTGCATACAATCTGCCTGACATATTCAACACCTGCAGTATAAACGAATCGACCTTATGGTAATTAGTCACTTAGCAGGTGTCCTGGTCTGTGGTTGCAATGTTTTGCCGATAAAACTGTCCGTTTGCAAAACTTTATTTCGATCTGTGCTTGTTTAATTTCAAGAGGTGTCACAAGAAATATTTGATCAGTAATGTTTAAGGCTAGTTGTTCTGTGTTGAACGTCTCTTTCCAATGACTCGAATACAACCAGCTAGAGCGTCAGAACTTTAAAATACTTATATCTCATTATTTCCCATTGCAAGACCTACAGGGAACTGAGAAAAACGCACAAACTTTCACCAAGAGATTATCATCCTGATCATTTTTTGTTTTTGCTTCCACATACACTATATGAACATAGATGATAAATATTTTGCCGTGTTTTTTTTCTTTTCTCTTTTTTTGTCAACTCAGTAGTGAGTCTAACCCAAACACGAACCTTTTCGACGGGTTTCTGTCAGTTAAAAACAGCGACACACTTTTCTTGTTTAAAATTTTCTACGTCCACTAAAAATACTCACCTTTCACTCTTTCTCTATCCTTGAAGTAGACCCAGAATAAAATCCAAACAGTTGTGGAGTTTAAAAGAGACGCAGCCTTCATTGTGGAAAACGTATCTTATCTCGTTCAGCTAATTAATGATAGCTAATGATGGACGTGAGACATTGTTTTGTATGGTGCCTTGTCGGTTAGACATATAAGTGTCGATAACTGACGATCTGTAGCACATTGAACGAAGCTGTAAGGAACTGACCTTTTTGGGCTTTTTGCGAACGCAAGAAGTACATATGGGCACACATAAGCTGTTGAGGAGTTGTGGCAGGTTTGGCATTTAGCCAATAGTCATGGAACAAATATTTATGTGTGCAAAGTACAATCTTAAACTAGGTTTAATTAAACAAGTAATTAAAGTTGTTTACGTTTCTCCTAGCTTATCATAACAGAGGGCAATTATTCCTTTTGAACCACTTTCACGCTACTTCTCTAATTAAATAGGTAATTCTCACAAGGATTTCAATTATCACTAACACAATTATGAATAATTTACCATTGCTACTGACGATGCAGCCTTTATGCGCATCGCGGGCGCAAAGAGCAATGATGATGATGATGGTGGTGGTGGTGGTAAAGCTATATCAGGGAGCTTAAGCAACGACGACGGCGACGCCGCGGACGACACCTAGTCGAAAAGGAATTTATATTCAGTTTTACCAGCGAAGTTCGCGATTTTCTTAATCAGTCTGTTCACTAGGCCAATGGCTCTAGCTGACGTGTTCAGGCTAAATATGCAATGATAGCGCTCAGTTCCGAACGTAAAAAAAATTAGCCGTCGTCGATGGCGTTCCTCAGGCAACACAGAACTTGCTCATTTCACGTTCTTGTTTTGCAGAGGACGGCTAAGAAATGTACAAAGATTTAGGACGCAGGTGCACAGCTATTGTTTTTCTCATTAAACTCTTTATTTGCTGACATTGCCTTCGTCGTCGTGGTTTGCTAAAGCTCCCTAAACTCTGTCAGACTCAGAGCTCAATCTATTATCAAAAGGAGCCTTAGCAAACTATCTGCACTATTACAACTACAATTAGTAACTTTTATAATTGTACATATATAAAACTGAATTTTAAAAAGCATTCTTGGCTACGCCTATGATAATGAAACAATGTAAAAGCTATATCAACCTAATAAGTCTGTAAAATCATAAAAGCAAGGAAACATCAGAAAACATAATAAACTAGAAAAAGCTAACGCACAAAAACATAATTACAAATAACGTAATAATAAGATGATCTAGTTCGAGGATTTGTTAAAAATACTAGCACCATTATCTCCGCGTAGTTTCACTGACAAATATAAACAGCCAGTTGTTAAAGACTAAGAACTTAGCTGGAGTATTTTTTTCTTACACGTTCATGAAGTATAGCTTTGATTGACGCTGAACGTTCAAACTATATAGAGACAACAATTCTTATTTACCGAAGGAAACAGAGAGAGTATTCGTTAGTTTCTCAGTTCAGTTTATTTTTATTACTCAGTTTGTTGTCATGGAGATATATAACACTTGCGCTAAGCTACCTTCAATAATTAAGGCTATCGGTATCCCGAACCTACATATTTCTTCAAACAAATGCCTTGGCTAGAAACAGCGAAGAAAGCAAAACAACAGTGCCTCAACTCATCGTTTTAGAAAATGTTGTAGTAGTGTTGAGATGGTGTATGGGTTGCTGGATAAGCGATTGCCTTACATACTAACATATTTTATTCATATTCTGTTACTTTGCTGCACTAAGAAAACACGTTTTCGGTGCTGCAACGTCCATGTTCACTACAACATAAAAAACTAACTATGTCAACTTCATATCAGTTGATCACGGCATTAGATACAATTCGAGACAGAGTTTATAATCTATGCCGAAAAAAACTGCCGAAAATACATGCGCTATATTAACAGTATTGAAATACAAATGATTACAAATGCTGATGATTATTTCACAGTACATTCTTATCGAGGATTAGCTAAATTCTGCTTTGAAAAACTGAGAGTTCCGTGAACTGACTTACAATGCAATCTCGGTCCAAAGCGTGACTGGTCCCTCGTTCCGTGCACCATGTCGCTGCTGAATCCACGCCGGCTTTTCAGGGCCTTTGTGTCCAACAAGCAGCCACGCCTCTCTCACAAGCGGCACCACAGGTGCTACAGCTCCAAGGCTGGACAGAGCACTCTCTACCCCTTCTATCTGCTGCATTGTACCGGGATTCGTGGAATCCCACACTGCGATAAGTACTATAAAATTATCCGGTAGGCTTTCGATAAATGCTTTCATTTCAGCGACCTCATCTGTTTCTCCGTATGTGTCAAAGCCCTTGCTTGCGTGTATAGAACCATTGGGATAAACTGTTACGATGTTGTGACCTCTGCTCTGTAAGAATTTATAAAGAGATAGTTTTAGCCTAGATCGGCCGGATGTGATGGAGAGATTGACCTGAGACAATCGGGAAGGTTGGGTGTGGATGGGTTTGAATAAATACGCTCTGAGACCCCTGAATCGTGTTACTGATGGGGAAACATTTAGTTCATTGTATGGTCAGAGACAAAAGGAAACAACACACAACTCTGTGAAAAAGTGAACACAGAGGATCAGGTATTTCGTAACCCTCTTTCTGTTGCCAAATTGAGCTCAGTAAAGGTTTTGTTTCAAGTCCGATGATGATGATCAAGTCCCTTACCCCACAATCATCACCTCCCTCAAAGGTCGAATAATTGTCAGTTAAAAACGAAATAAATGCAAGCATCCGTCATCTTTTTGAATCAAATTAGCAACTTCCCAAAGCGACTTTATGAAATACCAACAACTGATCCAAACCGTCAAAAACTCGAAAGGCACTATTTTTTTTTTTTTTGGCAAAAAGAGTCTATTAGATTAACTAAGTTATACAGGTCATAAGATGGACTTACACTTTTGCAGTAGTCTATCCCATTAACTTCAATAATTGACCGTTTAAATGGGGTGGTTTGCTGATTATTTGGTTTAGGAAACGACGTAATATTAATAGAGATGCTGATAGCTGCAAAATAAAAATGAAATATATCACCCAGTCAAAAGCCTTTGCAACTTTGTAACAAGGCCTCAAATCTCTCCAGGAGTGTTCAACACGTAGTTTCTCATTACAATATCATCCACTTGGTTAATCTCGTGCTCATGTTTCCTGTGGTTGAAGCCGCAAGCTCGATCATTGCTTGGCTCGGCCACACCCGCAACAGTTACCACCAGACAGGACTTGTTACCTTTTTCACTCTAGGAACGAGATTTGGTCGAAAGTAGGAAGCAGTTTTGTTTCCATTTCTTTCTTTTAAATGAGCACCAAACTGCCAGAGTTAACATCGAAAGAAGTGAACCCTACTTTGGCCTCCAGTCAAATTAGAACACATCTTAAACGACTTAAAGCTCATTTATGACAACATTAAAATTCGATTCTCATTTACAAATGTGGTCAATGAATAAAGCTGCTTGTTGGGGGGAGAGAGAGAGTCGATGAAAAACAAACTAACGATTCAAGACTCCTTCCTCGCTCATTCGCTGCCCTATCCTGTCATTCTATTCGTCCTATCATCGACAAAATAATGTTTCACTAGCTGCCAATTATTAGTCAAACTTTGGCCTCCTTCGATCTATATCATAGACATCATAATGGAGACAATATTATACTTATAGACGCGTAACACTGTTGGTAGCGTTCGATCATCTCAGTTTTGTTACAAATGACAGACAAAGAATTCTCCTAACACAGGGCAGTGGCTTGTGAGCGTTCTTTTAAATTAACCCATGTCCACAATAAACAATGATTTGTTGTTGTTGTTGTTGTTGTTGTTGTTGTTGTTGCTGTCGTCGTAAATATATATATGCTATACCTTTTTCACAGCGTTCACCAGTGAAACCTTGTTTAACACATATGCATCTGTAGCCACGGTCAGTAAAGCCGACTTGACACTTAGTGTCAGGATGCTGAGCAAGACACGGAGAACTGGTGCAAGGATTCTACGAATAAACATAGCAGCACTTCAGTTGTAAATTAAGCAATAGACCACAAGTTTTTATGGTGTATAGGCTGATAAACCACGCAGGATGTTGGAAGAACACGAGAAGAATTCGCCTGCGGCTCGTGATTTACGAGTTCTTCTAGTATTCTTCCAACATCCCAAGTAGTTTATTACGTCTCTAAACCATAGAAACTTGTGGTCTATTGCTTTTATACAATAATTCAGAATACACGCGAAATTTCCATGAGTTTAATGGCACAATAAACCATAGCTGATTGACCAATCAGAGCGCGCGCATTCATTTGGTTATTATATAAACACAGATAAATCGTTCCATTACTCCGTGATTATTGTAAATATATTCAATCTTAGAAATGTAATGTATCTGGTAACTTGCAGGTGCTAAAAAAGTCCTGTAAAAACTTTTGTGTTTTATGCTGGAAAAAAGTTACACTTACTTCAATAGCAGAATATATAGTGTCTGTTGCTTCTATCAAATCGTCAGGTCCCTGGGTGTGGTCGATGCTGTTGAGATCACATTTTCCATTGGATGAAAAGTTGATTGACACACAGTCGTCCTTCAAGTAGCATTTTAACTGACAGGTGTCAAAATCTTTTGTTTGGACAGTACTTAGGGCGTGGCCTCGCAATGCCTTGTTTGTTAGCTTGTGAACGAAGTCAATAGTCCTGCAAGCTGCAAGGAAAGTAATCGTATGGTCGTTAGTTTCGATCGTACATCACGTATATATATACCTCATAAAGCAGTAATCTGCCTAACACAGTGGTTTAGTTTCAAGAGTCTGGAAACCCCCAATGGGAATTATCCTAGCAGGGTCAGTGAAAGACCGACATTTTACCCTCGCTCGCCATAGAGTCTCCAGTAGCTCAGTTGTTACAGCGTCTGGCTTAATCATGGAGGGTCGTGGGTTCAAATCTCATCTGGAACTCGGGTTTTTTTTTTTTTTTCTTTCGAGTTTTCAGTTGATGCTGTTTCTATCATTTAATATGAAAGATAACCAACCAAATCTTTAACTATTTTGCCTTTATTGCAGAAGATCAGACCTCCTGCACGAGTAAATATTCACACACTTGGCTGTTTATCAAGTTTAGGATGATAAAGTTAAATTCATCGCTTAGCGCTGTTGTCAAGCTGACGTTTCGTGAGTTGGCTGAACAACAATTCGCTTAATAATATCAATATTACCTCGGGCTACGAGGTACCCGACAACGTGATATGCTGATAAACAAGCTCATTACACGACTAAGAAAATTACTTCATTGGGATTAGCTGTGAGCAGGTCAATTTATCGCGAATTTTTAATTTGCACTCAGTGCAAATTAACGTTGCGCGCTTTCGTGACTTTCTCAGTCATATAGAGCCATTTTGATGAGTCATCGTTTGGAAGTTTGAGCAATTAAAAGAATTGAATCGTCCTCTCTTGTTCATACACATCACTTGAAGAAATGAAATGTGTGTAGTACATGCAATCTGCATGACATATACAACACCTGCAGTATAAACGAATCGACCCCATTATATTCAGTTAGCTGTAGTTTACAAGGGGGCAGGTGCATTTGATGGTTCTTGGTTGCAATGTTTTGCCAATGGAACAGTATGTCAGTTCGCAAAACTTAATTTCGATCTGCACTCCTTTTTCGCCAATATTGCTTACATTTAATTTAATTTCAAGAGGTATAACAAAAAATATTTGATTCTTAAGGCTAGTTGTTCTGTGTTGGACATGACTTTGACGACTCAAAAATGGCTAAGAAGCGAGGAACTTTAGAATAATTGTATCTGATTACTTCCTATGACAAGACCTTCACGAGAGAAAAACGCACAAACCCTCACGCGCACCATATCAACATAAAAGAATAAACATTTTGCCATTTTTTTGAATTGATCACCGAACCTTACCTTAACATTTACCTCTTCGGCACTGAGTTCAAAACAACGACACAATTTTCTTTCTTAAACTTTTCGCTTCCGCTTTAAGCCTTTAAACTTACCTTTCACTTTTTCACGGTCGTTAAAATGGACCCAGAATAAAATCCAAACTGTTATGGAGTTTAAACGAGATGAAGTCTTCATCGTAGAAAGTTTTCGTAGATCGTTCAGTTAATTTTCAGGGACGTGAGACATTTGCACATTATCTTGTGAATTAGACACAATGATAAGTGTTGATCAATGACGTTCTGAAGTGCAATGAAGCTATAAGAAACTGACTTTTTCGGCTTTTTGCGGACGCAAGATCTACTTCTGGAGGCCGATATGTAGTTAGAAAGTTATGGCAGGTTTGGCATTATGCCAATTGTCAAGTAGGAAATATTCAAATCTGCGGAAGACAATCTTAAATTATGTTTAATCAAAGAAGTAATTTAAGTTGTTTACGTTTCTTATAGCTCATCATAATAGTGTGTTATTATTGGTTTGAAGCCACTTTCGTGCTGTGGCACAAATTGCTAGTGAAGAGGCAGCCTTCATGCGTATCGCTAATGCAAATTAAAGAGCAATGATGAAAATGATGATGATGGCTATCTGACTCACAATGATGGAAGATCCATTGAAAGATTCTTTTTAAAGAAGCTATAAAAAAAACTAAAGATTCTCGCAGTCAGCGGGGTAAGACATGTATAGACCGTATGTGATTGGCGTAAAGGCCACATGACTCAAGAAAAGCAAACGCAAAGCGCCAATTTTTCAGCCTTGTCTTGCGGTGACGAGTTACAGCTGGGGATATTAGATTGTCCCGGCATACACTTCAAGCGTGACACAACAGTTGGAGAATCGGACATAATATTTATGCCCGCTGCATACCCTTGATAATTTGCGGCGTAATACTGTTGTTTTACAGCATAGAAGACTTTATGTTCGCGAACAATCGGACAGAATAGTGTAGTAGTGTGGAAAAAATAAAAACGGCTTTGGTCAAAGTGCATAGGCTCGTTACCTGTGCATTTCGAAGTGGTTGTAGGCCACGCAGGAATGGTACTTCTGTCAGGATATAATGAGCGCCGGACATTTTAATTTGTCCGTCGCATTAATTATAATAATGATAATGATAAAGACAATGACAATGACAATGACAGTGACAGTGACAGTGACGTTTCGAAAACCTGAGCGGAAGTCATCTTCGGAGTCAAGTGAATAGTGTTTGTCAGTCGATGATGTTTTAAGTCTGGTCCGTTGAACGTGAATGGTCAGTTTAGCCATGACGGTATTGGCTGAAAGACTCGAGTAAAGTTTGTCATCAGTCATTGGTCGGTTTCGATCCGTCTATTGTTGGTCAAATTGGTCGGTTTTTGGTCCGTCTGTTGTTAGTCAAATTAAGTCGGTCTGTTAGAAGTCCGTTTGTCGGTTTCATTTCCGTCGTGGATAAGTCGTTTGTAAGGCGCCGGTAGTTGTTGGCATCTGTTAAAGTGCCACTGAAACGAAATTTTCGTATGTGAGATTTTTGCTTAGTAATAAAGTTTCAACCTTACTTGGAAACACTGCAGACTTTTTTTTCGCGTACGGTAAGCGAAAACTGCTTTTTTAGCCGTTCGAAGTTGGCTGGTTAAGCCCAAAATTGGCGGCCATCTTGGCACGGCCAAAACAGCCTAGTGACGTCACTGGTTGTATTACTCTCATGCCGCACTGAAAATTTAGAGTGATAATGGGAGAAGAGAATACTGTTCGAAGCCCCCCCAAAAAACATCTTAAGGACATCTTGGAGCTGTAAAGCAGATAATAACAGTAGCCTTAGACATAAAGAGGTAGAGAGTCGATCCTGGGGCTTTTCAGTCTATTTAATTGGATATTTGCAGGATATTTTATGCAAGCAAGCAAACGAGTGGGAGTTCTTAGATCGCAAAATGATCGGGACTCTTGGTGAAATGGCCAGCACTCAATTAAACAATATCTACACTCATAAAGTAAAAAAAGACATGAAAACAAGAGAAAGCGGCTTTTGAAAATGTTATCCGGAGTGCTGCTGCACGAATCGCAGCAACAACGTTAACGCTTCGAGTTTTCGAGTCGCTTCGCTCCGAGGACACCGGACGCTTTGTGAGTTTCACCGTGGACGAGATTGTGCCACAGTGACCTTTAGTCCAGTTGTATCTGCTACATCCTACAAGTTATCACAACAGCAACAATTTAAGAAACCCTCTTCTTTTATATGAGGGAGCGAATTCAAACTATAAAGGTAAACTAAGCTGCCATGACCCTACAGGTATGTTTTCAGGAAACGAGAGAAAGCGTGACAATGTCGGCGCCGAAAGGTCATATATACAAATTGGTTCAAATTCTGTTTAATGAACCTTCGAAAGGAGTGTAAACTAGTGACGTTTTAACGAATTGCTTTGAACTTGGATACTATTAAATGAAGATCATAGACATAAGTAGGTGTTAAAGAACTCACAGTAATCCATCGGCCGTGAAATATTGCAATATAGTGCAAAAGAGAAGCGAAATTCCCGCTTTGTTTACCCTGATACGTATGCGGCGATAAAGCAAACCCCGCTGCGGATCACAATTTTCAAAGATACATTTTGTCTACCACAAGAACTCTCACTTATTAGTATCATAAAAAGATGCCCTCTGTTGGCAAAGAAGTACTGGACTCAAAGCTTGTGGACCGTTAATAACTTCGTGATTGTGCGGATGGCTGATGCGCTTACGGCTGTTAATGCGGTAAAGTTGCCGAGGATATATTCGAACCTTGTCAATAGACCTTAGATAAACGTGAGAATCTAAATTTCAGAACCAGGTTGAAAACAGGCGACGAAATATCGTGTTTAGGCTTCAGGACTTGATATAAAAGTTGCCACACTCGTCTTCGAAATCTCCAATCGAGTACTCAAGATGTTCGAAAAGTATACTGAGCTGTTCTAATCTGTAACATTTATTTTGGTGAATCTACACTCTTTGGCGCCCTCCAACGTTTATGATGTGTATTTCCTGTCAAGGCTTGACAGAAATTACAAGGTAGAAAACCAGTATATTGTGGGTATCGACAATATGAAGAATAAACTTGAATAAATCAAGTGAAAACAAGAGAGAATCTATAGCCGGCTTCTTGCGTGAATACAACCAGTGACGTCACAAGGTCCTTAAACTCGGTTCCAGAGCCCGGACACAGTTTTGCTCCAAAAAGTCGATTTCAGCAGCTAAAAAAAGCACTTTCCGTTAGGATTTGACAGAAATAAAATTTGCCATTATTTTAAGCACGTTTGAAACTATAAATTGGGCTAATAAAAGAGAGTACGAAAATTTCGTTTCAGTGGCACTTTAAGAGGCGTTCAAGTTTGTTCTAGGTTAGTGTACCAGCTTTCCAGAGTCAGTCGTTGAAAATAGTTTGTACTATAGGTTAAGCACTGAGCAGAGTCCCAGTCAATGTTGTGGCTATGACGGAAATTATCTGATTTTTCGAGCAAAACGCTAATGATTTGGGCAACGACAATTGAGAGAAAACACTACAAAATAATGCTGTTTACGTGATTTCCAAAACTCGTAAATAAAGTTTCTAGTTAGTTACCTTTTTTAGAATTTTTTCTTTTAATAAGTTTTAGATTTTACTCGGATTGAGACTGTTGATAGAGTATGACTGATTGATTACGTAAGCTTTGAACAGAACTATTTTTGGAATTATAGCAGTTTCATTAGATGTGGGAATTGGGAACATTTTTGTTTTTTATGCTATTTGAGTTCGTTTGCATCCCGATTTCAACACTCTTGCATTCGGGCATTACGTAAATTTTTCGGGCAAGAAGGTCACCGCCCGCCCAGGTCCGAAGGTGCCCGTACGCCTATGAATAAAAGTCCTAAAAATATTACAATATATGTGGTAAAAGATAAAAACTGTAATAAGTAGTAGCATATTTTTACCACAATAATCTGTTTCTAATGGTGAAATATTGGATTTATGGGCCATTATCAGTAACACCCTTAGGGACCATTCATTTTTATCGCCTGAGGGGGAGAGTGGGGGCTGGCAAGATTCATTACAAACAACAAAAAAAAACGTTTTGAATCCCCTCTCAACAAAACAGAAATATTATGACCCCTACAGCACACTATGCGAAAGATACATGCCCCCACCGCCACCCTCCCCCCCCCCCCCACCCCCACTCTCCCCCTTCTTGACACTTTAGGCAGTAGTATAAAGTACCACAGTTTTACTTTTAACACAAGAAATATATTCAATAAGTTATTTTAAAATAGCTAATTTAATAAAACAAACATAAATTTCTTTCTTTTCATTGTTCATCTCTTTCATTGCATTCTTCATTATCATCCACCACTTCTTTTCTTTCTTCGTCATCATCATCTTCTTCAGAATTATCCCGGCCTTCTTCTTCACTACGTCCTTCCTCTTCATAGCAGTTTGCCTCTAATTCAAATATTCGGTGAGCTTTGCAAGTTCACACTTCCTCGCTTCTGGATACCAATTTCCCTTGTTTATGAGGCTTGCTAATCCAGCTTTGCGCCTGTCTGCTCTAAATTTGTCTAGTTCATTTAACTGAAGCATTCTTACCTTCCGTGACACATATTATGAAAGGGTTGAGCTGCACATGGAAGATCTGAAAGGTGATTGTACTTAAAACAACCAACGATAGGCAACCCTGTACAGAGTGCAAATCAAATGAATGGATAAGTCCACCAATGAATCGCATTTCAACCATTGGCAGACGAAACAAAATTACCACACTACCATTACAAAGACGTGTTTGAGTCTCCCAGTGATACGGATGTCTGCCATCGCTCTCCTGATAACTGTCCCGATCAGCCACGTCATAATATCAAAAAATGTTTTGACGATGGAACTTTAAAACTAGATGATAACGATGCAATCTCCTCTTTTTCTACAGAATTTAATGTGCAAAAAAAACTAATTAAAGACCATTTACAGCATCTGACTACATTTGAGAGGAAAACACCTGCGTACAAGGGACAGGTTGGAGAAACACAAGTAGAGACAACAGAAATGCTTCGAGGACTATGACTGGAACACTCTTTGTCGCACTGAAGTAAAGTTCGGCAAGTAAGTATTCAGGAGCTCGACAAGTATCTCAGTCATTCTAACCTTCAATTAAAGGTAAAGAGTAGGTACGACGGGTCACTGCATATGCCTTGATCAGAATGGGTGAGGTACTTAACTTGATACCCATGTCTCTCTTCAGCGGTACGAAGTACAGCAAGATGATACCACTGGCAATGATGTGGACAGCCGTTTTGACGTGACACGGAAAGTGGAAGCGAAGATGACATCGTTATTTCGCGTTTTTGTAGCTCTTATTCATCGGAAAGCGAGAGTAATTCAAAGAAAACCAACATTGACAGATCTAGAGTACCTATTGTAGTAAAGGTCTCTGGACAAACCCGATCTGGGCGCAATATTGTGAAGTCGTTCTCTCACTATCGTGACTGTTTTTTATTAGTTGATCCAAGTAAGTGGACTGTTTGGAAGTGTTCACCAGTATGCTCTATATGATTAAATGAAATATATATCCCCCCCTCCTATGCATAATTCTTTAGTGACCCCCCTATTCATTTCTTAATTTCTTATGATCCCCCTCTTTTTTTGCCAGCCCCTTCCCCACCGCCCTCGCGTTTGGAATCATTATGGCGGAATTGTGCATGGAATAGTGACCGGTGAGTTCTAAATTGCGTGTGAATGATAAAATCACCTCATCTTGTAGGTAGGTAGGCATTCTTTATTTGTCCACGATATCCTGTGGGAGGCGCAGTGGCCTCATGGTTAGTGCGCTTGTCTCCGGATCGAGTGGTCTGGCTTCGAGCCCTTGCCGGGGACATTGTGTTGTGTTCTTGGGCAAAACACTTTACTCTCACAGTGCCTCTCTCCACCCAGGTGTATAAATGGGTACCGGTGAACTTAACGCTGGGGAGTAACTCTGCGATGGACTAACATCTCATCCAGGAGGAAGTAAAAATATTCGTAGTCGCTTCATGTTACAGAAACCGGGGTGAGCTCCAGCCCGATGAACCACTTGGCTTGTATGCAGACTTTACCTTACCTGTTGTTCGAAACCTGGCATCATTTAGCATCCATATGAATAAAAAAAAAGAACACTTCAAGTTTGAAATGTCTGTGTTAACTGTGTTGTTTCGAGTTGTTCATATCTCTAAGCTTCGTCGTTGATAGTAATCACATTTAGCAGTTTTACATCTAGAGTCTCTCTTGATTAGCCTTCGCAGGTGCGGAGGTGTAAGAATAAATTCCCCTGTCTCAGACACTCTGTAGACCACTTTCCCCCCTCCCTTTTCTCGCTCAAACAATGGTCTTTATATTAAACTGGGAGTACATCTCTCTACTCCGTAAAGGCTCAAAGGGCTTTTCTGAGTGGGGAGAATCCGCTGTATGATATGAGTGCAGACGCAGGGATACGTGACGCGCGCCTGCATTTACTTCGCACAGCGGATTTATATAACGAACATCCGATCCTGGTTCGATCAAACCTCTGCGGAGGAGAGAGGGGAGGGGGCACATAGTAACATTTTCAGGGATGAATGCTGTATTAAAGTTCGCGAAAAGTTTGAGTTCTATGTCAGATATAAATGTTACTGAGATTTATTCAGAATTTATTCATTCATTCATTCATTCATTCATTCATTCATTCATTCATTCATTCATTCATTCATTCATTCATTCATTTATTTATTTTTTCAAAATTGTGCGCTAAAATTTGTCGTCAAAAGAGGATTGGAACTGAGAAGGAGAATGTAAATGGAAAGGAAATAGTGCCTTCAGTTCCGTTCCAATCGATGAATTTTCGAAAAGAACTTCCTTAAATTATCGGAAGACTCGAAAGATCGTCAAGATCCCCTGCCAGTAACTTATGCCCACAATCCTTTGCAATCAAGATCGATCGGCATGCCGGGAATTTTGGGCGCCATTTTGATGTGTGGCTTCTGAGAGAAAGTGTGGGAACTGATGTTCTTCTGTTTTGTTTTCTTGTCGGCCGGATACGACGAAGCCTTGTGTTACGAGTGAATCAAATTACTCGTATATATCTTCGAATAAGAAAACTACTTTGGCCCAGCTGTTCGTCGCTATGAGTTGTGACGAGAGGAATAACAAACGACGAAAGAAGCGCTCGAAGCAGAGTTCTGAAACGAACTCTCACGTCGTTGATCCAAACTCAGTTGAAAATCGAGAGGTACGTAGTGACAAATAAGTGGAGAAAAGGCAGTTGTAGCAGGAAATTAACTGCAGGCAAGATCAGCTGAGTATTCAGCTGATGTGTGTCCGTTCCTAATGTTTTGATGGTTAAACTTGATTTCCGTTGAAAATGGAATGTTTGTTTTTCACTTAGACATCGGTCGTGCAAATTATGACATGAAGGTAGATTTCTTCTTTCGATCAATGTAAGCCCGTAACGTGCCAGTGTATCCTTTTATTTTTCGAAACGAAAACCTTGGTCGCCTCTCGATTTGACATGTACACAGTTCAATGCGAAGTGTAGTAGAGACTTGTATGATAAACTTTATCAGTAACTACAATGTAGCTACAAATTAGAATGAAGTAACAGATCCAACGAAAGCATTCTCTGGAATCCCTTGTTTAGTAGGCTGTTTAGAAGACTATTTATTTATTTCTCTGAAACAACCGAACCTTTTATTGATTTAATTTTGTCATGCTAACAGATATTTCAAGTTTAATGACCTACGTAATTAGGAATAACAATTTGTCGAAAACACGATTTCAAACGATCATGTAATGCTAGCACTGGTGCTCTGTGAATGCATAACCATTCAAGGTTTGAAATCGCTCCTCGTGTAAATTCGAAAAAGTTATATCCAGAACCACTGTAATTCCGTGACAGCCACCCTTAACGGATTTTATTCTGTAACAAAATTAAATCGCTTTTACGTCCATGACTTTACACGTACAAGTTGCAAGGTTGAATTAGGTTGAATTTTACAGAGATTGTTTACATCTTAAGAAGGAAGTTAAGGCTAATAATCACCAATAGGTCTTGGGGCATTCGTTGTGGCTTTACCCCATTGTCACAAAATGATTGCAAAATGATTGACTTCATTAATCTATTCTTTCACTTTTCTTATTTCCCTGTTGATTGTTTCTTAGATTATTCCATTTTAAATATTAGAAATTTGGATTGACTTTTGCTCATCTGCATTTGTTCCTAACATTTCAACAGGGAGAACAAAAGGTTCACACTTGTGTTGATGATGCTACATTGAAGCTGGTTAGTTTTGTTACTTAAACAAAATTATTTTTGACATCTCATGACTTTATCTTGTTAAACAAACTTCAAAATAGTCTTTGATTATGAAAAAAACAAATTGTTATACAATGCATGTCACCAATCAACTTACAGTATATAGTCAGGGATTTCATTAAAATTTTCAACAGCAGGGCAACTGGTTTTCACAGGCAGGCAAAACTATGTGAACTGAACTTCTAACGTAAGATGGTCAAACCAGTTGGGCAAAATCATCCTCACACCCGGTCAGTTTGCCCAGTAAAAACCCCAGTACAATAGACTTAGATTTTAAAGGTCTCAAAACATTATAACTTCTTTAGTTATAACCCTCTCCCCCCCCCCCCCCCCCCATTGTGCAGCTTCTTTTACTCTATTTTGTTTACATCCATACTTATGTTGCTCATGTGACATTAGTACATCAACGAACTGAAGCCCTTGCTTTGTGTCTCATGTCCACTACTTGTACATGTATATTGTAGCATGATTTTTTTTGTTTTCACTTCACACTTCTCTGTAGAGAAATTATCAATTAACCCTCCCAAAAGTTAACCCAGTAAAAAGTCATGTGAATATATAGGCATTAACATGTAGGCCCCTGGCTTATATATAACCCTGGAAGAAACATGCTCTGATTACATTGGCCATGTACTACTTTGTTTCATGTATATCGTATTGCACTGAAATTCAAAAGCTGAAGCAAAAGTCACTGAAAACTTTCATTTACATGTACTGTAGTTTCATTCAAAGAGATTGTCAGAGTTTAGTTTGTTTATGCTAAAAATGATCTTATAGTACTCAACTAAAGAAAGAAACAGTCTACATGTTTCGAGTGTAGGCCACGTCAGCTTCTTTAAACAATTGTATTCCAGCTCTCCACATTTTTGCCTGAGAGCAAGCCAAGAGGCTCTTTGCCAGGGGTTTCAATAATAGCCGGGTAGCGGGTAGATCTACCCGCTTGCAATGAGCGGACTACCCGCTTGTAACCGTCCCGGGTAGTGGTACACAAATAACTAAGACCAGATAATTTCCTTGCAGCGAACGATTCTCGTCACAAAATTTGGCAAAATAAGTCTTATGTTATAGGTAAAGAAAAAGAAAACTTTCTAGTGTTAACCCAGCCTTTTGGACCAAGAAAGGTGAAGAACACGTGAGAACAATCGCTTCAATATGAAGTGAAAAAATGTGCCAGGCACTTCGGCTGAAATTGAGAGAAAACTAGGACTAAGCATGAGTAATAATGGCTGCCTAAAGGCAATCAATATTGGCATATTTCGCTCCACCATCAAAACAAAAGAGCTCGAAGAATATTGATTCTTTGCAAGGTTAGCCGAGTATATTCAAAGGGACGCGTTTCGGTGTTTAAACTTAAATGTTATGCTTCTTTTCATGGTGAAATATGATGTATCGTTCATGAATCGATTTCATTACAAAGAATTAAAATACCTCATGTTATCTTGTCTTTCTAATTGATTGACTTCTAGGAACAACAAAGCAACATAAAGATGGCCTCAAAATGCAGGAAATGCATCTGCAAGAGTCTAGAATTTCAAAATTTGCATAATAAAATTTGCATAATAATGCTATATTTTACAGTTTACTTCAAGATGGTTTTACATTCTCTACCAACAGCTCAAAGCTGAACTTGCACCTAAAGCTGGAACTCCATATATAGATAGTGAACGATGTCTTCTTTGTGAGAAAGAACGCTATGAGAGAAGCAAGAAAGGTTAGAATGCTGCCTCTCCTTGGTCTATTGTTTCACACTTATATATTACTTGTGCTAAGGTACAGGTAAACATAACCATTTTACTACATGTACAGTACATGTACATGTAAATGTAGGCTCATGTGGTGCTTGCATATAAGAATCAAAACTATCAACTTGAACCAAGACTGTTGTCCTCTCCTTAATCTATGGACTTTTCATGTCAGATACAATCCACACTTTTTTGATGTTTTTTCATTTACTGTCAGTGGCAGATCACAAAACTCTTCTTTGGTGATTTAATTTCAGGAGAACTGCTTAAATCCACAACTCAAGGATCCAATTCTAATGGATCTTCTGTGTCACAGGTAAGGTATCTTCTGGTTAGTGCTACAGAATCAGTATCCTAAATACCGTCACATCAGCTGGAGCATTCCTCTTAGCAATGATGAAATATATCAAACACGAAAGACGGTGTTTGACCAGATTTCCAAACAACGAGATGAGGATTGAAAATACAACGCGCAGCGGAGTATTTTTCACGAAGTTCAATGTGTTTGGAAATGTGCTCAAACACTGTCTTGAGTGGTTGATATATCTTCTCAATCAAAACTAAAACTAAGGAGAAAACGGAGCAATAAAATCACAAAAGTCTATGCTAATTAAGATCAGATATCCAAACACTGTCACGGTCACGATTTCCTTTGTTTAAACAATGAATTATTAATTGATGAATTACTAATGAGTTTGAGAAAGACTTACTGTATGATGATACATGTATACTCACTAACACTGGCCAATTTGTTTTCACTTTTTATCAAACTTCTGCTTTTGAAATAAAGAGTTCATTGTTTATCTTTTTTGCAGGAAATCGACTAATCTGATATTTATAACTTTTATCCTTGGCAGACTCCGCTGTGGGTTTGTCCAGACTGTAGAAGGAACATTGAAGAGGAAGAACGTAGGGCAGCAATGGAGCCTTCAATACCAGTAAGTTTACTGCAGATACACTGATACTTTCTCAGCAGATGACTTAGTTAGTACTCTGCAAATACTTCACTTTTGATTGAGCACAGATTGAACCCATGCATGTCAGAGTACCCCTGTTTTCATTATTATTAGAAATATTGTCAACATCCATGCATGGTGTGCTCATGGATGTACATGTACCTGCACGATTACAGTGTACATGGCTTTATAGTCTGCAATCAATCTCGAAGAAACGAAGTGAAGTTACATTAAAATGTACATTTACATTATTAGTCAGATAGACCATACATACCTATACACCAAACTGAATTATTCATAGTTAAATTATAATAAAAATTTGTTTCAGTGGTTGCAATCCCAGTAGACCTCATGGCTAACAGGGCTCGACACTAACGGTAGCCAACTAGCTACAGACTAGTAGAAATTTAGTTTTGGCTTGTAGGGTTTCAATTTCCACCAGCCACTTTGACTAGTAAACAAAATGAAATTGGCCGAACTAGCTTATGTCTTCCTCAGGGAAGACAAACACAAACACTTTTCTCGGAAACAAAGTCAGAATTTTATTGTGGACATACCGTGTTCTGGCCATGTGCTGTCCAACAAGTATGCAAATTTAAGTTTGTCTTCATTTTGCTGTGCGGTACATTGTACCTAAACGGGTAACTGAACACGTTATTATGTTCAAAGAAACATTTGACAAACAATACAGCCTTTTCTAAAGCACACATCGATGTTCTTTTTGTTACAAAATAAATTAGTAGAACAAAACACGAACTTCCTGGTAAAATCATGCGCAAAATCGTGTGGAACTGTAAAGGGTTAACATTTCATTTAGCGTAACGACACATGCATGGGTGATTTGTTGTTGTATGCATACTGACAAAACTTACCACTACAGAGATAACTAGATGAGAAAGATCTACTCCTTCGACATTTAAATCAGTGGCTTTTAGCAGTCAAATTTCACCAACAGCAGTTTGCACTATTGTTCAGCTTTTGCTTTTGAAACATTTCTACAGTGCCTGTCTGTGAAGAAGTCTTGACAGTTGTTACAATAAAGTCTTGGGGTCTCAATATTTTTCCAAGGAAGTCTTAAAGAAAAACAGAGTCCTGAAAGTCTTTTCGGGAAAATCGCTGGATTTTTCTTTCTTTGTGATCTGTCAGCCTAAGAGATTTGATGTGACGAAACATCATGTATTAAAGTGAGTTGCTTGGGTTGAGCTTTTAAGTCTTGCTTGTAATTAATTTGTTGTTATTGGACCTAACCAACATCAACACTTGGCTAGTAAAAAAAAAAATTGGCTGGTAACATCTAAGTTGTCACTAGCCACTAGGCTAGCAAGTTGAAAAGTCAGTGTCGATCCCTGGCTAATTTGCATTTTTAATGAGATCATATTGTTAAAAACATTAAGGTGACTGTATAAGTGAGTCTTATTGGGCACAAATTGAAGAGTGTTTTACAGAAAAGATTTCAAAACACATGATTCACAAAATTATCTTTTTCGGTTGCCACATCAAGATGTGCACTCCAAGAAGCTTAACATTATAAGTGATGTGTTGAAGACTTCTTAACACTTACATGTACACTGTAGCTGGGAATGCTTTGTCATTTCTTTGCCAACTGTATGTTATGGTTGTTTCTTGGTATCTTTACAGGATCAGGACTGGAAGCAAGCACCAACCTTGAATCTCACTCTTTCAATCACAACCAAACCTTGTGAACAACTAGCAAAGTGCAGTTGCCAGAACTATGACAGAGGGTAGGAATATTGTGCAAATTTTTAATAGCTGCACATAACTTAGTGGTACAGATGGCCTTCTCTTGGGGTTCATGGAATTTCATTGACTTAAGGTCACATACATACATGTATATCGGTATATATAAACTGTGACCAAGGTCTGGAAAATGCGGCCAAGGGCGGCATTTTCAAGGCTGAGGTCACATTTACTCACAATATGGAACCATCCTAAGGGGTTAAATAACTTTTTTCCCCTCTTTCTCAAATCACTTTTATAATTGTTGACCTTTTCCACAAACACATCATGCAGGATTGCAGGATTGCAGGATTCATTGCCATCTTAGAAAAAAGTTATTGAAGTTAACATTTGATTTTTCTCAACTCAGTTTTGCACTTGTTGTTGATTCTTAATTCCATCTCTCAAAGAGTAAAAATACATTGTGACTGGCATTTCTGTTGAAAATTAAGACAGATTGGAAATTTTAATTTGTCTTGGTGCATAATAACGTATTTTTCAGGCAATGTACAGATGTTTATGCCCTCGAAAGTACTTGAATGTTTTAACAAAAATACTTTGTAGGATACAAACACCAGCCAGGGGAATTTGTGTAAATGCTGACAAAGTTAAGGAATGTACATGTACAAAGGAATAACACTTAGAAACAGAAAACATGTACTGTGTTTCTATTGAGTTATAGAAACACAAGTGGAAGTTTGGGAGAAGGAGAAATGCTGTGGGAACACGAGTCACAGATGAGTGTTTCCACAGCTTTTTGAAGTTCTCGTAAACTTTCACAAGTGTTTCTATAACTCGTTAGAAACATGGAGGACACGTTTTCTATTTCTTTTAGACAACACCGTGACGAAAAAAAGGAAAACAACTTGTTAACTTTTATTATCAAAATGTAAATTCTCTTTGCTCACGCCATCATCACGTCAACAGCTCATGCTAGTTTTGTGTTTCCATCAAGTTATAGAAACACAATTTTTAACCAATCAGCATGCGTATTTTCTTAGGACTGTTTTCTAAACTAAAATACAGCTGCAAGGAACATGTGCTAAGGAAGCACAGCCGAAGGTCCTTGAACTGGCAATTAAAAAGTTGTAAACCAAGTCAAATTGCTGAATTAAAGGATATGTAGCAGTCTGTTTTAGGGCAAATCATTCTTTACTGTGGCAAAATGTTTAAGGACTGTAGGCTAGAATGGCAATCAATAACAGGCAAGACTTCACTGGAAAAAGGGAAATTATACATCGTGTTGTTTTGGTGCCACAAGTGGTATTAGGCTTAATTGTATGGCAGTGTAGTCTTGAGGTTAATCCAAGCATTCTGATTGGTTCTTTCTTGGTCAGGATTCTGCCATACAGACCTTTTCCATTGAAATTTTCATTAATCAGTTTTTGTTTTTTGTTTTCAAAAGCCGTCAAATTCCAAACTAGCATTGCCTAGTGCTATATAGTAAACTACTTACTAACCTAGCTTGCTTTAGCTATATTGGGGAAATATTGGCCCTCAGTTTTTCTTGTAAGGATTTCGCTGCACTTGACAGTACTGCCACAACCTTGGGCCAATATTCCCAAGTATGGCCCTTGCACTTGGTTAGTAAGAAGTTAGTACATGTATTTTCTGGTTAAGGCTTCTACATGTAGTTTAAGGTTTTATTAGGATGCTTGTTGTCCTGTATTAATGTCTTCCTTGAAATACTTCAAATCCTACTTGTACATGGGTCATGGCAAACAGGGAGAGGTAGTTTTCAGAATGTACTATGGAAAATGCACGAGGAACACTGTACATGCACGTTGTACCAAACATGCTGATTTTGTGGTTATAGGCAGACTGTGAAAATTGTTAAATGTCTCTTTTACAGTTCTGTGAAGCAAGATGTAATAACTGATGTGGCTAAGGAGAAGGAGAGGCAGCAGCTTTGGGTAAGTTAAATTGCACCGCACTCTTACACAGATATTAATTTCGGAAGGTAATGTTATTGACATTCAGCTGAAATTGGTTCAGTTGGCCTTAAGACTGGCCATAAAATTCAAGTGAGGTTGAAGTCTCAAGATCAAGCAAACTCGAAGTTGAATGGCCACCTTTGCTGGCGGTTGGGGCATCTGTTTGTCTGAGCAACTTTTGTAGCCTATTGATATTTTGCTTTAGAGTGGCAATTTGATCCTTGAGACTGTCATTTTCCTTCTTTAGTGAACTGACAGTAACCGGCATGATGAGAGGTCAAACTTTGCAAAATTCAGATAAAAATGAAAAAGAACAAGTCCACACATGCGTTCTGCAGTTGTTTGATGATTATTTTTTTCAAGTAGACCTTTCTATTCCCCTTCTGTATGAATGACCAATACCGCACCAGAAAGAGGTTAGAGTGGACTGGTATTTCATGAGAGGTGCGACATTTGCCCATCAGTTGTGAACAAAATGGCTGCCAAAGTAATTAACTGATCGTTTGCATTTAAAGTGGAACAATTGCTCCCAAATTAAAGACTATTTGCCCAAATGTATTTTATGAACTTGTCTGTTTCAAATATCACGAGTTGCCTTATAGAGCCTTTGATTTGTATTGAACATTACTCTCATTTAGAGTTTTTCTTTTGTACTTTTCTTGGCATAGTAGGTTTGGTGACTAATAAAGGAAAAGTGGTCATTTGGGGTTTTGTTTGGTAATTTATGGTAAATTTCCTCTTTTTTTTGTCTACAGTGTTGTTGGGGTGAGGTTCGGAACATTGTCCGATGTATTTACAGAGAAGCTGGAACATCTTTAGCGGGTAAATTGCCACTTTATGATTCATTGTTATCTAATTACTTATTTATTTATTTGCTGATAACTTTTGCCAGCCTTATATTTTTTGTTTGTTTGTTTGTTTGTTTGTTTTACATTATTTTGATGTGAAAAAAAAATCAGTTGGAGAGGTGACATTATAATATTTACACGTGTTGAATGCAATATAGTCATATTTTGTGGAGCTTGATTAGAAAGCCACAAGTAGTGTTTTGTTCCGGGGATGTGACAATCATTACAATAGCGCAATACCTAAGTTTCTTGCCATAATTATTTTTGAAAGAAATACATACAAATAACCACATTTGTTTACACACCTTAATGTAAACACTTTAAAGAGTTTGAGAGATCTTGAAATTCTCTTGGGTGCACAAACGTTAGAGTTCTCATAATCACATGCTCATGTTTAGTTGAAAATATTGTAAGTAAATTTTGTTGATTAATTTATTTAATGGTTTTACAGAAAAACTGAAACCTGTATAATGAACTACCATTGATTTTTTTATGATTATGTCTACTTATACAGTACATGTATGGGCTAATGTGTTTTGTATTGTGCCCTCTTTGTGCAATTGATTATTTTTCAACCAGGGAATATTTTGTACTTTTGGTAACATTTTAGATGAGGAGGAAACAGTGAAGAATTCTCTAGATGAAAACAGACTCAAAAGCAAAGTAGAAAAGTGAGTATCAACCAGCTGTTGATTTGGAGAGATTTCTGGCTGTTGGGTGTGATTATGTATATACTCTGTATTTGTCATCAACCATCTCCAAATGATAGACTTGTGTACCACACAGTATGTGAAAAGCATGAGTACCTCTGTTCATAATGATTCATTTGCTGTATGACTGCAACCACATTGTGCTTTTTAGGTTACTAAAGAGTGACCCAGCTCAGTTGTTTGAAAAGCTTGAAATTCAAGCAAGGTATGTACATGTGCCTACATGAGTAGGGTTTGTTTGGGAGGGGGGAGGTGGTTGTTTGTTCTTGGTATGGTTTTTATTGATACAAGTCATCTTAATAGTATTCCATTCAAATGCATGCCTGCTTTTCTATTAAAGAGTCAACCAATCTTGAAATCAATCAAACTTTATTTAAAAGAGGTTAGCACATAATAGTTTGTAAAGAACAATTAAAAGTTGATAAAAAGCCTAATTACCGGTATGTAAAATTCCAATTAAAAATCGAAACATTTACCGTATTTTCCCGTGTATAAGTCGACCTTTCAAGACCTAAAAATCAGTCCAAAAATTCGCCCTCGACTTATACATGGGTCACAGTTTACAACGTACATTCGCTTAGCGATCTGTCTCTCCATATCAGAGCTTCAAGTTAAAATGCATCAACATTTATCCGTTAAATTTTAACCTGAATCTTGTAGACACTCACTGGCTCAATTTTGTCATAAAGAACCAATATTTTTCCTTTAAATAAAGCTGTAGTAAAGCCGTTGGAGAAAATATCTTTCGCACTTGGAACTTCTCTGCTTGGTAACCTGGCAGGATACGAGTGCGAGGACTTCTGTACCAGTACTTGACCGATTTCAAGGCTTGACTACCAAGTTCCCAACACACGCTTTGCACTTTGTTTATGGCGTCGTTCTGAAAGTCGTGAGCTTCTTTGGTGTTTTGCCTGTCTTATAAAGCCACTTTTAATCTCTTCGCACTTAAAAAGGCTTGTTTGAAATCCTTACATTTGATTTTTGTGAGCATTTTACAAAAATTATCATCGAAAAGTCTGTATGCACATGTGTTGCTAAACTGGGTAAAACGCTTGTATACGTGCCATAATAAGCTTTAAAACTGCACATTGAAACATGCTGTGATTTGTTTACATATCTGTGGTAGCTGAAAGATAATTTAAGAAATACAAGATAAGTTTTCCAAGAAATTCTTACCTGGAAATTAAGAAAATCTAGTTTTTGGCCTCAAAAATTGGGGGTTGACTTATACACGGGATCGACTAATACACGGGTAAATACGGTATAAGATCATAATTTAAGATTTGAATTAAAAGGCAAAAGTCTGGAATACAAAAACTGTTAAATGGTCTTCTTAAAATGAAAGCAGGGAATCTTTTAATGAAGTTTTTAGGACATGTATATTTAACCTGTGAATTGCTTTAAGCAAGTTACAGGATGTTGCGTTGGATCAGATTATGCAAATTAGGGGTTCGTCAATCATCTGCTAACTTCCCATCGCATTTCTGCTGTTTTGTGAGTGTATGTATATCATTTGACATCTCTAGGACAAGTTGTTACATAACTGGGAGTGTTGCACTAAAAATGGAACTATTAGTTCTAATAACTCAAATTAAGTGGTTGTTAAAACGTCTGGTTGATTTGTTGATCAGAAGAAATGTAGATGGAAGCTTGTGTTAAAAATTCTGGTTCATTTGTTGACCAGGGAAATAAATGTAAATCTCAATTGTGGAGGCATACATGTGCATCATGCAACAGTGACTTGAAAAACGAAAAGGTTCGCTTGTATCTGTCAACATTGTCTTGCAGTGTTGGTAAACAGCTTTGAAATAAATTTTCTGCTGTGGGCATGAAGTCCAGAGAAAAAAAATCTTTGTGTTATTTTTTATTGTCAGAATCATTATTTTCAGTTTCAAAGAGCTTTGGTCATTGCTTACTGTAATTTTTTCTTCTTTAAAACAGTGTTTTTCTATGAAAAGACTAATTTCGTATTATGCAAAAGTTAGCTCATCTCAATCATCATTCACTTGGAAATTCAGAGGTTTGCTCATATCAAACTTTCTTGATTACAGGGAATATGTACGAGAAGTAAAAGTACGCCTTGTTAAATACCTGACATCGTGCCCCCTGTCCCCAAACCATGCCAAGGAATTTTTTACTATGTTACTGGATGAATATCAAGCACTTTCAAAGGCGTTTGACATTCTTAGACCGTTTTTCAGCAAACTGGTAAGACGATTTTTTTTGTAGCACACTTTTCTCTCTTATACATGATCTTGGGTTTAGTAGTGGCCCAATTAATGGTCTGGTATGATTACAGATGTGAGTTCAGCTCTTCAGTTGTCATTTTAAAATGCATTTTGTCAGTTTTTAATATCTTTGAGACAAATCTCAGACATACATGTAGAAAAATATTATCCAGCATTACTAAACACAGTTTGTACAACCCAGAAGATATCAGGCAGTGTGATTGTTGACATTGCTAACATTAAATCGATATACATTATTTTCTTCTGTCTATTGCATAGGATTTTGACCATCTAAGAGAGTTTGGTTTGAGCTGGGACCTCCTTCACAAGCACTTATTTTACACTGAAATATACCGAGATCCAGCTGTTTATAACAATCTTCCTGGGCTTATTACGCAGCTGAGGTACGTTGTGTACACTATGCAAATGATTATGTTTGGTCCTGGTAGTTTTTGATGTTCTTTGTTCTACAAGCTTTACCACAACGCTTTGTTTTGGGTTGGTTTTGTAGATTGGGTGCTGTTGCAAGAGAGAACTTCCACCAAGACACATTCCCAAACTTACTTCACAGGTAACATGTGATTTATATCCATACAAGGAATATTATTTTTGTGTGGGAGCTCAGAATTTTTTCGTAGTAACTTGTGTCACACCACAGGTATTCCAACCTCGTAAAATTAGCTCCATTGAACAAATTGACGTCAGTTTTTCATTCGTCTGTCCTGTTATTGATCATGAATTTCGTCATAACATTGTCAAAGTAGCTGTGGATCCATGAGTTATGTTATGACAAAGTTCATCGTCAATAACAGGACAGACACATTAAAAACTGCCGACAATTTGTTTTTTACAATAACGAAGTGTCAAGTTGTCCGCTCTCACTCGTTGACGCACCACATAAAATATAAATTCATGTGTCTGTCCACCTATTGACAATAAAAATTAGCCAATGAGTGCGCAAGAATTTCTGCAGTTATCGTAAAAATACATGTACATGCAGTAGTAGTGTACCCAGGTTGTGCAACAATTGAAGCATAATGATTAGGGAAAATGGTTCTATTCTAAGTCTAAAAAATATGAAGAAGTATGAATAAAAATAACCCTACTTTGCATCTGGTGTGTGTTCCGCTGCTTTGTGTGAGATTTCTAGGCCAATTAATGGCCATTTAGGTAGTTTTTAGTTTCACTGCTTTGTCGTTTACATACAGAGGCTGATAATGGCATTGCCTTGTTTCACCAAGCTTATCATATACCATATTTATTATATAAACACGAGTGTTGTACTGGAAAATACACCACTGGTAAACACGGGTGGTATATTTTCCATATCCTCACTGGTGAAGATATCGATGATTTCACTGATACCAAGTTTGATTGTACTTAAATTCGTTGCTGTATGATCCAAACATCTTCGGGTCTTCCTCGAAAGTCTTCGGCAATCTTCGGTAATCTTTGGAAATTTTCGGAAAATGTTCTACAACATTTTTGTGACCTTTGGATAAGCTTTGGAGACTCTTCGGAAATCTTTGGAAGGGTGGTCGGAAATCTTTGGAAAATCGTTCCTGCCACTCAAACATAAAATTGATATCTTCTCACCGCCGTGTAGTATCCTTTATATACTGATTGTCAATTCTTTCCACAAGAATAACTTTGTTTTCATTTCTGTGCAAAGGTACCTAAATTTTACAGACGATCTCACGGAGATTGAGTTTTCGTGGAAAGAAAGTGAGCGAGCTTTCAAATTGTATAAAGAGAAACAGGTTAGTGCAAAAAACAAAAACACTTCTTGTTGAGTTTGCTCATCTTTTTGTACAGTTTGCTACAATACTACACGTACTTATACCAGTTGCTTGTGTAGTAGTGTCATGTAATTTTTCATTGTTAGGCAAAACTACGAGAAAAAAGTGGAATAGCAAAAGTGGAATGGGAGGATGATTCAACAGGAGTGGAGTGGAAAAATAAGATAGGACAGGTCTGTACTTTGTTTGAACTAAAGGCAAAAAATTTGAAATGCAGTAGATGTTTTCAGTTACTTGCCAATTAAAGCTGTGCAAGGAAATCCTCAAAAAGTCCTGGTTCATCGGGATTCAAACCCATGACCTTCATTCTTCCAGTACAACTGCTCTGCTTCTACACCCCATGTATGAAGCCATTGAATTGAAGCTGGTCACGTTGTTTTAAATTTCCCATTGAGTACAGTATCTACAAGTAGGTTCTGATGTTCCTGTGCAACATTTCCCATCCAAGCAATTTTGCAAGCAAACTTCCCCTCCCCCCCACCTACTCCACCAGCTAGAACTTTGGCAAGCTCGTTGTGTCAAGTTATATTACCCTTATTATTTGTTTCTCTTGTGTTGCAGGTGTTAAAAAATCCTGCGTCTCAGAAGTGAGTCATGATTTCTCCTTGACACTATGTATTCAAAGTTGTGTGTTATGCAGTGTTTTTTCCCAAAATAATTATATACATCTTATTTGCCGGCCAGGAGGTCCGTATTGGGAAAAACTGTTCCTGAGGTCTTGAGTATGATGGCCTCAGGCCATACTCAAGACTGAGGGTACATTTTCCCAATACGGACTGACTAAGGCCAGTAAATAACATGTTTATTTTTTCTCTACGTTATTGCTTTGAAAGCAACTTTTGTGTTAAGTTTTAATTCAAGCCGTTTTGTTCAAATCTAGCATATGCATGCATTTGACATTTTGGGCACAAAAAGCGATAAAAAAGCTTGAAAACTTGTCGAAAAAGTTTTGAATGTGTACATTTTACTGGGCCACTTGGCTCATATGCATACTTGACCTTTTACTGTCTTTTTTTTCTCATGACATAGGTGTCAGTGTGGTCACTGCAATGTTCCATCGTCACCCTTGAACTCACCAGTACCCATGCTACCACCTTTCAAATCAGCGACTTCGCACACAAAAGTCTGCAGCCATGCCTCTGCGGCACCCACTCAGAACACAGCTGGTAAGGCTCAGTGGACGAACCCAGTACCAAACTTCAATCCTCACCTGCTAATGTGTAATGACCTCCATGGGATACCACCCGCGCTGCTGCCGCCTCCTCTGATGATGAATGGCCTGGGAAGTGCTTGTCACTGCCCAGTTTGTAGCAGTACTACTGGGTATAGGGATGGAGGAAAGACCACGGAGCAGGTACAATGTACTGTGGTGCTGCTTGTAGGAGACAATAGTCAGGGGTATCATTAACACTGTCAGCAGGAGGGTAACTGGTTTTCTCACAGGCACTCAAGCCTTTTTGAACTGAACTTCTTCATAAGAAAATCTTTCTCTAGATGGTTAAACCAGTCAGACAAAATCAACCTCACAGCTGGTCAATTTGCCCTGTGCCTGGCCCTTAATGAAACCCTTGCATAGTGTGTATTAATGTGTGTGTGTAGAAGAAAGTGTAAACTTCAGACAAGCAAGCATTATGATATGTAAGGCAAAACAGTTCAAGTCTTGCAGTGTAAGTCACAACTGATGTAGCTGGTCGATCAAAAGCAGAGAAATGCATTACGAAGATGTTGTAAACTGGTGTATAGCTTGAAAGTAACGTAAATTCTCATTGTACCCAAAGAGGGCTGGTTTGGCCAACTGAAATATAGTACACTAAATTTTTAAATCATCCTACATTGTTGTATCAGTCTGCGCTTTTATATTCTTTATCCTGATTAGATCACTATTGATCCAACGTATACCAGCGGGATTATCGTCAGCGGTTGCTTGCTCAAACATTTACTAGATATGTTTGCCTGCTGAATTTGCACCATTTGTTTTGTGTTTCTTTTCTGGATTTGTTCAGTGAGAGTGACATGGCTTTAGAAAAGGTGTTATGTCTAAAGTGAGTCTGTGTGCGGACCTCCACTGTTCTCCATGCAGTCAAATCGCAAATTTTCAACGTAAAAGGGAACCTGTACAAGTACATGTGAAACCTGTATTAAGCGGACACGTTCTATTAAGTGGATACACGCTTGACTTCCAAAATTTTCTTCCTACATTTACTGTAAAATAAACCTTCATTCAGTGGACACCTCTGTTAAGCGGACGCGGACACCAATATTAAGCCATTTTGCTGCACAAAATCTGCAATAAGCGGACACTTCAAGGGCTTTTTACTTCTGAAAGCTCAACCCAGACTCCTTTAACGTTGTTCAGGGATGTCGTTTTAAAGCTAAGTAGATTATTTCAGATTGGTACACTGATTGACTGGACATTGTGCTATGAAAAGTCTTTGATCTTACACTGTGTTACACTGAGTTACAAAAGGGTTAATAATTAAAGATCATTGCACAATGTATTAGAACCTACTTAGAGCAGACACCCTGTATTCAGCGGACACTAGTGAGTGTCCCAAGGGTGTCCACTTAATACAGGTTTTACTGTACATGTGCGTTTTTAGGCACACTACTATACTTTAGAACAAGGAAATTAAAAGAATTATTCCTTTTCCATCCAGCCTCCAAGTGGTAAGATGGCCGACTGTCAGTGTAGCAAGTGCCCTTTTCATGGTGCGAAGGATCAGGAAACAAGACTAAAAGCTGAAAACAAGAACTTCACCACCCACCCCTCCCCTGCAATTCACACTCCCCCTCCTAACAACAACCATATTCACAGCAATCATCTTCATCCACACCACATCATACCCCCTCCCCCAACATCCCTGCACTGCTCCTTAGAGGGCCCTCCTCCGGATCTCCATAGCTTCTTCCTGGACAGCAGCCTCAAGCACGTCAATTATAATGGTTACCATAACAACTTAGATGGTTGTACTGAAATTGATGATGAGGATAACAGTTTGAGTGACAGCAACAGTGATTACGATGATGAGGATGATGAAGACGACGACGACGATGATGATGACGCAAGCAGTTGTTCTCCACGGAGAACAAGCCAGTCTTCAGGTGTGGCATTTTGTTTAAAAATTACCCTCCTTGCTTAATTTTCACACAAAAAAGAGTATATTACTTGCCAAAAATATAACGGACAAAAAAAAAAGTGTCCGAAAATAAAACCGTCTTGAATTTTTAAGCGTCCGAAATATTTACAGTACCATACAAAACTTTTAAATATCTCCAAAGCTCTTAGTTTCCGTTATTGAGCGAACTCTAGCTGAGACTGCTTAAGATACGTAATGCCTTGATAGCATTTGTATTATTTTCTCGTCGGTGTATCTGTAAAACCTTCAGGGTGTAGTAAAACTATCATTTTCACAGATGTGTTTCAGTCTAATTCGTATCTTGTTGGCTTAAATTTTCTGTAGCTATCTTTCAGCAAAGTGTCCTAAATAAGTCCGAAATGAGATAAAAAGTGTCCGGAATTAAACATCCGAAATTTTTTTTGCAAGTAATGTGTTCCCTTGTATTTGTCATGGTAGGTTATTTAACTGCCATGTGTCTGTTTTGTTTAGACATCGATGGTTTGGGACTTGATGTACCCCCCGGGTCCCCCTCTAGTGTGCGAAGCAGTGGAGACGGCAGCTCATGTGACACGCCACCTGTCAATCAATGTTCGTCATCAACGGAGGACGGTCGGACGGACCGAGGCAAATACTGTGACTGTTGTTACTGTGAATTCTTCGGACACGCTGCGGTAAGTAGCAGGCATATTTAGTATAAATTGTTTTATGTCAAACAGGGGAAATCTATTGGTTAGGAGTTTGTCTTCATTGTTGACACGAATCATAAAGAGTTAGTGTTTGGTCTGCTGTATTTTCCTGTTTTAACTACTTCCTCTTTCGCTCTTTTAGAGTGAATAGGCCCTTTGCAGGATCCGGTCACATGGTACTGAATTAATTACGCTGGGACGCAACTTACACAGTGGGACTTCCAAAACAAAGGAAAGTCGGGCTGGACTGGAACGAGTTCCTTTGTTTTGGAAGTCCCACTGTGTAACTTGCGTCCCAGCGTAATTAATTCCGTACCATGTGACCGGATCCTGCAAAGGGTCTATTTCACCTCTTATCCTATAGTAATAGATGTTTGTTTATAAGGAAGCAATTGTTTTTACTTCCTCGTTCTAGGCGTTTTTTTTTAATTCTGACATCATGCAATCGTTAGTCAGAAGAAAGATCGTATGACGAACCACGGCATGTCAACGTCGATGAATTTTGTTCATTTCCTGGTGGAACGTTTTTTGATTGATGAGCCTGTGGTTATATTTTTCAGCCTCCTGTGGCACCAACCAGTCATAACTACACTGAGATGCGCGACAAGTTAAGACTTCGACTCAACAAACGGCAGGTGAGATTTCACTTTTAATGTAACGTATCGAAGAGCTTTATGAACACTGTCTTCTTCAAGAATAGCCTCTACCCATTGCAGTTTCAGCATTTCTCGACAAACAGATGTGACTGCAGATGTCACTTTTCTCAGAAGTTTATAAACACTCTGTCTTCTTCAAGAATAGCCTCTACCCGTTGCAGTTTCCGCGTTTCCCGACAAACAGATGTGACTACAGATGTCACTTTTCTCAGAACTGTTTAAACACTCTGTCTTCTTCAAGAAATATAGATTATCTCATGGAAGGTGCGCGCGTACGGTATTTACGCAAGAGTTGTTGACGTATCAGAAAACGAACGAGTGAGCGTAGCGAACCAGTGAGTTTTCTGATAAAAAAACAACGGGTGCGTTAATACCGTACAAAGCACTTTCCATTATTTTATCCTTGCTAAGACCTTCACCCTCGACCAGATTGTTGCCCTTCATTCGGCAGAACAAATGTCAAGTTATGTTTTATTCCGTCTGAGTGCAAGCACTTTGTCGCTTCTTCAAAAACCTACTGTAGATATTTTTCGTACAGAATGTTTACCTCGTTATCAGTCAACGCTTCAGCTGCGTTTGATTCGTTTCCTTTGGCTTTCCTTTTTTTAAGTCGTTTGCCTCGAGCTTCCAGACATTTCCTTGCTTGGTAAAATTCTTTGTCGTCGATAATGCTTACGGCATATTTGTCTTCTTTAAAACTTTTCTTGCCTCTTCCTTCTGTTTGAGGAATTTGCTAAGCAAGCTAACTCTCGTCGGGTTTTTGCCCGACTCTTTTTGTTCTGCTGTTCCTCGATGTACTTTTTAATGGGTTTACCTAAAGCGATAAACCTGTTCGAACTTTCCGCCATTGTCTGTGGTTTATAGCTAATTTGCGAGAAAACTGGAGTAAACTTGAGGAAACTCTACAAACTTCTGTGAATGAAGATTGAAGAGGCGCCAACAACAACGTGAACGCATTGCGAACTGACCGATTCATTTTGACAGCTGATTTCTGATTGGATGAAACGCTTTTCCCAAGAGTGGGACAGTCGTTTTGTGATTGTGATTGGATGAAGAAATTTCCGTATGAGATTTTCGTGCGATCGATTCTATCCGAAAATCTCAGTAAGTATGAAATGATAGCCTCTACCCGCTGCAGTTTCAGCGTTTCTCGACAAACAGATGTGACTACAGATGTCTTGTATCCTAGAGCTTTATGAACACTCTGTCTTCTTCAAGAATAGCCTTAGTTTCAGACAAGGATACCCTCACTGCAGAATAACCTTGGTATAGTTTCAGCGGAGGCTAACTATAACTCGATTTATCCCATCATTTCCACTTCATGAATTCTCCTCCTGCGTATGGTGTTTGTTCAAATTTTGGTCTAAACCACGGTCGGGACATGTACATGTATACTGTAGATTTAGCTCTGTTAGAAGAGCGGTGGGCCTAATTTGGAAAGAAATTGGTTTATTTATATGGCGGCAGGACCACAAAATACGTCTTCAAATACACAGTAAGATCCTCTTGGCTACGTGGATGGAAGTTCGACACAGCATTTCTCCCAGTAATCTCACCCATTAATATTACCAAAGGTACAAGAAGCCACAACATGAATCCCAGTTTTGGTGATGTGTTCTGAGACCACTTAGTTAGTTCATCCAAATCCTGATTCTCCTGTGAAGTGCTCCTGTTGTTTTCTTTGGTAATTTTTCAAGTTAAAGAGTGATTGCTTCGTTCAAGTGTGGTGAAACTTTTGTTGTTGTTTTTTCTTTCTCAGCCTCATCAGCCGGTACAGGAGAAGAAAAAGTCGTCTGCAAATGCAACTGTGGTTGATCACCGCTCAGTGGATGACCTTCTGACGTTCATTAACGGGCAAAAGATGGAGGAAGAAAGACTGGCTACAAAGTCAAAGGCACAGAAAAGAGCGCGACAAAAACAAAAGAAGGTGAGTGTGACATGAAGTCATTCCTGCGCATGCGCCATAGCCAACAGACGTACCTTGTCACGTGCCCATACCAGTCCTCAGCTGTAGGGAGAGAGACGTCTGAGATTCCATTTTGATGACGTGGAAATAAGGAATCCATAGTGTCTGTCTCGCTGATTAGTTCTTGCTAACGCGCGCATAAAGCGGGCTGAATTTCTGTTAATAAGAGTGAAGCAACCAATGGAAGGTGCCACATGGATTTACGTAGTGCTGTGTCGCCACTGTCGTATTTTCAGCACTTCTTTCCCGTCGAGAAAGGCCTGTGTCAAAACCTCTTACCCTACTTTGCATTTGAACTACCAAGATTTTTGCTGGTTACTGTTGTCCGTTACTGTCTGACGGACTTTTTTAATGCTTTCTTTTCAGGCCGCTGAGAAGGCTAAACAGACTACGACCTCTAAAACTCTAACTGAAAACAAAATTGCTTCTTCCTCCTCCAATGGTTGTGAGAAGGTCAATGGGGTTCATCACAATGGTACCAGCGATGTACTAAGAAACAGACAGCTGTCAGAAGAGAGACGAAAACACGAAATACCAAATACAAACAACGTCAAAGAACGTATAGACGGCAAATCAGGTCAGCGGAGGAAGGCAGAGGAACAAAAGCACAAACAAGCGGAGGTCCCAGACGAGGTCTGCAAGTCACGCAAGAAGCAAAATCATGCACATGAAGACGTCATGGTGTCACGCCAGGTATCTAAAGTGGAGTGTAACGGCAAGGAAAATAATTTCAGCTCGCGAAGGAAGACTGAGGAAAAGTCGGAGAAAAAGCGGCAGGAATCTGTGTCTCCTGATCCTCCTGCTCCGGTGTGTAATCACAAAGAAGAAGGGCAAGATAAAAGTGACAACAGCTGCCGGTTACCCCAGAAGAAACAGGGAAAGAAGAAGAAGAAGGTCTCATTAGGTGAGAAACAGCAAGTTAAGACGGTAAATATGGAGAATTAATTAAAATATTGCTCATTACACTAACAGGCAAATTCTCGCTATCTCATTGGCTAGTTTCCGTGATATAACAGAGGAGAACGATGAAAATCGTTGGTGCACTGTTCGTCAAGGCTTTGCTTGCTTTTAACATACATTATCAAACACCCTTTGATATTTGAACAGTTTTTTTTTTTCCAAATTGCACTAGAAGAAATGTGTGGAAACCTGGAGGAAAATTCTCAAGGCGTACATTAAGTTGTTTAGCATTCTGTTGTCGAAATTTTGCTGCCTGTGCAATAATGGTTATCTTACGTATCTTTTGTCTCTCTTTGGTATTTGTCTGCGTTTTCGTTTGTTTGACCTATTTTCCTATTCTTCACTCAGATGACGTTTTCTTGCCGCGTGAAGACATCGAGGTAGGTTTTTCCAGTCATCATGTCGCATTTAAAAATGATAAAAGATGATTGGTTTCAGAATGTTATCGCCTTCGTTCTTATTCTTTGAACTGTTATGCTGCGGGATAACAACATGCATAATGAAATTCTGTGTGGGCACGTTTTCCTTTCCTTCCCCTTCCTACTGCCTCTTAGCCTCACCCCACTCCTTTGGTGTACTTTTTATCTAGCCTAAAAAGTCCGTTCGTCTTCCTTCACTGTTCCCTCCACATCAGACTAAACTGCCGCTTATAAGCCCCTCCGGTTATAACCCCCCCCCCCCCCATCCCCACTCGGATATAAACGTCCCTCTAGCTTTCCTTGTTTTGAATTCGTTTTATTATGATGATTTAAAGCTTAATTACCAGTACATGAAAAAAAGCTATTTCGATAAACATGTGCAGCTATAGCTCGTTTCGAAACGGGTGTTTTTTTATTCTGGTTATAAGCCCCCTCGGATACAAGCCCCTCCGTTTATATGCCCATCCAAACCCCTTACGAATTTGTATAAGCCCAGAGCTTATTAGCAGTAGTTTACGGTGTATGTACTCTCCGTTACGGGACAATCGAGAGCATGGTTGCAAAGTAGACTTAGATCATTGCATTGCGTCTCGCTCTTTCTAGACTGACAAGCTCACCCAGATGGATGAAGCCGAGCGAGAACTCGAGGAGTTTAAAAGGTAAGTTAGTAGTATAATAAAGTGTCTGCCTAAGATGCGCAGTTTTATCAGTTAACGAGCTCTGACGATACCATCTCAAATTGCTGGTCAATTTTAAGCAGTCAGTCTAAATGCGCTCGTCTCCGGATCGAGCGGTCCGGGTCTGAGCCCTGGCCGTGGACATTGTGTTGTGTTTTTGGGCAAGTCACTTTACTCCCACCGTGCCTCTTTCCACAAAATGGGTGCGATGGACTAGCACCCCATCCAGGGGGGAATAGAAGCACTCCTATTCGCTTCATGTTACAGAAACCCGAGATAAACGCCGGCCTGATGGGTCACTTGGCTCGTATGCAGACTTCACCCTACTTACAGTTCTTGAGGGCAATTTCGTTCCTAATCTCCTCTGCAGCCGGTTTTTTTTTGTGTGTGTGTGTGTGTGTGTGTGTGATGTCACGCAACGTTGCGTTGCTCTGAAGGGGACTATTTCGTTCCCAGAGCTGCAAAAAGACCTTGGTAAGGAGACGACTCCCTCGGCTGCTTTCTTCAGCCGACCGATAGTTGTTAACCTTTCCTCTCTTTTTCCGAGGATGAAAACCTGCAATATATAATTTACAGAAGACAGGACTGAAACTTATGTTACATGTTTCTTTTATCTAATCCTTTCTAGATTTTGCATGAATCTTACACCCGTGGAGAGAAGAGAGCGTATCCCCGTGAATGTTAACCTCAAGGGCCTCCTGAGCGGCAAGAAAAATGGTTCCTCATAGGTGACGTTTCCTATCTGCTGCTGCAGCCCCTGACCGACGCGGCCCTTCGTCCTCGTTAGTTCTGTTGCGTCGAGGTAGCCTGTAAATTGGTTGTGCCGGTTTATCCGGAGTAGTAAGACAGAGGAAGGGATTCCTCGATGCGATCCGTTTTTTTCATTTCAATTTAATCGAATGCACAGAGAATTATATTGCCAAATAAAATATCTATTTAGTTTCGTGAAGTTTTTTTTGTTAGCCTGTGTTTTATTGTGATCTCAAGTTTGTGTTTGTTTTCTTGCTATCTTCTCTGGTCTGTACGTGACAGAAACCTGTCCTCGACTCTTCATGACAGAAAGTGCCATCTGCCTTTATTTGCATTTTCACGGGAACTTTCATTTTGCATTTTCATGGGAAAGAGTGTTGCTTTTCAAGAAAGAAAATTCCGGCGTTTTAAAACTTGAGGGCCATTTTTTTTATAACAAAAACACGCGACGACGACAAATTTAGCTCCTTAAAGAAATCGCGCGCTGCAGGTGCAAAACAAGAATTTGTGTTTATTGCTCATCCTGATTGTGTCTTTTTACGCGTGTTAATTCATTGTTATCTGTTCATCTCAGAAACAGAGACAAATTTGACGGTGTTGCGTTTACATAGTGCTCAGGTTGTTGACACCTTTAAATATTGTCATTAGCGGCGGGTTTTGATCAATTTAGATTTCAAACCGTTCGTGTAAGAAGTCTACTTGGCCTAAACCAACCTCTTGGGATGTTCACTGTCTTGTTGGAAACGTTTATTGAATCGATCATTCGAAAAGGTATGTTCATAAAGACTTTTACCGAAAAAGGGAATGCTAAAATGAGATAACGAGCTATGAGTAAGAGAGATTTTGGGGTCTTCTCCACTCGCTGCATTCAGAAATCAGGACGAAATAGGCCGTGTTCACCAATTTCAAAGGCGGCAAGCTGTTGTAACTCGCGTGCAAGTTAAAATGTGCAAATAGCCTAGCCACCCCAATGACACATGGCGTCCCCAGTCACGGGAAATTGCATTGGAAGTCTCATTCAATTGGTGATCTGAAGTGAATATTAAGCTATCAACGAAAGTCCATTAGGACGCACCTTGACTGTTTTTATTTTATTTTGTCCAAAGAAAATGTCCAGTTTTTTTTTTCATAGAGTCCATAGAGATGATAAGTCGTGAAATATAATAGTTGCCTTAGCGATCTTTATTAAACATTCATTTGAATATGAAAGATTGGTCAGTTGGCATCCTGAAATATGAGGTGACAAAAGTATCCCTTCTAGGCCCAATTACTGAAAATTGCCCGTTTTACTGCTGGATAATGTTTCGGCCTGGTCCGAATCCTCTTTAGTAGAGCACATTATCTCTTAATTTCCTTTTTGTATGTGTACCATAGTTGATTATTATTCAGTATTTTTATGATAAATTTTTGTTAAGTTGCTCATGTCCCTAGGCAACCAATCGCTTACCCGAAAGTTTGAAAATGACTGCTTCGTCAGATTTTCTGCATTTCTTTCTTGCATATTATCTTATTTCCAAAAATTATCAACACCAAACGTTTCAGTTCTCCTCAGTGCCAGCTTTCGATTTTGTTTAGTAAATTAGAAGGTTCCTTATGCGGGGTAACTTTTCTTCGTAGAATTTAGCAGAGGTAAAGACCTTTGCGTCACTTAGTAGGATATAATTTTGTTTTATGGTTAGCACAGGGTTTGGAATATTCTCGACACTACAAATATAGTTTTGGTGCGCAGCGTGCAAAATGTCGGCTAGACATGCTGAAACGTGGTGGTACGTGCGTTACAATGTTCAAACTGCCCAAAAAAATTAATAGTTTAGCCAGCACTCCTGTTACCCCCAACAGGGGCTTTTAAAGTCATAATTCTCCTTACTGGGATATCGTAGGAAACGAAGTTCTCCTAACTAGATTTATAAGAAATCTATGGGAGATATGTTCAGAGAATTTGTAGGCTGACACTTACAAGAGAGAGAGGATAGTGCGCTCTATAGGCCTCAGTGTTAACGGTGCTAAACATATACAACGGATGGACCATTACGTTTTTGCAGGTGGTGGTCAAATATATACCAAACAAAATCCTGTACAAGAAAAAGCCAGGGAAAAAATACAAAACGAGCTACGAAAAAATAATAATTAGGAACAAATAGAAAAGAAAACTCGTGCCGCGCAATCTGAATTTAGAAAGGTCAAAATTCTTGCACGCGTCCAGCTCTCCACTCCTCAAAAAATATGGCTAAGCGCAGCGGTTGACGTAAGTACGGATTGCAGTTTCAGTTTCTTTGAGTTCTTGTGAAACCCCTTCAGCAAGATGCTAGTAATTATTTTCTGTCGATTTTAAAAATCCATTTTTGGTGGTGATTGTAATTAACTGAGACCAATCTACAACGGAACAAGTGTAACAAAATCTCTTAGAGCCCCAATGCCACTTCCGTTAGACAACAGGAGTTGTAACCTAATATTAAAACCCAGCGGATGCCTATTTTTGGATTAACGAGGGAAAAAAACGTTTCGAAACACACTCTGCTCTTTGACCGTTCTGTTATTAGTTTGCCGCGGATGATTGGACTACAGAATGGTGTCTGCACGCTTCAAGAAACGCTTTATAGCCCTTGTGTTCCTTGGTAGCATTGCAGTGGTGTTCCTTTACAAAATCCAACAGCAACGCAGCGACTACATCGCCGGTGTTTTCAAGCAAACACAAGATTTTTCTAGGTGAGTCCTCTGCACTAGGTCGGTGAAATATTGTATTGCGTGGCTCGTAGCCCATCGCAGAGTTTCAGTTCGTATCATTGCCACCTTGATGGTTTTCTGGTTGCAAGCAAGGCTTACAGCTCGAAGGCTGACGCTGAAAATCGTTCTGTCCTCTTATCGGCTGTTATCTTGGCGCTTGCCGAAGCTCACATTGGGATCATACGTTTTCTCGATTCATTGTTCGATTGAATCTGTTCACATCCGTTGATTCATGGCTTAAATGTCCCTCTGAAATTTCCATTATTTAGTTCTCCGTTTTGTAAACCATCCTCAATTTAGTGTTTTGAGAAAATTCTTTTAGTTTCCGGTGTGGAGATCACGAGCTTGCCAGCGGGGTAACCGTACCGGCTGCCAAACGCGCTTTATAAATTATTGGAAACCGCGTTAGTGTCAAAATATGCGATTTATTTAACGCCTGTGCGTGCGTGCCTCTTATATATGTTTCAATATCAGATCGATTGTGGCTCAGACAAAATTGCTTAAGAGTGTAAAATGCTGACGAAACTACAGAAGGGTTTAACTTGTGGGGAAGAGGGGTGGGGTGGGACGGGAAGATTTTAACCGAGGAATTGCCGAACAGAGTTCGGGAAGAGTTGATCAAACAATTCCCTGATTCTTTTACTTTGTTTTGTTTTGTTTTTTTTTCATTTTCGTTGTCCGAGAAGCGAAATCTGAGAGAGATCGAAAATTATTAAATGGGAAAGGATAGTATTTTGCTCCGATTCTGTGTGTGTGTGTGTGTGTGTGTGTGTGTGTGTGTGTGTGTGTGTGTGTGTGTGTGTGTGTGTGTGTGTAAGTTTAGTTGTTTCCTATTCTCAGATTTCCCTTCTTGATAATCCTCTAAATTGTATGAGAGGGCGAATATCCGCTGCAGTGTTTTTAAGAGACCGGAATTAAAGAGCTTTAATTTGGGGTAAAACGACCGGATGTAGAGCTCACGTCTGAGTTATCACGCAACGCTTCAGAGGGCGAGTCTCGTGACGCACTAAACAACACCTGGCCTCTATCTCGTCCCCAAGACCTTCTCGGAGAAGACCCTGGGGACGAGGTTGATTCATTTGTAAACTAGACTCCTTTGCAGACATTCTGCAGGCTCGTCATGTAAGATGACATGAGATTTCCCTCTATATAATGATGGCTCGTTTTCAGGATCTTCTCATCTTCCCGCCCCACCGGAGCGAGGGCTGGCAATACTCCATACCACAAGACTTCCATTGATTTTTTTTTCCCACTTAAGTCATCACACCCATCGCCGTTAGGAAACGGGAACAATAAAGAAAGTCCTAAACTGTTATTTATTTATGCCTCACATTAAGTTATGAAATGTTTGGCAATCATTTGTTGGGAGTTTGTTTGTGAGATCTTCTGTGATTAGCTGCTCTCTTGGTTAGACTTAATCGTCTAAAATGTTTTAGCTAATCATCAAATATCCATGATTTTCCTACGCAGTATCATTCATAATAGAGACAAATCCAACGTGAGACCGAGGAGTGAAGACGAGAGAGAGGATCCAACGGAAGACGACGAGGACATTTATGACAACGGAAATTTAGCTTATCAAGATAGTGGTATCAACGCAACCGAGCCTCCTGGAAAGATTCATAGAGGAGTGGAAGGGGATGACGAAGTCGAGGAAACATTGGACTGGCTTCAGGAACATGGCGCCACACCACCACCTGACCCATCTCCTGCGACTGACACTGAGGAGACAACGACAATGGATCAGACTAGAAGTAGTACTCAGTTCTCTGTTCTTAGCATTCCACCGAGTTCAACGCAATCATTGACAAGCGAACGTTCTCCAATAACTGACACTGAAGAAACAACGACAAGAAGTCAGTCTAGCACTCAGTCTTCTCTTCCTAGCACTGCATCGAGTTCAGCCCAATCATTGACAAACTACCTATCTCCAATAACTGACGCTGAAGAGACAACGGGAATAACCCAGGCTAATGCCGCTACTCAGTTTTCTGTTCCTAAGGCTCCTCAGAGTTCAACCCAGCGTTATGGAGCACAGCCAGTCCAGTCCAGTTTACCTTTCAACGCTGACATTTCCTCACAGGTCACGACACCGAGTACCACAGAGACACCAACGCCTATATACACAGCATCTCCAAATTTGAACTCATGCAAGTTACCAAATCTCGACCCGTGGGACCCCTCTATTAGCCATCTGTTGAGAGATGTTGGCAATGATCCCGGATGTAGAGGTGGATATCCATTGCCTGCCTTTGACGTCATGGATAACAGGCTTATCCTCACGAGGGAGGTTAATGCAAGTTCAATTGATTTCAGCGAGGTAAATGTGGAGACGATTCACCGTGATAATGGTGACGATGGATACGTGCACTACGCAAATCAAGGAAACCCGTTTAACGCTTCAGCGGAGGAATTCCAACCCTCAAACGTGATAAGTAAATCAGATTTTTTCGTCCTCAAGTACAAACTGACAAGTGGCAAAGAAGTCACTAATTATCTCGCTCGAGCTGTACCGCAGCAAGACGTGATAGATGAGTCGACTAGAGTAAGGGAGAAGTTAAAGCAACAAGGAAAGAATGAGGGATTGGGTTTGAATGTTGTGATGCTCGGATTCGATTCTGTTTCTGCTGCAAACTTTCGCCGAAAAATGCCAAAATCGATCAATTTTCTCAAGAGGTCACTGGAGACCTACTTTATCTCCGGCCAAACTATCGTGGGCGACGGGACCACGCCAGCGCTGACCGCGATGCTCACGGGCTTACACGAGACTGAAGCCCCTGAGGGTCGTCAAGGGTATGAAAACAGCGCCCCCATCGATAAATGGCCCTGGATTATGAACCTGTACAAGGAGCACGGATACGTCACGATGATGGGCGAAGATGACCCTACCATGGGCGCGTTTAATCTGAGGCTCAGGGGTTTTGAGGATCCTCCTGCCCATCACTACGCAAGGCCCTTTTGGTTGGCATTGGAGGAAAAATACGAGCGAGACGAGCCAGGATTGTGCTCGCGTTCAACATTTATGGTTAACTATACCCTAGATTACGTACTCAGCTATTTCGCGGCTTATCCGAACACTCCAAAATTTGCTTTCGCTTTCATGTCCTACTTGACTCATGCTCACCCCAATCATCTCAGTTACGCAGACAACGACATCGTGCGGTTACTCCGTACGTTTGTCGATCGAAATTACCACGACAATACTGTGATTATCTTGTTTGGAGATCACGGGTCGCGTAATGATGACTTTAGAAATACCATGCAGGGAAAGCTGGAGGAGCGGTTACCCTGGCTCTCTATCTCAGTTCCTGCATGGCTTGAAAAGAAATATCCGGATATAACTTCAGCCTTGGAACACAACCAGCGTGTTATTTCGTCACCATTTGATGTGCACGCCACTCTGCGTCACGTGTTAACATATCCTGAAGAGCCTCGAGGAGAGAAGACTCAAAGCTTGTTTAGGAAACTAAACTACACAAGGACTTGTAGCGAAGCAGGTGAGAAAACATAGTGAGGAAAAAAGTTTTGTCTTTACCTTTATTGCGTGTTTTTAGAACTCCATAGATCATACCAAAACGTTCTGAAAAACACTAACCAATCGGAGTGAACATGTTGTCATTTCAACCAATCAGAAGCAAACTAAATGCCAACCATTGGCTCACGCAAATTTTTCCCGCGCTTTTCGCCGGTTACGCGTTTTGGCATAATGTGCTTCCTGATTGGCTTATATCGATTTTGTTAACAATCTTATTGACTTCCTCTGCAGGTCTGTGTTCGCTACATTTTTGCATTACTCACTTCTCAGTTTTAACAGTTAATTAAATAAGATGTTTGATCCGACGTCAAGTAACGATTGTATTTGTAGGAGGAACTAAATATTTTCGAGCGTGGCCCGCCCGGCTCGTTCTAGTTTCACCATTTCGAGAATAACTATTGCTGAAATATCTAACGGATCTACCGCAAGTTTTCCCCCATCATGATCTGGACTCAGCAGATCGATGTTTTCTTTTCTTTGCTTGTAGTTTGCATTTTCTTGTTTGTCATCAACAGGAGTCGGCGAGCACTGGTGCCCATGCCTCGAATTCACAGACGTGGACACAACTCATCCGGAAGTGATAGTTGGAGCACAAATGGCTGTCAAATACATTAATGACGTCATCCTAAATCGTACAAAGCTATTGCGAACGTCATGCGCTAGAGTCCAACTTAAAACGATTCTTAAGGCTTCCAGTTACAGGCCGAACGAAAAGCTCCAGCGATTTAGCAGTACAAACCAGGATTCGGATCGAGCTGTGAATTTTGGCTTACCTACATCAGACAGTCTTCACTATAGAATTAACTTTATGACAAGTCCTGGGGACGCTTTATTCGAAGCAACAGTGACTATACGAGAGGACTATAATGTTATCGTTAATCCAAATTTGAGTAGAACAAATCTTTATGGCAATCAACCTAGCTGTATTTTGCGTAAACAACCTTACGCTAGGAAATTCTGCTATTGTAAAGAGGTAAAACATTAACAACTTTACGCTGATATTATTTTCAAAATTTATTTTGGAATTTTCCACGGGATATAAATTTTGCAACGTTTTAGCTGCGTTAATTATTTTATACTGGAGTCCAGATGTATTTTCAGCATCTATATTAACAGTGAAATTAATCAGAACAGAATCTAATTTATCCAGAGAATATGTATACAAATTCAAGAGTGCTTGTTGGGTAAAATTGTCTTTCTTACCGAGTAATAAATTCTCCCAACTAGAAATAAGGGAGACGCGTAGAGACTGGTATTGAATTTGAACTCATGCATGGTACTTTGAATCAAGTTTCAAATAGCAAATGAGAATGAGCAATATCAGCTTTTTAGCTGTTTAAATCATGATCTATTTAATTGAGCTCAGGTACGCTGTTTTTGTGTCATTCTGTCACTTGCAAACCTTAAGTCAAAATTCCTAATGGTTAAAATTGACGAAAATCGCTAGAAGCTCTTATGAGAGAGACAGCGATGAATAGACAAAGTTATGCTAGAATAGAACATAGCGTGGTTTTCTTCACCAGGTGAAATCTGGGTTTGAAAAAAGTGTTAAATGTTAACCGCCCATAATGGTTTCGCTTAGTTTCTCTTGTTCTTCATTTATTACTTTTACTCATCTCAAATTCGATCTGTTCGCTTTGTTACCGAGATTTCATCAGAGAATGAACATTTTTTAAAAAATAGCCAGTTATAATTTGTAGTCTTAATTAAAACAGCATGACCTAAGCCCCGTGCCAAGGTACGACCGACACTTGCGTGACGTAGCCTCTTTTATGAGGTGCAAGTTTTATAGGGTTCTTCTGTTCATCATTTTGATTTGTTAGGTATCTTTTAGTAATCATGCGCCTGCCTCGGACATATACTTGTTAGGGGTAGGATTAGGACAGTCTTGACAATATATTTATTTAATTCCGCTCCTTGTGAGCGGATGACAGAAAAATACCACACATTGGCTGGCCATTGTTGTTCGAAATTGGTCAAATTTTAAGCCTAGACATTGTTAGATTTTCAAGAAAATAAATAATCGGTTTATACATGCACATTGGGAGTAAGTCTCTTTGGGTCAGGGAGCGAGAAAGTTGACGTCCCATAAGATCAACTTTCTATCTCATTGCAAAGCTAGTTTCCAGGGTCTTCGTTAATTATCCCGCTCAAGGACGGCAAGAGCCTGGAAGATAATCAATTTCGCTAATTTTTCTCTGCTTTTTAGATCAAAATATGAGTTCTCAGAATAACTGCAGGTACGTATCGACTTTGCACACGTTGAAGCGAAAAAAATTTTCACCCTCAATTTAAATATCCCGCCCTTGTTAAATGAGAAGACGAACCAATCAAATGATTGCGTTTAATAAGCCATGCGGTGCGTGGCCGCGAAACATTTGAAAATTTAAAATGCAAATTATACATGTGCTAAAACATTTGCTATGTGGAGTTGTTCGGTCGGACATATACCTGTACGTTCAAGAATTTATCCAGCAGAAATTAAACTTTGCTTTCGGCCACTTCTGGGAACAAATATCAAGCTTTCATTTGGGACTCTCCTTTCGGTTTGAGCTGTGACGAAATACAAATACCTGCGACAAGAAATTATTTCAAGCAAACCTTGCAAGCACGTGCTTCGAGTGAGCTTGCCAAGGTAAGAACTGTACACGAAATCAGTGTCTTTTGTAGAATAGACTTAGCCTTTTTCTTCTTTGAACATGTTTTATAAAACGTTGGTAAACAATTGGGAATTTTCGAATATTAGTCACGCTTTCTCCACTCATCAATAAACGTCGGCATTTAGAACTCTCACTATCGGAGAATTCATTCGACCGATGGTGACTTTTTGTGAAAGGAAACTTGCAAAGGACTGATAAAATTGAGTTCTTTCTCTCGGAGAAGAGGAATTTGATATTTGCGCATTTTGCATTGAGCGCTTATGACATTTTCGAAGTATGTGTTATTATCAGCAAAACAAGATTGATAAGAAAAGCCAGGGCGAAAAGCCTGTATACTCAGTATTTCTAAAAGCAATAGCATATAGCTCATGATAATATTTCATTCTTTTTCCAGGACTGAGAAATGGCGATAAAACAGACTAGATTCCATGGAGTGGTGTGATCCTTGACACGATAACTTCAGGTAACTTGAACTTTTATGAGTCTTAATCTCGAAGTTTATATTCTCCTTACGGGTTACCATAAATTTCTTTCGTTGCTTGTGCTGAGAAGGTTGAGATGTCTTGGCAAAACGATTTGCTAAGTTAATGATTTGACTCGCTCTAATCACAAATAGTATCTTCTTGAGAAATCAATGATATTGATTAAAATGCCAACATTATCAAGCAATAACGTGGCCTTGATGGGCTTGAAAAGGAAGAAAACATTTTCGTGTAGTCTTAGAATTTAGGTCTCATTTTAGTGCTGTACAAATCTACACTCCCAGAGCTTGGAGAAAATAACAGATTGAAATTGTTTGTGCTGTTTTTGTTGCTGGCACATGTTTACTTCAGCAAGGCTCACCGCTGAACTGATAAAAGCAATACTTCGCACGATATCTTCAGGCGATAACATTATACGTTAGTTTATCTTCCAATGTAACCGGAATATTTCCTGGTCACAAAAACCCTGATGTATTTAGTCTATTTGCTTACGATGTTTTCTTACTCACTTTGTAGACTGGTATTGCTGTGGTTCCTCGTGGTTTGAAGATCACAGATGCCCTTCTGATCAAAATATGAATACAAAGGTGAGTTTATCAACCTTCAATGTACCAGCTTCATTAACTAGCGTTGGAGGTCATGATGAACAAACGGATCGATATCAAACAGCACGTGTTTGCAAGGATCAACGAAGATTTAAAAATCAGTTCTCCTCTAAAAGGGAGAATAACATCGAGTTTTTATTGCCGGTGGCTTTTGTTACGACAATGTTTGTAACAATTCCACAGCTGTCATTCCGCCAGTAGACTTGTTCGGGGCAACTCATTTTTAGACGTTAGAGAACGAACTTATCAAACTGAATTATATTTTTCGTGGGGCCTTCATCTTAGGATAAACGAATATAATCAAATATTCTTGCTGACGCGTGCCACTGTCGTTATATCCTCCCCTCCGGATTTGGGTGACCTTGAATGACCTTTGAAGGGCGCACTCTCCGTGTCCGCCATGTTGGATTTTTGTTGTGATGCAAATTAGCAATGTGATTTCGGTAAACAAATTACATATTACATATTCGAGCAGATTCCATCCTTGGTATTTATGGTTTGCAACCAATCCCGAGAGATCAAAGGGGTGACGGCCATGTTGTAAACTCATTCAATATGGCGGCGATAAAGTCTTGTGGAAACCAAACTTCCAACGGCTTCGTTTTTACAGAATTAAAATAAATAATACACTCAAATTCAAAACACTTACGTCGCTTTGGAAGCCAAAAAGCTAAATATTAACGATTTGGTAGTTGACAATTAAGAGAACACAAAGAAAATAACTTTTCTTACAATTGTCTTTTGCTCTCCCAAATATGAAGAATCGACATTATCATGAATACATGAAAACGCGAACAAAATGCAAATTGTCTTGCCGTAGACAAGTGCACTGACAATAAATCATCAATGACCGTTGATTTCATTCTGGGGTGGCAAATTATTGAGCAGACTTTTATGTGCATATTTACAATTTGTCTAACCATCAATGCATATTTAGTCGCAAAGTGTTGACACAATCTTTTGCTGATTTACTTTAGCGACTTCTTGCTGGGGCTTCTGGTGGACTCTCATTGGCGGATTTCCGTGGATTGTCTTGGACTCTTATGGACGCACGATGCCTGCTAACATGAAGAAGATTCTGGATAGGTGAAGGACAATAATTTAGATACACCATGACTGATCGACAGTCAATTTCTCCTCACAAAATCAGTGTATTTTAAAACAGAAAAGTGACTGGAAAATCTGTATCTTAATTGTCTTGCTGTACCGCCAAATTCTCGCAACTGTTGCTAAGAGAAACGTTTAGGAGTTAAGAAAGAGAATTCATATCTTGAACTTGAGACTGAACGGACTGAATAAACGTGGATCCATGTTATTGAAACCACAACCGAAAAATGATTTCTTTAGCCGACCATACGCTCAATTTAACTTTTTGGGAAGAAATTCTTGTTTGCTTGTCAGTACTGTAGTCAGCTGAAATTGTCTCGAATCTCGCCACATTCGCTGTTTCATTACAGTCAAAGCTCACCAATCGTTCAACGAATCACTCATCTTTGAAAACTAAAAGCTAGCGGTTAAGTAGTATTTTCCGAGTCGTTTCAATTTGTAATTTTGATTTGTTTAGCTGACCGTGCACCTAAATTATATATATATTTTAAGTTTTTTGAAAGAATTAAATTATCGATCGCTTGTTTACCACGCAGTCAGTTGGAATTGTCTTTGAATTTCACCAAATTTCGCTGTTTGTTTGGCCAAACCGTGCAACTAAATTGTTCGGGTTTTTTCAAGATTTTTTTGAATGAATTAAATTTTCGTTCGCTTGTTTACCAAGCAATCGGTTGGAATTGTCTTGAATCTCGCCAAATTTCGCTGTTTGATTAGTCAAATTCGACAAGCCCTAAATTACACAGAAAATCTTAATAAGCACATGCTGGTGTAGTAATATTATTTTCCTTTTTGTCTCGATTTAACTCTTACTCAAGATTTCTTTTGCTGACCATGCAACTCAAATCGCTTGTTTACTGCGAAATCAGAATGAATTGTCTTGAATCCAGATTTCGCCATTTGTTTACCTTTAAAATTCGACATATGCTGAACTACACAGCTTTTTTTTTGGAGCAAATTTTTCAAACTAAAAACTAGCCTATAAATCGTTTATTCCGAGTGGTTTCAATTTAGAACATGGATCCGCACTTCATTTGTAGCCAATCCTTTTAAAACTTTGAAGAAATATTTTTTGCAAAGAAGCTCTCAAGTAAGTCAACGGAAAATTACCTTCAAAACCCGAGTAAAAGTTTACTTGAAACTGATGTAAAAAAGCAACGAGTCAGTTTTGATTTTATTCAATGTTTACACGTAACTTCGACAGACTTAGTATACACTCGTTCGTAAAAATGTTCGTTAGTCTATAGTCTTAGTTTCGACTACTGTGTATTGTTTCTTAAAACTTGACAATTTGTGATTAGTTTTTGCCAGAATTTTAGTTAATTTTGGACGTTTCATCCTTAGATTTAGCATTTCTTCGACTTATTAGTTTTACTTCATTGACTCTTGTAATTACTACAAATAATTTTCAGACTTAGAAATGTAGCTTGCAGTAAAATGTACAATTGTATTAGCTGTAAACAAGTTTGCCTTAATAAGACTTGTAAATTAAAGTAAAACAAAAAACTTTACAAGTATTGTTTGCTTTATTTCTCCTTTTGTCTCTAATTTTATAAAAGAAATAAAAAATATTGCGCTTTTAAAAGGGGACTGGAAACTAGTCGGAATGTAGGCTATCTCTTTTACTATTTTTTGACTATGTAGGGTTGCCAAAAAGAAAAAAAATTCTGCACTTTTGAACAGAGTCTAGCCAGAAATCAAACACATACTTTGAATTTTGATGGGACAAATTCGTTGCACAAGGCAAGATTTTTCCCGCCAAAAGACTTAGTATATTTTTGACTCAAAACATGACACCATTCAAAAGCGCAGACTTTTTTTTCTAAGGACAATTTTCCCGCAAAAAGACAGGTTTTTTTCCGACTTTTTTTGGTCCCTTTTTAAAGCGCAATATCTTCAACTAAGAAAAATTTTCCCGCCAAAAGACTTAGTGTTTTTTTCGACTTTTTTGGTCCCTTTTTAAAAGCGCAATGTCTTCAACCTACAAACATTTTCCCGCCAAAAGACTTAGAATTTTTTTTTTGACTTTTTTTTGGTCCCTTGTGAAACTGCAATATCTTTAACCATGAAAATTTTCCGCCAAAAGACTTACAATAGCGTTTTTTTTTCACTTTTTTATTCCTCGTTCGCTTTCAAGCGTAAATTTTTAATCCAAGACAATTTTGCCGTAAAAAGACTTGGCTTTTTTCCGACCTTTTTCTTGTTACCTTAAAAACGCAATTTTGCAGACTTGTTCCTCGACCACTTAAAAAGTACAGCATTTAACCCGGTCTTTCCCTACTAAAAGTGATTTTATTAAAATCTGCTTTGCCTTGCTTTGCTCTTTGGTGACTCCAATGAACTTCGTCTTTGAATCTAGAAGGAAAAATCAAATGCAAATAAGTAAATCGTAAAGCATTTTGTCCGTAAATACTGTTTTAAATCAAACAAACATACTAGTTAACAAACATACTAACTATCGATACCAGCTTGGCGAAATTAAACCCATTCATTACCAGTATTTCATGTATAGCTTCGTAAAAGACTTAAATCATTATCTTGAGGATTTGTGAAAAATTTAATTTCATAGTTACTTTATTATAACTTGACCAAACGCAATGGGTAATTTTGACAATTTGGTACCTTTTTCGAACTTTTCGATGAATAAAGTCTCTTTAAATATGCGAAATAAATCACTCGATTAAATAACAGCAAAATCTTGAAGAATACAAGTGTTTGGACTTAATCATAGCAACTTTAAGCCAAGTTTAGTTGACTTGAAGCAGTCGGTGATACTTGAAAGAGTTAAACAAAGCAAATCAGTGAAAATTTATGAAATCATTCTTTAGTATTCACCAAGTTTGTACTCAAAATATCGCAAAGTTGGTAAAGTTATGAATTTTCAAACAATTCAAGGTAAATGGTTTGAACCCAAGAGTATCTGTAGTTCTTCTGATGTGATCGTCAGGGTGAGGGTAGCTTAAATTTTCATGTTGTTATCACAGCTGTCCAAACAGTGTCTTCATGCAGTATGACCACGCTCAAAATATGGAAAAGGTTATCTTAAATCACCCAGCAGGCTCTCCTAATTGTCATGAATTAAAAGGTCTGGATATAAGATGGTGCACGCAAAGGACTCCTGTATAAGCTCAACGGGATGAACACAAAACTCATCGAATCCTAGCCCTTCCACTTCTTCATATCTTGTTTTTTTTTTTTGTGAGGGGGGAATCCTTTGGGTATTTGAATAATTTTTCGGGTTCTTATATGTGTTTCTTAGATTATGATTTAAAGTTTCACCATGTTTCCAGGGTAAAGTTGTCAATGTGACAAGCGATTATTTTTGTACAACATGAAGCTTTTTACAGTTAAATGCTATTTTTTTTAATTTTTCTCACTGACTGCAATATTCTTCCAAATTAGTTTTGTGAATTTCGTGGTATGTCAAGACAATAACTTATCTTTGAAACACCTCTCCGTTTGATGATTTTGTTCAAAACAAAAGTTACTAAGTTAACTACATGTAAATATCAATAAATAGCCAAAGTTCTCCTCCTTGAATTCCTAAACCAACACTTTTTAAGATCAATCCCACTAAAACGTTTCTTTTAGATGCTGGCACTGTGTGAGAAAGGCAATTTCAATCAGCAATTGCTGGAGTTGAACGGAAGGTACATTACCTCTGACATGTTTCATCACACTGACAATACTGATGTCAGTGGTTTTCAAGCAATGATTATACTTTTGAACAATACCATTTTTCTCCTAAAACATTTAGCCTGGACATCTGTAACCATCTCTTAAAATGTTTTTTTATCTCAGGTATATCAAATTCACTGAGACATCTATTGAGGAACAGGTGCAGTTTATCTCTCCCTTCAAATCAAAACGTCTCCACCTCCTTCTGGAAATTCCAGGTCAACTCAATAATTTCAAATTTTGGTTGGCAAAACCCTCCTCCCCTTTCGGGAAATCCAGTCCTTATTTACAGCTGTACAAGTCAATGAAAAGTTTTAATAGTTATACTGATGTAAACTTCTCAACGTGAAATGTACCTTTGTTAGCACAAGACTTCAAATTTCTTTGTACAAGTTCTCAAAGCATGTGGCCTACATCTTTCTATGAGAAAGCATTTATTGTAAATGGATTTTCTTTTCTAAAATAACGGCTAAAACAAAAACTAAACCAGGTTACATACACTTTCAATCTCCTTGGGACAATTGGCCATTTTTTTAAAAAATATATGCCACCAGAGACAGTTCCCTTAACAGTCATGTTGCCAAAATATTATTCACTGTTAATTTCACCAGATTTCTATCGTAGTCATTACATTAAACTGATCCGACACTGGCGCATCTACAGAGAACACGTCATGCCAAGCAAGGCAGAGTATTACACAGGAGAGAACCTTACTCGAAGTTGGAATTAACGACACAGCAATGGACAATTTGACAAACCCTCCCACATTCTGAGCACCACCTTATATCCATAGGACATGCTTAAGCTCTGACTGATCTTAGTGTGAAATTTTAAATAGTTGGACGTCACAGGGAGCTTTACAAGGAACTGGGGATCTATAATTAAGTACCTGGAAAACATGGTAACGAATAAAATCAGGCTTTTATTGTAATAATTAAAAGTTTGCTGTGAAATGTACTCACCATTGCCATTATTCAAAGATTTTTTTTCCACTCCCTCTTTTGTGAGTTGATCCATCTGTAATACAATCATCAAGAAACTGTTGTAAAAGCAAAATAGAGTCAGTTATTTGCTGCTCCATATTGGAGAGAAAACCATGGACAGGATTAGAGCATAAGTGAATCTAAATTAATCCACGTGTTCCAAAGTCAACTTCAGTATAATTTAATTTATGATTTGTTTGAAATGTTTAAAATTTGAGAAAACTATTGTCCTTTAGGTGATTTTGAGTAAACTGTTCACAGCCCTCTATTTTCTTGTATTTTTATTCCATCGTTGAACATGCAGATAGAGTCAGGAGATAACTAGACACTTGAGACTTGACTTGACTTACTGCTCTCTCTGCTCACAAACCCCATCCCCCACTCCCACGTGCTTCGTGCTCACTCCGCTCACTTTTTCCTTCACGTGCATAAATAGAGAGACTGTGAACAGTCTAATTTTGAGAAAGAAGTTCTATTTCTTACACGTATATACGTACAGCACAACTTTCTTGATGTAGATATTTGTTCAGAAATGCTAAGCGATTCTGAATAATGTTTTGGTTTTGTAGTGGATGAATTCTATTAGCTTCAGCATACTATAGATTAAGTCTTGATCTTGACGCACAGGCATGGTTGTTCAAAAACCCAGATACCTGGCAGTCAAAACTATTAAACCACAAGCTTAAGTACTTGACTATTATGAACGTTTTATTTTTGAAATTCATATCTATTATAAACACACTTTTTCAAAAAACTGGCTGTCGAATATCGAATAAGCTACTTGTTAACATAGCTTAGCCAACAGTTCTAAGAACTGCAAATCTCCGCAGTCACTCAGTACCTATCAACAATGTCACGCAATCTGTGGTGAACTTTCATCGTGTTATGTGCTTCCATGCTGAGGCCAGGGGAACAATTCAATGTAGAGGCCTGATAAGTTCGGAAATCCCATGGTATTTCTACACAGAGGTCAAGCATTCTCAAGCATTTCTGGAATTGATTATTATTGATTAGGAATTTTTGACCACCGGGTGTCTAGTTTTTTGAACAACCGAGCCCGTGACATGAGGCAAGATGTTTATAGTATGCCGAGGCTAAGAGAATTTGTCCATCAAAAAACCAAAACATTGTTTAGAATCACTCGGCATTTCTGAACAAATATTGAGTACTCTCTGAGCCGGTTTCGATTGTGATTTTTGAAGGCATTATTCTATACAAGTTGACTCCAGAGTCAGAGCACGAAAATTTTCTGTGCCGAAGCCTCGAGATTTTATGGTATGCCCAAGCTCGTAAAAAGCTAAAATAATAACTGGAATCACTTGACATGGCTAAACAAAGATCTACTGTACAGTTGTAAGAAGAATTAAATGAATTATTCCATGGGATTTCTATATTAATTTCAGACTGCCAAGTAGGCTAGTTTTTTCAAAACACTTCCCGGCTGCTGGGTATCTAGACACGATGTCACTAAATATTTGTTTCGCTTGAAGTTTTCAGAACTCCACTCACAAAGTGCACTCGCTGGTTCAATTTGAGCTCCTTTGACTCTGTCAACACAGTTAAAATTGACCAATGAAAGAGTGCTTTTGCTCGAATAAACAACACACACACTCAAGTCTATTCCAGAAAACAACTCGGGTCTTGATGAGCCTATCCAAGTTTCATACCCCTTAAATAAAAAATATTTCAGGCAAAAAATTAAACCGAAATAAAGGATTAATCCCACGCCAGAAAGACTAAACACTGAAAAACAACCTGGATAATCTTGTTCAATGCTTTGAGTCCCACAGGAAAAGTGTTCTGATTGGCTCGTCCCAAATATCAACAACATTTGCCTACATCCTAATACAGTATGGCCAAAAAATACTTGTGGCACCAGAAATGTTTACTTGTGCAAAATCGAGCTGAGAAAATCTGAGAATTTTTCTGGGTAACCTGCTGCATAAACCTTAACACTATATATAGCGCTATATAGCTGCCATCTCATCAGACTGACGTTTTCACTCATCTAACTCATTGGCAATGATGTGCCCTCTGTGACTCAGAGGCATCCAACAAAATCTTTTTGGGACACTAAAATTGCACCAGAATCCAAGTCATGGCTCACAGATTTTCAAACTTTTCCAGGGCCAGCACCCCATTCCCCCATGCAGCAGGGGGTAACCTACTTTGTCACTCAGCCTTCCCTACATAGCCAACTTTATCGCAACCAAACAGTCCTCTGCCTGCTTTGCAATCTCCTCCTGCAGCTTTATTTCAATTTAAAAACCCTGGGTCAATGCTTAAAACTTAAAATCTTTGATTTGCAGTTTTCTAGCAAGTTAATTGCAGTTTTCTACAATAAATTGTTCTACATTAAAACTAACGCAATTTCTTTGCTTAGCGCTGCCAAATGATGATGGAAGATTGATTTATGAAGTTATAGCTGAAAAGTCAGTTGGATACATGTATGGAGTAAAAGGTTGTCCCAATACCAAAAGCCCCAGTGGCCATATTCCTGGCTCACCCAGAGTTGGAATATCATTAACTTAGTTTGAATGGTTTGCTGTATTGCCCAGGGTGATTCAGAGGTAATAGTTTCTTGGTGCAACTTACACACTGGAACTGTTATAATTGGTAGATATTTTATTATTCTAGTAGGTTAGGCCAATGTAAAGTCTTCTTTGCAACTTTTATTTGCAGACCTTCTTATAGGGTGCGATAAAAAAAATAAATTAATATGCAAAATTTTGCGGCTGATTATGTGATAAGAACAGGCTATTAGGCGATACATGTAAATCATGCAAATTATGCAATTTTTTCCCTGAGCTATTTCAAGCATATTTAACTAGGTTTTATAAGAAAAAAACCACTTTTGAGCTGCTCTAAAGACAAATTGAAAGTAAAGGAACAAAAATTAACCCTCTAGATACATAAATTGCTCTCTTAGATAGATAGATAAATCGTTTAAAACGATCTTAAAAAGACTCAAGGTACTTGTCCACCACGGACTTCCGAAGATGATCAATTCATCAGAACATTGCATCTTCAGCCTTTCATCATCATGGAAGGGATATTTTCTTGCTCTATCTATAGCAGTTGGTGCGATTTAGTCAATTCTGTCAAAGAAACAGCAGGTGTTTTCACTACAAGCTTATCCAACAAGGGTGTTAACTTTGAATTCCAAGAAAGCAGCTACATTTTGCCATCAAAATAAACATCGCTCCGATCAGTTACAGTGTCACAAACCGATTGAGATAACTATCTATAATTTGTTGCTTTCTGGTGCCAGTTGGGCTGGGCTGAGAAATAATTGTATACTTCCTTCAAACTTCATAGACGCAGAGCAAGAAACAGAAAAAAAAAAAAGAACATTTCCAAATATACTGTATTTTCAAAACTGTTTTTGCTTTAAACCAATAACAATGAACTGTGAATCACCGAGTTCTGCAGTACTTGGATTTTACAGTCAATTTCAGACCATTTACTGTTGCAGGGAAATGAGGTCCAACTACATTTAATATTTCATTATGCAAAAAAAGGTTTTCAACTCGAAAACAGTACTGATGAATTAAAACAGGTTCTTTCGTTGAAGTTTCTTTTTTAAGAAGTATTAATTTAAGAAAAATGTAATAAGTTATTTGTCACACAATTTGTACACATCTAAGTGGGCTTACTGCAGTGCATCATTGGCAGTGTACTACAGAAGAGCCCTCGACCAGCTTTTTGCTGGCTACTTGTTGGCTACTCGCATCGTTGTGTAATTGTTTTTGTTGATTTGCGCTTCGTTTTCGAGAAATAACGTATGCAAAAAAAATCAGTTTTCCAAGCGGCATCTTTTGGAGCGAATCCTTAGAAGGTGGACTTGGACGTGACATGAACTTAAACGGATACTTTTAGCAGCTTCAACAGCACATTTTTTTTTAAATAGATGTTTTTATTTCAGAAAGAAGTAGAAAAATAGACCGGAAAAAAAAAATCGAACTGGTGTCACGACAAAACAAACTCGAATCCAGCCCGTTCAGCGCCTTATTCACTTGCACTAACGAAGCAACAGTAAGAGAATAGCGTAATTATATAAATAATAAAACTAGCGGCAAATGCCACGCTTCAGTAACCTCATCGTTTAGCAAAATGAAAGGTTTCTTTTGTTTTCATTCAACAAAAGATCTCCAAAAGATACCCTTGGAAAACTGAGTTTTTTGTATTTTGCATACGTTATTTCTCGAAGATGAAGCGCAAATCAACAAAAACAATTACGTAACAATGCTTTTCATGTCAAAACAAGTCAGTCTACCAAAAATTAGCTCGATACTGCAAAAAATAAAAATCGGCCCAAAATGTTACACGTATATACATGTACGCCCTTTTTGCACGAAAGCCTTCAATTGCTATGTAGTGTTATAGACGGATGAGAATGCAAAATGTTCTTTTAGTTACTCAAAGACAGGCATGTAGGATTGTTACTTGTGCATTGGCCGAAAGCCGTCAATGCAGACTACAACTAATTTGCCCCGATTCTGTTCCAATTCTGTCTGCCTATTTTGTAGATTAAATACTCCAAGTTAATCTCTCAAAGAACACATGGTACAAACAACTTAACATACTCAACGAGAAAATTTTTGTGAAATCAGGAATGTCCAAGCAAAAATCCATGGAAAGTCAAAATAACAAGCTTCTTCATTTCAAAGGAACATACAGAAATCGATAAGTTTATACCAGGTTTTTAGTTCACATACATCTCCATGTGATTGCCGACCGAGCAGCTGTTCAATTGCGCGATGTTAAATTTGCTGGTTTGTTCAAGATAACTTCATCCCAGTATGATTCTCAAGTCTCTGATAACTCTAATAGTTTTGTTCACATTTCACTGCTAGTTGCTAAAAGGCACTAAACAGTTACCTAACACACATCTGTTTCCGCATATCTTGGAATGAAAATAAAAAGGCATGGAAATAGAGAACTTCAATTTTGTCAATTGAAAGTGACTTTCTTTGAAACAACCTTTTCATTCATTTCATACACTTGCCGGTAAAAGTCATCTGTTTTTACCCCCACTCCATTAGCTTCATCAAGTACCCAGCAACTCCCTCTTGAGGATGCAACCATGACTGTGGCTGTCAAATTTCCATAAAAATGGGACAAAAACTGACCAAAAATGACACATCTTTTCTTGTCTCAGTTGCCCCCAAAACAAGTCAGATCTTATCTCCAGCCACAAGGAGCATGGGGGAGCATGGCCCTGTATCCCCCTAGAAGCTCGTGTCCTTTGGACACTCAATTTGCAAGCGCTGGCTACTTTAATTTTTAGCTGATTAGTTTAAAATCTGTGGAGAACACTGCATTGGGCGAGTTTGCTTCGCAATTTGAAGATAAAAGGGAGATACAGTACCAATCAGAAGAAACCTAACAGGGAACGCGTTTAATACATGTTCGGTCAATTTTTGTCCAGCCGGCGATCTTGAGAAAGTGACAGAACAAATCATCTTATGTCTTTTTTTATTTCTTTTTACATGCACTAAGCAAGCATCTTCCCTGCATCTTCTTGTCCATTTCATGTTCATTGCGGCCATTTTGCTATTGTCAACAAGCTCAACTTATGTCCAAATAAGGAAATGGATGGACGAGTTGAGTTAGACTGGGATTGAAAGGTTTCCTCGTGAAGAGCTAGAGAAACAAAACAAAACATCGATGTCTTGGTCGACCTTTATTACGGTGTTGCTGACCAACTTTGCGGAAGGATTGGCGAGGATAACGTTCAGTCTTTACTGAAAATTCGCCTGTGAAAATAACGTCAGTAAAGGTATCACAAAATGCTCACTTTGGCTTTTTGTCAATACTGTGCACCGCTCGAGTCCTCCAGCCAAGTTACTGCCGCATTCGCCGCACAGTTTTCGCCGATACTTCAATGTTAAATCTTTACTAAAAGTATTTGTGTAAATACAAGAGCCCAAAGTTTGTCTTTTGCTTACATTTTTTCATCAATGGTGTTAAAAGCGCTTGGCAAGCTGGTTTACTTCTTCCCTTCCTTGGGCAATCACACAGATTGCCAGTCGCTTCGTATTGTTTCGGAAAAAGGAATTACCCGGAAAAAGACTTGCTATAAACTGGCCTTGAAGTTACAATACCATCTTCCCGTATTTTTCGAGTAACTGGACTCATATTTTCACCAAAATGTAAGTTTCCTGTCCGTATTCTCGCATAAAGGCAACAGTTTTAACCCATTTTATGAAATGCAAATGAGTGGCGCTAATCTTGTAAATGAGTTCTCGGAAACCTCGTTCCTCTCACCAAGTTCCAAGAACACTTACAGATGGAACGCTAACAGAATGAGAACAGAACAGCACAGAACAGATACAGAACGGGAACGGAACGGATACAGAACGGATATAGAACAGATACAGAACGGATACAGAACAGATACAGAACGGATACAGAACGGATACAGAACAAGAACGGGGACGCATGTGGAACGGAAACAGAACGCGTTCGGTCAAGCGTTCCCTGTTAGGTTTCTTCTGATCGGTACTGAAACGTGTACTATAATCAGCAAAATCGTGTTTTCTATGAGTTGAAATAAGCTTAAATATCAAATATTTTAGAAGAGGGACGTACTGTTTATACACTGTATTATTAACAGCCTCAGGGAAATATTTAGGATGGGAACGCAAGAGTACTATCAATATAAATTATGAATCAAGCAGCCGGGCAAAGTTCTGATCACAGGCGGTCAATTTGGCCTGTGCCCTGCACTTCTCCCTTCTCTTTGGAAAGAGGAATTGCATGACAACAAAAGTACAGCTAACAGCCAGAAAGGAGACTATCCCGTGTACAGTTCCTTATGAGACTGCCAGTTTAATACAGGTAAACATGTTTGCAAACACTAGAGAAGAAACCGTATTCACCTGTTGCAATAAAACAGAATTGCTTTTTCCCAATCTTTTGTAGCCTCTTTCATCATCAGGCATCATCCACAAACTGTTGAACATTTAGAAGTATTTTAATTACACTGTATTAAAGAACTGTAATCTTCCTGATGATATTGAAGATCAGGGCAAAATACTTGATATCATGCACTAGCAGTCAGTTGTCCCCAACTGCTCCTGGTTGAAAGACACCTTTTCTGAATGTCTTTTGCTCTGTGGTTGGTAGCAGGATTTTAAAAGATTGACATAGAAATCCCAAAACAGAGTGCATCAACCACTTGTGTGGAAATGCTATACTGTCTTCTAGAATTATTATAGAAGACAGTTTCCCTCTGAGGTCTAAACAGAGAAGGGATGAGGCAGTTCTTTTAACAAGGAAACAATCACCACTGCACAATCAAATTTATGACTGAAATTTCCAAAAACATTTCTGTCAGTTCTGGATACCAGTTTTTATAAAGACAAAACAAATTCAGTTCTTTACATTGACAGTTTTGCTTTGTGCCATCCACCAGGCACGAAACAAGGCTGCATCAAAGGGGAAGCTCTAAGAATTCTCACAAAAAACTTATACAAAATAAATAATTTAAAGAGAAAATTCAGAGAGTCCACAGGAAAATAAGGAATATGACTGATTAATTTAACTGAAAAAGAAAACTGTACTTACCACTTGCTATGACACAGATAACTCCATTCTTTTACAGTCGTCAAGTTTGCCTCTTTTAGGTAGATGAATCAGCCATCCAGAAACTGCTGGAAAAAGCAAAATAAATCAATCCTTTCTTGCTAGTTATCAGAGAGGACAGTGTTACACCCACTCTGTGGGAAATCGAAAGAATCTCCATGGTTAAAACCCAAAATTTCTGGAAATTAAGGGATTGTTTTGGAACACTAGAGGAGAAACTGTACTCACCTGTTGCAATGAAAGAGTTGCTTTTTCCCAATCCTTACGCCTTGCTCCATCATCATGAATCATCCACAAAGCAATGACAGAGGTATTTTAAAGAGCACATGAAAGAGTTATGTATTCTTTCCAGTGACATTGGAAATCTGGACAAAATGAATTAAATCAAGAAAATTAGAAATGATCACCACAGCAGAGTATTTGTTAAAACTCTTACAATCTAAAATTCAGAATAGTCGCTCCACTAATGAAGACACAAAGTGTCAACATTGTTCATGCATTTTCATGCAATGCCTAGTAAAGCCACAAGGTGGTCTGTTCAAAAGCCCTCTTAGATAACTAAATGACAGATTTCCCTACCCATTCATATACCTCAACTTGTGAAATAACTACTCTTTCATATACTTGAAGCCTAAAAACGGTATCCCTTACGGGCGGATCCTCCCTGTATGGGCCATTATAGGTAGTCCCCCCTCCCCCCCGGAACGTACATAGCCGCCATGCTTTTTTCATACATGTACATTGGATCGATGTGTGCCATTTGAGCTGGTAGACCAAAACAAATTTTCCAAGCCACAAAAAAACTAAATTTAAACAGCTAAACGAATGTAATATTATATTTCAGGCCCATTATGAGAAAGGGAACCATCCACAGGCTTGCAAATCCAAATGCTTGTTGCAAACTTATGGCGTTTCGAAATCACTTGAAGGGCATTCGTTCGCTAGGACTTACCTTGATTTTGCCTCTTAAAAAATGCATTGTCCAGACAAGGCGAAAGGTATTTCGTATTCTTTCGCAGCTTGTGAGTTTCTCAAACATTCCAACTCCACGTAAAACAGAAACGTTTTCCCAATCCATAAGCTCCCCTATACTACTCCATTTTGAACCGGTGTCACAGTGATATGTGTATCCCCGTGATATGTGTATCCCCGCACACATATCACTAGTGATATGTGTATCCCCTCCAAAATGGCGACCAGTGATATGTGTATCCCCCACCCCCCTCCCCTCTACTTTAAAAAGCAATATCCTCCTTGAAACCGCTCTCGTCGTCCGGTCGCTTACTGGACGAACGACTAACCCAAACAGGCTTCAGTAAAACACAAATCTCAATTTTTGTAGTTGAAAAAGTTTACGTATCTGCTGCTGGAATTGTGTTCTTGATCCTAACTGGTTTTCTGCGAGCAGGATATAATGAATTTAAAGTTGAACACCAAATGGATCTAGATATATTTCAATTTGAGTTTCACGGCACCGGATTTCTAGGACGATATTAATTGCGCGGTTCGACGCGGTGCATTCTCACCCCTCGAGTAACGCATATTCTCCACTGTTCATCGCCTTGTTTGCATCTGAATTATTCGTGGAGTGAAACACATATCACGGCTTCGACCCGACCGCCATAAAATGATTAGTGGCACTCGTGTATCCCCTGCACCCGCTTTTCAGTTCGACTTTTTGTAAGATATGTTAAGTCTCAAGCTGTATTAACATTGCTATACTGCGAATATTGCTAGCACGTTTCATAATATTCGACGTTTATTCTTCGGCAGTTAGCCTAGATTACGGCTGTCTTCAGGGGATACACATATCACTGCGCCATGTAATAATTAGTGATATGTGTATCCCCTGCATGCGGTCGGCGACGGTGTACAACCGAGGTCAGTGAAACTCCAGAAATCCCAAGCTATGAATAAATGCCGGGTGTGAATATTTCTAGCGAGCCAGTTTTGACAATGCAAATGTTATGGACATTTTTCTTCTTGGGTAGAAGGCCAATGTAACAGCTGTGTCCATGGGGATACACATATCACTAGTTCATGAAATAATCAGTGATATGTGTATCCCTTATTATCCCGTGCACGCGTGCACGCGTTTTTAGTGGAATTATCGAGTTTCAAACTTCAGTGAACCCAAGCCGTGTAAAAACGTCGGGTGCTAATATTGCCTGCAGTTTTGACAAGGTTGATGCGCTATATTATAACAGTTGTGTTTCTGGGGATACACATATCACTGCGCCATGAAATAATTAGTGATATGTGTATCCCCTGCACGCGATTTCAGTTTAGATATTTAGACATTCGAGTTGCAAACTCCGCAAACCTCAACCTGGGTATAAACGTCGTAGCGAGTAAGCAGCCAGCACGTTTCGGTAATAATTAGCCATTTTCTTCGATCAGGTAGACAGCCAATCTAACGGCTGTGTTTAGGGGATACACACTGAGATCACTGCGCCATGAAATAATTAGTGATATGCGTATCCGCTGTTCGAAGTTTTAGTCAGATATACAATCGAGTCGGTTGGAACTCAACCAAACTCAAGAAATCCTAATCTGCTCCGTTGGGCGCGAATTCATTTCTGGTTTCTTCTACTCTTTACAGAGCTCGTCGGAACCTCGCAACCGAGTCGCCATTTTGTTCGTTGAATGCCCAGGCGCGTATCAGTGTTTTGTGTATCCCCACAGGGGATACACATATCACTAGTGATATGTGTGCGGGGATACACATATCACGGGGATACACATATCACTGTGACACCGGAACAAGACAACACGTGCAGAAATGTTTGAATAAATTAATTTTGCATAATGTATGAAGAATTATTGGTCAAATGCAAATTATGAAAAAGTGCGCGAATTTGTTCGAAAAAGCAGAAAAAGGTTTTGTGAGAAACATCTTTCTTTACTCCTTTGTTTTCTTCCGGATTTTTTTCTCAAAAGTAAATAACAATGCCTGAATGGTTGCTAACAACAATACTAAAGAGCGCAACCTTGCAATCAATTTGATTTTGGTTCAATTATCTTCCCGGCAAAGTTAATTACAGAATAACATTATTTTGCAAGCTGTATGTACCCGCAAGACCGGCGTATGACATTTGCAGAGTACAGATGGCTCATCTTAATTTCTAACTAATATCATTTTCCCATTTCTATTACCGAGAGCTAACCATAAACAAGCTAACCTGAGTGATATTTATGTTAATAATACACATGAAAAAATTACTCGATTCTGATTGGCTAAGAGCAGTGCAGTTCAAGTGTAACACCAGTGCAAAAAGTGTAACATCAGTGCAAATTACACATCGAAATTCTGGATTATGATTGACTGTAAGAAAATAGCAACTTTTCTAAGAAAATGATATCATGTAAAATGATGATGAAAATTTTGTGCTGAAACTTTGAAAAAAGTTTTCTCAAATGAGAAAAAATGGCTTCAAGAAAGATCTTCCGGCACTTCCTCCGCGCGAATTTTTTCACGTTTATATTATTAATAAGTAATCATACGGTTTTTCTCGTTCAATTTGGAGTTAGTTTGCACTTGTGAGTTTTTCAAAAAGCTGAAATTGCACTCGCCGAAGCGGCTCGTGCAATTTCAGCTTTTTAAAAAACTCACTCGTGCAAATTAATTCCAAATTGAACTCGAAACCGTATGATTACCTATACTAACCGGCGGGTCTGTTTAAAACACGAAATGACGAAATAGCACTACTGTCCAGCTTAAATGAATGGTTTGACAGTGGTTTACAGCTCTCAACTGGAATAGGGTTAACCCTGCATCTCACATTGGCTCTTACCCGTGGTGCCATTTCGTCATTTCGCCATTGCAAATATTTCAGCATGCTGATTGGCCAAGAGTACGTCAATTAATCCCAAACAGTGCACGTGCAAAAAGATGAAATTGATCGCAAATAGTTCAAATCGAGGGCAGAAAGTTGAAATTATCTGTCAATACAAATAGCAGCTATTTCGACCAACATGCAGTTTGAAGTCTGCAAATGTCATGCAGCACAACTAGTTTGCAGGCGAACATTCTTATCTAAAAGCTCTCTTCGAATTTTATGTCATGTCGGGTTGCTACTGTTTAAATAAGACCCCAAAAGGACAATGGCCAATTAAAGTATGATATTGGTACCATAATTATCTGAAATCTTTTCCGTGAGAGTGGATTGGGAAAGGGTGTGTACAGCTTAAAACAAAAGAAAGAGAGATAATTAATACCCGGCACGAAAAAACTGGAAAAACCTAACGGGAAACTTCGTAAAGAAAACGAACAGTAGTTAAATTGAGTGCTCTGGTGAAATTTCTTCTTCTCTGTAAAAACTAACGTAGAAATCGTTACCAAGATAAACGAAGACCAGGGTTGCTTACCATTTACAAAAACCATCCGGTTGGAAATTTCAGGCATAAAGATTAAACAATTGCATGCGACGTTGCGGGAGAAGGAATCGCTATAAAGTATATCCACATCAGCTAGAGAGACTTAAAACAGCAGAAAAATAGCATCACCTCAAATCACAGCCCATATTTTCTGAAGCTTCCCAAACGGAATGGCACGAACCATTTGATTTTCCAACTGGAATTTCCGGTTTTCCCATGTAAATGGTAAGTGCCCCAGATCAAACGTTTATCATGGATTTAAGAAAGGGTGTGCAAAGCTTAAACCCAAACAAATCTTACGACAAACAAGGATTGCAATGCAACATATTTTTTTAATAACATGCATCATCACTTATTTAAAGACAATGTTTAATGCATTACTGACGCTTTTTAAAAGCTGATTATCAAAGGTGACTGTAATAGATTATTTCGATGCTGAGTTGATCTGAACTTTGTAGAAAAAACTTCAAAAGTACTGCACTGCCAGTTAATGAATATAAAAGTTCGTATGGAGCCGGTTTTGGTCAAAGAAGAAGCATGATGGAAAAGTTTCTGATTAATGGAATAAAGTCCAAACACCACTGGCATTCCGAATGCTCTAGACGTCTTGTTGTTTAGCAACATAATGCCCCGGTGAAAATTGCAGGCTCAATAATTTCTCGGCCAAAATTTGGCTAAATTTTGCTAAGTGTTGTTTTTTATCCTTCATCTGTGTTGAATTCTCACAATTTGAGCGATTTTAACCCAGTAGTTCTGTCCGTGATGAGAAAAGAACAAGGAAATAAAGTCTCTGGAGTTCCTACTTTCGACCGCCTTAAAAAATGGCTCGAAAAGACGGATTGTAAAAGGAGGCAGGGAGGAAACTTGTAGGGGAAATCGGGGGAAAGGGGAACAGGGGAATGGGGATTGGAAAAATCAAAATAGTTTCCTTCCCCATTTTGCCTTGTCGTCCTCGTCATTATAATTAACGACGGAAAAGTCGAGTCATTTTGTAAGAGAATCGAATGCCAGTATCCAAGAGATTCTACTTTGATAGCTAAGGCTAAGAAGGCTCACATTAGGAGAAAACACATTGTGGTGATAGAAAAACAACATTAGGTGTTTCTCGTATTCCATCATAATACTTTGTTATTGATCTCAGGACCACGGCTTACGCGTCCAGTGGTGCTTGTTCTCCGACTCTAAATGTTTCTGATAAGAAAGATAGACGAACTGGGTTTTTTTTTTAGCAAGGCATAAGCTAATTAGAACAGTATGTAGTATAGCTAATGAACTGATATAGAATGGAGTTAGTCTCGTCACCATTTGCTGCAAGTAGTGACTTTATTCAAGTCAAGCTGCATCCAACTCCATATCATTAGCCTCTACTTGCAGCAAAATGGTGGCGCCGGCATAGATTCAAATTGAACAAACTGACATTAAATTTAGGTCGAAATTTAGCGTCTGATTAAAAGTTCTAGGACTCATGATAATAAATGTCATCATTTGTAGAGTGTTACAGTTACAAGAAAGTCCATAGAGGGTTTCGGGTGAAGTGGTCTGTTGCATCGAAGTAGGCTTCAAGCGTTCCTAGTGCTTCTACCTGCCCAGCTGATGATAAGCGCTGGCATGGGTTTTTAGTGTTAAAATGTCCCTGACATTTGCTTTCAGCTGGAGTACAGGAAACAAGATTCGATGTTCGTTAGCAGTGCCTCCTTGTACCAGTACGTGACTTATGGTAAACCACTGGCATGTGTTTACCGTTGAGAAGGCGCTGATCCTTTCCTTCTTGAAGGATCTAAACAATTTCTGATGGTTCTGAAGCTGTGCCCTCCTTTACCTGCACATGCTTAGATAATGGTAAACCACTAGCTTCTGCTCTCTCTGAAACGGAGCTGATTGGCGTTTTCTTGGAGGTCTAGAAGAAGATGTGATGTCCCTCAGCAGTTGCTTTACTGTATCTGAACATGCCCGACTGATGGTAAGCCGCTGGCCTATGTCACCTTCAAAGCGAAGCTGATCTTTGCTAGAACAAGATTGCTCCTTGACAGTTGCTCTCTGTACCTGTTGCACGTGTCCAGTTGATGGAAACCGCTGGTAAACGACGCTGATCTTCTGTAAATGTTGCACATGCCCATCCGATGGGAGCTGCTCGTGCTGGCAAACGGCGCTGATGTTATCTCACCTGGAGGATTAGAACTGAGTTAGATTTTTTTTTTTTGACCGGTATCTTCTGGACCTGTTACACATGCACATCTGATGGAAAGCGCTGGCAAATGGCGCTTATGTCATCTGACTTGGAGACTTGGAACTGAGTTGGATTGTTCCTTGACTAGTGTCTTCTGTGCTTGCAAATGGCACTTATATTATATGACTTGGAGGCTTGGAAGTGAGTTGCATTGTTCCTTGGCCGATGCCTTCAGTGCTTGTTGCAGTCCAGCTGACGGGAACCGCTGGCAAACGATCCTGATGTTGACTTCCCGGGAGGCTTGGAACCAATTGGATTCTTCCTTGCTCTTGCAGGTGCCTCCCTGTACCTGCTGCGCATGCCCGGCTCATGGGAGGCCGGGACATGCGCCTCAGTGACGTTTGTAGATCCATGGATGGCGCCTGACCTGCTCCAGGGTCGGGCGCGCATCCGGATCTCTTGACAGCATCCATGAAATCAAACTTCGAGCATCTGTAAAAAAGAGAGGAAACAACCAATTAACAATCGCTAGATTATGGGAATGAAACACTTGTTTTATTTCAAGAAAGAAAGCAAAATCGATCATATTTTGGTACACTCGAGTATAAATCTTTTGTAAAAGATCGACAATGTTTTCAGTTCTAACGCGGAACAAAAGAAAACAGATAATCACTTGAATACGATTACTTTTCAAAATTCATAAGAAAACGTTTAAATCCAGTAACATCCTTTTTATCTCAACATTCCTACGATTATCAGATGGGTAAGACACGACTTGTTGGCCTTCGACGTCATTAGCAGCAGAGCACGCGAAATTGTATTGTAGACGAAAATATTGTTACCATTGGAAACGAGGAAAGTTGCCCATGGCAACATCCTTACAGAACTAACAATCGTAGTAAAGATCTTCTTACCCCTTGAGATGTGTTTAGGGATGGATGGATGCATGTACAAAGCCATACGGGGCTTCACAAAAGGCATCTCGCCGGTCAACATCTCAGCCAATAGGAAACCGAGCTGCCACACGGTGGCCTGGCTACCAAGGAAACAGTGGTGAGAATAGAACTCAGGTGGACAATAGTGCTGAGTGCCTGAAAAGAACAGAGTCAAAAAATAAGTAAGTTGCCGCAAAGTTTGTCGAAAAAGTGAGACAAAGGAAAGATCCTTTACCTTTTTCAGAGCTAGACAGAGCAGTGAATCGAAGAATTGAAGTATTTCGGATCGAATTTGAGAGGTTCTACGGAGAACGCTCATGGAGAACCTTGTACTGTGGGTCTTAGTGAATACCAGGAGCCATAAATCGGTTTCCCCGATTATGGCTCCTGTGATTACTGATTCATACACCCATGCTGACTAAGGACTTGATCCTATCAAAATCAGTCTGTGCTCAAAGTACAATCCGGGGAGTAGAGTTTGAAATTTGGAATAGTTACTTTGGTTTGTTTTAGCCAGTATCTAGCATTGTCTAGGTTTCGCGTATGTGCTTCAAATTATCACTCTTTGGTTCCTTGGGTTGCAATTGTTTGGGTTTCGAGTTATCGATTAATTGAAAAACTATCTAAAAACCATCGTGAAGGTCCCTCCTAGAGTTAAAAGGTATTCCCACTTAGTGACACAACAAGGCATTCTCATCTGTTGTACACCCCTTACCTACAAAGTGCCTGATGGGTTCAACTTGGATGTCATTAGCAAGACCAAAATCAGTCAGCTTAGCCTCCATTTTGGACAAATCAATTATGATATTCTCAGGCTTGATATCCTGATGAAGCACACCATATCCCTCGCATTGAATTGCGGCGTCCAGGATGTTAGTGAAAAACCGACGTCCTTCGTCTTCGGCTAGGTAATCACGCTCGTCGATGTAGTCGAACAAGTCCGAAGACTTCTCCGGACGCTCGAGGACAAACACGAAGTTGTCTTCGTGGGTGAAAACGTCCAGCAGCTCAATGATGTTCGGGTGGTGAACATGGCGCTGGTAGAAAGCTTCAGCTGGGAACTGTCGACCATTGATCTGCAATAAGGGAGGGGAGGGGCAAGGGTACTTAAATAAGTCAAATTCATTCAGTATGTTACAACCAGGGAGGGGAGGGTAAAGGTCACCCAGATTGTAATTTACTGCATCGTTGCTTTTCTTTCTTCGAAATACAACAAAAAAAACTTGATTTCTTGATTTATGAAAAAAAACTTAACAGAAAAGTGTTTTGGGAACCGTTCTGTCTTTGCATTTGTTACCAGCATTACACAGCAATAGTTACGAAATTCAAACAAAACCAAGCGACTTTACTTAATAATGGAAGAAGAACCAAACAAAATTGACATTCATGCAATTCTTTTACTCATTCGAAATTTTTCCTCTTTAGTTGTGCAATACCTAAAGCTCAATTTATCCAGCTGTCGTTTTCTTAAGTTTTCAGTTCATTTGCAGTTAGTTTCCAGTTCTTCACTTTCCTGTCAGCTGTGAGCCCTTGAAAGTTTTACGCCTGCTAGAGATCGACATCCGGATTCTCATAACATGATCAAGAAACTTCGAACAACTAATACTAAGAACAATGTACGGGACCGGCAAATAAAATTCCAACTTACCACTCTATAGTTCTTGACCCTGCTCTTGTTCACAAACTTGATGGCCACCTACAGAGAGAATTAACCAATAAGTTGAACTATCTGACTTGTCTTCCAGTCGTAAATGTGTGACTAAAAACCAAGCTTACAAAAAAGTAACGATCATTATATTCTGGTTATTCCAGTACAGGAGTAATTTTCTTTAAGTGATTTTTTTTATTATTTAATACTCAACTTGCGTATACATTTTAGATAAGAACACATTTGATTATATGGCAAGCTCAGTGAGCGGACAAGATGAACCGAGTCCTGCGTTGTGATTGGCTACCCGCGCGGACAAGATGGTGCTGCCCGCTCGGGATTACTCGCTGTGTCCCGCAAAAAAATTGTGTTCTTTTTCCATTATTGTCAAGATGGCTGTATATTGACTCCGTCTCTTTCCCCATAAGCATTGGCCAATATCAAGCCATCTTGACTGATAACCCATGTATTTTGACGTAAGAGTGACAATAATTCATAATTTCTACATCATAACAGCTTTGCCCTCATTATGTAACGGTAATGATGGTCGCTGAACCGAGAGATACTTAAAAGACTTTGCTTACCGGTAGATTGTCTCTCTTTCTTCTGGCGGCATAAACGTCGCCAAATCCTCCAGATCCGATTGGTTTCCCCATCTCATACGCTGAAAGACCCTTTTGGCGGGGCTTGCGCTTTCCTAAAAAGCAGTCAAAGAGAATATTATGGACCACGCTTCACAACACAGTTTTCTTTATAAATGGTTTGAACCCAGAAGTATCAATAGTTCGTATAGTGTGATCGTCCGGGTGAGTGTAGTTCTGAAAAGAACTGTTGTTGGTGACTGACGTTTCGACAACCTGAGCAGAAGTCATCTTCAGAGTCAAGTGAATAGTGTTTGTCAGTCGATGATGTTATAAGTCTGGTCCGTTGAACGTGATTGGTCCGTTTAGCCATGATGGTATTGGCTGAAAGACTCGTGTAAAGTTTGTCATCAGTCATTGGTCGGTTTTCTTTGCAACTTTGGGTTTAGCACGGGAACTATCAAGTACGGTAGTGATGGTTTGGCGGGAGGGGCAATAAGTCTGACATGTGTGCAGAGGGGGCGGGGATGAAGTTATCAGTACTGAATTTCTTTGGTCTCAAATTAAAAGAAATCTATGGTAACCATTAATGAGAATTAATATTTTGAGCTTGGAATCCAGTGTGAATTCATACCTCTACGTGTCTTTTTGCGTCTAAAATGGCCCTGGCTGGTACTCGCCGATGTCTCACTGGGCTCAACAACGACCTTCTCTTTCTCCTCCTCTGCAACTGTTTTGGTTTCAGTCTTTTTCTAGTAAGAAGATAGTTGTCATAATACATTACAGGCGTTTAATTTATTTATGCGATTTGGTATACTATAATGAAGGAAAGGAACGTTGAAGACCATAAAAAGTGTTTCTTCTTTATTACCATGTGTTCGGCATTCGAATAAGGGTAGAAATGTTTCTCGACAGGAAACTTCACAGTACAGAACATTAAACGTTTTCAACGCTTTTAAGAACTCACAATTGGTTCTGAAGTCGACAGGCAGATCTTTTTTGCTGCCGGTTTGCCTTCATGATCAGTCTCCAAATCAGACTCGCTATGAGCTCTTCTACGGCTACAGGAAAGAAAATGTGAGTACAAGTTCAAGCAGCGTTCAGTTGAATGCACGCGCAGGTAATTTTCATTGCACTCGCAGATCTGCATTTACTAACCTTTTGGGAATTTTTTCCGTTGTAAAGTTCACGGTCGCGTAGGGCTGGAAATAGAGAAAAAGAAGTCAACTTTAAAAGGGGTATTCTTTTTTAGCAGACAAATGAGATTTCAAAAGAAAATTCAAAACTGATGCGTTAAAAATACAAACTCACCTTTGAGTCAAATTCAAGCTTCTTGACTTTAGCAGGTGCGCACTCATATAAAGAATCTCTTTTTTGCCTGTCGCGTGATGATTGCGCGACCTCGTCGGTAACGGAAAGTCTTCGCTTCCTGTTTAACGTAGCATCCATGATGCTAAAAAAATGATTGCAGTCCAAATAAAATCTCTATGAACGATTTTAAATCCTGTCGAGAAAATACGTCCGCTTCTAAAGCACTACGATCTCTCGTTACGCATTAGCCATTTGTGATGTAATTTAATTGCAATTATGATGCTAGTTGCAGAGCGCGCGCTTCGCGACATCGCGCGCGCAAGATCTTCTTTTGTCTGATGGCGTTTTGTCCAGCAATAAACATGATTGCATCTTTTATTCAAAATTATGACTTACAACGCTGATATTGTTTTATATTTGAGTTCTAAGATTACAGGTTAATGTCCATGGATTCTCTCCTTAAACGAAAACGAGAAGACAGTAAAAGTTGCGAATTTTGCTTTGTTTTTCACCTTTGATTGATCATAGCTTCAACGTCTTCGAATGGGTCTCCTAAGAACTGATCATGCAGAAATAAAATGAAAGGAAATGTCTAAGTGTGGTGGATGAGAGGGTAGGGAGAGAAAAGTAGTTTTTGATCAACAAAGGATATATCCTGGAGAACAAGGCTGTTTTCTACTCAGTTTTGGCCACGCGTCTTTTTGAACCGCGAAACTGTGAATTTGAGCTTCGGAAAGGCCAAATGCCTGTCATAAGCGTCACATAAATAAACAAATCTTTGTTGCTCTGAACTCTGATCTGTTTGCAAAAGATAAATAGATATAACAGGGCAGTCAGTTGGTTCGGTTTTCCGAAGATAACCCGATGATTTCCGAAGATTAACGTGGGGTAGCGAACATTGTCGAGAGCCTGAATATTCTGATGAAGGACCCTCGATAACTACTGTCACGGACTTAGAAATTATTACATTAAATTTCTCGAGGGTGTTCCAAAAGGCAAAAATTTCAAATCAATCCGGTAATCGGCATACGTTTCTCGACCTTCTCTTCCAACTCTTAATATAAAATATTTTGCATTCAAGTAGATGGTAAGTGATGCTACGAGTGACTGAGCTGTTTTTTCTGTTTGGGACATTGCGTGACTCAATCAGTGACACTATACTAAACCAGATTTGCGTATATACGGTTGGTTCGGGGAGGCGGGGGGAGGGTAGAAATGAATCCTATTCGTTGAAGTTAGGGTGGTTAGGAGGGAAAGTAGTGAAAGTGAACCTCGACTTGATTACGAGAAACGTTGTGCCTCTGTTTCAAAACGAGTCCACGTGCAAAACCTTTCATATGAAAATGAGTTTGATTTGCATGAAAATGCATGGTTTCGCACGAAGACGCCTTTTGACAGAGGCAAAAAGCAGCTCGAAAATTGCCTGTATGGTTCACTTTACATTTTTCAAGAATATGACGAAACGGGGGGTGGTGGGGGAAACACTTGAACCTCCACTACATTCTACTTACATACCAACACAGCAAACACTAGAAACCACTACAAGCAGCTCAAAACTGGTTGTAGGAAAACAGTGTTTATTTCTGTTTTCTAACATTACTGTGAGTGCGTCAATAAATACTACATCCCCATCTTATCGCTATCAATATCATTTCCAACACGTAAATATTTCATTTAATCCCATGGCAAGGGGCACACAGCCAATCAGAGCAATGAAAAGCTGTGCACATTCAACGGTTTCCCATGTACGGGTTGAATAGAAGTGTTGTCAGGGCCTGGCATAATAAATAATTTTATGTACGTGTGATAAAATTGTTATGTAATGTGCTATGTCAACCCGCGGTCAATCTTACTGTTGCTGAAAAATCAAGTCACGAGTGAGATAATTCGTGATATATCTCGTAAAAACACAACATAACCATATATACTTGACTAGAGCGGTTTTTAATTGAGTGTCAACCGTAAAACCAGAACCAAACCAATTACTTACCAATTAGACTACTCAGCCAATCTCAAACTGTAGTAAAACCAAAACTAAAACCAAAGTAATTGCCTGATTACTTTCGACGCTCAATTGAAAACCGCTCTATGTCGCATAGAGACTAATAAATATTACTTGTGGAACGAAATATCTTTTGGTTCTTTAGCTCTCCCTCAAAAAAATATGAGTCGAGCAGGTTTCTGCGGCTTTTCAGCCTGCTACAAAATAATCTGATCAAGACCTAAGGCATACAATAATTCTAATTATATTACTGAAGAAACAAGGAAGAAAACCCCGTCTGTTATGATATGATTAACAATGTAATGTTAGAATTGACAAACGTGGTAAAAAAAACTCATTTATAGACGTTTGTTAAATACGGCCACCTTTTGCGACGTGCTTTACAATTTTGTTTTTTACAAAATGACATTAACCTGTGCTGTATCAAAGAACTAATTGAGCCAACAGAGCCAACAGAATGAAATAAATACGTTGAATCTGATGAAATTCGTGGTTCGTCTAAAAAAAAAGTGCTCTAAAAAAAGAGCAAGTCCATTTTATTGATAAAAAAATGATGTTTGTTTATAAGACAGAAAAAAGTTTTATAATTTGAAGAAAGAGAATACCAATTCTCTTCCTGATTGTTATTATTATTATTATTTTATTTTATTTTTTTTTCGATTTCGTTTACAGATTTGAACTACTTTATACAGCATAAACTGTACCACATGCATGTTTCGAATAGTTCGTTGTATTTACCAGCGGTTTGACATACGAACGAGACGAAAAAGTCAATTCAGTCTATTTAGTAATGACCCTTTCGTTTTGCTTGTACACCATGTTACAAAAAAGAATGTTTGCATCGCAGTTTCAATCAATCCGAGTTTTTCACATGCTCGTGTCCAGCCAGTCGTAATCTTTTCTTGGCAAAGGTATAGAGTTCTTCCTTTTGTCTTTCGCCTGTTGCTTTGGATCATTGGAGACTTGGCTCTGCGAAGAGAAATAAAAGGCATCAATTTAAGTAAAGTAAATCTCAAGCCAAGGGAAACCGGGTTCTCGCCACCCGAGAGAGCTAAACTAGAAATGGTTTGAGAGCTCTCAATAGCCTGCATAGCAGAAGTTTCCTTTCCTTTTCCAGGCTTATTTTTTCCTTATTTTTCGCTGGCAGTTTCGCTCCCTTCGCGTGCTCTTATGTAAACGTCTGATACGCAGGCTAAGCTTTCACTCGTAGGAGAGAATTCCCGGGACATTTCATTGCCTGAATCGAAATAGCAGCATTTTCAGAATTTACCTAACTGGATCCGAACTGGCTCACTTTTCCTAGACCGTAAAAGCTTAATATTCTTTTTTGGTTTTTTTTTTTTTGTTTGGTTTTCCTTGACCCTTGAGCTTGATAAAGCAATTCTTAATGAACATAAAACACGCTTCACACCTGTTGCCGATTCTCGTGATTCCGCAGTCTCATGATCAGCGCCCTCTCCCCATCAGAACCCAGCCCCTGTGAATACTTTTTCTGCGCGGCAAGCCTCTTTGCTGGTGTGAGCATGCGCTCTGTGGTCAGCACAATTCGCGCCCACTGTGAAAAAAAAAGACATTTTTACTGCTTCAAAACATATTCTTCTTTGCTGTTATAATAGTGTAACCTAGACGTAAAGCTTTGAGGTCTTCAATGAGCTGCAGGCTACCTGTCGTGTCCATTCCTTCTTGGTTTCCGCGACCATAAGGTAGGTATTGCCCATCATAGCAATCAGCATGTTCACAATCAACAGAGCACCCAGGATCAAAAACAGGAAAAACATGATCTGGAACAACAAGACAAGTTATAAACAAGTTTTTTAAGCTACATATGTTGCAATGTTGCACGTGATTCGACGCGCGCAGAATAAGTTCTCTTCAGGAAAAATGCGACTTCAATATCACCTTTCATTACAGTTAATAACGATCTCTTTGTAGTTCTGTGAAGCCTGTCTAGAAACTTGATTTAAAAACGGAGAGATTTCTACTAAATGCGTCTCTGACTTTTGAAAAAGAAACACGTAAAAAGGAACGAGAGGTTCACTGCACCAGTGCCAATAATTGTGTCTTAGGGGGTTCGAATCTTCCCTTAAGAATGAAATACAAAATGTCATCTTCTGGGCCTGGTGTTACTGTACCCTTCCAATTCAATGTGAAAAATTATGTTATTTTCCATCCATCGTTTTAAGCTGTAAAAATACCTTTGTGAATCATAGCTTGTTAGCTGTCTCTCTTATGGCGGATTAGTTAGGTAGAGGGGGAGAGGGAGGAATAAGCATTGGATAGTCCCCCCTAGCTATCTAACTTCCCAGCAGCACTTCTGGGCTATTAATAGACCGAGCGAGGCAGTGTGTATAACCATAATCGCCTGACGTAGACTTGGCGTAAGATTGCACTGCAGTCACAAATATAATTTACTTACCAAACCCAAAATCTTGAATGGTGATCTGCTGTTAGCCACTTGTCCATACAAGTCCTGAAATCAGACATTGGTGAGAAGTTAGTGTGTTTTAACAACAAATGAAAGAAAACGGGAACCTTAATAACGAAGAGCAACAAACTCCTCCTCCTTTCTATTTCCAGTGACCTAACTCCTCCTAGTCAGTGACCCTGCATTGGAGGCAGAGACTTTGGGAACGAGATTAGCATGATACATCTTTTGATAAACATTCAATGGAAGAAGATTTATCCATAACGAGGGATATTTTCTCCGTCTGTCTCTGCCTCTTGCATTGCTTTCCTGCTGTTTCGTCTCGTACAGTCTTTTTGTTTCTTCGCTTTTTATTAAGGGAGGGAGATAAAGACAGAAAGTCTCATCTCTTAGTTAACCGTCATCGTGTTCTACCACGGTTTAGTATAAATCTACTAGCGTTCTATCACGACTACCGTTCTCTGATTGGCTACGCTACTCACCATCTATTCTGTGATAGATAGTGTGTAGCGTGGCAGTGTGCCCTTGCTAACAAAATGACGGCCGCTTCTTGGTATTTTCGAAGTGTCTGTGAAGAAGATTTAGATAAAGTTTTGAACGACTAGTAGATTTATACTAAAACAATTAGCTTATTCGCTCTCGATTTCTATGCGTCATAGTAGACTCAGGCTGCGACCTCGTCAACTACCACGCGATAGAAATCTCGAGCTCATAATCTAATTGCGTATTAGTAAGTAACGTATACCACCTTTTCCCACTCGTGTTGCTTTATGTACCTCATACTCCCCTAATGAAAGAACAATGAGTCCAAGTCCCGCAGAAAACCAGCGTGTAAAGAGATTTTCTTCCACAGTTCGGTCATCATACCCCATCACTACAAGGAACATGGCTGAAGAAAAAATAAAAACTGAGAAAAATACACTGATACCAAGACAGGAATCTTTACAGAAGTATCTGGAAGTTCAATACCAACAAACTTTGGATGCCGTCATTTTGACAAGTTGAGTTTAATTTTGATTCAGCTGTAGGTTTCGATTGTTATTCTTGTTTCCCAAGCTCGCAGATCAGCATAAAATTGATGCTAATTAGCTGACGTCACTAGACTACGAGTAGTCCCGCTTTCGCTTAGTCAGTCGTGCGTGACGCGAAAGAAAAATGGCCGTGCGAACTCCTGGGGGCGAGAAGCACGCGAAAGGAGGGACTACGTTTCGCGTGCTTCTCTCCTCCAGGAGTTCGCACGGCCATTTTTTTCTCGCGGTTTTCTTTCGCTTCACGCACGACAGAGTAGTCTATGACGTCACTGTCAAAGGCGTAATACCCATTTCAGTTCTCAAGTAACCGTTACAGTCAAACAAAAGAAACAACAGAAACTTGCTTCAAAGCTAACGGCTAGCTTTTTAGTACATTTTGAAGAGCTTTTGCTGGTTTTGTTTCGTTGTACTGTGAACAATTTTCTTGCAAAATCAAGCAAACAAACATTACTTTACGATACTCACCTTGTGAAAATCCAATGACAAAAATCATATAAATGACAAAGAAGATGAGGAAATCTCTCTTTAACATCTGATAGATCATCACCACGAAGGGTCCAACCAGAGCAAAACCCCTGAAACACAGAAATTTAACAGCGCTTATCGGAAACTGAAATGTCATATCATCAAAGAAAGGATTTTGCATTGAACAATGAGAGATAAGTTGATTGTGGAACAGAAGAATTTTAAGACTACAGGGGGATTTAGCCCGCACAATGCTACAAAGGCCAACACTGTTGGAGCTTCTTCCAGTTTTCATAGCATGAGACGGGTAAAACTACTCCCCCTAAATGGGATAATCACAGCCCCCCCCCCCCCCTTCCCCCACCACCCCCAACAATTTTGTCAAGTTGTCTACCAGGTAACTACACGTAGCATTCCTTCATACTGTCTAATGGGGTGGAGAAGTTATGAGAGTGTCTTCCTTAAGAACACAAAACGGGTAAGGGAGTTGATATAATTTATTCCAACAGTGTAAGGTCAGTGTAGCGCATCTGCTTAACAATTAGATAATGAGCTCGAGATTGCTATCGCGTGATGGTTGACGAGGGTGCAGCCCAAGTCAACTATCACGCATAGAAATCGAGAGCGAATAATCTAATTGTTTTAGCATAAATCTAGCAGTCGTTCAAAACTTTAATCTAAATCCTCTTCAAAGACACTTCGAAAACACAAAAAAGCGGCCCCCAGCGCACGCTGCTGGGCTACTCACTATCTACAATAGAATAGATAGTGAGTAACGTACGTAACCAATCAGAGAACGGCAACGGCATTTGTGATAGAACGCTAGTAGATTTATACTAAAAAATTATACATGTTGACCCGCTACTCTTAAGAGTCTCAGACGGGCGAATTTTTCGAGTCCAAAACTTGCAATACCAATTGATATACATGTAACTTACTGAATACAATCCAGATTTGGTTGACAATTTTCAATTCATTGACTGTCATTGTGTATAGGGAGAAATTCATATGGTTCACCCTTTCAAAGGACTGCAGCTTAGTTTTCAAATGGACTAAGCACACTTTAAAAACCAAAATAATGTATCGAACATGGCATTGACTCCATACCTGCAAAACGTGAGAGAGTATGGCCAGGCCATTATAAGGGCTGCAATTGCTAAATGATCTTCCGTGTGAGCAGCACATGTGAAGCGAGCTGCTAAGCAAGTCAGTAATAGCACACAAGATAGCGTTAACAGGAGACGAAGAGGATTGTGAACCTGTCAGAACAAATAAGGCAAATATATTAACGAGCTTCTACAAAAAGTTGAGTGTAATTCCCAGATGGCATGGCTTGAGTGTTGATCATTGACTGGGGGTGTACTCCCTTGTATGGGTTATATAGGTATGCGCGGCCCCAAAGGGTATAGTTTTTTAGCTGTTTTGGTCAGAAACTGGGTATCGATTTTGGCCATTTGGTCTCAAACAGGGTATGGTTTTTGCACTCTAGTCTTGAGTTGACCCATGTGTTTTTTAGAAGAAGCTACTTTTTCCTCATTTATCAATAAGGCCATCAACAAAAGGCCATCAACAAAAGCCCCTCAAAATGCCTTTAACATAGGCCTGAACTAGGGAACTACATGCATGTAAAATCACAGATTTTGGTCTTAAATAGGGTAACGGTTTTTGGGAAGCAAGTCGCACACTGTGACCCACTGTGATCCCCCCCGCCCCCCAACCCCCAACCAACCCGGATCATTAACTTAACAGAAGAAAAGAAAAAGCAGGTTAAACAGTAAATTACAAATTATATTTAGAGAAGAAGCCACATCAGTCTTAGCTGGTTTATGAGGGTCCTCTATCCTGGTCCAATTGGTTTTTGTGGAGGGAGGAGAATCGGTGAACCTGGAGAAATACCCTGCGAGCAAAGCAAGAACCAACAACAAACTCAACCCACTTATGGCACTGGGCCGGAATCGAATCCAGACCACATTGGCCCTCGCTCCACTGCACCATCCCTGCTCCCCAAAGCAGTAACCTTAGTCTCAGAGAAACCAGAATTATAATACAGACACTTCCATAACGCAGAAACTCAGCTCTCTCCTTTGGTGTCTATATTAAAGAGGTTTGACCGTACCAAATCAAAATCGTAACTAACATAGTAACGTCATGACTTTATCCTAACAATGAAAAAATTAACAGGGCAATAAATTTGCTATTTCCTTTTCCCTGAGTGTTTGATAGTACCCCAACTGTATTTATTGAACACCCTCCCACACAAAAGTCTTACCAAATCAAAGAAAACAGTTTTGCGCTTCTCCTGAAAGATCATCTGTCGGATCAGAATAACGATATATAAAAATGCAAACAGCAGTGTCAAGATTTCAAAAGCTGCCCGAACCTGTTGGAAAAAACACACAGAATACTGACAGTCAACAATGCCTTTCACCATTTGAAAAATGCCAGTTAAAGAACCATTTGTTTTTTCTTCCAGTGCAAATTACATGTAGCATGCTGTTAAACATTGTGTATCATTGTCTGCTCAGATATTTAGAGGACTAAAGGAATATTCTCTTCCAGTTATCCAGGTTACTCTCCAACTTTTATTTCAGTGGACAAAGACAACACAGCAACCCCAGATCTCCAGATCTTCAACCCCAACCACTTGACAGAGAGTCCAGTTTAATTTGAAAACTATCTGTGGTGGCCCACTAGTGCTGCTACCACATACTGAAAAACAAGACCATCTCTGTGCGAAGACTTGCCTTCTCTGTCCAATGAGATTTTACTGTCACGCCAGTAAAATATAGTTAATGGAGCGTGACGTACGTTCTGAATGAGCCGTTCATGGCGGCATCACTTTCTATAGAGCTATTGAGCAGTTATATTCCAAAGGTCAACAAACTGTAAGCGTTATTGTAGCTAAACCTAAAACATTGTAGCTTTGTTATCTTCTGAACGTTATAACGTACCATAGCATTGGTGCAAAGCATTAAAGCACTATTCATGTTTAAGATGTTACACATGTTAGGGTAAGCTGTTCGGTAGTACAGCCTTTTCTACTGGCTTACAAGCAGACGAACGTCTCCATATAAAAGCTCGGAAAACTGTTAAGAGTCCATTCTGCGTTCGTCTGAGCAACGTAGCTATTACTTATTGTAAATCTATCGTTTAATTTTCCCTCCCTCCCTCCCTTTGGAGACGAGGTTGGTCATGTATTCCTGCATAATAAACAAGGGGTCACTCCTGTGTGGTGCGGTTAAGTCTGTGCAGCGACTTCCCCCAAGCTTGTTGTTTTTTCATCGCCTTTGAACATCGCTTGCTAACCGATACTCTTGTCCGATCCAGCACTAGTCTCCTCCGCAGCCGTTTTTTGGGATGTCACGCAACGCTCCCCCCAAAGAAACGGCTGCTCACATCCGAACCACATTCTTTTCCTTTTGTGTTTGTGGTTTGTTTGCGCTCCGTTGAACAGACCAATCACATAATAGCAAAGTGTGAATGACGTAAGCTTTCCCGCGGAAAGGTCTGCGGTGCGAACACGCGAGGGATTTCTGGCTTTTGTTTCACGCCGCACGTCGCCAAAAATAGGCGGTGTTCGCAAGTTACGATCATGACGGACGAAAAAAATTGTAAATGAAAGTCCTAAGTACAAGTGCTTCATGTGCTCATCGCTATGTTCAGCTATAAATGAGACAATATATATTTTCTCGAAATGTCAAATTGTAAGCGTCAATCAAGGGCCAAACGCTTCCTACAGATTGTAATCAGGCCGGAAAGAGCGGCATTCAGAACTCGATGTCAACAAATCGAGCGAAGCTACTTGATTTCCTGGTTCCTTTATTAAGTTAAAATAGATATATTCCTTCTCGACAGTAATTTTTTGAGTTGAAAGCTTCTAATAATTAACTTGAACTTTGAAGAGTCCTCAGCTACATAGGAAGCTCGTTCAAGCGTCGCCGGTATTTTTCGGCGTCCCTAAACAAAAGCCGGAAATCTGTATGTTTATTTGTGACATCTCCCACGACGGGATACAAAGATAAAAAACATTCCCTGATTGGACAAGTTTCAAAGGGCGAATTTGGCGCGAAAACGTTCTTGAAAATGGAACGGAAGCGGTGATTGGCTAATTTCGTGAAAGGAATGTTGTTCGGATGTGAGCAGCCGTTTCTTTGGGGGGAGCGTTGCGTGACATCCCAAAAAACGGCTGCGGAGGAGACTAATCCAGCACGTGCTGTCTGTCATTCAGCTCGTAGTGCTGGGGAGATAAGTGAGGTTGTTTTGTCACGCTATCGCCGGAAGTCGCATGGGCTAACCAAACGCAAGGCAGTGTTCCCCCATTAACGCCATCACGAGTTGTTTGTATTTGAGTAATAGCTCTGGTTCAATCGCAAGTCGCCACGGTTAACTTACTTTCGCTAGGAACAACGACATTAAATAAGCATACAAGTATACCATCATTTCTCAGAGTACAGAACAGGACTGATTTCCACGGTGGGGGCTAATACTTCTACAGAGAAAACTTATTCCCACAGTGGAGCCGGTCCTTTCTACGGTAGAGACTCATTTTTACAGGAGGCTCATTTCAAAGGAGGAGGCCAATTTCAATACAACAGGCAGCCTTATATGTGTGAGGAAAACAAGAACCATTGCCAAGAGGAGGGATGGTTTTGTTTTACAGTGTGTGGCAGTGGAACTGCTACCGGCCACCATATTTATAGTATCAGGCTAACACATCTCTGACTAAATGTATATAATATGTACAACACACTTGAAAATGTCACACAATTTAAACAAATCACACACCTGATGTGAAACATCATTATGAATTGTGTTGAGGAGAAAGCAATGATCACAAAGAGTGCCATTATCCAGAGGATGGGAAGCATTGCCTTCTATTGTTTCCACACAGTCCAGGTTCTGACAGGAAAACAAAATATGGGAACAAAATAAGGACAACCAACATCTTACACATATAAATGTACGTCTACTTTAAAATGTCTAAATTTCCAAGCTAGACTTGTAAATGACAACAACATCACCTATATAGACAGGAAGGATTGATTGAGGAAAAATTGCATTTTTCACATGTACATATATTTATCATATGAACATGTATGCGTACATCAAAAGGATGTGCTTACCGCTTTTCTCCATGACTGACAAAAATGAAACTTACCTCAAGTGGACGGAGGAGTATAGCAATGCTGAAGCAGATGAGAAAAAATATATACAGAGCAAGCAGCTGATAAAACCTGGCAAGAGCAGATATACAGTGTACATTAACACACATTTGTGATGAACTGATAACCAGCTGGTGAGACAAGACCATGCTAATCAAGATATACATAGGTCTAGCAAAATAACTGCCTGCATGCCTGACTGACCGGCAGATGGACAGGCAGACAGACAGATGGATGGGCAGACAGATAAATGGATGGACGGACTGACTAACAGTGTGATTGAATGATGGAGATACAGGGGAGGACAGACAGATAACAGGACAGTGAAAAAAAATATGTCAGACTAACGTACCATTTCTAAAGATCAAAAGCGTCATACTCAGAAGTAATTCAATGGTCAACTCTGAATGGTTCATAGTTACAAATGACACACCACCAAGCTGACTTGAAGTGACAAAATCTATTCATGCTGATACATGACTGCATGCTGCTAACAAATTGTATTTTATGTACAAAAAGTTCCGTCCTTGTTGCGTGTTTGTTCACATACCTATAGCGACAAGCATGATTCCATTTCTCTTTGAGCAAATTGTTGAGGATGCCATCAAAGAGGGCCAAATGTGATACAGATTCCTAACACAAAATAGAAAAAAAAAGAAGAAAAGAATTTGAATGATTTTAAAAAAGAGGAAATCAAATTAACAGCTTACTGCTTGGAAATATTGCAAAAAGGGAATTATAATAGCGGGTGATGGGCTACAGGGATCAATCGGTGAAGCAGAGGGCACGTCCATGTACCACTGACATACTACATACTGACATACTACAGTGAGTGACAAAAGTGTTGAGACACTTCACAGTAACATTTGATTTTCGAACATCTTGGAAACATTCCCCCCCCCCCCCCCCCCCACTCCCCCTTCCTCCAAACAATGTTGATTTTTCAATTTCTAAGACTGTAAGACTGCACAGACCACAGCACCTAAACAACATTGAACTGAGGGACTGGGGGTATCAGAGAATTAATGCTAGATGCAAATAGAATAGAATAAAAGGTTAAATAATTATCGAAAAGCATCATAATTTTTCTTAAGTGTCTCAACTACAGTACATGTACTTTTGTCACTCATTGTGGGTACAAAAAGTGAAGCAGAACAAATATAAATTTAATTTTGGCAGTATTATCTGACTCAGTAGTGTTAAGTTTTGCTGATATTGAAATGTCTGAGTTTGCACCTTTATGATTTGTTTTAATACACCTTCCCACTTGTAAAACAAAAGATCAGGCAATGTTGAGCTTTAAACTATATTGAGCTTGTAGTTTGTTTGACTCATCTTTTCCACTGCTTTTTTCTTCTGCTGTATTTTCTTTTCTTGTTTTCTTCCTTCATTCATTCAGCTGGCCAGTGATTCATTTAATTGTTTGTTAATTTTCTTGTTCTTTCATTTATTCATTTGGTGTAATGCTCACTTACCTCATGCGTGATTATGTTGAGTGCAGAGTTTTCATTTATGTGTCCCTCGTGAGTAAGCTAAAAAATTGAAGACAAAATAATTATTACGATTGTAGATCATATCACCAAGAACCAGTACCAATACATACACAGTAATCAAGGATCAGCCTTAACTTATTGAATATAATTATCATACAAAAAGAAAACAAAGAAGTTGAAAGTACAATAGTTCTTAATCAAGGAGGATAATAAGTTTTATAAGTCAATGCTTTGGCAACAGTAATGTTGGGGGTGGTGGCAGGGTGCAAAGAAAGCCACTTTTCAAGCTTCCCCAGCCCATGTAATCTCTAGAGTTTGACATACTAACTGCATTAGGGTGCCATGCCTACCACAGGGCAGGAAAAAACCCGTAGGTCCGATTGCCTGGGGCAAGAAAATTTTGCTCTACCTTGGGCAAGTGAAATTAGTCTACCCTTGTGAAATAACTTTAGGAATTCCTAGGAATTCCTAGGAATTTCCTAAGAATTCCTAGGAAAAAATTCCTAGGAATTCCTAAGAATTCCTAGGAATTCCTAGGAATCGAAGGTGTGAATTTTCACGGTAATTCGGACTCGGAATTCCTAGGAATTCCTAGGAATTCCAAGTTTACATGGAGCTGACTTGGAATTCCTAGGAATTCCTAGGAATTCCAACTGAAATATACTCACCTTGGAAATTCCTTAAAATTCCCAAAAATTCCTAGGAATTTCTGAGAATAACTTGGAATTTGTTGGATTTTTTGAGAATAGGTTGGAATTTTTTGGAAAATCTGAGAAAAACTGGGAATTTTGTATCATTTGTAGGCCAGGCAAAATTTTGATGATTAATGTCCAGCATTAAAATAGCAAATAAAGTCACTGATATCACATCAAACAGGTTTTAAATCAATGGTTTATTACATTGGCTTTCATGAACTTAAACATAAGAATAATTATCCTGTTTCTTTTTCATTACATCAAGAGTAAAAAGTAAAACTGAAAACAGATATGAAGGTCAAACTTTTACATGTTTGATAAAAAGAGAACTTTTTCGGATAATCTACTTACTTTTTTGGTTTACAAATCCAACAATTTTCCATACACAAGATTTTAGCTTAAATTATTGTTATTATGTGGAACAAATCTGGATTTTCATGAATGTAAGGAATCAATGATAAGAACAAAACTGAAACAATCCTTAAAATTAAAAAAAGGCTGAGTTTGGGCAAACTTAGCTGCTGTTCAGTTATTTCTGTTGATTCCACAGCTTCTTTTGTTACCCTCTAATTAGGGTGTCAACAGCTAGCCTCTCCATGTTCATCTTTGTTGTATGACACCTAAAACAAAATTTAAAAAATACATTACATTGCGATTTATCTGAGGTACTGTAAGACTGAGATCCAAATATTTATGTGCTCACAGTTTAATACATACAGCTAATTAAGATCTGACTGTAAGCTGGTTGAAATGTTAAAAGAGAAGACTTGATAATTGTGAAGGTGCTTGCATACTATTGATAAATATGTTACATAAATCGTGTGCCTTCAGTAGATTAAATCAGGGTTTTCCTTCTTCTATAAGTGTATCAAACAACTCTCGAATTGGAGGATGCACTGTATATACATCACGGTTTTTAGCCAAATTTAGACATTAGAAATATTAAAAAAGACACTTAAAACATTAAAGGAACATTTCCACTGTAAATAATAGAGTAAACACAAAAGAATATACAGATGGACAAAAATTGAAGATCAACACGGATTGCCATACAGTCAGGCTGAAACACACAGGAGACATCAAACTCATGCACACTGTGGCTGCCTCGTTGGAGTTTTTGTCAAGAACTATGACTGGGATCAGAGAGAACTGCTATATTTATTTCGTTTGAACAAGTGAGGCGAGAGAAACGACTTGTTCCTCGCAAATCAAATTGTTCAGGCACGCACTGTGGGCAACCTAAATTGTTTCAACTTTGCTTTAGTCAGAATTCATTTCATGCCATGACTGAGTGACCCACTCGTGTATGATTCGTGATGATAAAGTTCATTCAAAAGCTTTTGTCTAAATACAAGAATTTACGTTGTATAATATAAGGTTACTTGAATTCGATTACTCACCAAATAATTCTGTATACGGCTAATCTGCCCTTTGAATTTTTCCCCGTTGAAACATCCACAGGAAGACTTTCTTTTAGCTCCAAATCTTCGCCAAGAATAACTTGTTTCTCGTTAATGACACTCACGCTGTTTTCTTCTGATCACAGGACCGCAGCAAAAACCATTTTGATATAATTTTGGAAGTGAAATCTACTAAAACGCACGAGCGATCAACCGTTAACGCTGAATTCAAAGACGGGCGCCAAAAGAGAATGAATAACGCGATCTTTGTCACGTTCAATCACCAGGATAGTCACGTGAAAATTCGCGTGCTGTGATTGGTTCAGTTGATCAGTTGAGGAGAGAATGGAAACTAGAGAAGAAAGAGAGAGAGACTGGCAACGAGGTTGCCGGACCAGTCGCTTTCGATTGCAAGGCTGTTTCCCTTTCCACGCTTCTTTGGTGGTCTTCTGAAAGATGGGCCTTGCTTCAAAAGGAAATAACTACACAAACTTTTTACGAAGAAATCAAGGAGGAAAATGGAACGTACTTTAACTGGTTGATCTGTCCTCGATGGTTGTCAAGATAACAAAGGATCGTGAGGCACTTAAATCAAGTTCACTGCAAAGGTAAGGAATCCAATTTTATAGGGATTTTCTGTTACGATAAGCTATAATTGTAAATAAATCAAACTAAGCAATGCATTGTGTGCTCTTTAAAAACCCCAAAGGCCGAAATTCACCTGAAAGGTTTCAGATCGACCTGACGAACCGAGATAAATTCTGCGAAATAAGCTTAAGCTTGTTGTATTAGTCCACCAAATCTATTTTGAGAACCCACGTGTTTCAACACCCAGTCAGCACAATGCAGCAAGTATAAATTTGCAATGCTTGTCGTTTTTCCTTTGAATTATTTATAAGGATTAACATGATATGAGATCTAGTCTTTTCAATACATCAAGATGTAGGTTTTTTTATTTTCATTGTCATTTATTTATGTCAGTTATTTATTTGTTTCCCACTGACTCATAATCTTTTTTATTCTTTTAATTTTGTTGTGTCATGAATTAAAGTGACCGCGAGGACAAGGAAATACAAGAAACATATTGACGATCCCACTATACCCATACCAAAATCTACAAGATTCGACCACATAAATTGCTTAAAGCAGTCTTCACAGGCCAGTTGACGTCATCTCCCTCTCTTGCATCCCTTTTTTCTGGAGATCATTTCCAGCACCATGAACAGAAGACCTCAGAGTTTTCAGCTCACCTGTCAGTGAGATGGCTGTTGGCAAAAATGTTGTGGACGACTTTGATGGATTATGGAGTGAACCTCTATGCAAGAATTGAAGCTTCACAGAAGCATTTGATGAAACCGAGTTGCCTATACCTGAAAAGACTACAGAAATACCAATTGATGTAATACACAACAACTCAGATTTTTCCACAGACAGTGATTCAGGTAATGATGTTGAAGTTTCAGTTCCGACTCCCCTGAAGAAATTGAGAACTCTGACACTGATGGCCATTCACTGGACTCCCCTGATGAAAGTGAAACTAATGGTTCCCAAGAAAAAAACATTAATTTTTCTGCCAAAGAATATGCCTGTATGGCTATTCTGGCCTTAATTTCAAGACATTGTATGACAATAAGAGACTGCTAAAAATATCCTTGTTTTAATGAAACTACCGGTAATTTGTCCAGAGAATGTCACAGTACAATTTTACAAATGTACAGCAAGTGCGTGGAAACTGTGAGCTTTTCATTTATGACATCTGTGAGAGATGTCTTCTTCTTTTTCCTAAAGTCATAAAGGATCAAGTTGTTCAACAGTGGGCTGTGATGGGTATGTTTGTGAATCTACAATTATATTAAATATATACATGCATATATATACTTTTGGTTTTATTGAAATTGTAAATAATGTATATTCATTTATGCTGACAGAATTTTTGCTTAATTTATTTATCAAATCTAAGAGCATCCATTTTTCTATCAGTTAAACTCTGGGTGTTTGATTTAAGGGTCCATACGGGCACATATACACTAACAAATCACGTTGGATCTAAAAAGCAATGTTATCAGTGCTATAGTTTTATGTTGAGTTGTCAGACAAACTGGAATTAATGTACATTTGTTTGGAAATAATTATCTTGGAGCTTGACAACAATAAAAAGATATGGAACGCCAGAGAAATGATCGTGTTGATTTTTACTAATTCACAGAAACTGATTCATGCACTGAGTTCATCTTTAATTTTGACATTTTGGGAAATTTATAGAAATTTCCAACAATAGTTAAGGTTTTTTTTAGCTATTCCCAAAAATTCCTAGATATTTCAAACACATTTTTTAAAACAGTCTGGGAAATAATAGGAGTTCCTAGGAATTCCCAATAATTTCCAGTCATACTTTTCACTATTCCCAAATATTCCCAGAAATTCCAAGGTCTTGGATTAAGCATAATTTGCATGGCTTGGAATAACTTGGAATTCCTAGGAATTCCCAATAATTCCCAGTCATACTTCCACTATTCCCAAATATTCCCAGAAATTCCAAGGTCTTGGATAAAGCATAATTTGCATGTCTTGGAATAACTTGGAATTCCTAGGAATTCCTAGGAATTCCTAGGAATTCCCAGACTACTGGGAATTTATTTCGCAGGGGTAGTCAGTAATCTTGTGAGTCTGAGAGAAAATGTCAGCTTGATAAATGATAATTTCCAGACAACATTTGTCCTCTGACTGTCATACCAGCTGCCACTTCAGCGAGTAGCATTTTAGTGGGGGCAAGTGAAAACTGAAATTTACTAGCCAACTGGGCAAGTGAATTTCCTGCCCTTGGCTATCACACAAGAACATGCACCCAATGGTGGGTGAAAATCTGCTTACTGAATCAAGATCTTTCAGTGAGAATGCAGCACATGTTACTTCACCATACTGCCAAAATACTTCTCTTTCACGAGTCAGAATGTGATCAAACATCTATAAGAGAAATCAGAGAACTAACTTTTGAATGATGCTCATGAAATAGGATATTAGTAAGTGCTTTTAAAATGCACATGTATACAATATATATAAATCAGATAGATAAAAACATCTCTGCCAAAAACCACCACAGCTGTCACAAATGGGTGTTTCACATTTCCATTTTTTAAGTGTGGTTTCCAGTTTGATGATGTGAACTTAACCTGCTGCTAATTACTTAAGGTCTGTTGATAAACAGTCAACCATATTAGTCCAGCTGTTAAGGGACAAAATTATTCGTTTTTTGATAAAAGCATCAAACTTGGCAGGGTTACTAACCTCTATAAGACAAATATTTCCTGATATGGAGCCATGCCAAGTTTTCTTCCAGAACCATGGAATGCGCATGTCAAAAATATGGCATACAAGGCCCTTACATGGAAACGAGGCTGATGCAAAATACCAATTTTTTTGCCTTCTGAGACTACTATGCCTAGTGTCTTGCTTTTTTAATACAACAACAAATTAACCATTGCCTTTGAGTCTTAAATTATGTCATGTGATAGTCACGTGACCATTATGTTCAATTACCAGCAAAGCAATACACACTGATGAAATCATTACCATTTTTAGAACTACCAAAGAAATCATTCAAACTCAGAATTAAAAACAAACTACTAAGTGTTCTCGAAGATGAAGATTCCTTCATTGAGGTTTGCAGGATCATTTCTAAATTAAAATGCCAGTAGCAGTAGCAAAAACAAAAACAACAACCAACCAACAATCAATCAAACAAACAAACAAACAAAAAATATTATCTATTAAATCACATTCTTTTCCCACTTTTTCTTTTTATTTTGTTCACTATTTTTTCTAACTTTCTATTTTTCTCTATTTATCATGGTAATAATAATAGTAATAAAAGTAATAATAATAATAATAACAATAATAATAATAATAATAAATCATTTGTAACTATTGATAGACTGGCCCGCCTAGACTAGCATAGCTATCTGCGGGCTAGTCCAACTGTAAAATGTAGGTTTTATTAAGAAATAAAATGATGATGATGAACGATGATGATTTTTTACATACCAATTTTATTATTTGCAATGTAGATTCTATTATCTAGACTAGGAAATTCAAACCTTGAATGTATGTTTTGGATGTGCCAAAAACGTAATATCAAAACTATGCATCAAATCGAGGCTGAGATACAGAGTCAATTTACATAGGTTTGATTGACATGATTTTCTTGAGTTACTTGCTTACTGTGACTGAGACACCTTTTCTATTTCACGTTTGAAACTTTTAAATATGCTGGAATAGATCAGGTATGTCACAACACTAGCTGAACTTTTTGGTCTGAATGAAACGTTTTGAAAAACAGCTTTCATTGGCTGTAACATTCCTAAGCCTGCTTTTAAAAACACTAGCTGAATAAAGGTTCTTTTAGTTGTAATTTCCACCACAACTGCACACACCAGTATAGTCAAGATTAGCCTTCGAGCATATGTTAATTTTTTAAGAGAACAAGAGTTTCCAATCACTTTGCTGCAGTATTTTTCAAAGGAAATGCAGAAAAAATGTCAATAGCATTAAAATGTAAAATACATCAATCCTGTCAATTTAGATAATGCAGCCTATGAATTTGTTTAGGTTGCTTTTAAAGTACGTTCTAAACTTAAATGAGAAAACAAGGAAACTTGTGATACGACCTACTGGATGGCATATTTTATGTCTATGAGAAATGTTATCTTTAATCTTTATTCTTTAATCATTATTTATATACGATAAGAATAACATTTCTAAGATCCTAAACCTAAAATTCTAATCCTAATATCATATTAACTTACAACAACATTGTACTTATAAACCTGATTTCCATGATTACAGGGTAAGCTGTTCCAAAGGGTTGCACTGCTGTAACTAAAACTATTTTTCATGTAGTTAGTTCTCGGAGAGGGAACAACAAGTTTGTTAACCGAGTCCCTCAGAGCATAATTTGATTCATTTCGTGTTACAAATTTAGAAGTGAGATATTCGGGAACCAGACCGTTTAAAGACTTGAAAACCATTAGAGCTTTCTGAATTTGACATTGAAATTGCAAGTCTTTCCAGCTGAGTTTGTGAAACAAGGAATCGACATCAGCGTCATAGCCCGATGAAGTTATTACTCGTGCAGCATGGTTTTGTAGTTTTTGTAGCCTGTTAGATAATGTTTTGCCACAATTACCCCAGACTAGGCTGCAGTAATCAAAGTGAGGTTGAGGTAGTGATGTTGCATATGCAGAGTAGGGTAGATTGAGGCACAAATGACTTAAGTTGATTCCTTAGTATTGCATCGCACATCCCTAAGTCATGAGCCCGTACGCGTGCAAAACGTAAGAGATTTCCCTCAAACTAAGCTCGATAGCGAAATAAATGCTCCTTTTCTCTTAAACGAGCACAGTGACCCCAATTTTTTTTCGGGTATTTGTTAAGAACAGTGTAATAAAGAACATATTTAAGGAAGAAAAAAAGTTTGATAGTAGAACATGATTTTTTTGGAAAATAGTTCCATACTGGGTGTATTTTGGCCAAGGCGAGGACTTCAAGCTAACCACGGAACCGTCCAAAAAAGTGCAATATTCCCACAACCAGGCAATCAAAAACGGCTTAAATAAAGCAATACTGCTTATATGAATAAAAGAAGCTTTACTTTCAACATAAAATTTTGTGTCTTTCAAGCAACCAAGACTTAATTTCGGAACAATACCGGTTTCGCCCCATGGCGAGTTCGCCCCCACTATAAAATGTCTATTTCGAGTTCGCCCCAAAATTTTGTGTTCGTGTTTACGTAGTTGTCATCGAGTTATTAAAAGTTTTCAAAGAATCATTTCAGTCTATACTATTTATGTCATCTCGCCATCAGGGAGTCTCGCCACCAACGAACTTTCGGTCGCCACCGAGCGAAGTCAATTCGCACCAAGCGAAGTCACCTCACCACCAAGTGAAGTTTCCTCGCCAGCAGTAATCTGATAAGGCAGTGGGTAAAAGAATGAGGAATAATCTCTATATGCGACTCGATCTGGTTGGGGGCGAACTTGATCAAGTTGAGTCGATGTAGGGGTGAACTCGGTGGGGGCGAACTCGCTGTGGGGCGAAACCAGCAGCTACCTTCAATTCTGTATGAAGGTGATTCGAATTTTTAACGTGTAACCAGTAAAAACACCCCCATTTTAAGAGCCTGCTGATGTGTTAACAAGCACGGTGACCCCATTTTTTCATTGCATTTTCTTTAATGTTCATATCATGAATGTTAATTATGCCAAGTTGCAAAAAAAGTTTGATGGTAGAACAATTTCAAGGGAATTACCTTAACTAAATTTATGGCTCCAATTGCAGAAGCGATCCTTTTACACAGTTGTTGTGGGAATGCCACGTCAGATTTTCATTGACATTTACTCCAAGTGATTTTGCAGAGGAAACTTGTTCAATCGGAACATTATTGTTGGAGAGTTCGAGTGTATCAGATAGAGTTCTTAATCTTTGCCTGGAGCCGATCAATATAAATTCCGTTTTTGTAGCGTTCAAGTCAAGTCTGTTAGACACAAGCCATTTGCTTAGTTTTTCAAGGTCATCAGATAGACTAGACTGAATCGGATGCAAATCAGAACCAGCATTATTAACGTGGGTGTCATCAGCATACATTCTAGGTATGCTAAATGATAGACAGTTAGGCAAATTGTTAAATAAATATAAATTAGAAATAAAAGAGAACCAAGGATCGTTCCCTGTCGCACACCACATTTAAGAGTGGTGAAGTCAGAGAGACAGCCATTAACAGAGCACCATTGTGTGCGCTTAGTCAAATACGATTTAAACCAATCAAGAGTTTTCTCTTGAATTCCCCACCGAAATTAGTTGTATCCCGTTAAGCCAGACCTAAGCGAATCACCTCAATAGCCAACATAGATCCATCCTTTGTCTTGGCCTCGATTTGGCGCAAAGCCCCAATACAACATTGTGCATGCCGAAACACAGGTTTCTAAGTTTGAATATCTTATTACTCTATATTATAATGTTCAAAATAATTACTTCTTGTTATTTGCGAGGAAAAACGAGAAAGAAGAGGAGAAAAAAAAATTAATCATATTAATGCAACATTTGGTATTATTTGATTGTTTATTGAAATGATGGTCATGTGACTGATCACGTGACAAATTTTTCGACTCCCAGATACTTGATAAGTTGCTGTTATATTAAAATGCAAGAAATCTAGGCAAAGTACTCTGGAAAAGGCTTAGAAATAAGCATTTTAACTCAGCCTCGTTCCCATGTAGGGGCCTAATATGTCATTTTTTGACATGCACGTAGCGCGCTTCTGGGTGGAAATTTGCGATGGCTCCATATCAGAAAATGTTTACCTTATAGAGGTTAGTCATCCTGGGAAGTTTCATGCTTTTATCACAAAATGAACAATTCTGGTTATTTTTGGCTCTTAACAGCAGGATTACATAGGGCACTTCAACAGAGAACTGGTATTATACCACTTAAAACATGTACATTTAAAAAAATCAAAACTAGAACTCAATTTAAAACTCAAACAGAAGTACAAAAAATTAACTGAATTTGCTTGTAGAATGGGCAACTTGCCAGTGGATTGGAACATTCACCATAATGTCACCATGTGGCATGGAAAAGAAGTTTGAATATAATGGTAGAAGAAGGGCAGTAGAAACGAAAACCTTACAAAAGCTGAAAAATAGGTCTTGTAGTTAACCACTACATGTATCTCACTAGTTAGAAATACCATGCATTGATCTATACAGTGTACAATGAAGTAACAAGGGCAACAGACCTAAAAAGATTTAAAACTGAATTTAATGGCCTTTCTTTAAAAACATTCTAGCAAACTGTTCACCTGTCTGCGAGCCAGTTTGGCAGCAAGTGTTAGAGGAGTGAAACCGAGTTTGTTAACAACATCTGTATGTGGTTTTGCACAATGAGATGCACAGTGACAGCCATAACCCAAGATGAGATCATACATGTCCTGAAAAATGTTGCACATTGAAACATTATAATTGGCATAAAATACCACTGATAAGCTAGTAAATACGTTTTGTCAAACACAGAATAGACTAATTTTCTGTGCAAAAACCAGTCACAACAACATCACTTGAGTTGTATCATAAAATATTTCAAAGGTCGTTTTTAACATTGAAGAACTTAGTTAACGTTTAATTTGATATATAAATGTTAATTATCAAATGGTCAAGGAATCGCATGCATTGTAATCAATACGTTTGAGTTCATGAAGCATGCTTCATAAAACAAGTGGCCTATGCCATGTGTAGTCCTGTCATAAGGTAGTATTTTGTGATACATGTAGCAAGCAGAATGACAAAAGTAGTATGGAGTAAAGGCTAGTTGGGATGCATTCATTACACATGTAAGTCAGGATTGTGAACTTCACTTGGAATTAGGAAGCAAATAATTTACCATTGGAGACAAAATTGCTGGCTGTTGGCAAATAATTATTGAAACTGCAGGTGACTTAACCATATTATTAATATACATGTTCAACTTCACAAGTCTGAAAAAGCACAAGGAATTTCTTGTAATGAACAATTAACATGCCCCACTCACACATTTCTTAGAACACTTGGACCTTCAGTCCAAGAAGTGCTAGCCACATCTCATGCAAATCTATGTACTTCAATACAATGTAGCCAATGACCTTAAAAATTATTGGTGCTTACACATGCATGTACTTGTCATGTGCGCGGCTTTCTAGGTATGCACATGTGTTATTAGTCACTGAGTTGTTGTGTCCCATTGATGCTAAATAATAGAACACAATCAATCTTAAAAGAGCTCAGTTATGGCATTTTGAGTTATTTTGGCCACATACAACATTACCTTTACACTGAAGAAAACCTGCAAATGTAGTTTACTAGATGGATGATACAAAATGACAAATTTTAAATTTTTTACTAGATGTGAAACTGTGACGTAGCTCCTTTAAGATCAATATTTAATCTCATACCATCCTGTTGTGTATAACCATCATGTGTAAGACAGTGTTGCCATTTGTATCCTGTTTATTGGGGCATGCTCCTTTCACTAACAAGTAGCGCACCATATCCTCCAAGCCAAGGCTTGCTGCAAATGACAATGGATATTCTCCCCAGTATGTGTTGCTGTAGAAAAAGAGAGGCACATGTACACACTTAGAAACTACAGAGACTATCAAAGTATACAACAGTCTTGTACAGTAAAAGATCAGGACTCAAAGATCCTGGTCAAAAATCATTAAGATCTCTGAGGATCTTGACTGAATTCTTGACTGGATCATCAGACTTCTTGACCACAATCCTTTAGGATCTTCAAAGATTTTGCTCAAATATCTTGCAAGATCTTTGAAGATCATGGAGGATCCTTGCAAAGATAACTGCAAAATGTTTCTCTTAGAAATATTATTTTGAGATAAAAACTTGTGCACATGTAGTTTGTCTCTTATTTATCATAGAGAACAGACAACAACTCAAAGTTTTAAATTTAACAAACACATTTTGTCGTTTTGAACATTTAAACTTACTTGTTACTTGACCTTTGGATATTATTTTGGTGAAAAATGTTTTTAATAATTTATTAACAAACAATCTATCGTAACTGCCAAAAGTTGGCAAGATTCACACTACTTCCATCACAAAATTGACATCATTACTCATTTTGTTCCTCACCTTTCATAATTGGTCTCGTCACTAAGAACAATACCCTCCTGAACAGGATGATCTTTCCTTGATTTTCGCTGATCCTCCGGGCAAAAGAAAGCCCCATAGGCACGCTCATGAATGTCAGCACCATGCTTGCAAAGGAAATGAACCATTTCTTGATTTTCATTCACTATTGCCATGTGCAGGGCACTCTCCCCTGAAAACAGCATTAGTTACCCATTAGTCATTATTCCACAATACTATTGTGTTCCAGTGTGGAACCAGATTATTGCAAGCATCTGCCTTGCTTAAATAATCAACATTCCATACTCCATTTCATTGCTAGATACTTGATGCAAGCTATAACAGAGTGTACAACAAAATAATACTGTATTCGATAAAGTTTATGTGATGATAGAAACATGTACAGTGTACGTCGTGTGTCATACACAACAATGACAGCATACTGCTGATACTTATTCACAAGATTTTGATACTATATCACTGGATATCACTGTTTACATTGTAGTTCCAATTTACATCAAGAAGTTCTGCTTAAATGTGGTAAAAGAAAAGGTACAGCATAGGTAGCAAATTTGAATGCATGTACACCATTCCACAGAAGGGTACCATTGAAAAATGTACATATAAGGACATTCCAGATCAAGGACTTACTACATTATCACATGTTCCCTCAGCATGTTGAAAGACAAAGAAAAAAAGATAAAATGTTGAAGACAAAAATGAGCACTGAATGTGAAAAACATGTTGCTTTCTCAAAATATTTACATGTATCTCAAGATCATACTTCTCTTCTTACCATAAAACTCATCACCGATGTAAATATCATTGACAAGAGGTGGATACTTCTTAATGATGATCTTGGCAATTTCATAATGTACACAAGTGGCATTCAGGAAACACAAGTGAAGAATGTTTTCTCCCACAGCAGCACGCTGGTCAATATCCCAGCAGACAGGTCTTGTGGTACTGCCTACAGTGGAGGTTGAGATGAAAATAAGAGAACTGTTATTAAACAATCTCAGAAAGGAAATACATGTACAGTTGAACCTCCAGTTGAGACCACCTCTCGTAAGCAACCACCTCTCCTCAGCGACTAGTTTTCCAAAATACCAAAACTTTCCCAGTCATATCACTATATTTGGAACCTCTTGTAAGCAACCACCTCTCATAAGCGACCATGGCCACTTTTAGAGCTACAGTAAAAGTTTGAAGTTTTCTTCTGTTTTTGACCTAAGTACTGTAAATGACCATTTGACAGATACTGTAGCAGAGATTGGATAATAAGGCGTTGTTAATATTATCGCATTCCTGGGATGTACAAGAGACGGAAATTCTCAATGGGAATTACAGGCTGGAATATTTTCTCGAAGTTGATGCACATTTATGGTGCCAAGTTTCAAGAACACTGCTTCAATATTTCCAGACATATCGTTTATTCAGTATTTTACCACTTTTTAGTTGCAAACAATATGACATCATCTCTGATCTAATTTGCATGACAGAAAAATGTCAATATCTCTAAAACAAAAAAAGATATTTCAAAAAGAAAAACGCCATTCTTTTGTATTTTGAAAGGCCTTTCAAATAAGCAGGAATTATTTTTCATGTCATATGCACGTTAAAAGCATATAAACATTATCTTTAACATTGGTCTGAGAACTATTAAATTATTATTTATTAGTTTCTGCTATTTAGCAGATCTGAAATGGGATATTGATTTAAGGGTCAGGTCTTAAATAGGGTATCAAATTTTTGGTCAGGCGATAAATCACAGATTTTCATCTTAAATAGGACAAGGTTTTCGGGAAGTAGGCTACACATATCCACTCAATGTTTCTGGAAGTACCTTAGCCCCACCCCAGGTTCTTGACTAAAGTGAAATCCATTTACTTCAAGCTCCATTAGAAGAGTAGAAAGAGCAACATCATCATAACATCAGACCATGTCAGATTTGTTATTTTCAGCAAACTTAGTTTATAATCTTACACTGTCAATTACCTTTGTCATGAGTGTTCTCCTCTGTTTTCAGTCAAGAAATGAGGACTGATGATGAATGATGTTATGTGTCATATTAATTGTCACTTTCACTGTTAATACTGTTATTTTGAATCCCTGCTATTTCAAAATGTTCATTTTTATCTTTTGTCTCAAGGTTACTGTTAACAAAATACTTTAGGGTACCTTCTGGGAAAATCTTTCCATGCAAGCTATTTTAAAAGAAAACCCAGAAACCTATATATAATCACTAAAAAGCTAATAAAATGTAGATTCTGAAAATATCAATATTTCTAACCACTTTGTTTTGGTACATATGCATGAGCCTCTAAAGGCAAAACTGACAGTGTTTGCTTAACTGAATTACGGCCCTTTGTGTTTCCGCAGACATCCAAACAGACTGGACTATATCACTCAGCAGTAGATAAGCTAACAAAGTGTGGGGCTTTTTCAATATTCATATTGGTTCCTGAGAAAATCTACTTTAAAGTTGGACAACAGCAAATTTTTCAGTTGATATGCAATGGGATGTCACACAAAAAATGTGTAGAATTTTGCGAAATTGCTTGGTTAATATTTGAAGAACATTCTGGCCATGTTTCATTAAAATCTGATAAATCTACATAACCTATAAATTCATTTGAATAGAGGTTACCACACGAAAAACAAACCCCAAGTTTTTGGCCTCTAAAGAATTTCACAGTTTTCGCACCTCATTAAGGTGGTTGCCAATGTGGTCATGTCGTCGACTAATGAAACACAAAGAGAAAACACCCAGCGAGTTTCGTAATAAAGGAGTACATTGAAATTCACCGGAAAGGTCACTTCACATGACCTCACCAGAGGAAAAAAAATTTACAATGGGCAAAACAAGGTCTTTGGAAAATTCATAGTCGAAAAACAAACAGACAGAAAGGCAGGCAAAGCAAACGAGGAAAGAAGAAAAAGGCAAGTGCGAACAAGGGTGGAATTGACTTCAGACATTTGCCGGTTGCAGCTATCAATGGACACAGGTAAATATTTCCTTCAGCTTTCCTTTGACAGTGTCTTCCAGGTCTTCCTTCTCTGTGTTAGCCATTGAATTAACACAAATCCCTTTTCCAGAAATGACTGGGATTTCTTTGTCAGAAATCTTGAGGCGAGCGTAGAAAAAAGTGAAAGACAGAAAGCCACCACAAAGAATTTGGATTACCGGATTATGACACCTTTCACTATTCATTACCAGTTCCCCCAAAACACTCTTTTCATTGTACATGTATTTCACATCCTTTTTAAGATTTTCAATTTTTTTTTCTCAACAAATGAAACTTGAATGCTTTCCCTAACTAAACAGCAAAAAAACGAAATTTTGAAAGATTCTGTTAACAGTAACCTTCAGTTCCACTTTAGTTCCACCATGTTACAAGGTCTCAAATTTACTATTCACTTCCCCTTACAAAACTATGTCAAATGTTTCATTTTAACACCAAAATATGGTTTTTCACAATGATGACAATTATAGTAGAAGAAAACAACATGCACCCTATCCAAAACAGGATACATTTTCTCCCAGCAGGGTGACATTATAGAGCTCAGTGTATTAAATGTCATGGCAAGACCAAATTTTAAACTGACCCTTGACATGACCTTCCGGCCTCAAGAGTCCTCATGGGCCCGATGAGGATGAGTGAGTGTTGACAGGACCTCATGTTAGCCCTACCTATCACATGACTATGAAAATTTAATGTCTACAGTATTTTATAATGCACTATTAAATGATCAAATCCACTTACCAGTATTTTCAGTTAATTCGTAATTATCCATACCAACATTTTCGATTGTATTTTCAACTCGACTGGTGCACTTGGTGAGGAAAGACACAACAGCGTTTTCTTTCTTCGAAGGCACCTTATCCTCGCGACTCTGTCTTCTCCAATGCACAAGCTCTCTTATTTCGATGGCCTTTCCAGCACCATTGTTGTATAAAAACTTTTCGCGAAACCCCTCGATGAGTTTTTCGACTTCGCTGAAGTTTTTCGTAGCTTGAGCTCTCCTAAATGCATCCACAAGGTTCCCTCCTCCATTCAAATCCACGAACTTGTACAACTCATTCGAACTTTTTTGCGTTTGCTTTATAACGTCTTTTCCTGCTCCTTTGGCTTCTCCCATGATAAGCTTGCAATTAATTCTTCACAGAATCATGCTTAAACCTTTAGGTTATTAGCTTAACTACCACTATAGAGCAGGTGTTGTCACTTCTGATATTTTCTGTTTAATACTCTAGAATGGTTGTCAGGTATGCCGCGCTCTCCAACCAACAAGTTTGTGATTAAAAATACCTCATGTATCACGCCAAACGTACAATTGCAGGTGTTCGTCCAGAGAAGATCTGCATTTTCTCATATTTCGTGAGCCGTTTTAGAGCAAAGACAGGAAAATACGAGGACAGTGGAGTGGAACGAAAAACAAAGATGGCGATGGAAGAGAAAGACTGGTCACAAAGGCGCCTTTGATCGCGGGCTCTAACAAAAACTTTAGATTTTGAGGAGATTTTGTGACGACTTTTGAGTCTTTTGAGACTGATTTTGTTTGCTTGTTTTTTGATTTTATGTTTATTTCTTGAATATTTTGGTTAAACACAGGGCGATGATAGCGAGACGATACCTTGTCCAAAATGAAATAACAAAAGGTATACAATGTGTACATGTGGCAACGTGTTTATTTTTGATACCATGACTGACCTGTATTAAGCGGACACCCTTGGGACACTCACTAGTGTCCGCTTAATACAGGGTGTCCGCTCTAAAAAGGTTCTAACATGTTGGAGAGTAACTCAGTGTAACACAGTGTAAGATCAAAGACTGCTCATAACTCAATGTCCAGTCAGTCAATGCATCAATCTGGAATAATCTACCTATCTTTAAAACGACATCGCTGAACTATATTAAAGGATCTTAAAGGAGTCTGGGATGAACTTTTAGAAGTAAAAAGCCCTTAAAGTGTCCGCTTATTGCAGGTTTTGTTCAACAAAATGGCTTAATATTGTCACAATATTGGTGTTCTCGTCCGCTTAACAGAAGTGTCCGCTGAATGCAGGTTTATTTTACAGTAAATATGGGAAGAAAATTTAGGGACTCACACTGGTGTCCACTTAAGGTAATTCCTCTGAAATAAAAGTGACAATAGATTTTTGTTCAAACTTTGTCCACTGAATATTTATCATATGATAACTTCAATTTTGAAATAAAAAAGGGGGGTGCCCATGCTCATTAGGGAGCAGCGAGGCATTGAAAATGCCCCATCATTGTTGGCATTATTTAATGCTTATTATAAGAACGCATTCCCAGTAATTGTAACATCTCCGTGAGCCCGGACTCATAAGAACACGCAGTAAACTACAGTCAATACATTGTGTCGGACACAAATAAAGGTTTTAAGTTTGATTCAGACAGAAAGCTAAATCCTTGGTTAAAGATTTGAACCAATTTCTTGACGTGGTTACCGACTGCCAAATAGAAAAGACCACCGTGTATCTGCTATTTTTCTTATTTATTCAATTTTCAGCAATAGAAATTAGATCAGTCTTTTCTCACGCAAAGCTTGTGATTAGTTGATTACAATGAGTGGAAAAAAATTGGGGTGCCCGTGTTCGTTGGTGAGCTAGAGCCATTTTTCAACTGACAGAGCTTAATATCAAGGCAAATCCGTCATGTTTTCAATGTGCGCGTGCACGAGCGCGCGCTAATAACGCCATCCCTACTGCGCACGATTTTCTAGTCATTAGCGCGCGCCCACGAGCGCGTGCATATGCAAAATGGTGGTTTTTGCTAAACGGCTTGCCTTTCATTTTTTCTCGGAACGAGTACGGGGACCTAACGATTTTTTTATTTAGATCGAATGCAGCGATCACCTTCTTTCTATATAGTGAGTAAAGACCAATTTCTATTGCAGAGTAAAAAATTATCATGGAAAATTAGAGCAAAGCTAGCATTCGTAAAAGATAATATGTGGCTCCACAACACTGCGTGCTTGGGACATATTGTATCCCTGTCGACTAACGATGAGTGCCCTAATCATGAAACGCACATCGAATTGCTCCTTAACATTTATGCAATACATCCATTGTTGTATTTCTCCCTATTTTTCTGCTCTCTTAAAGCGTAAGTGAATGGTTCAAATATAAACGTTTCTGAAAGCAGATAATTTCAGGAATTATGGGGTTTATTGAAGGTTCTCTTGCTCCTAAACGAATATGGGGACCCCCGTTTTTTATTTCAAATTTTAAGTTCTCTTGATATAAGCAGCCAACAGGTAAAGTTTGAAAGAAAATCTATTGTGAGTTCTATTTCGATGGAATTACCTTAATAGAGGATATCCGGTTAAATAATATGGGGTCAGCTTAATACAGGTTCAATACAGGAGATCTTCTTTCAGTTCTCTCTCCTCCTGACCCCGCGAAAAAACCGTTGCTACACAATTCATCATCATCATCATTATCATCATCATCATCATATCCTTTTCCCTACAAGGAAATAAGACCTTGCGTTCTCACTCTCCAAGCTTCTCGGTACCAAGCACATGCACCAGCATCCAGCCAGTCTTTGAATCCCGGCAAACTGCACTCTTTCCCTCTCCACAGTTCGTCTCCAAGTTTTCCTAGGCCTTTCTCTTCGACGTCTTCCTTCCTGGGTCCTTGTTAGCGCTCATTAATATACCACTAAGAAGACGGTTTATTCGAAAATTACGCTTTAACTGTGCTCCGAATTTTTGCATAGTTTTGTCTTCTTCAAAGTCAGAACAGTGCATAAGGGCTTGTGTATCGTGACATTTTCTGTAATGAAAAACTCTCGCTATGCTCCAATTCACCTTATCAGCGACGTAATTGTCCTCGATTGGCATTACTATATGATGTATTCCTTGTTCGAAAATTTTTCGTGGATCAACAACGCATTTGTTCCAAAATGGAGTAGGCTTTTTCGTGCGATGGAAAACATGTTGCGTCACCAATAATCGTGAGGGTGGCAAATCGTCTTTTGAAGGGTCGAAAGTTACACTGTCCAAACAGTGGCCACAATATTCTTGTTTGTGGATTTTCTCCAGAAAGGTGATTATATTTTCATACTGGAGCGGCACAATGAACTCATCTAAATCATTGAACGCCACAAAATCAAGATGACTCATAGATCGAAACAAGCAATCCATAATGGACAATGTCTGCCCAAAATAGTGGATATCATACTTGCCGATATAAGAGGGTAAATTCCAAGGAAGAACTCGTGCCAACCCCTTATCTTCGTAATAATTCAACACTCTCCGTATTCTCTCACACGCTACCAAGTTATAGAAAGTAAAATATGAAGCTCCCAAAATCTGCGAGAGTTCCAAAAACTCGATCAACCTGTCGATCGATATTTCGCCATGCAACGGAGGAATACAAATTCCGTATTGCCTGCGGCTCACGTTCTCCGTACCATGTTGATGGTCGATAAAACCCACGGGCAAGACAACCGAGTCAGTGTTTTTGTTTAGAACATTTGAGATTGGTCTTGTGGAGATATTTACAAAACAAGGTTTGCAGTCGAGTTCTGGTGGAAGAAGACAAGAGCCTATGAAGCACCCAAACTTCATGAAGTGATTTCCGCTATTTTGATAGAAGGAAACCCTGCTGGTGTACACGCCATTTTGTTTGGGCGCGCAAGTTTCGAAATGGCAAAAAAGCGAAGGTAGAGGATCTCTTGTTGAGGTCAGTAACAAAACTCGAATGAAACTCTGAACTTTTCGATCATCAAACCACGCTGAGTAAACTAGCGTCCCCCTTTCAATTTCGCGAAATCTTGACTCTTCGTGCGTTTGCCTATATGAGGACTTTCCATCAATCGTTTTTTGCCAGAGTGATTGCCAGCTAACTGAAATCGTGTCCACACTTTTGTCAGAATCCAATTTCAGTTTTGTGCTGCGCTGAAAGCCACTGTAGCGACGGTTTCCTTCATTGTGAGAATACTGAGAAATTCTAGGATGGACGATTGCACCACCTTTACCTGGGGTAGCCGCAAGCATAACGTAACATTGGAAGTATAAATGTAAAAACGTTCCCACAAAAACCAATATGAAAATCGCCCAAAACGTTCTGAAATAAGACAAATCGCGTGTCCACGACGACATCGTAGCTAAATGCCAAGTCTTCCAGTTAAAATAGATTCGCTGATTGGGGGACTCAAGTAATTCAGGTAATATGTCATGAAAGTTCCAATTTCATTGTGTTACAGTTAATCCTATTTTTAAGTTGCGTGATTAAGGAAATATAGGAATAATAGAAATCGGAGGCACGAGCCTGACAGTCTCAATTAGTTCAGTCGATGATCACCAGCTACTTTTAGCACCAGATTGTGAACGTGTTTCATCTTATCAACAAAACATGCAAGCTTGCGTGTCAGGTAATATTCCGGGATCAAAGAAACTGTTTAGAAAAGGTTTTAAACCAGTTAGCCTGCGAACAGGCTCCCGAGGACGGAAAAAATTTCGGCGAGCGCGAAACAGAAGAATTCAGAGAGCAAAGCGATCGGGCTCACCGGGAGCCTGTTCGCGGCTCATGGCTCGTGTACGACGACCTGACTGACGTCATTCAGTAAGAAGATAGACACTGAAGTACATAAATAGCTGAGAGCATTGAACACAGAGGAACAGAGGAACAATAGGAACAGGGGAACAGAGGGACAGTAAACATAGAGGAACAGAGGAACAGTAGGCACAGAGGAACAGTGGGCATAGAGTAACAGTGGGCACAGAGGAACAGTGGGCACAGAGGAACAGTGGGCACAGAGGAACAGTGGGCACAGAGGAACAGAGGAACAGTGGGCACAGAGGAAAAGTGGGCACAGAGAGGAACAGAGGAACAGTGAGCGCAGAGGATCAGAGGAACAGTGGGCACGGAGGAACAGTGGGCACAGAGGAACATTGAGCACAGAGGAACAGAGGAACAGTGGGCACAGTAGTACAGTGGGCACAGAGGAACAGTTTGCACAGGAACAGTGGGCACAGAGGAACAGAGGAACAGTGAGCGCAGAGGAATAGAGGAACAGTGGGGACGGAGGAACAGTGGGCACAGAGGAATAGTAGGCACAGAGGAACAGTGAGCATAAAGGAACAGTTGGCACAGAGGAACAGTGGGCACAGAAGAACAGTGAACACAGAGGAACAAAGGAACAATTGGCACAGAGGAACAGTGGGCACAGAGGAACAGTGAAAACAGAGGAACAAAGGAACAATTGACGTCAGTCAGGTCGTCGTACACGAGCCATGAACCCTGTTCGCAGGGTATAAACCAATAAATTAGGTTTCGCTAAGCTTTAAGGAGTGCCGTGCGTTGAGTCATTTAAGTACAAGTACACAGTCAGAGCGAGAGAGAAAAACGAACCTTGTGAAGTTTGCGAAGAACGGACGCGGACAGCTTCAACTTGACTTTTATGGTCATTTCTATTGTTTGAAACCTCTTTCAAACGGACACTGCAAAAAGGATGCATGTGTTTTTGTCCACGTTTTAATAGATCTGTCATTTAAGTTTGCCGACAAAGAGCTGTCACAGAAATGCGATATTTATTATTCGGTTTTGTTTTTACAGAACTTTTGTTCTTGTTTGATTTTGTGAAACTTCACACAATTCAATCAATGTAGTTACTGTTGCTATATACTTAAATCGCCTTACCTCGTATGCTTGTCATTGTTTATGGAAATACGGTATTCCAGAGTTATCAACCGTCTACGACAAATGCTATTTGACCCTTTCAAGGTCATTTAATACTGACCGATGTCAATGACCCTTTTCAGTAAGACAAATTCTGAGGGGACCTGCTTTCAACGGACATCCTGTACTAAGCGGACACTAGCACGGGTCCCGAGGGTGTCCGCTTAAAACAGGTTTGACTGTAGCTGGTTCGTGCTGAATACTGCGTTAATTAAATGCGGTAAAATAATGCATCGGACTGACCGAGAAATAGTTAAACGTTGCCACCAGATAAATTTTACACTACTTGAAAACAGCGAACACGACCCTCGTAAGTTTTGGAACAGTATGTGGCAGATTTAAATGGCTAGCAAAAAAAACCCTCATGATCATCGACCGAGGGCTGTTGAAGTGCTTTGCTTAGGTAAAGAAAGGAGCGGGCATAATGATCGAAATAGCCGCGAGCGACCCATAGTATCACGTTGAAAGTAGTCCCAGACCCCACAGAGAGGAGGGGGAGGGGGTTGGGGGCAAGAGAGACTTCCGATCAAGCTTTTTCCTCGCCGGTAACTATGTTCTAAAATTGTATTTAAGTAATATATCGAACACGAAAGACCGTGTTTGACCACATTTCCAAACACCGAGAAGATAGTTGTTTAAACTTGATGAATTATTAATGAGTTTGAGAGCTAGTTTCAACAACCGTGATCCGCCGCAAGTGGAGGTCAAGTGCGTAGGGGAAAATCAGCGTTTATCGTGTTTTTGTTGTGATTTGAGCAATGTAATAAGCGAGTTTCTTTTATCTCTCAAACCCAGGAACAAGGCTTGGATATACAACTCTGCTACTATAACTTGGCCTGTCTTCCGCGTCCGAAAAAGGGAATATTCTGTTCAAAATTCCCAGATACAAAAATTCTGTTCGCAAACGCATTAAAACTAATTCTGAAAAGACGGCTTTTCAAGTAAGTACTGTTATCTTCAAATCTGATATATATTATTCGGGTACATTGTATTTTACACGTGGTAGTAGATGTAGTGGTTCCCACTTTTAAGACGCGACTTAGCTATATCACAATATTTCTTCAAATTGAAATAACCCTTAGATTGGACCTGACCTGTAAAGATAGGAAAGCACTGAGAAGTTCATGATAAACCAAATTAATTGGGTCAATGACTGACACATAAGCAAGCTTGTAAACTGATGAGCAAATAAGTTTTCCCACCAGAGCTCTTCCGTGTTAAATACACAGCAAAAAGGAACAACAACAACAACGACGGCGACAACAACAACAGAACAGCCAATCTTCACATTATCGAATTCATGCTCAAGGCAAACTCAGACCCCACAAAAGACTGGGTCAGGAATATAAATGAGCTGCTGCAAACTTTATAGCTCAGCGGGTGCGCATCATGTTTGCACCGGCAAAGAAAGGGTCAAACGTTCTTTTGATGGTATCTGAAATTGGACTTTCTTATAACAGAATTGGTTTGACTCGTCTCGAATAGGGATGCGTTTTTTAACTGTTAGTTAAGATCCGAGATCTGCAAAAAAAAAAAAAAAACCTGATAGCTGAGAAATAGGCTGAAAGTTTTAATGGCTGAGAAATCGCCGAAGATTTATGTGATAACCGATACACCCCCATCAAAACCCTTAGTTTTGAGTAACAGCACAAAACAAGTTTCACACTCAGTTATACAGAACTAGAGGTAGCCGGTACAAAGCGTGGGTAAACGTCTGACAAAACAAACAAGTCGCGATTAATTTTGGTTTTCATCAAGGTTTGAATTTGATTGGTTGAGTAAGTGGCGCGAGACATTAAGCGTACAGGAAGACAAAACCAAAACATTCTAGTATTTTTTCAACAAGCAGGTGGAGGCAGCTCTACCCAACCAAAGTTATACCACACCTTTTTCTGTTTGAATACGTTGAGAAATATGCTAGAATATACTGAAGACTGCCAGACTCAGTTTTTGGTGACGGATAACCCCTTCATCAGTGTTCGTTCCTCAAATTGCAACCGCTAGAGTTCTTATGTTTTCCGACCTTATGTTATGTTATCTTTTCGACCTTTTTATGTTTTCCGTCTAATATCTTTTACATTATAAACACCAAAACAAATCACTGCAGGCAATTGTCAGGTTCAACCGTCACCTGGCATTGCCTAAAAAAGCTAATAACATTTTTTCTTTTCAAGATCAAGTGTGTTTTTGGTTTAGTCTTTTGACCCCTCTGCGGGTATGCTCCGACTTACATAAAATATGAAGTTGTTGAAATTATTATTTTGTTTTCAAGGCCAAGAGCAATTCATAGCTAGAAAGGGGACTTCCGCAGGTTTAAAAGCTTATAAAAAAGAATAGTAACTAATTGAAAATAGCCTACATCTCCTTGTTAGAGACATTTTGTGCACTTCATATAAGTCTATATTGTTTTCGCATCGAATCCACAAATTTGTTCATTTTGTATATAAGAACCAGTGGCCGGTGGTATGGAGTTTTGGTGGAAATAATTGTTGTGAGTTTTTCAGAATAATCTTGTGGCTTGCCCGCAGGGTGTTCCTTCCTATTAGGATTACGACGGTACTAAAATCTGATAGAATAAAAAGGCGCTTTGAAACACACCTGCCTAAATATGATCTGACTAACAATTGAGTACATAAGCAACGGAGAAGGGACATCTTACAATTGCATTCAGTATAAATATTAGCCCTTAATTTACAGTCTCTGTTGTGGTAACTCGAAAGTAATTAGTTTTCGCAAATGTTTTGATACCCAGTTTTGATAACCAGTATGATTTCCCTGAAGGGTCTGCATAAATATTTTATCTACTTCATGCGCGGTCAATACTAGTTTAAACATATATATAAAAAAAAAAATAAAAAATTGTCGTGAATAGATGTGTGATTTCTCCGCGATTTTTTTCACGGCGATTGCAGGGTGGAATAACTTCTTCTGCATAATAACTACGACAAATTATGGTCGAAAAAGAGAACTGAATATACAGCGAAAATCCAAGTTGTTTTTGGGTGATCTGGCTTAATGCTTTCCATACAAAACATTTACCGTTTTGACTGTCTTGTGGTAAAGTTAACAGCGTGCGCTCGACGGTTTTAAAAATCCCTAAGTGTTTTATAGACCTCGTATAGCATTGGAAGAAACACAATATACCTTTCAGAATCACGCCGTGTCCCACAATTTCCAGGTCTTTTAGTATGTCTTTTTGTATCAGTATTGAGTCAACTAAATTAAGAGTGGTCTATTAACTTGTAGAAAAATTATCAAGTTCTGCCTCAGTTATTTCAAAATTACGCTTTAGCTGTTCTCCATATTTTTGCATAGTTTTGTCTTCCTCGACGCCAGAACATTCTGGCGCCATTAAAGCATACGAATCGTCGCATTTTCTGTAATGAAAAACCCGCGCTGTTCTCCAATTCACTTCATTTACAATGTAATAATCTTCTATCGGTTTGCTCACATGATGTACGCCTTGCTCGAATATTCTACGCGGATTGACAACACATTTAGTCCAAAACGGAGTGGCGTCTTTTGTGCGATGGAAAACCCGTTGCGTCAATAGTGGGGAGATTTGCAAATCTTCCCTTACAGGGTCAAATATGACACTCTGAAAGCAGTGACCGCAATGCTCATCTTGATGGATTTTCTCTAGCAAAGCGATCATGTTGTCTTGTTCAAGGGGCACGATAAACTCATCTAAATCATTGAACGCTACAAAATCAAGTTGACTCATAGATCGAAACAAGCAGTCCATAATAGACAGAGTCTGCCCAAAATAGTGGATATCATACTTGCCGATATAAGAGGGTAAATTCCACGAAAAAATGCGCGCTAACCCCTTATCTTCGTAATAATTCAATAACTCACGTACTTCCTCAGACACTGCAAACTCATAAAAAGTGAAAAGCGAAGCTCCCAAAATTTGCGAGAGTTCCAAAAACTCGATCAACCTGTCGACCAATATTTCACCATGCAACGGAGGAATACAAATTCCGTATTGCTTGCGCCTGACTTTCTCGGCACTGTGTTGATGGTCGATAAAGCCCACAGGCAACACAACCGAGTCAGAGCTTTCGTTTTGAGCCGTAGAAGTCGATCTTGTGGAGACGTTTATAAAACAGGGTGTACTGTCGAGTGTTGGCGGAAGAATACAAGAAGCTATATAGCCTCCAAAGTGCATGTAATGATTCTCGTTGTGTTGATAAAAGGAAGCGTTACTCACTGCTGTCTTTTGTTTTGCCGCACTTTCGAAGTGGCAAAACAGCGGCGGAGGATGTCTTGTTGAAGTCAACAACAGAACCCGAATGAAAGACTGAGTTTGTCGATCATCAAACCAGGCCGAATACACAAGCGTCCCTTTTTCAACTTCACGAAATCTTGACTCTTCCTGTGTTTCTGTACACGAGGATCCCTCTCTTCTTGTCATTTCTCTTAGGCTAGTTAGAAGCGAGCTACCAGTTTTAACCTGGTTTAATTTCACTGTTGTGCGTTCTTCGAGATCTCTGCTAGGACTCTCGACCAATTGACCATGATCGCTACCTTCATGTCTAGTCAACGTTTCTAGGTCATGCCAGGAACGTGTCTGAAGGCTGCCGACTCCTTCACGAGGAGTCGCTTGTAAAACCGCGGAAAGTTGAAAGAGCAGAAATAAAAAAAGCCCTGTGGCAAAACACACGGAAATCGCAAAGATATTCGTTCTTCTGCAATAACGCACACCGCAAGTAAACTTCCTCATCGCAGAATTGTTTGACTGGATGGGACTCAAAAAGATGTGACCGCGTTCAATATACAATACACACTACTTTATTTTGTCGAGACAAAAAGATATTTGTTTTTGACCAGGCGTGAGGTCCCGATATGAAAATATTGACCGACTTCTGTTTTTGTTCATTAATGCATCGAAACAAAGTTGAGGTCCACTTATGAACAAAAACATGAAATAACGATCAAAAAAAGAATTCTAGAAAGTTCTGTTAAAAATGGCAAGCACTTGAGAGACCCACATGAAAAATAAAACTAGACTGTTCGACTAGCCAATCAGATTTGTGGGATTCAGTTCATATCTGGACCGCGCTCGAGGTAGACAATAACGATATGAAAGTTACACACTGCGGGATACCAACCCAAATCTGAAAACCGATCAAAATTTCGCTGAATAATTAAGTTAATGTACTCGGTGGACATTTACTTAGTTATTAAGAACTCCGGGAGTTTGCTAATGACGTGCTGTTACCTGATATGGAACCCTTCTCAATGGCTAAAAGCTCAGTAGGGGGAGATATCGGCAAGGTCAAGGCTTTAAAAAAAACTTTACATCATTTTCTGGGCTTTCATAAACAGACAAACACGGAAAAGTTTCATTATGAAGTACAACAGTCGAAGACCTTCGGCAGAGTCAGTTATCGACAACTTAAGTTAGTCGATATCTATTCGTGTTCGATGAAGCTCTTCCTCACATTAACCTAAATTTCAGGTGAGACTTTGTTTAAGAGCTTTTTAACTATCGTTTTAGTATCACTCTGCGCATGTCAAAGTACTAAACTGCAACCTCGTTCTCAGGCTCTCTCTCCTCAAAGACCAAGGGAGGTAGAGGAGAGAGAGCCTGGGAACAAGGTACGTTGCCGAAACCGCTGCTAATACTAATGATAGTTGCTTAGTTGTCGACAACTCTCTCGCTCTATTTCTGGAAAACTAGTAGACTGTCGACAACTATTTGTCATCAACAACTTACGAAGTTTCAGTTTATTTGTCGATAACCATTCTTTTTTACTTTGTTAACGATAATTTTCTTTGCATGCTAGCAGTTTAGTTACCTGTAACTTGTTGTTATTTACAGCTAACTAGTCAAGGATCATCAACCTAAAGGTAATCCATTGCCATATGTTGTTCCTTAGTAACAAATCTCCAAACAAATAACAGTTAACTCTCTCTAAGACTTAACCATGTCATACACTTCCTTGTTTTTCTTTTGCGCAGACATTGTAATGAGTGAAATCAAATCAGAATAGCCATAGCAAGCCATTTGGTAGACTGGCACTTCACATTGTCGTTTTAAACTTGTAGCTTGAGCGAAGTCGGAGTATTTTCATTTTCAGATAACTATTCGTCGTCTACAAAAACACATGTTGAGAACAATAAAACGTTGACAAACCTGTCGGAGAATGTTTAACTTTATTTTACACAACCTTAATTTGCGCACAAAACTCGGCTTGACAAAAAGTACTTCGAGGTTCTGGCTTCTAAACAGGCAACACACGCCGCTATTTAGTTACTCCCAGTTTAAGATAGTTGACTGTTTCTAGAAATTAATGTGTAAGCATTTCATATTTTAGCTACATCTAATTATATACTACTAAAGCATACACAGAAGCTTATGTCTACATGGGAACTTTTGAGTGTACATTTCCACTATTTTCAGTGCAAACTTTGATTTAACACACCTCCATTTTTATAAAAAATATTTCAAGATATTCCCTAGGATCGTTTCCATGGGACACTCTCCTAAGGGGCTCTCAAACAAAGGTTCTGCGGCAACGCACCACCTAAAAAGGTACCTCAATCTAATCTTAATGTAACTAGCGGGCTGCTTTCAGCTGCAAAAAAATTTCGGTGGAGTCATCTCACCCTATAATTTGTAATTAGTCGAAATCTGATAAGTGACTTCATAATATTTTCTTGGGTTTCTCTTTTCATATCTTTTGATTTCGTTTAATTTTATCAAGTACAAAAAGCGAAATATTTTCACATTGTAAAAAAATAAAAAGATAAACAAGCTCAAAGGCTTCTAGTTTTTCAGCTTTTATGATTGTATCCAATGTTGTGGTGTAACGTTTCTAATAGTGACGATATTTTTTTTGTTTTATTATTGCATTTTTTTTCGGACTCGACTAAGCCTGACTTTCCTTAGCGACGCAAGCACAAGCGCAAGTACAAGCGCAAGCACAAGCGCAAGCACAAGCGCAAGCACACGCGCAAGCACACACGCAAGCAATAGGGATGACCCAAATGAAAACGAAATTCGACGCAAACACAAGCACAAGCAAAATCATCCGAACCTTCGAAACTGTTTAGGCGCAAAGCAATCTGGATGCAGCGTTTTCTTGGCCAAACATAACCACGTGTGGTAATATCCTTGTGCTTTTGTTATGCCTGAGCGGTATTTCGTTTTCACTTGTTGCAACGCAAACGCAAGGATAAGCACGAGGGCAAGAAAAAGGCAAAATTTTGATCCTTGTGCTTGTTCTTGCGCTTGCGCTTATGCCTGCGACAAGGCCGTCTTCACGGTGAAATAAGAATTGCTGTGCTTGCGCCGGTGCCTTCGCTTGTGCTTGCGTCGCCAGTGAAAACCTGGCTTAAGCTCGCAATCAATTCTCATAACTGCATTTAAACTGTTTCCCTCGAACACTCCTGAGAAAAGAAAACCAACAAATACGACTTCTTTTCTCTAGACTTAAATATAAGGCATTCTTTTACAATACAAATAGCTGTTTTTTTTCTTTTGACTTTGATGTTCTGAACTGTTGATGCGATATGCATGTTAAACATTACTACAATAGTATTTTGCCTCTCAAGTTCTAGCAAGACCTTGTGTTAAAATCCTAGGTTATCAGGAAATGCAATTTGTCAGTCACGTGTTTACAGAAAACATTATCAACCAACAAACGCATTCTCCGAGATTTCGGACGTGTCACGTAACACTTCTACCTAACGTAGAAAGTTGCGTGACGGAGGGTGCAACGCGACACAAATTCACAAAATAGCCATCTATCATGTATTGCTTTTTTTTAAAGTTAAACACTCATAAAATGGGTGTCTGTAAAACAATTCAAAATCTTCTCCAAAACCTCTATTTGTCTCACTCATGCCGCTCCATTTTCACAAACGCTTCCATCCTTTTTCTCTGGTTCTTCTAAAATAAAGCAAAGTTAGGAAATAAAAAATATTAGGGGATGTGGTAAATCTCTCTGTCTCTCTGCCCGTTCCAGGCTCATTCTTTCTCCCGTAAGAGGGGCGGAATGGCAACAATTCCTAGAAGCGGGGCTACTGGTAGACTGGGCAGACTACAAGAACCAAGATAAATAAAATTCAGAAACGATATACGTAGTAATCACACACTTAACGAACTATTTGCGTCTCGTATATCAAAGTGAACATGGTTGGCTCATTTTGGTGATGAACATCAGAAATACTAAATCAAAGTGATTGCAGTTACACCAATTAAAACAGCGGAAAAAAGTGCAAAACCCAAAGAGAACTCTTCGCGAAGGCGTCGCACTCAAAATCAAGGGTAGGTTAAACTGAAGAAGCACAAAGAATAAAATAAACACCTCTCACCTTTCTCTGCGGCGGCTTTTTGTCTCTGTAGAATCCTCTTCAGCTCTGCAGTAGCCTCGTCTTTCGGTCGTTCATTAAGAATGTCTCCGGCAGAGTGACTTCGTGGTTTTCTTAAAGTCACTGTTTTTAGTTCGCTGTTATTATTCTCGGCTCCTCCTGATGTCCCTCTACAAGATTCAACATTGGAGCTCAGTTTGCGCAGTTTGATGTTTGCCCATTCAACTCCCGGTTCGTCTGTGGGTGAGGTTATTCCTGGGCCGACATCAACGCTCGGATTTCTCTTCAACGATTTCTGCAAAATGAAAATCACAAATAAAGACCGTTCTTACATCCAAGTTAGAGTCGGACACGCCCTTTACTTTGCTAGCAAAACGGTCCCCCAATTTACAGAAATACTGGTATTATTTACCCGAATAAACAAGAATTGTTAGTCTATATTTATTGACGTCGATCGAATTAGCGCACACGCTTGTTAACCAATCGAGGAACGTGTGATTCATGCACATGGCTAGCTGTATGCATCCAATCACAAATCTCGTACTAATGTTAAATTTTATATATTTGAAAAGCCCAATCAACAACTACGAGAGACCAATGGGGTACTGTAACGACAACTGAATGAAAAATTACGAGACATAAAATTTACCTACCAGCAAATTCCCCAAATCTGATATGGCGTCTGTTTCGTCGCTTTCGTTGCTTCCACTTGAAGGCTAAAAACAAAACAAAGCTAGTTAATATGACATTGTTTAGGTCATGATGGATCTAACGTTTAGTGTGTGGACAAAACCCTAGTGTGTGAGTATTCAATTGAAAGCTATTGAGCAGTAATTTCATGTGGTACTTTTCATTATAATGCATATGTACAAGGCGATTCAACCGTTTCTATAAATCTGTTGCGTAGTAACTTTCATGTGGTAGTATTTATGTAGTAAAAGTGTCGGGTATGTAACTATTTCAATAAAAACTAATGAGAGGATTCCTTCTCAATTTTCCCGAGAACAAAATGTATCCTTTACTTTGGAACTCTTAGCTTCGCAAGGTAGAGAATATATCACACTCAGAACATTACTATTTAAACCATCAAAGATAAATCCATACTTACAGTTCTGACAGGCTTAAGCTGTATGTTACCAGTTTTTATTCTTTCCATCATTTCAGTCATGGCATTAGCAAGTGGGTCTTTTGGACCTAAACAAGCAATTAAATTTACTATCAATATTGCTTTATAAACAAAGCAAATTTTGAGTACAGGCAACAGTTTCTTTAATTATTTCTATTTGCTTAACGTACACGTGTTCTACCGACGAACGAGCCGATCCAGCCTGGGAGACTGAGTGACTAAATGACCGAGTGACCGAGTGAATGGGTGACGAAGTGACCGAGTGAATGGGTAACGGAGTGACCAAGTGACCGAGTGACTAAGTAAATGGGTGACTGAGTGACTGAGCCACCAAGTGACCGAGTGAATGGGTGACCAAGTGACCGAGTGACCGAGTGACCAGGTGAATGGGTAAGCGAGTGACTGAGTGACCGAGTGAATGGGTGACGGAGTGACCGAGTGACTAAGCGACCAAGTGAACAAGTGAATGGGTGACCAAGTGACCGAGTGACCGAGTGAATGGGTGACCGAGTGATTGAGTGAATAGGTGACCGAGCGACCGTGTGAATGGGTGACCAAGTGACCGAGTGACCAAGTGAATGGGTGACGGAGTGACCGAGTGACCGAGTGAATGGCTGATGAAGTGACCGAGTGACCGAGTGACTAAGTGAATGGGTGACCAAGTGACTGAGTGACCGAACGATCGAGTGAATGGGTGACCAAGTGACTGAGTACCGAGTGAATGGGTGACCGAGTGATCGAGTGAATAGGTGACCGAGTGACCGCGTGAATGGGTGACCAAGTGACCGAGTGACCGGGTGAATGGGTGACCGAGTGACAAAATGAGCAAGTGACTGACTGACTTAATGACTGACAAATGGGCGTTTGTATTTTTTATGACAATCATTTTCTTTACATACCTTTGTTCCGCTTTAGACTGTCCTTCTTTTTCTTTGGTCCCACAATGTTCATGAACTTCCTACATTTCAAACACCACATGTCCCTTGATCAATAACATTACTCACTCTGACTACTAGCTACTGTCTCGCTATTACATTGTTAACCATTTACTCTGGGCAGCGAATCAAGAAATATCAAGCATTGAATCGATTGTAAACAACTGACTGAAAATCAGGGTTTGAAGCAAAAAAAGGAAATGGAGGAATCCAATAGAAAAAAGACTAATTAAAGTGAAGCATATCTACCTATAGCGAGAAAAATAAAGTACTGTCTCTAGATTTGTAGGACTTTAAACACATCGTTGTCATTTCATATCAATTCGACTTACTTGATAAGTTGAGTGGGAGGTGGTGGAGGAGGGGGAGGGGGAGGGGGTGGAGCAGCTGCTACTGGCAGGGGTGGGGCAGCTGCCTGTTTCTGTGCTTCTTCTAAGCTTTTCTCCAGCTCTGAAACTATAAAGACAAAAAGTAAACTCTGCACAAGATGAGAAGCCTGTACAATACCTGCAAAGTATAGGATTCTCTAATCTATAGACCCAGGGGTCCCTCTCACAAGCAAAGAAATTAAATGATTCCTTCTCTCTTCTAGTGAAACAAACACAACTGCAGTGTGCCTGAATATGAGCACATTTGTGAAAAAAAAGCACACACTGTAACAGTGGAAACCAATCGCCCAACAAGAAAACATGCACAAAGTAACAAAACTAACACACGATGAACGTAAGACAATATACATGCATCTGAAGGGTAACCTTAAAATATGAACACTGAAAACAGAACAGTTCACTCTTTACTACTTGCTAACTTGGTAGCAGTAAATGAACCAAACGCAACACGGATTTGGAGAAGAAAAAGTCTATTATTTCCATTGGCATGTGAATCAGGAATCCTACTACCTACTTCCCAGCTCAGTAATGAACAAAGTAAAGACATCGGTTCCCCATTTACTGGCGCATTACATTACAACGAACTCTAACTCTCCCCAGCAAAGCAGAAAGAACATACACCTTGTTCTAAGCTCTATAACTCAATATCGCCTCAAACAGATGAGATAATCCGGAACTCTTTAAGACTTGTGTAATGTGACTATTGAGGCAGGGTTTATAGCTCAGAGTCTGATAAGTGTTACAACTGGGCAAAAGATGGTCTTCATCACAAATGTTGTTTGACTTGTCACGCAGAATGTCACAGATCTATCAGATATACTCCAAAACATTGCGTGACAACCCAGATAACGACTGTAAGTGATACTAAGAGCTTAAGGAGGTAACAGGTTCCTTTTAAGACGGATGGTATAAAAGCAAATACCTTTCTGGTTAGCATCAGAGGCTTTCTTCTCTGCATCTGCAAGCTGCTGTTCTAGAGACTCTATATGCTCTTGTGCCACCTGAAGCTTCCCTTCTGTCACTGTAATTAAAAATAGCAAACGTACGTGAGCCAACACAGAGAAAATGTCTTGCTTAAAAAGGTTTCCAATGGGTTTAGAACTCCCGGAAAACTGGGTTACCAAAGGATTTACAGGGAGTTTGCCACGCGTTTCAAAAAGAGTTTCTAAATCGTTTTCAATGAAGTTTTCAATCAGTTTCTAAAAGATTTTTTCAGTGTTTCCAAAGAGTTTTCAAAAGTATTTCAGTGGTGGTCCAAAAGTTTTTCGAAACACTTTGAAAACTTAACATGATCATCGCATCTAGTGATTGAATATGCCTACAAAAACATCAATTTTCACTTCACCACACTGAATAAACTAACATCTGCAAATTTAAGAAACTGACTTCTTTTGCCTACAATGTGATCCAGCTCTCGGTACCCCAATACTATACTATGTTAATACTTAGGTCTACAATTTATTCTGATAATATCAGTCTTAGATTTTTTCAATGTAGCTTTACTCACCACTGATATACCCTTCGTCCTTGGAAGCCTTCATTTCTTCCAGAAGATCCTTTATCTGCAATTCATCAAACAAAGAGTTTTTACCTATGGTACAAAATGCACCATTAAAAATAGGTGTTAAAGTTTAATGATGCTATCAATTTAGATAGAAGCTTTCCAACCCCGCCTTTCTGCAGAGCAAATCTGCTAAGTGATCACATCAATGACGTTTGCTGTCTAGAACATTGTTTTATTTCATGAGTTGAGCGATGCGAGTGTGGAGCATGAGAACGGATCTTTCCCCAGCCCCACCCTGTTGCGTTTTAGTACGTGTATCCCACGTGCCTGGTTAATAGTTTGCTAAGCTTGCGATCTTGACGAACCCAAGAGAAAATAGGGGGTCTGTGGACAGACTAAAATTACATCATACTTTACTATTTAGTGCACTTGATCAACAATGAATTTCTCCTCACAATGTTAAGTAAGTAAGTAAAGTAAGTAAAGACTTTATTTTATACTGCAAGAATAAATGTTAATACATTTCAAAGCGAACAGGTAAGGAGAAACTACCAAATCTGTGAGTGGAATTAATAGTTTGATTAGAAAATGAAGACCAGACTTGCCACAGATTCTCACCTTTTCTTCAGATTCTGTTCTTTCTTCTGCAAGCTTCTTGTTCAGTACACTGATCTCTTCCAGTGCTTTCTTCAGTTGTTCATCTTTGCTTGTTGTCTCAGAGATATATTTCCTTTGCTGATCCAACACATCTTTCTCCCTTAACACCTGTGGTTGTTTAAATTTCAAGGTTTTTGGAATTCCCAAGAGATGTAAAAATCTTTACATTGATCGACTCTCCTAGGAAATCGTTCCTGTAACATTGTTCATAGCACAACACCTTAAACGTTGTGTGACGACAGCAATCAGGAAAATGGTGGATTACCTTGGGATTACGGATATGCAGTGCGTGTGGAGAGCTAAGAAATGGAACCCTAAACATGCATTGCAAACCTATAATACTAAGTAATGTTAAAGTTACACACAGCTCACTGCAATTAAAGGTTGAAGTAATGTCTTGAACCAAAGTCACTAACCTCTGCTGCATACTTTTCAGCTTCAAAACGACATTGACTTTCAAGAGCATACTTTTGTTGCAGGGTGCTATACTCTTCAAGGGCCAGTACAGAAACTGAAAACAAAATGCGAATAATGTACTGGTCTGCATGTATACAGCAGGAGAATGACAACTTGGGGATGTCATGGAATCAGGTGAAACAGACCACACAAAACCAGGTCCAATGGAAAGCTGCAGTGGAGGCCCAATGCTCCAGTTGGAGCAAAGAGGACTATGTCAGTCAGGTTAAGTCTGCATACATGCCAAGTGGCCCATCAGGCCAGAGCTTATCCCGGTTTCTGTAGCACGAAGGGACCAGGAATATTTCTACTCCCCCCTGGATGGGATGCTAGTCCATCGCAGGGTTACCCCCAGCATTAAATTCACCAGTACCAATTTGTACACCTGGGTGGAGAGAGTCACTGTGAGAGTAAAGTGTCTTGCTCAAGAACACAATACAATGTCCCCAGCCAGGGCTCGAACCCAGACCACTCAATCCAGGGTAAGGCACACTAACCATGAGCCCTCTGTACAAACTCGAGATATTTGTTCTCTGCACTAAATATAAGTTTGATTAATACAATGTCCCTTCAGAACTGTTAAGTTAAAAATGTAAGTGTAAATTACAAGTTTGTTGAAAACAAATTTCTTGCACTTTCCCCTTGCAACTGAGATTTACAGAGTACTTTTCAATAAACAACGGTTAGTGCATTGCACTTCAGGTCAAGAAGTTTGATTTAAACCTGTTGCACGTCCTGGTTTATTTTCATGCACGGTACCATAACTCTGACAGTGCCTTGATCTCAACACCTGGAGAATCAGATGTAGACATTAATGGCTACTGTTAGATCTTTGGGCAACATGAAAAAAGCAGTGATGGAGCCCAATGTACAAATACCAACTAAACCGTTCATCTCTGATTTGTATTAAAGAGTTACCTCTGTTTAACTGTTTGAACTGTTTTTCATTTGCAAACAGCCTCTTCTTTGTACTTTCATGGGAATGTTTTTCTTTGTTTAACTGAAAAAATAACAAACAAACAAAACCTACAAAATTTGGTTGTGCAATATTTTATAACATAATAATATCATAATTATTACATAATGCAAAGTGGATTGAAGTGAGTTAAGAAAAGATAGCAATTAAAGTTCCCATTTGTGACATAAAAATGTGTTGCTCCAGAAAATATCCATATACCATCCAAGAAAGATTTTTTGTTTGAATCCCCGCACCCCTCTGACAATTCCAGTTTAGCTCCATACTTTCCCTTAAGAATCTTGGCTTTTGAAACCCCCCTCTCCCTTGGTATTTCTGTTAACCTTTCTTGGGGTGGACATAGATATTTTCTGGAATGGCACAACTGAAACATATAATAATAATATGCTATTCACAGTGTTCATGAGGCCAGTTTTGGGACCTTAACTACTGGCTACATGTACTGAATGTAGGATGCCTACTACCAGGTTAGCTCAGTTTATTGCACACTGGAATTTAAAGACAGAGTTTGTGACTTCACACCCTAATTGGTCCTGATCAGACTTGATGGTGATGGAATTGATGGAATTGAAGAAACATCTCTTGGGCTAGAATGCTGACACATTGCCCTTGTCTGTTATTCTAGTTTGACCAGGATAGAGGACCTGCATAAAAACCAGCTAAGGCTGATGTGGCTTCCTCTCTAAATATTGTAATTTATTTTTACTTAATTCATACAATGAATTAATATATTTTTTAATCCAAAACAGTAGGTAGGGATATTAGAAGAACCATGACACTCTTTAAACTAAGTAGGGGGCATACAGCACTGCATCCAGGTCAATTTTGCACACACTAAAATGGTGACGTTCAGTCAGCTGACCTTATTTTGTGTGGCAGTCAACTCCTCTTTGGTACTCTTCACCTCATTCTTTAATGATTCCACTAAACCTTTCAGTTCTAACAAAAATATGAATGCAAATATTTACAGCATTTCAAGATATAAGGCAGTACACTACTGTCTAATCTGACTGACTACATTTAAAGCATGATAGTTGTGTAATGGCTGGAATCAATGAAAAAAGTATTGTTGAGATAATTTTTTCCTGTTTTAAGACATGAGTATGGTCTAGAGATCCCTAATTTACCGCTTCTATGTGCAACCCCTGCCCAGTTACTGAACACAATATAGCCAATTTCAATATAATAAAATTCTAACTTGACGCCAAGGCTTAGGGGATTTACAAAGCAAAAAAAATCATTTATTCATCCTATGACCTTGATGTGACTTCTTTTGTTTTATTCCCCTAAACCTTGGGGGCAAGTTAGAATTTTATTTGAAATTGGCCATATTGTGCAAACTCCATGATGAAACCTGTATTCCAACATACATGTTCAGTATAATAAGAGTTAATTAGTGAAGGATAGCAATTGGACACTTTGTGGGTCTGGATGTGCAAAATAGGTTTGGTAGTGCAAAGGAATATGGCACCAGGAGAGAATGTTTATCTTGTAACTGTTGTGTAACCAAAACCAAAGTAATCACATCTGGCCAATCAAGAAGCAGCCAAATATTGCAAGATGCCACATAATGTAATCAGGGCTTGTATACCATAGTAACAGGCACTTGTGGCAATGAAGCACAAAAATATTCAGGACTCTAGTAATTGATTGGTTTTGATTTTTGATCCTGTCAGCTGCGACAACATGCCTGGTCTTGTCAGCTAGACTAGTTCTCATGACCATTCAAATACAAACAATCACAGAACCGAACAGAAGGTGACCATTAAGCAAACAAAAAATACTTTGATGGTATGTGAATCCACAACTGCTCTTGAACAGTGATTACAGTTTTTTGAACTCACTAACACACCTTTGATTTCTTCTTGAAGAACTGCACTGTCACTTAAAGATTGTTCATCAGTTTTAAAAACCTCAGGGGAAGACAGCTCCTCCTAGTAAAATATAAAAACAAATGAGTGCAAACAAAGTCAATAGTAAAATATGGTATATAACAATTTTTTTGAGAATTATTTTGGTGAAATACTTCCAATAATTTCAATTCTCAACATTATTATGATTCTTGCCATAAATGTAAGATTCTTGCTAAACTTGCCTTGATGCTCTGAAGAACTGGAATAAATTTTTGTAAAACATATTGATCTCTGCCTTAACTTAGTCAAGTGTCTTTTTCTCACGAAGGCTGATTTTCCCATGAGCTCTTTTTTAATATTTCATTAATTATGCTAAATAAAGTTAATAATAAAACAAATAAATCAGAATTACATCAATTCATATGGACACCATTAACAAAACCACAGAGGGTATCTGTTATAAAAAAGGCATCCATACTAAGCTAGCAGGTGAATGAAAGGGGCTAAAAACAAGGTGTTCACAGTAAGTGTCTGCAACTTTAAAGCGGAGACTGACTTTATGGAATAAACCAGAAAATAAAGAAAAAAAACACATACCAGATTCACTTGTCCACCAACTTGTGAGATGAGTAGCTGGCTTTGACGCTTGAGCTTCTTGTTTTCTTGAACCATCTGTGGCATTACATGTAAATATATTATAAGTAGATTGTTTTCATGCAACAGTTTGGAAGCAAAAATCATTACTGCAGGTATGAACTGTATATTGGCTGGCTTGTTCATGTATATGTCTGAGTATCAAGGAATGATCTTAAACTGCAATTTTTGCAATTAAAAAACATTGCAACAAGCTGGCAGCAAAACATGTAGTATTCCAGGTGAAGCTCATGCTCCGAGTGCCTATTTCATCCAGGAATGTAACTGGGATTATCAGTGCACCCTCCACCCAACCTCTAGGGTTATTGGTCCCTTTGAGTGAATTTCAATGAAAAAATCCCTTGGGAATGATTGAGGGAGCACAAGCTCTTTCCCTCTGACTGATTCCCTGTTGATTTAAGCCAGTCTTGTTTGAAACGCACTATGAAACAGGATACATGGACCTGAAACAAAACCCTCTGAAAAAATTGAGACATCAAGAGATACTCCCCAAGACAGGTGTCCTAATGTAAAGTTGCAACAACCCTCCATACTTGTGTGTGCCAACCTTGTACTTCACCTTTCAAAAACACCCAAATTCTACTCAATCAATTGTTATTTTTTTGCTGCTGTCAATAATTTAAGTGGGTCCTGTTATGTGACATCTGATGTGTGGGTTGTGATTGGAATTACTTGATCCATTTTGATTGCTAATCTTTTTTCAAGATTCCTAAAATGTTGGCATATTTATGACTGATTGCAGCTCAGCAAACACTCAGTCATCAGCTAGGTTTTGAACGTTTGAGATCACATGTCATGATCAGTAGCACGCTTGTCACGCGCTAATGGAAAAATCACGGATTTGCTTGAATCTTTTAAGAATTTCTCGGCGCACAATGATCAGATCTGCTTGAGACTTTCCAAAAGTGTTACACATGTGTTGAAGATGGTTTTGGACTAAATAGAAGTAGAATAAAGGATTTTTGAAAAAATATAATCGGAGCCGAATTGTTAAGTTAGCGACAAAAACATGGCGTCACGCGTAACGTGCGTGGGCTTCACTGTTGACTGTTTTCTTGTTTTTGCCAACTTAAGTTTCATTTATAACCGTAAGACTTCACAGATGATGGAAAAGGTTCCTTTTTAAGCAAAATGGCAAACAAAAGCCTGAAAATTGGTGCTAAATCTTCCTTAAAATCAACAAAAGTGTTCACCATATGATGCATCACGCTTCAAGCTTGGGAGACACAGGTAATTTTCAATTCATTGTGCGAGCTATAATTCCTGAGTTACAGAACAATTTAACCTCAAAATGTAATGCTCATAAGTTGCTTTTCACTTTCCTTCCACCTTTTTGTGTTTATATCGAAACGTCGCCGAGATTTGAATTTTTTCTGCGTTCTAAACAGTTGGCAAGCGGTGTGATCTGGCGCGCGATAATTCTGATCATTAAATTTCCCAGTCGCATTGTTTACGACGAGTGCGCTGGAGCGTGTCAATGTTGACATAATCAAAATGCTCAAATGACAAGCTAAATTTTGGTACCAAAATCGATCGAATCTGTTAAAAGCCGACGAAAATATTGGCTATGAAGTTTGTTCGAAACATAAGGTCGACAATTTTGATCCTGAGGAAGGTAAGCGATCGAATTTCGAGCAAAGACAAGCGCAACGCTCTGGCCATTTTGGCGGCTTCCATTCCTTCCAAATCATCCTACAGTCTACAGAATCGATGAGCATTGTTCTAGATTTCCTTATTAGGAAGTAAATATTTCATCAGGTAAGGAAATGAGTGGGAAACTCCCTGAGCACATGCCGCTTGTTTCAAGCACGTAGTCAAGTACTGTGTTGTTCGCAAGCACAAGGCCGTAAAATTGAATGCAGCGATTATGGATTCTGGAGTTTCTAGGATTCAGATGTGGCGAGAACAAAAGAAGAAGGAAAGACAAGAGAAAAGAAGAACACATTATGAGAAAAACCGAGAGGAAATTATTCAAAAGGTCGTGAAAGCCAGAAAGAAAAGTCGAGAAGCCAGAAAGAAAAGTCGAGAAGCCAAGAGCGGACAACTACAGTATGTTCCAATCAAAGACATGACAAAGAAACGTCGGCACGAACAAAACCAGTAGAAGTTAGCTTCAGAAAATAAAGGAAAACTTGAGTGAGAGAGAAAGATGGCTAGAGAACGAAGTACGCGATACTGTCAAAAAAAGAAAGACCAAAATACACAGGTTCAAGCGGCGGAAGCCGCACGGATCGAAGTTACTGGTACGCCGTTCCCAAACAGGATGGCCAAGAAACGTGCCATTGGACGAGCTAAGAAGGGTCTCCCAGATACCCCGGAGAAGAAAGCAGAAATAATGGCAGCTATATCAAAAAGTCCACGGACGAGGAAAGTGCTCGAGAAACACGGATTAATAAAAACGCCAGAAGAGGAGAAAGAAGTGATTGCACTAAAAGCGCTTGCTGGTGATCTCACCTAAGGCCTTAAAGCCGTCAAAAATGACAAGTCAAACAAAGGAAGAGCTGCACTTGGAGCGGCAAAATCACTTTCTTTTGGTGAAAATGTTAAAAAGAGTAGAAGCCAGAAGACACTTTCGAAGCTCATAGCCTTAGATAGAAGAAGCATCAAGTCGGGAATTGAGAAACGCGAAATGATCTTGAAAGGTGAAGAGCCAAGCTGGCTTGAAACCAAACGAAAAACCAGGCGGGATGCAGTCACTGAAGAAACCAAAGAGGTTGTTTATGATTATTGGAAAATGGTGGCAAGTAGACCGACAGGAAACAAGAAAGACTTGATAAGAAAATGAGTTGGAGTGAAAACGTGGGTTGAACATCCGAAACACGTGCTTGAAAAAACCCAAACGGAAGCTTACGTTGAGTTTGCGTCAATGCACCCAGAGATAAAGATATCTCAGCGAAAATTTGAAAACCTGAAGCTTTATTTTGTTAGGGGAGCAAGGGAACGAGATAGACAGACCTGCATGTGTCGCCAGCACGTTGAACTTCAAATTGTCTTCAAAGACTGCATGAAGTTTAGGAAGAGAGTGATCGATGAAAGCAGAGAAGCTAATCAAGCAGTTACAGAAGTGTATACCTCAGTTGGAAATATTATTGAACAAACACTTTGCCCCAAACCTGAAGACCAAGACTATCATAAATTGAAATGCTTGAAAAGGGAGTGCAGAGACTGTGGAGTTCACAACTTGGTTTTGCTGCCAGAGGAGAAAGGTGTTGGCAATCACAAAGTGAAATGGAAGTGGTACGACTATGTGTCAACTGGAAAACTTACCACTGAAGGAAAAGACATGAAAAAAATAGCCCTTGTTGAGAAGTGCACAGGACCAAAGGAACTGTTCGATTATTTCATTCAGCTTTTAGGACAGTTTCCTTACCATTCCTTTCTTGCTAAATGGCAAAGGGAACAGCTAGATTCTCTTCTTGAAAACCTTCCTCTTGATCAAGCCGTGTGCATCCATGACTATTCTGAGGGTTATGCCTGTCGGTTTCAAGATGAAATCCAGTCCCAATACTTTGATGTAAACAAAGTAAGTCTTCATGTAACAATTCTTTACAGGCATTCAAATGCTGAGGTGGATGGTGTTCAGAGCACAGAAGAGGAACCAGCAATTTGTAAGGAGCATTTGTTTGTAATCTCTGGTGACGTCACCCAGGATCATGACTCTGTCCTTCACATCCAGAAGTTAATTTCAAAGCATTTAGAAGAATCCAACTGCACCATTAAGAAAATGCATGAATTCACAGATGGATGTGCAGGACAGTACAAGAGCTGGCACTGTTATGGTGACCTATCTTGTTCCCTGGCAACTCTTGGATACACAGTCCAGCGAAACTACTTTGCCACCTCCCATGCAAAGGGAGAACAAGATGCAGCTGGCTCCCATCTCAAACAGAAGGCGACCTAAGCAGTTCTCTCCAGGAAAGTCACACTATCAAACGCAAAAGATCTTTGTAACTTTCTGAAAGAGAACTTCTCTTAACCAGCTGTTTCCTCATTTCCTGCTCGGCAGAAGTCAGTGCAGTTAAAGCGGCGTGTCTTCTATTTGCCTTCTAGTGGAGAACTGAGTGTTGCACATAACAGGGAAGGTGGAAGATTCTGCACTGTCAAAGGCATTCGACAACTACACTCTGTAAGGACTTGCAGTGAACAGCTAAAAGTCTTCACGAGGGAAAGATCTTGTTACTACCATGGTTGCATTGTTGAGAATTTTGACAGCTGTGAAAATAAGGAATGGGTGGGCAACTGGAAGGAGATTGTTCTGTCAAGAGAGCCCTCAGGTGTCATGACCAGAACAACTGAAGATGCAAGCACCATTGAACATTCAGTTCAAGTTGCTGACCTGGCAATGAAAGACAGTATTGTGGCTGTGGCAGCTGAAGAGGACAGCCACTATGATTACTACCTCCTTAAAGTTACTAGCAGTGGAGTCATTTCCCTTCAAGAAAACTTTGAGGATCCTTATAGTGGAAGCATTTATTCCAAAGGACAGGCTGTTCTTCTCGGAAAGTTCTTTTTAAGGGAGAACATTATTGATTGCACATACAAACTAGATGATAAGGTGGCAGGAGTATTCCCAGGAACTGTGCGGTACATTTGTGGACCACTTGTGTCAAAGCGAAGGAGGGGAAGGCCAATTTATCAAGTTCCATTGGATGAACATGAACAAATTCTGGCATCTCTTTAACTGTTTTTGTCTTTAGTAGCTTGTAATTAACATTTTTTGCCAAAGTGTTCCTTAAATACGGTATTTATGCATTTTTTACAAAAAAGGGCGTGGCCGCATTGCATCATGGGTAATAGAAAATTAGCTTAAAATGCATCTTAATTGACTGAAATGACATAATTTCAAGATAGGAACCAATTTCCTTCACTTTCTGACTTATTTCTAACAAGAAATGATTCTTAAATAAATTTTTCAATTTTACCCCAATGTTACACCTTTGTACATCAGAACTGTGCTACTGATCCATGGAAAATCATGCATTCAGTAGGTACTGTAAAACAGCACAGACTGACTGATTATAAATTCAACATTTCGGGCTGTATTCTGCTATGATTAGTTATTTCTATTTAATGAAGTAATAAATTTATGCTCTTAATTTATTGTAAACAAAATAATAATGGCTCACATTTGTGGCAAACTCCTCTGCCTTATTCCTGCAACTTTGCTCCACCTCAAACTTCGAATGCAGATTTTCATACTCAGATAAGGCAAGGTTCGAAACTGTTGAGTAAGAAAAGAATGAGTTCTAAAATTAGCAAATTTAATAGTCTTTAGTTAGTATTTTCCAAAGCAGGTGATTACGTACACGTAAGGACCTGATTTTATAAGACGGAAAAGGTAATTTAAATATCGCTTTTGGGGCGCACCCAGATATTGCAAAGTCCCAGCCAATTGTTTTTGATCCAAATTGTGTGGCTTCCAAAAAATTAATATAATTCATAACCTGCCCAAAGAGGTATTGGATTGAAACCTCTCCACCATCCTAACCATCTGGACAATTCGGTTTCCCTTCATGCTTTCCTTTAAAAACCTTTTTAGCATATTCAGTGCCCTTCCTCAAGCTGGGCATTGACATTTAGAGGAGCCATAAATTGCATCAATTATTTTGTTTTCAGTTGCAATAGAAATAGTGTAACAGAGTAATGTCCTTTAACTGGGCAAAAAATTTACAAATCAGCTTAAGCTTGATGACCATGTGAAGAGGTTTACCATTAAGGACTACAATCATGAGTTATTTGATCTTGAGTTTGAAAAAGTCTGGCAGACCATTTCAACCTTGTGCAAAATTCAAGATGGTGCCGCGTGGAGGCAACTGTGGTGGTCGAAGGAGACTACAGTGTTTCCACACAGTGCAGCTAGCCTGACCGCCAAATCACAATTTTCTTTAATTAGAAATCTATTATATTCATATCTATAGCTTTCAACTGATGTATTGAATGCAAAATTCTGGGCAGATATGCTGGAGAACATAACTTATTTATTTGAAAGATTCAGAGCATGCTGCATTGATCATAGTACTGTTACAGTAGAAATATGGCACGATTTTGGAGTTATTCAATGTATCTGAACTTTAAATCATTATGTATCACAAAATCTGCATTCACTTAGCTTTCAAACATTTGGTATATTTAACTTGGAAATCTGTGGCGATGTTATGGAGGAAGAAAACTGAGATATTTATATACCCCAACTTCACGTACTAAGCCTTACTTGTCTTCATTTCACAACTTATGATGTAACCACTGCAAAAAGAGTTTATCATTTCACAAGAGATAAGTCCACTTTACAGACCAAGCAGAGTTTGTCTGCTCATTTCCTCAGAAGTCTCAAAAACAACAAAATTTTAGGCCCACTTCCTGCCTTCTTAGAATTCCTGCTTCCTGCCCTTTCCCCTTCCACCTCCTGTACCCCTTCTCTACCTCTCCTTTACCCCTCCCATATCCTACCCATATCCCTCCTGTCCCTAACTTCCCAGGCTTCCACCCTCATGTCCACCCCCCCCCCCCCTGCCACCCCCACTGAATTACAAGTGGGGATTTACTTACAAAAGATTCTGACTCTTGACTGGGAAAATTTAGTTCTATTTTTGGAAAGATCATCTGTTGCAGGAGGTGACCACTTATTACAAGTGGCCACACTGGGAGATTCTGGGAGATAAAGAGAAATAGAATCACAGCCAATCAGGACTAAAATTTGTGTTAGATTTCTTTCTCCATTCAAATGTTACTGAATTTAAATTTAAATCTAAAATTTTATCTGTCCTCAATGTAAAGGAAGTCAATACATCTTTCAACAATGGTAAATTGAATTTTTAAAGAATAATATTTACTTGATTTCTCCACAACACAAATTTTAAAGAATGTTTTCGAATTAAATAAGACGCTGTTGAAAGGATGAAAGATAACCTTTGACTTTTACACAAATTCTCTACTCACTAATTTTCTGTCTCTACCTTTTAAGGTTTAACGAAGAAAAATATGGCTAGGGATTTGATGAAATGTTGTTTGTTTACAATATAAGCTTTTGAGCTTATGCACCGTAAATTAAAACTATGACAAAAGAAATGAAATGAAATTAATCAGCACAAATATGGGAAAAAAGAGGAACTAATTTATACATTCAATTGAATCTTTGTGTACAAATTGAGAATATCCCAGAGGGTACATGCATGTAAAAATCTCTTTTATGACACTACAAATTATGTTGTATTAAAATACTCACGGCTTTCAAATCAAACATAGCTTGAACAATAGGAAATTTGTTTACACTACCTTACTATCTGATGCTTAGCTAATTGACTTCCGAAGAGAAATAAGTAGTGTATTCTTATATTTCAAAATCAACAATTTTAGCACTCGCTTGATAAGCTAAAAGAACGTACATTAAACTTTTCTTTGAAATACTAATGTCAGTAAAGTGGCTGCTTCTACAGAGTTGTTTGGTCGTAAAATTCTGAACAAGCACCGTTTAAAATTTCACCTCACTGACCAAGATACAACCGCAATGATAAAAGGAGCCCGATTATTTCATTATTTTGCAATTTTGCTCACGGGTATGTCTTCAATACAACCAACATTCTCTTGACCTCTAAAATATGCCTTATGTAGCAGGCATACAACAATGGGCTTCTATACGATATTCCTTATATCATTTGCTTGCCTAGCCTGCGCATTTGCGCTGATATAAAACGGGAAGTAGCAGACTGTCAGTGATGAAATATCCTCTCCATGTTATTATCAGTGACTCGGATTTCACGACTTTCGAAAAGTATTCAAATGCAATCTTCTTTCCGTCGAAATCTCATGAGCAAAACTCCCGTTCCTACCTTCTTTCAGTTTCTCCAAGTCCCCTTTGGCTTTCGAATATTTCGCCTCCTGCTCTTTGAACTGAAATAAAAAAGAAAAGGAAATTAACAATGATTTAATATACGCGGATGACTGCTGAAGGTATTTGGGTTTTAATTGGAAGCTCGCTGGTTCTTTATTCTTCAATTTATCAAGAACCAGCTGCAGTTTCCCAAGATGAAAAAAAAAAAAACAATTTCCATATAATACACTTACCTTTTCAAAGTAATCCTGACACTTTTTCTGCAGATCTTCGAATTCAATGACCGCTAAAAACGAAAGAAATCAATAACACGATCAATCACTCGAAAAAGTGCACAGCTGAGTAAATGAAACGAAGTCGCCGACTTCCTTGTCAGATTGTTCTCGGTATAGATTACCACCAACCTCTTTGAGATAGCCCCTTTAGGTTTCGGTAATTTCTATCTAATACTTCCAACCTCTTCCGGGTTTCGTGTAAGTCGAGTCCATACGCCTGTGAAGCATTTGAAGCATCCGCCATTTTTCCATCGACAAATTTTTCTTGTCACACAACAAGACGTAGTTTGCATTAGTGATCACGTGTTAAGTAACAACATCCGGTGCAAAACGCGGAAAAGACAATTTACGAAAGGGCAAAAACTGGCACAACTTTTATATAAACAAAAACGTGTATATGATTGATATTAAATGAGAGATTTTCAAACCACTGAGCAACTACCCTGCATTTCTTTATAGGGAGTATCGACTACAAGAAATTTTGGAAACTCAAATCATCCAAATACCTCATCCATGACCAGTGGATTGGTGCTAACATAACAAACCAGGAAACTAAGCTACCCACTTACTAGTCATTTACAAGATGGTTAATGTTATACCTCCGGAGGGGGCTACTCCCAGAAAAGTTGGGTGGGGGCGTGCGACCCACTTCCCAAAACCCTTACCCTATTTATGACCAAACTCTGCGATTTTTGCTACCCTATTTATGACCTGGGGCCCGTTTCTCGAAGGTCCCGAAAAGTTTTCGCACCCGAAAAGAGAAAAGCCGTAGCAAAATCTCAAACCTTATGACTACAGAGCTGTTTTATGCACATATTCTTAATATGAGCAGAGGTTCTCTTCATACAAGAAGTTTCAGGCGTATACACCTCTCTGTCTTTAACACCGATTAACTAAAAATGCTTTTGCGGGCCCGAAGAGTTTCCGGGGTTTGTGACCTGTCCAAAAATTCGATACCCTATTTATGACCGTTGCGTCTGGCACAGTTGCCCTAAACGTAAGCTATGAAGGGCTTTTGTTGACGGTCTTATTGATAATGATGAAAAAAATAGCTTCTTCTAAGAAACATGCCTAATTCAAGACTAGAGTGCTAAAACCATTCCCTATTTAAGACCAAAATGGCCAAAATCGATACCCTATTTCTGACCAAAATGGCTGAAAAACCCTACCCTTTGGGGCCGCACATACCTATATATCCCATGTAAGGGAGTACCCCCCGGTGTTATACACCCTTTGATCAAGTGGGCCTGCATGAAAAGGCACATTACAGCTCAGAAATAAATATGAACTTTGACATACAAAATGCCTCAATGAAGATACATAGGCACGCAATGTGTGCATGACTGTTTACAGTTGACGTCAAATAACCCAAAAACCCCAATGAGAAATTCGGATCTCCCGTTAACACGAAACAAAATTGATTTTCCCTGGATTGGTTCTAGATTTGCTTCTTACCGACCCTTACCATTAACTGCAGTTTTACTCTCGAGATTCGAGTCCTCTTTATCTCGAACCTCGAAGCCATTTTTTAAAGTCATCTCCTTTGTAAATTTTATCCTCGGTAACACGATTGTGGGGATGCAGCGGCTTAATGGTTAACCTGCGGTCATATCCTCCCTCCCTATACTTTTTTTCCCTTCTCCTTTTCCAAAAGAAAAAATGAGCATGTTTGCAGCAGTTTACCTAATGGTTAGAGAGATGGACTCCGGATCGAGCGGTCCAGGTTCGAGCCCTGGCCTTGGCTGACCTGGCCGTGTGATGTTCTTGGGCAACCCAGGTGTATAAATGAGTACCAGGGAATTTACCACTTTTTGAGTAAAACTGTCGTCAGCCATTTCATTTCTCTTTTTCTTTGTCCACAGTACCCACGGCCCCACTCCCTTGCTTTTGCCCTCGTTCAGTCTCTCGTGGTTTTTATTTTGGTCTCGCCCAAACTAAGTGAGAGAAACTCGGTAAAAGATACATATGAGTTAACTGGTTGCAATTATGTTCTGCTCTATCCCACCATATAGTACTGTTTTGTTGTTTTCCTCTACTTTGTTTTATTCCCTTCACATCTGTTATGATTTACTATGTTGGGAAAAGAACGTTGAAGTTTCAATCTTTCTCACTAATGGACCAGAAGGAAACAGTACACTCATCGTTTTATTCTCTACATTCTAATTTCAGGTTATTTGTTGCCTACACTGTTAATCTCCTAAAACCTCCAACTCCTGATAACTTGAACTTGTCTTAAATTGATTTCCCCTGAAGGTTCGAGTTATCGGGAGTGCACTGTACTTAACTTGCACTGTGCTGAGATAAGTGCAATTACCAAGCCGTGTGTACGCTACTTTTGTTGAATATTAAACAAAAACAAACATTGCGCTATGTTTTCGCATCCTAACTAAAATCTTCTGTGAAGATTTTCTTGATAAATCCAAATCTTTGTGGCTCTAAAATTAGATGGATCAGGGTCGAAAAACTAAGTGAATGATGGCTTGCTCTTAATGTCATAAATCTTCTCGTTTAATAGGTCTGGCTAAAAAGTGCTCTTAAGCTTTCACTTGGAGACCTGTTCTTTTGGCCTCTCTCCCGTTAGTCCTCTTAGAACAAGAACCATTTACTCAACAAGTAAGTACTCAGCTCTCCGTTAGATAGATAGATGCATAGTAGAAATTATAAATTGTAAAAGGGGATCCCCAAGAAAAGTTTGTAAAAACTTGCTGGGATCTTCTGCCAATAAAATCGATAACAACATGTAATAACGAGAAATGTCCTGTGTAAAAGCAATGGGCAAGCAATAAAATTGAAACTAAAAATTGAAATTGAATTGAAATTGAAAGTCTGCGCGTCGCTCCTTAGCAGCTCTTAGTACTGGGGGCACATCAGTCAAGGCTCATTGACACGATTCGATGGTATCATTCGATGTTAGAGAAAACAAAGCGCCAACAAATTGGCCAATGTTTCCTTAATTTATAGTAAATGGTTTGAAACCAGGAGTATCAGTGGTTCATATCATTATTGTCATCGTCCGGCTAAGGGCCGGGTCGCACCAGAGCGAATTCAAATATTTCCAATTTTTGGCTCTAGTGCGAACCGGGCCTAAGTGTGGTTCTGAAAAGAACTGTTGTTGGTGACTGACGTTTCGACAACCTGAGCGGAAGTCGTCTTCAGAGTCAAGTGAATAGTATTTGCCAGTCGATGATGTCGATGATGTTTTAAGTCTGATCTATTGAACTCAGATTGGTCCGCTTAGCCGAGAAGGTATTGGCTGTGGGACTCGTGCAAACTTTGTCAACAGTCCTTGGTGGGTTCAACTTAATTGTCACAAGTCAGTACGACCATTTCAGTCAATATCGCGGCTCGGGTATCACCGTGTCTTCAATTTACAGAATCTTTATAAATTTTCGTGCGTGCCGCGCCCATGTCTCGTCCCATTCCCCTTTCAGGGCTGATGCGTCTCGCCTCATAATCCCTGCCGGATTTCGAGAGAAAAACTAACCTACGTGTAGCCGTACCCACCCCCCGAGGAAAAACGTTTTCCTCGGGGGGTGGGTACGGCTACACGTAGGCTAGGGAAAAACAGACCATCAGCAGTCTAAACGGGTTGTTTGTATCCGACTCAATAAAATGAAACATCTTCCCTGGCATGGATGCAATGCATTAATTCGTATCGCGTATAGCTAACTACAGCCGGCAACCGATGAAACCGTTTGCACTCTGAAGATTCGATAAAAGGTAGTCTTCCGATCACTATGTCTCATGAAAAATGCACAAGCTAAAGCCGGATCCATGAAAAAAAAAAAAAAAAAAAAAAATGACGGAAGCTTCGCTAATCAGCAAGTCCCACACATAATGCTGCTTGAATATAATATAATCGTTAGGGTATACACTCTTTTAATTTTGGATGCTTTCTTTACAGACGTCTCCCTCTGCGGCACCTCGCGGGGGATCCTAGGAATGAGCGCACGGAACGAGAAACATTGCTGTTCATTGTTTAATTCCGCATTCAGTTTTCGCAAGCACAGGAGACAGAATACTTATGTTAATGTAACATATTGTGATGAGACTTACTCCACCCCGATAGTTTTTATTATTTGTTGGTAGTTCGCGATGACTCCGGGCCATTTTATTAATAACTGCATGTTCGACAAGCGAAAGAAAGAAAGAGCACGAAGAGAGTCGCGTTTCATTACGCTTACTTTGCGCAGCTTAGTAACCAGGCACCTGCTAACGAAAAGCCACGCCCCTGATCAGAAAGTATTACTGAGGAAACCATTCTACTCGATGTAAGTGATTGAAAAACTGTGAGAAGTGAATAACTAAAATTTCCGACCGACCTGAAACGTGACTTGACTTCAATAAAACGCGTTAGTGAAGCAACATTTATAGTTGTCATGCCAAATCACTGATCGTGTGAATTTAACTGTTCTCCACGGCAAGAAAAAAGTTGAGGTACTACCGTATATTATTAATCTCATTTTAGAATTTTAAGGCTTTATTATCACTTTTTGCAAGGATCCGGATGGCAAAATTTCACATGATGATCACGATTTGATACCAGCTCACGATCACGCCCACAAAACATTACTGCCCCTAGAAACAGTTCAGTTGCTATGCGAGATCAAGAATGTTATTTACGAGAACCAACTTCTACTCGTGGATGCAATGGAAAGAGAGAAGAATTGATAATATATATATATATATATATATATATATATATATATATATATATATATATATATATATATATATATATATATATATATATATATATAGACACGCTATTGAAATACACGATACTGGGATTTGTTTGTTTGCAGGTACGACCAAAATGTCAACTTTACCTTAGGATCGGTGAAATCTCCAGTTGTGTAAGTTCACTTGAATATGTTTTCCTATGAATTGATTGGTCGTTTTTGTCGGCGATCGCGACGTCGATTGCTGACAAATATAAATTACATTCTTAAGCAAAACAGACAACGGGGCGCTGTGTAAGACCCTTGAAAAGAAAAACGAGTGTGGAAGCCTCGATGAGGGTGAACTGACAATCATTAGCTGAGGCTCGAAGGGTTAGGGAGAACATACACTCTCTCGAAAATCGTCGCACGGTCGTGCTTCAAATCTCACTTAATTTCTAACCACAACTACCCTTTTCTGTGCCTAACCGGCCCTGTTGCTCGTTGGACTAACCTAAAACAGAAGGAGACGAACTGAGGAGGGGGAGGGGGGGGGGGGGGAAGAGAATCTACAGAAAATAGGCGTTTTGTTTTTCACCGTTTACTCCCCCGCCTTTTGAATTTTAAGGACATAGTTATAAATTGAGGTCCTGACAGAACCATGCAAATCTTACTTTGCGTCACAAGAATTATACCACGCACTCCAGCCGTTCTAAGTGACGGTCGATAGCTGACAAATCAGAAACAACTCTGTCTTAGCGCCTGTTTTTTTTTTTTTTTTTTTTTTTTTTTTTTTGTTACCGGTGCTTACCATTTTTGTGGACCTTGAATGGAACACAATTAAGAGGGCAGACTTTCTCACCTAGGAAATGGAGGCTCGGGGTAGGAGGAAGGAAGAGAAAATTTCCCTTTTGGTGGTTTTCGTCCCAATGAGCGTTATATTTTCTGGCAATGCGCTCGCCCCGGAGAAGAACATCAGCCGTAGTAACTATCTCAGGGGCTATCCGTTCATTTCGATGCCTAAATTCTCGGATACTCCACTCACTGAGGAGCAACTGATCTCCGTTGACTGTTATTACCTGATTATTACCGCTGTTTATAGCTGGCCAGTCGAAAGGAGTTCCTTCTGTAATCAACCCCCTACTCCAACAAAACTTAGCCTGTGAACATGCTCCCAGCGAGGGCGAAAAATAATGCCGCAAAACGAGCCGACAAGCGCGACAAAAAAATGGTGAGCGAAGCGAGCCAAGTGAGACGGGAGAACATACACTCGCCTTCTCTTACTCCCCATCCGCTCTCTCCTAAAAATAAAATATGTCCGTTCGTTAAACGCATTGCACAGGGAATGATTTTGGGCACGCTGATCTGGATTTCTGACACAAGTCTGGTTTGCCAAAAATCTCATTGTTTTGGTTTGAACAGGTATACCTCGCATGAAGATTGGGTGACTATGTCCGGCATCCCAAACATTTATATTTCTGCTGTTAGTGTTTTTTTCGCGAAAAAGTGTCAATATTCTAATAAACCTATTTGGGATATGCGTGAGGTTTTTTGATTTGAAATAAGCTCCCTTTCGCTGATGCAAAAACCCACTCCGGCAGAGGCTCAGTATTGACTTATTGTGGTAGAGCACCGTCACGCTATCTATAGGATGATGTATTACCTAAAAAACATTCCAATTTTTAAAGTTGAAATTTTAAAATCAATGATGATCTGATACACTGTACGGCAGCGAGAGGAGATGAACTGACAGAAATGGTATAACAATATCAGGATCTCGAACAATACTAAAAATAACTGCATAATTTTAAAGTAAACTTCAATTTTTCCCTGACGTGCGGATCAGTTTGCCTGTTTTATTTATCATTCCAACATTTGTGCTGATCCAAGTGGTAATAGATAACAGATCCAGCGCTCCTTACTGCTTTGTCGCTATGGTTTTGGCGTTTGTATGATTGATTGGAGACAGATATCGTGTGGAAGTTTCCTGGCAACATGCTGAAAGCTACCTCTTCCATTTAACAATTCGGTTGGGCTGCCAGTGAAAAACTGTACTTCTTTTCACTGGCCGCATAAAAATGGCAGAGAAACCGTGAAGCCTACCGTGAAATGACCGATAGGGGAAAAAAAATGATTAAAATCTGCCCCCCCCCCCCCCCACCCCCGTTTCGAACCGCCTCCATGGAAACTTCAAAATTGTATATTTTATCACCTTCCTTGTATTCCTTTCGGAGGTATCAGTGTGTGTCTTGCAGTGTAGAAAGCTGTTTATCCTTGTTTATATTCATTATATGATCTGTTCAATCTAATTATTCTGTCGAAGGAATACTTTACTTGACAGTTTACTGGTGGCCTTCTTAGCATGTTGTTGCCCTAGTAACTCGCGATTTCCTTTTGGACACTTTTATAATCATAATATTCTAATCCTTCACCTGTGTGAAGTTAATAATATTTTTTCTGGGGTTTTTTACGTTGATCGTAAATTTTTTAGAGTGAAATGCGAGAAACAAACCCAACTTCCGGTTAACCGCAATTTAGCTTTGATTATTTACAGGATGTCCGATAAGTGATAGGCATTTATCACGTTGCTTCGAATCTGTCATCGGCAGAAGTCTCTGAAGTAATCTATTCAATGGTTGATCCCCGATGTTTATCATCGCGCACTTCTGAAAAGGCAGAGATCCGATTTACCGTTCAGTTGAGCTCAGCAGTGACTCTCTTATGGCAACGTTTCCTCTGATTGACAATTGAAAAACAGCAACTTTAATTAACAAATTCGGATCGAAATCTCAGCGGAGGGTCCAAAGATTTCACGCTCTAATGAAAAACTAATAACCATTTGAATAGCAGACTTTGAAGGTGTTTATTTTTGCACTGTGCTGCTCCCGACCTTTGCTTACAATGGCCAACGAATTGTTTCACGAAAGCGAAATTACTGACTTGTCAGCGTGACAAGATTGGTTAATTGTGTACACTGCATTTCCATGACAATCGATATTTGAACCCGGCTTCGCGATTGGAGGTAAAACAATATGTAATTGGAGTGATTTGGCGCCCTAAAGTCTCTTGAATGACACTGTAATCCACATTGTTGATGAAAAAGGGAACCCGTCAAAATCAATCGGACATGCTTTGATGAACATGCTTGAACTGTTTTGGGAGGGGAGCCAAAACGTTCTGATTTCGTTTTGCGTTGTTAACAACAGAACCCCCAAGTGCATTAAATAGCGTCTTTTAGCAGACGCCCTTCAATCGCTTCAACGAGCAGCCTTCTCGGTTTCCGACAGGGCTACAAAGTAGGTAATTTTGATGGGCGCGAAATTCTGCTCCTTTCGATATCCCCCTGTGTATTAAATTATCGGCTCATTTGACGTCATAAGGCGCAAGCGCAGTATGGCGCTTTTTGACAATTGATTGAGTACAAAGTCACGCCTCCCGTTCCCCGCTTCCAAAAAACTAGACATCCCGCTGATTCCCATGCGAGTTTTAGGGTTGCATTGACAAACAACCACTAATCTGCCCTCTGGCAGAGCAAGAACGTAAATTCTACACCGCTATTCACGTCTGGAGTGAAAAGGGACGCCTGACCTTTCAACGTGGGTTCGCAAGAGTTTCAGTGAAACGAAAGATGTCGCTTAGCGAAGTAATGCTGAAAACGCTCATTCCAAGTAACTTCTTGGATTCGGATGATGAGGAGATAAAGTCGTTAACTTGTCCTCCAGAGACAGACGATTTGCAAAGGAACGAATTTCACATGTTCAATGACTACTTTGGGCTGAGCAACTTGGTGCAAAGAGTGAGACAAGCGAACGGTAGTGATTTCGACTATTTAACGGGTGAAAATTTTGGAGTCAGCAAATTGCCGCCAAGACGTGACCGATTTGACAGCATCGATTCCGAAAATTCATCATCTGGTAGCTGTGATTCTTTCACTGATCATTTTGGAGATGGGCCTTTCCAGCCATTCAACTCTTCATCGCTCTTGCACAGTGCATCTTCCAAGCGAAAAGAAGCAGTTTTGCCGCCAAGCCGACGGATTAAACCGTCTGCGAGAGCTCCTGCTCCGGTCTCGAATCGGCAAAACGTGTGCGTGTTTTGCAGAAACAATGGGGAAAGCGAGGAGGTCTTCTCTTCCCATCAACTAAAGGGTCCCGATGGAAAGACGACATGTCCAATTCTGAGAGCATATACTTGTCCTATCTGCAAAGCAAGCGGCGATGAGTCACACACCATCAAGTATTGTCCGCAAAACCAGCAAGCGCAAGGCAATGGCGGTCAATTGCCAAAGGTGCCCAGGAATCGTGTTCTTCCCAAACGGAGTCGCTGAACTTTCATCGCAGATTCTAAAGTAAGACTTAGTGTGAAATCATTATGTAAAGATTTTAAGGGTAAATTCAGAGTTTATATGCCGATTTTAAATTTATATTCGGGTTGTTGTGTTATTTGTTTACCACATGATCTCTTACTATTTCCAAGACAGCGTGCAGCGGCGCAACGATCGCAGTGAGCTAAATTATTATTGCATTTATATAAGAAAAACCCACAAATGGCGGTGCAGATTGCCGCTATTCGTATTATTAAGGCCACTTTCATTCAAGGCATGTTAGTACAGTGTTGTTAGTATTCATTTTCTTTCGCTTTCGAACCTAAACGTTCTACGTTAGCTCGACTTCGATGTTTTGTTAGGTTATTAATTTGCAGCGATCTGCATTCACAACGGAAATTTCAGGAAGATTGTTGTTAAAATTGAGTATTTAGTTCCCAACAAGAGATGTTGTGTAAATGTTGCGAAAATTACAATATTTTACCCCAAAGTGGTTGGACTTCCTAGTTAGAGGTTAACTTATCGAATATGTATCTATGTAAAATTTTCGAATTGTAGCAGAATACAATATTGAATTTTCACCCTCTAAGTGTAAAGTATTTTAATATGAAAGTGTTGATTAAGAATTTCGTCCAGAAACGGAGAGATTATGATTAATAATGTGTTTTATAATTCCCAATTCTTCTCTAAGGGAGGTTTTTCAATAATTTGTCGATATTTACGATGTAGAAATTTACTACTTTGAAAGTAGGTTAATGCTACCTGGTTGTAGAGGTGGATTTTTGAATGAATTTTATTGTAATTTTAACAGCTGTGTTCTAAATACTGGCTGCAAATGATGTGAAAAAAATCAAGGTTTATGAGAAAGTTTTTTAATATTAAAACTGACATGCTTTATTCTAAACGTCGGGAAGTTTTGAGTACGATTTGTATTTATACATTAAGCTAATTCTAATATCAGAGGAGAAATTTTGTATGGCTTATTGAAAGGAGAGAAAGATTAAAACCTCGTTTTTCAATTTCTACTCTTTGTGTCTGTGTTTTTTTTAAATCTGACCTTTCTTTCATAAATTCCACGGTCTCTAAGGGTTTTGTTTCTTTCGCGCGCTTTCCGCTTTGGCGCCGATGAATTGACCGGATTATAGTAAGTTTTTCGTACGTTTGAGAAGCTCAGCAAACCGACTACAAATCAAAATATACGTTGCCTTGCTCGCTTTTAGATCAAGCGATATATGAAAGAACGATCATGCTACCGACCGAGTAAAATTTTTTGGAGGTCAATGTAAACAAACCATGTGCTTTCGGCGAGTAGGTTGTAAATGACGAAGCCGTTTATATTCGGAAGCTGAGAAGGGTTTCTTACGATTGGGTGTTGTTTGAAAGCATTCACAGAGGTTCTTACAATGCACAGGTTCGATTCCCAAGTAGGTATATTTCTTTTGAAACGATCGAAAGGTTTCTTGTGGAAGTTATGCCCAAATCTCTTTGTTTTCGTTGTTTACGTCACTACGAACGACAGCTGGTCTTTGAAAACGAATTTATTTTTCACGAATTGGGTTCCGTAAGAGTCACTGGCGAGCAACAAAAGAAAATAGCGTGATTAAAGAGAACTTGAGTTTTGAATCCTGGAGTTCGTTTTGTTTTTGTTACCCTGTGAGGAACCCAGCGTCGCATCAGGCGCGGCGGACGTTGGCAAAGCTAACTGATCACAAAAGACAAAGCTTACTTAACAATTCACAACGCGTGCAGTATGCAAATCACTGCTCAAATAATTCAGAAAGTCAGCCGACTGTCAAAGCCTTTGAAAGAGGAAATTACCTGTAATCAAGCTCGTAAACAGAAATGCAATTACAGAACGAAACAATCGATACACGCTTGGGGCATTTGAAAGCCGCGTGAACGTCACCATTGTAATGCAAATCGCGTTAATTGAGGGTTCTGTTTCGGTGTGGTATTTTCCTTTGTGGTGAATCGAAAGGAAAATGTGCTGTCGATTCAATTTTAAAATCTGAAATCAGCAATTTTCAAAGATATGTGGTTCAGCTTGATAGTTATAGATCATATTTTCATCTTTCCTTCAATATTTGATGGGTGAACCCTCGAACAAGATTAAATCGATCTCGGCGTCTTTCATCATGTCTGATATTTCATTGAGAGAAGATACAAATATAGAGGCCAATGTTTACCCCTTTCACAACTGAGGAATGCGAGAGAAAATCGAACGTAGTTTGCGTTTCGTTTACCAGACGAGAAATCGTAGGAAAGCGGCTTTATCTCGCGCCAAAATTGACAACTGAACTGTCAAAAGCCAACAAGACACAAAGAGACGTGATAATTGATGGGCGGTGGAGCGATACCGAAAGACCGGAAGTGAGTTAGACAAGCTTATTCTTCACACAAAAGCGCATTCTTTTTCAATTTATTTCCATGCATAATTTCCTGAAAAACCGAAAAATATTACTTCTTTCACCCTTAAACCACTGCCTTAAAAGTTGCGAGGAGTAAATGCAGTTTGCGCAAAATCCTGGGTTACGTTCTTTCTAAGTTTCTTTGGTCGTGAATTTACTGGCCCGTGCCACCTGGAGTTTATTCTAGAAGGAGATCAAAAAGACGCTAAATGCGGACACTGACTGGAACACAATCCAAAACATGGCGCCATATGGTGTGAAAAATTAGTACAAACAGCTTCATTCCGGGAATCCCCCTCAAACAGAAAATACTTTGATCAGATCAGAAGCCTGGAGCATTTGCATTATCACCAAAGCTGACCAGACGGCCACCTGTAGCTAGGTGAAATTCCATGAAGTTAATTTTGGCGAAAATAGTTCTCGGGTACTCAGTCTGGAAAATGTCCCCGGCTTTTCCCTAAATATCGTTTTTGACTGTGTAATTTTGTCTTCGCGAAAGCGCATTAGCGTTGGAACAGATCAGTGAACGTACGCTTCTGAGTCTGTGTTCAAGTTGTTATTAAGTACAGTAGACAGTTGAATTGAACTGTGAATCATGAATAAATCGATTTTTTTCACAAGTGCTTCTCATACCCGTTCATGTGATCTTTTTTCCGATTTCTTTTTAGAACAGCAATTGGATCATATTAACCCGGTGACCCTGCAGAGTTCCTTTAATTCTAAAGCAGACAGCAACCAAAGTAGGCAAAGATTCAAGACTTCCTTCCCGACTCCCGGTGCTTCTCAAGTGTCACCGAAAAAATATCGCGATTCCGATTTAAGCGCGATATTCACCTTTTTTCAAAGATTTCAGTGATAAGAGCATGGGATATTGACTAGAAAATTTGCCTAATTCTTTTATATTTTTAAATACTTCATTATAAGATGTGCGAAAAAATAAACGTACTGATAATTATCCCGTACGCCCTGCAAGCAATACCGGCATTAAAATACCACTGATTTTGTCACTGACAAATTGACGTAAATATCTAATTCCTTTCAAAATCGGTTGCGCGCTTTGGTATCTCAACGCTTGTGCCATGTTTAGTTAAGGTTTAAACAGCGGCATTAAAAAGTTATGAAATATTTGCCATTGAACACAAACACACGAAGACCGAGAAATGGAGAGATGATTTAACACGGGCGAAGCAGAAAAGCGAACAGACAAGAATATGAGAAATGAACGGAAGACGGAAAACGTGTGTAATTAACGTGTTAAACGGTATTTTTCAGTCGGTAAGGTTAATGTAGCTAAAACAGATAAGATGGGCGGACGGATTTTATTTCTTCAGTTCCCCAACCTGTGAAATCTGCAGTTTCAATTTCACTTTGGAAACTGAAAGATTTTTACATGGTTCTCAATTGCGCATGCATTCTGCGTCAATCAGTGAACACGGGATCGCGTCAAGTTCACTGGTGTTGTCAATTTTAGCTAACAAATTAATTGATCAGTCTGAAGAATTAGAAGTACTCTTTTGTGAGAGCGTTTCTATGCACCTCTGTTATACATTTGTTTACGACACTAAACAAACAGAGATAAAACAAGCCTCCCACGCGCCCAAATTTTTTGATTAGCATCTGCGCACCTTACGCGCCAAACACAAAGACAAGGGTGTCAAGAATTGTCCTATTTTGAGAGTGCTAATGGACCGATGACGCAATCACCTAAGGCCCAAAAAGTATTTTTGATCAATTCCGTGAGTGTGAAAATTCTGGATTAAGGGTGATTTTCTCTTCAAAAGTCCCGAGAAACCTTTCACGGCAGTTTGCACTGATCTGGGTTCCTCTTTGCACTCATGGGCTTTCTGCCAACGCTTGATCACTTGCACGTTGGATTCAGAAAAATGTAAACAGAAGTAACCTGTTTACTCGAGTTCATACGAAACGGTTGCTAGCGGAATACTGATGTAACCGGATTTCTACACTCTACGTTGTTGGTAAAGAGTTTCAAGTTTATGCACAAGATGCAGCCCATTTTTAAAGCTGCCGCATTACTTATTTTCAGTGGAACAGATGTGAAAAGTACTGTCATGCAAGGGAAAAAATTAAACATAGTATTTTTCAGGACATCCGTAAACAGCTGTTCATTCACGTACCGGAAAATACAAGTAAATCAAAGCAAACAGAGAAACAAAATTTGATCCACTGCTAACTTGACAAAGCATGTAACTAAAATGAAAACAACAATGGTGATAGGGTCCAGGAGAGAACGAGCGTAAGATACGCCCATATATTAGGGCATAAAGACGCAGGCATAAGGGCTACACGAGGGTAACCGCTAGATGCATGTTCCCTCTTTGTTGAAGCGATATTAGACCATATTAGCTGATATTACAGTTTCAGAGAAGATCTCCGCGGCAGTTACTCGAGATTTTTAAAGAGTACATTTCTCCCGCTCCTCGCATCAAATTGCAGCGCGACACTCTCACCTTGTAAAGAGAGTGCGTCATCAAGAATTGTAAATTAAAATACCTTATATGCGCTCGAGTCCTTACGATATTCGCTAAATCTTTTCTGTTTGGTGCCGAAAACTAACTACAGTACTCGCAGAGTCAAGACAGCAACGGATGACATTTTGAATATACATATATATATATAAGCCACTGAACCAGCAAAAAGTGGAACGTTTTTATTAAATATAACTTAAAATTGTCAATTAAGATATTTTTACAAGCACACATGTGAATTTTTTTTTCACACGTTTTAACAAGACATTCATTCGTGTGCTAATTTCATGTGCGGTTGTTGTTTAGCTTCCAGTGGTGGAGTAACGGATCACAGTCCTACTCCAAACAAGGGGAACTGTTCCCATGTAATAGGAAGCATATTTCATCTTCACCAACGAACATCCGTGATCGGACAGCAGCGGCAGCAGCAGTCATGGTCTCCTTCGCTGCTCAATTAATTTTTTTTTTTTTACCTAAAATGAAGGAACAAGAACAGATCTAATTGTAGATAAAGCTAGCGCGCTTGCCAGATAACGGCAACTATAGTGTACCCCCCCCCCTCCTTGCCCGCACTGAGTGGGATGCCAGTCCATTGCAGATTACATCTCACCATATTTGTTCGTTTGAATTCAACGCACTAACCAGTGGGAATAAAACGTAAGCGTCGGGGAGGAAGATATGTAGAGAGCGGGGTATGTGTTAGTTCGTTCCAATTTACTGCGGCACGCTCAACAGCGCTACCGAGAGAATTTACGTCAAAGTGGCGCTGAATGGATAAATAATGTTGCTTAGCGACGTATGTCTGGAAACCTGCGGGCTCACTACATTCCCAAAGAAGAGAAACTCGGTTGCGTCGAAGACTTGTCACACAACGTTATGTGAGTTGTCACATAACGCTTGTCCTAATCCTAACATTGCATGACACGACCGCGGAGACTACATTGTTGCAACAAGAGAGGGGATTCCATATTTCCATATTATAAAACTAAAGTACTTGCACCCAAGACAGATTATGTCACCTTATATGCTGGCGACTTTCTCCTTGTAATCTTGTTGTCACAACGCTGCTGATTCTCTTTCTTCATCAATTGCTGAAACTAAAAGCATCCCATTTGAATACAGCGTGATAAAGGGCATGTGGGACTGAAGAAAAGGAAAACTGAAACAGTAATTGTTATTTGAGAACCTAGTAACTCAGTTAACAAAGCACAACCGTAAGTTACGCACACTCGTATCCAGCGTCATCGTTCCCTTTGACCAGCGGATTCGTCAACCCAGCATGCACAGTAAGGAATGAATAATTGAGGTACGAGAAGCTAGGAGATTGTAAGTTATACCAAACATTTTCGAAAACCATCTGGAATAGGCAAAAACGTGCACCTAAAGGTTGAAGCAGGCCTCTTCTAAACGATGTTGGATGAGCATGTTTGATGATTGAATAAGTCTGGACTTGAATGGATTACAGGATAAAAGCTAGTAAATTATACCTTCTGTATCTTCATTCTGCAATATTTGGTGTTTTGCCCGTGGATTTCTCAGAAACAAAAGCAGCGGAGCAAAGAGAAGATTTACGATCGCTAACCCTCGAAGAAGCCTTTTAGAAGAGAGAAAATAAAGGGAACACTTTAGGTCCATCTCTTGATGATGGCAGCAACGTAGTAATCCCAGTATTACTTCAATTTTTTACTACCGCTCAGATTAAAAGTCGTTTTTCCACTTGTGTTGACAGTCATTCCTCAATAAAAGGCAATATAGGCGAGTTTTCATGAAACAGAAGGAAAATAAGGGAAGGATCAAAATGAAATACAGTAAAAAACCCGCGAGTAAGATCCTAGATTTTAAGAACCTGCAAGGCTAAAATTTGCCAGTTAGACCCCCCAACATCTCTGTTTAGCCTTCTTTTCTGAATCACAGGTAAAAATTCACTAAATTGGACAAATAGTATTTTGCCATCCTTTATACTCTGTTAATGCTCAGAGAGCATATAAAGTTATGTACAAAGGTAAGACTTCCACATGACCATTTATGTGGTAAGTACTTCTTTTTTCAAGAAAAGTCGTTATGGCATGAACAAATACTTTTTATGATTTTATGTAAGGAATAGGCTGAAAACCACTGAATCTGAAAGATACCATTTATGTAAGAACCTGTTAAGCCTAACTTGGAAAATGCAGGTTCTTACTCACGGGTTGCTACTGCAGTCCTTATCAGTGGAGTCCATCTATTTAAGCTCGAGATAGAATTTGTTTTCATGTTAGATGCTAGCTGCATTCTTGATAGCCTGCGAACGCAGACGTATTTCCGGCTGTCAATTGGTTCCGCCGAAAAATAACGTCTGCGAACCCGAGCCAGGAAACGATTTCTGTGACGTAATGACTTTTGTTTCTCCTTGGCCAATCAGATTCCATGATAGGATGAAACCCGAGTGCTCCTCATAGCGAATACCTCGCGCAGTAGTTCTGGGGTTATTTGAGCTAAACTGTGATTGGCTTAGAATTCCTACGTCACAGAAATCGTTTTCTGGCTCGGGTTCGCAGACGTTATTTTTCGGCGGAACCAAGTGACAGCCGGAAACACGTCTGCGTTCGCAGACTACATTCTTGATGGAACGCTCGTAAATTTACACTAATTAATTATGAGTTATTATGGAGACCCTGTTAGGGGAAAAAAAACGGAGGAGTGGAGGGGGGAAGGGGAAAAAGGAATTCTCTTCCTGCTCCCCCAACCCCTCCCCTTTATACGCCTGCTACGCAGGCTAGGAGGTTAGCAACTTCAGCGCTCGAAAGCATGCCCAAACCCTTGGAACCCATACCCCCAATATGCCCCCCAGCATGCCCCCAGCCCCTTAGAAAATTTTGAAAAATTGAAGTAGCTAAGAAGTCTTTTCCTTCATTCTGAGTCGAAATGTGATGCTTAAAAAATAACCATAAAGTAATCATTAAATCTACTGACCGGAGAAATGCTGGCTCTACGTAAGAATTCTGCGTGAGAGCGCCAGATTGAATTCGTCTGCGTGAGCCTCATGCTCAATGCGTGAGACTTGATAGCAGTGTGTCGGGTTTTTTTTTAAATAAACAAAGCATTACGATGTGTTATACGTGTAGCTTCGTTTTAATCGAACAAGGTCAACTTTCCCGACACAATTCCTCTGAGACGAAGTTCCGACAGGCGACATAGGAATCTTGCAAAATGCCGACA